>NC_047085.1:25891349-26516349 GCF_902459505.1 Geotrypetes seraphini | reverse complement strand
AAAGGATGTCACATAGGAGTAGAATCATCAGTCCATCTCAGGTGGTTACTTTAGTAATTCATTAACCAGTTAGATTCACTTGAATATTTACCTCTGAAAAGGATTAATATAGTATGGTGCATATAACGCTGTCAAAACATATTATGAAACTCATTGTAAAGTGTATAATAATAACACATTTATTTATATACCGCAATACCTCACGGTTCAGTGCGGTTTACAATAAGAGGTAAGAACTGTAAAAATGCAGCAAATTTACACCACGAAACACATGGCTTTATATTATATTTAAAATATAACATTAAGAAATTACAGTATTAACAGGTTTTAGCGCCGGCAGTGGTGGTAACTGCTCCGACCGCTCTGAACGTCGGAGCAGTAACCGCCGCTGCGGGCGCCAAAACCCACGCTACACGTTAGTAAAGGAGGGGGAGAGAGTGTGGCAGGGAGAGAGTGGGGGTAGAGTGTGGCATGTTGGTTAAAGCTACAGCCTCAACACGCTTCTCCTTGTGACCCTGGACAAGTCACTTAATCCCCACATTGCCCAAGGGTACATTAGATAGATTGTGAGCCCACAGGACAGACAGGGAAAAATGCATGAGTACCTGAATAAATTCATGTAAACCATTCTGAGCTCCCCTGGGAGAACAGTATAGAAAATTAATTAAATAAAATATCTGTATTTTTCGCTCCATAAGACGCACCTGACCATAAGACGCACCCTATATTTAGAGTAGGAAAACAAGAAAAAAAAACCATTCTGAACCAAATTGTGTACTAATATATACCAGGCTCTGCACCCAGCCCTCCTCACTCCTTGCCAGGCTCTACACCCAACCCCACACTCCTTGCCAGGCTCTGCACCCTGTCCCCCCCTCCATGCCAGGATTCAGTGCTTGGACCTGTGCTCTTCAACATATTTCTAAACGACCTGGAAATTGGTACGACGAGCAAGGTGATTAAATTTGCAGATGTTACGAAGCTTTTCAGAGTAGTGAAGACACAGAAAGATTGCAAATACCTGCAACAGAACATAAACATGCTCGAGAAATGGGCTGCGACATGGCAAATGAGGTTTAGCATGGATAAGTGTAAGGTGATGCATGTTGGTAACAAAAATCTTATACACGAATAAAAGGATGACCGGGGCAGTACTTGGAGAGACCCCCCCCAGGAAAGACTTGGGCATACTGGTCGATAAGTCGATGAAGCCATCTGTGCAATGTGCGGCGGCGGCGAAGAGGGTGAACAGAATGCTAGGAATGATTAAGAAGGGGATCACAAACAGATCAGAGAAGATGGCCTCTGTACGGGGCCATGATACGCCCTCATCTGGAATACGGCGTCCAGCACTGGTCGCCGTATATGAAGAAGGACACAGTACTACTCGAAAGGGTCCAGAGAAGAGCAACTAAAATGGTTAAGGGGCTGGAGGAGTTGCTGTACAGTGAGAGATTGGAGAAACTGGACCTCTTCTCCCTTGAAAAGAGGAGACTGAGAGGGGACATGATTAAAACATTCAAGATAATGAAGGGAATAGACTTAGTAGATAAAGACAGGTTGTTCACCCTCTCCAAGGTAGGGAGAACGAGAGGGCACTCTCTAAAGTTAAAAGTGGATAGATTCCGTACAAACGTAAGGAAGTTCTTCTTCACCCGGAACATAAGAACATAAGCAATGCCTCTGCTGGGTCAGACCTAAGGTCCATCGTGCCCAACAGTCGGCTCACGCGGCGGCCCAACAGGTCCAGGACCTGTGTAGTAATCCTCTAACTATACCCCTCTATCCCTTTTTCCAGTAGGAGAGTGTTGGAAAACTTGAACGCTCTTCTGGAGGCTGTTATAGGGGAAAATACCCTCCAGGGATTCAAGACAAAGTTAGACAAGTTCCTGCTGAACCGGAACGTACGCAGGTAGGGCTGGTCTCAGTTAGGGCACTGGTCTTTGACCTGGGGGCTACCGTGGGAGCGGACTGCTGGGCACGATGGACCACTGGTCTGACCCAGCAGTGGCAATTCTTATGTTCTGCACCCTGTTCCCCCTTCCCTGCCAGGGGGAAAAAAAATAAGGTTGTGTTTCGTGAAGAACGTCTGTTTTCTACTAGTTGAAAATGATCTAAAAGGCAACTTGGTATAAGACCATATAATGTTTTATAACAAATTCAGGCCAATTTAAATTTTATTCTTCTCTCTACCAGAA
Organism: Geotrypetes seraphini; assembly: GCF_902459505.1. Taxonomy (NCBI): domain Eukaryota; kingdom Metazoa; phylum Chordata; class Amphibia; order Gymnophiona; family Dermophiidae; genus Geotrypetes; species Geotrypetes seraphini. The sequence goes on along the minus strand of NC_047085.1, from coordinate 26,514,151 downwards.
GCCAATGCAACTTTCAATAGTATGGTGTTACATCTTCTGATTTTTTTTAGATTGAAAATTAGACGCACAACCATATTTTGCATGATTCGCTTCTTCCTAATGATTTTTTTTTTGATAAGAAGATAGATAAATAATGTTACACCACTATTTGTTGTCAGCAATTTCTTAATCATATTTTATTTTTCTTTCTTTTTCTTCTTTTAGATACGGTACATATATATACGTGTGTGTGTGTGTTTTCTACAGGGTAGGAAAAACCTCAGAAGTAAGGAACATAAGAAGCCTTACTGGGTCAGACCAATGGTCCATCAAGCCCACTAGCCCGTTCTCATGGTGGTCAATCCAGATAACTAGAACCTGGCCAAAACCCAAAGAGTAGCAACATTCAGTGAATAGCAATGAACAGCAAGATTCCGGAACCCCAATGAGAGCAACATTCCAGAGCCGAGATTGTGATGTCATAATGCATCATTCCACAATGCCTCAGAGCCAACCTCATCAGTGATGATATGATGGCTTGATTGTCCTATATTTGGCACACGTATGAGCATAAGAACAGCCATACTGGGTCAAACCAATGATCCATCAAGCCCAGTAGCCTGTTCTCACGGTGGCCAATCCAGATTACTAGTAACTGGCCAAAACCCAAGGTGTAGCAATATTCCATGCTACCGACCCCAGGCAAGCAGATAAAGACCACCTGCTCCACTCAGTATTTTGTAGATTTCTTTCATATGTCCCTGAGCTGTCCCGAGGAGCAGCATAGTATTTGAACCCATAACCACAGGTTGCTGATGCTATAGCTCTAACCACTGCACCACACACTCCCTACAAATTAAACAGAGGTGACCTATGAAGAAGAGTGCAGTGCAGTGATTAAAGCCTCACCTCCCTGAGGTTGTGGGTTCAAATCCCACGCTGCTCCTTGTGACCCTGGGCAAGTCACTTAAGGGCAAATTCTATAAGAAGCACCTAATTAGGCACCGTTCAGCGCGATTCAAGGAAAATTGAGTGCCGTTTAATGAATCACGCTGGGCGGAACCTATTTTGGAGGCGCCCAAGAAATAGGCCAGCTCTAGGCACAGCTAACTCTAGGTGCCTAGCTGAACGCTTAAGCCACGCTTAAGAGCAGTGATTCTGCAGCAAGGCGCCTAACACATAGCCACGTCCACGCCTAACATGCATAGCGCCTAATTGTTTGAAGGCCGCCTAAATTTTTAGAGGCGCCTTGTTTCAGAATCGCGTCTTCTTGATAGGCGCCTATGTTTCAATTATTGCTGATTATAAAGCTTAATTGAGCTGGTTACTTGATTTAGATAGGCACCTATCTAGATGGACGCCTCTGAAATAGGTGCCTAACTTTAGATGCTGGCTACAGAATTTGGGCCTTAACCCCCCCTTCCCCCCATTGTGCCAGGTACATTAGATTGTGAGCCTGTTGGGACAGACAGGAAAAAATGCTCGAGTCCAAGATTAAATACATGCAGGGCCGGATTTTCCTATAGGCTAACTAGGCTTCAGCCTAGGGCCTCAAGATCCGTGTCACATTTTTTATAAAGGTTAGTACCAATAACAACATGTTTCATTTAACATATTGATATATATCACAGTAATGATGTATTTTATTATCTCTCATGTAATTTACAAACCTAAAAATGGGAGGTGAAAGGGCCTCATAAGTGGAATAGCCTAGGGCCTCTTTTCATCTAAATCCAGCCCTGGACACAGGGGAAGCCACTGCTAGCCCTGGATGTTCTTATGTGAGCCAGTATAGAACAATCCAGCCATTGTGACCTCACTGATGAGTTTGGCTCTTAGGCATTGGTGGAATGAGGCATTATGACATCACAATCTCAGCCCTCATAAGTGAAATAGCCTAGGGCCTCTTTTCATCTAAATCCAGCCCTGAATACATGTATACCATTCTGAGCTGCCCTGGGAGAACAGTATAGAAAATTGAAAAAAAATAAATAAGATGATTCCAGAACAGACATTAGAAGGGCTGGAGATATAAGTAAGCTAAAACATCCGGTCAAGTGGCATGATTTTTTTTCAAACTCAGACATCAGGACCATTTATGTTTATCAGTTTATGAGGTAGGGAGGGGGGTATTTTATTATTATATATATTATTCAATAATGGAGTATATGGCTGGGAGGGATGGGCGAGGGATAGGGATAAGAATCTATGTAATATACCAATGATTGTGTATAAGTGATGTATTTATTGTTACTGTGTATGAAAATATTAACACTTATTGTAATTTATGAAAATGAATAAAGAATTATAAAAAAATAAATAAATAAACAGTCTTAACATGTCAAAAAAAAAAAGGACCATTTTTTTACAAATAGGATGCTAAAAGTACGAAATAGGGAGAAGGAGGTAGCGTAGGATGGTTGCTGTGGTGTCGACGCCTTGAGATTATTGGAGCTGAGAATGAAATGGGAGGAATAGAGATATTAAAACAATAGCCCCTTTATTGAACTACAAAAATGCTTGGTTCACTGAGCAGCAGACTAGAATGAACCCTCTTAATCAAGGCTACAAACTCAGACCAGACCCCGACGTGCTTTCTTGAGTCATTCATGAAAGAAACAAGGACACGGTAACTGATGGAGAAGTGAAGGGGAGAGCATCGCAAGTCATATGTTCCTATTAAAGCGTTCTTTGGGTCAATAAGCAGCAGCCACAGAATCAGTTGTATCATTACCGAAAATGACATTTTCAGGGAGAGATGTGCTTTATCGCTGAAAGGGGCATGAGGTGCCTTTCAAATGACCTTGAAAACACAATAATGTCCTATTAGATTTATTACAAGAAAGTTCTGCCTTTTGGTGCAAAATCAAATGTTTCAAACTACACCCACCACGCATCGGTGGACATCCTGATCTCAATTACAAATCAACATGTGCGTGTTAAGCTTCTCTGCGGCAATTCTTCCCGCTTCTACATGAGTGCAAGCATGTTGCCAGGCTTCAGAAATTCCCTTCTACGGAATGGTGGATTCAGTTGCTATGATGTCATCTGTCATAGCATTGCACTGTGGTCCAATTAAGTCCAGGTACTGGGATGTAGAGAATGACTGGGAACAAATTTGTCCCCATCCCCGCAGGAATTCAATTTCCATGTCCCGTTCCCGCAAGTTTTGTCGCTCTCCCTGCCCCAATCCTGTAAGTTCTGCCTTAACCGCACAAGCCTTGAATACTTATGATGTTAAAGTGTTTGAGGCTTGTGCAGAGGCGGACGGAGCTTAGGCATTGGTGGAATGAGGCATTATGACATCACAATCTGAGCTCTAGAATGTTGCTACTTTAAAGGGTTTAGGCTTGTGCGGATGAGGACGGAGCTTGCAGGAATGGGGCAGGAGCAGGGACAGGAAAAGAACTCTCTGGGACAGGATGGGAAAATGAGTTGCCATGGGGACGAGGAAAAATTTGTCCCAGTGTCATTCTCTACTGTGATGTAACTCAGTTTTTCCTGTCATGATTTCCACTAGAAGTAAAAGGGACACTTATTAAAGAATTTCAAACCTTTAACTTCTACAGTATGTCACTGCTGTGGGTACAAGTACTATATTGTGCCATAAGGTGTCATGTATAGGGTACCATAAAATATGGAAAATACAACTATTAGTTAGGTTGAATTGGTAAATAGTTGAAATTTACCTGCTATGAGTAGTGGTCTTTTCTGTTTGGACTGTGAATTCCTTAAAAGCCAGGGTGGGATTCCCTTCATCCTACCAGATAATTATCCTGCCCCCAGCCTTTGCCCAGCTCAGCAGACAAACCACTCTTTGTAAAGCCTGGTCGGGGTACCTAACCTGAAGAGCTTAGCGGGCATTCAGGACTGTGTGAGCAGGACCAGGGTTAAAGAATGGATAGCCAATTTAAAAAGAACTACAATGCTATTTTTGCACCTCTTTTTGAGATAGCAGAGGTCGCAGTGTAGTCCCACACCACAGCAAAAATATCCTACATCAGGCCCAAATTTGCTAGACCGATTCACCCGGAGCCAACCCAAGTACTTACTTCTGGAATTTTCTGATTTGTCTTCGCAGTGCAAGATACAGCACTGTCCCTCCCTTCGAATCCCAGCTATTATACACCTGTCAAAACAATTCAGTGAATAATTTCAAACAAAAACCTTGTTTACATGAATAATCATTACTGAATATGTCTAGCTGTGAAAAGGCCACCCTCAATAGCTGTCTATTGTTCATGAGTAATGCATTATTCATTCTCAGACTTCAATCAAAATGTATTTTGCACCAAGCTACTGGTTTGATGACTTTTTTCCCCCTTTATCTCATTTCTCTCTTTACTGTTTTTCAGCCCATCTGCCATCAACAATGGTTTGTGATTGGGTTGCATTTTTATGCTAGGAAGATATTAATACCAGATGTTCTTCCTTTTTTTTTTTTTTCCAGAGTATCCCGACATAAAACTTGTCATTAATTTAAAAAAAAAAAAAAAGGTAAGAAAATGTTAACAATTATATGCTTAAACTCTGGATTAAAGATCCCATTAAAATTCTGCACGCTTCGTTTTATGCATTGAGACATTTCTACCGAGGGAATCCGGACAATTATTTTGTTCTGCGAGGGTGGTTTGAAAGGTTTGGTTAAAAAAAAAAAAAAAAAGCAAGTTAAACAACGCAGTCTCCATCGCTTAGTCCGGCGAGTTTCCAATTTTTCCGTATCGTAGGAAAAATGGCTTCAAAAAAAACCTAGAAACTTGCTGGACTAACGGATCCTTTTATTAAGGTGCGGTAGCCTATTTAGCGCATGCGAAACGCTAACGCGCCTATAGACTTAGCGCGCCTTTGTAAAAGAGCCTTGGAGCGTCTTCCGGATTGGATGATTTTAGAACGGCAACTCGTGTCCCCATTGAGGTTGAGCCACGTCTTGGGCTCCTTTTACGAAGGCGCAGTAGCGGTTTAACGAGCGTAATACCGCACGCTAAACCGCCGGCCGCGCTAGCCGCTACCGCCTCCTCTTGAGCAGGCGGTAGTTTGTAGGCTAGCGCAGGGGTTAGCGCGTGATTAAAAGTCGCGCATGCTGAAAAATGAGCCCTTTGAGTATCAAGTTACCCTGAATTTATAAGGACAATAGTATTTTTTTTGCTAAGTGGAAAACCTTAAAATTCATCAACAACTTTTTTTTTTTAATCTTTATTAATTTTCAAAACTAACACAAAGTGCCATGAAGTATACAACCATTAATAATCAACATAAGCACTTAAATTCATAGAAACATAGAAACATAGAAATAGATGGCAGATAAGGGCCACGGCCCATCTAGTCTGCCCACCCCAATGACCCTCCCCTACCTTTCTCTGTGAATAGATCCCACATGTCTATCCCATTTGGCCTTAAAATCAGGCACGCTGCTGGCCTCAATAACCTGAAGTGGAAGACTATTCTAGCGATCAACCACCCTTTCAGTAAAAAAGAATTTCCTGGTGTCCCAGTGCAGTTTCCCGCCCCTGATTTTCCACGGATGCCCCCTTGTTGCCGCGGGACCCTTGAAAAAGAAGATATCTTCTTCCACCTCGATGCGGCCCGTGAGATACTTGAATGTCTCGATCATGTCACCCCTCTCTCTGCGTTCCTCGAGTGAGTACAGCTGCAACTTATCCAACCGTTCCTCGTACGGGACATCCTTGAGTCCCGAGACTATCCGGGTGGCCATTCTCTGGACCGACTCCAGTCTCAGCACATCCTTGCGATAATGCGGCCTCCAGAATTACACACAGTATTCCAGGTGGGGCCTCACCATGGATCTATACAATGGCATAATGACTTCAGGTTTACGGCTGACGAAACTCCTGCGTATGCAACCTATGATTTGCCTTGCCTTGGACGAAGCTTGCTCCACTTGATTGGCAGTCTTCATGTTCTCACTGACGATCACCCCTAAGTCTCGTTCTGCTTCAGTTCTTGTTAGGATCTCGCCATTAAGGGTGTAAGTCTTGCATGGATTTTGGCTGCCCAGGTGCATGACTTTGCATTTTTTGGCATTGAAGCTGAGTTGCCAGGACCTAGACCAGCGCTCCAGTAGAAGTAGGTCGTGCATCAATAACAATACAGAAGAAAAATATCCCACCCTTTCCTTCCAACAATTCAATCAAGAAATAAACCAAAAAGATATCCCCTCCCCCTCCACCCACCCACCCCATCCTGGATATGCATAAAAATAAACAGAAAAGTAAATAAAGACAATTATGTTGAATTAACAAAGGATGTCAACGGGCCCGCACCAATTTAAATACTTTGCTATGCCCCAACATTTCCGCATTCATCTTATCATATTTATAGCCTAAACATAAACTGGCCCACCAAAACGAAAAATTGAGGCGGTCACAATTTTTCCAATTGCGAGTTGTCATTTGCATCGCTATCCCTGTCATAATAAGGAAAAGCTAGCATTTTTAATGATCCATATGAAAATTCATCAACAACTTAACATCTATACCAGTACAACATTCTACGTGTCAATCCTTATGGTTGAACTCCAAGATTCAAATAGGCGAGTCTAAGATCCTCTGGAAGCGCTGGCTGCAGGCAGGTGTACGTACGCTAGATCAGTGTTCGCAACCACCGGTCCGTGGACCAGTGCCGGTCCATAGAAATTTCCTGCCGGTCCACAGGGCCAGCATGTGCATCAGGCCCAAAACAGTGTTCTTCAACTGCTGGTCCACGGTGCAATCAATGCTGCGTTATCTTCGAGCCAGCTCCCTCTTCCTAACTGATTCAGTGCACAAAGCCCATGGGCAGTGGCTCCTATGGGCATCCTGCGCCTGAACTGGAAGCCTTCTCTCTGACGTTGCAACGTTAGAGGGAAGGCTTCCAGATGAAGCAAGGGACGTGCAAGGTGCAATTAGTACTATTATGGGGGCGGGGTCTGGGGTGGAGATTAGGTAGAGATGGGTGGGGTCTGGCCCACCACTTAGCCCCATGTTCTTCAACCGCCGGTCCACAGAATAATTCTTTTATTTCTGCCGGTCCATAGGTATAAAAAGGTTGAAAACCACTGCACTAGATGATGTTTACAAATGGGAAAATTCTGGATTTTTCACAACTGCAACAATCATTTGGTATTGCAAAATCTCAAGCATATAAGTGGTTGCAGTTGAAGCAGGCCATTCAGAAGGGGTTCCCTGAGTGGCGTAATTTAACTAATCAGTATTGCTTGCCAGGCCTATGCTTCCAGACAGCTTTGCTAGGGCATCAGGCAGCCAAGTGGTATAAATTCATATCTGAGTACAGTACTCCCCCGATATTCACGGGGGTTCCATTCCAGGAACCCCCGCGAATCTTGAAAAACCGCAAATACAGTTTTTCGTGGGGGAGACTGGAGAGGGCAGCGGGAGAGACAGGAGAGAGGAGCCGGAGCGCCGGCGAGTGAAGGAAATCACTGGCTGTATGCTCCGACCGCCTCTTCCTGCACTAAAGTCGGGCCTTACCAATCAGGAGCTCCGTGTCAAAGCAGGAAGAGGCGGTCGGAGCATACAGCGAGTGATTTCCTTCACTCGCCGGCGTTCCGGCTGCTCTCTCCTGCCTCTCCAGCTGTCCTCTCCTGGTCGGCGGTTCACGGTCGGAAAATACCGCAAATGACCGGGACCGCCAACCGCGAATGACCGGGGGAACCCTGTATATGAATAAAAAAATCAAAAACAATCTTGAGAGCCATTTGGAACATATAGATGAAGCAGCAGATTTCTGCTACTCAATGGCCACGCATTTGGACTTGGAGGATGAGATGTACATCATCAGCATCTGTGAGACAAACATGGTTTTATTTGTCACATGGAGGTTTTTGGACCCCCCTGATCGTTTACAAAAGTTGGACTGTTCTAAGTCTAATAGATGCTGGCACTGTCATCTTGAGATTGGGACACTGGTTCATTTATTATTCTATTGTCCTTTGATACTCAACTTTTGGAGATCTATATGGGGGCAAATCAACTTGATGTTGGAATCCTCAATTCCATTGACTTATGAGATGGTAATATGTGGAAATCATTACAGACCAAACCTTTATTAGACAGGCATAGGGGTGGACTCTTTATGATTATGACTGGGATAGCCATGCAAATGATCACTAAAAACTGGAAGAATTGTGACAGACTCCAATTTACCTTTTGGTGAGAATTTTTATATTTATACTATAAATATGAGAAAATTTATTCGGAAACATTGTGCCATAATAAGACGTTTAAATTAATATGGAGTCCATTGACAAAGTTAGTTCATTCCGATTAGTTGAATTATACCTTGATTTTCCCTTTTAGATTGCATATCCAGGATGGGCGGTATGGAGGGAGGGGGGTTATATTTTTAACTGTTCTCAATCTAGGATGGTGGGAGGGAGGGGATAATTATTTTGTATTAATTTCTGATTGATTGTAAGTGCTATCTCTGTTGGTAATTCTATGTTTTATTTGATAGAACTGTTCCAGATTTGAAAATTAATAAAGTTAAAAATAAAAAGAGGGAGGTAAGTGTATAGCCCTCGACGGAGACTACATTGTTTAACTTGTTTTTGTTTTTTTACGAGACCTTTCAAACCACCCTCGTAGCTTGAGGGATAGATGACGCATTCAGTTCATCACTGCTCTTTCTGTTCCGTGTAAAAGCATTTTGCACCTGGTTCAAAACTTTTTGATATCTGAGTTTCATATAAATTCTGAAGTATCCATTTATCCTAACTCCTTGAGAGGTCTATTCTCCAACAGGAAATAAAATACTGTAGAGTCTGGTGAAACTGATGCAGACTTTATTATTTCAAGAATATAATCCAACACTTTGGAACAATAGAAATCATCTACAACTATGAAAAGAATGAAGAGGACCCGACACGGTCCATGTTTCGACCTCAATGTCTTCCTATTTTCTAACATAATAAAATATATCTGTATTATAGATTAGCCAGAGAAGATAATGTAAGTTACCCCCTCTTTTACAAAGACGCGCTAAGCATTTTGGCGCGGATTTAGGGCCTCAGAGCATGTACGGATGACATCACACACATCCGTGCTTTAGGCCTTCCAGATGCGATTGGAGCTTATCAAGGAAGAGAGGAATCGGGGGGCTGGGGGCAGAAATGGAGGTGGGGCTGAGGAAGAACAGGGTGGGGCTGGAGGCAGAACGGGACGGGGTCACGTGTCCCGGGGTTTGTGGAAGAAAATATGGTAACCCTACTCTGGCAATTCCTGTCTCACCAACAAAGCATATTCAAGCCTAGCCCTTCGTTCCAAGGTTTTCCCCATTCATAATTTTTTTTGTTTTGTTTTAGTTCATGGCCCCACCCACTTTATGTCAGAACAAGGTAGGCCTTAGGCTCATCAGCAAAAACCCAGTCCTCCTCCTCCCACAGGCCTCGCTAGTTAACCTGCCAATGGCACCTGATATTTATTTTAAGTCAGATGGGAGGGAGGGAGTAAGACTTGGATTTATGATCACACAATCATATGTTCTTAGCACATGGATTAGGCTTTGCATGATGTTAAATTATCGACAACTTTACACACCTGGGGGTCATAAGAACATTTGAACATAAGAACAGCCTTACTGGGTCAGACCAATGGTCCATCAAGCCCAGTAGCCCGTTCTCACTGTGGCCAATCCAGGTCACTAATACCTTGGCAAAACCCAAAGTGTAGCAATGTTCCATGCTACCAATACAGGGCAAGCAGTGTCTTCCCCCATGTCTTTCATAATAACAGACTATGGACTTTTTCTCCAGGAACTTGTCCAAACCTTTCTTAAAACCAGCTACGCTCTACGCTCTTACCACATCCTCTGGCAATGTGTTCCAGAGCTTAACTATTCTTTGAGTGGGAAAAAAAATTTCCCTCCTATTGGTTTTAAGAGTTTTTCCCTGTAACTTCATCGAGTGTCCCCTAGTCTTTGTAATTTTTGACGGAGCGAAAAATCTGTCCACTAGTACCCGTTCTACCCCACTCAGGAATCTGCTTTTCCAGATTTCCTCTGACAAAATCTGATTTCCTTTTGGACTCCAGGCAGGGGTCATAATGTCCTTTCCATTATCTGAGGCTGCTCTGTCTTCTTGAAGACCTGAAGAGCATAGGGCGCATGTTCTATATCTCAAAAACGAGAGCTGATAGGAGAAAACTGGTGCCATTTTTGGAACATACCCAGAAACAGGTCTAACATTTGAGGCACCAAAATGAGTGTTGGCCAGTGGGTCCCTCAAGAACTGGTCCTTATCAGCCTCTTTCTGTCCAGTCCTTGTGTGACATACTTATTCAGCACAAATGTTTTAGCTCATCTCTATACGGATGACAAAATGATTTATTTTTCTCTTATTATTCAAGATGGTATTTAGTCCGCCCTAATTCTGGCATGCTTTCAGGCAGCTGGTATTGCTTAAAAACCAATTATAAAAAGACAGAAATGTTGTTTGCTTCTCAGCGTTAATACCTTAAGTGCCAACCACAAGTCTATAGCTAAGGAATGTGATTTTGGAAGTTAAATATGGGCTTATCTATTTAGGGGCAATGATGGATCAGTATCTGACTACAAAACAGCATATTAAGAGTTGTTCAGGCTCCGTTTTGTAAGCTGAAGATACTACGCCAGCTGTGTCATCTTTGTATCTGACCTACATGAGGAGGCGGATTTGGGAAAGGATGTAAATTATTTATAATCGTGTACACAAATCAATTAGAAACTTTGGTAGTAGAAGCTGGATATGAAGTAAAAGCCTGCGATACCTTCTGACCTAACCTGGTCTTCACTAACCAAATCCTGAAAGAAATGGGCAGGAACAATTCTCCAGATGCCAAACTTGATGATTCGTGACAATACCAGCAACTATGATGGGAATATATTAACATAAGAACATAAGAACAGCCTTACTGGGTCAGACCAATGGTCCATCAAGCCCAGTAGCCCGTGCTCACGGTGGCCAATCCAGGTCACTAGTACCTGGCCAAAACCCAAAGAATAGCAACATTCCATGCTACCAATCGAGGGCAAGCAGAGGCTTCCCCCATGTCTTAATAACAGACTATGGACTTTTCCTCCAGGAATTTGTCCAAACCTTTCTTAAAATCAGCTACGCTATCCGCTTTTACCACAACCTCTGGCAACGCATTCCAGAGCTTAACTATTCTCCGAGTGAAAAAATATTTGCTCCTATTGGTTTTAAGAGTATTTCCCTGTAACTTCATTGAATTTCCTCTAGTCTTTGTAAATTTTGACGGAGTGAAAAATTGATCCATTTGTACCCGTTCTACAACACTGAGGATTTTGTAGACTTCAATCATATCTCCCCTCAGCCATCTCTTTTCCAAGCTGAAGAGCCCTAACCATTGTAGTCTTTCCTCATTCGAGAGGAGTTCCATCCCCTTTGTCATCTTGGTCGCTCTTCTTTGAACCTTTTCTAGTGCCGCTATATATTTCTTGAGATAAGAAGACCAGAATTGAATGCAGTATTCCAGGTGAGGTCGCACCATGGAGCGATACAGAGGCATTATAATATCTTTAGACTTGTTAGCCATCCCTTTTTTAATAATTCCTAGCATCTTGTTTGCTTTATTGGCCGACACCGCACATTGGGCGGAAGGTTTCATCGTATTGTTTACAATGACACCCAGATCACTTTGCTTTGGGAGGTTCCAGTTGCACCCACCAGAAAACTCTCTAACTGTTCCTCTGATGTCATTACAGATGTCATTCGCCCACTACTTATGAGGAATTCTGTCTGTGTATGGCCGTTTGGTGGAGGGTGGGCTGGGGAGGGCTTCAATGGCTGGGAGGGTGTAGATGGGCTGGAGTAAGTCTTAACAGAGATTTCGGCAGTTGGAACCCAAGCATAGTACTGGGTAAAGCTTTGGATTCTTGCCCAGAAATAGCTAAGAAGAAAAGAAAAAAAAAAAAAAAAAAATTTTTTTTAAATTGAATCAGGTTGGGCAGACTGGATGGACCATTCGGGTCTTTATCTGCCGTCATCTACTATGTTACTATGTAACTCAACTGTTCCTAAAGTATCTAGACAACTGACCCACTCATCTTCTTTCTCCTCCATAGGGATTCCTCTGTCCTATTAATCTCTTTCTCCTCAACAACACATTTCCGGTCCTATTAACTCTCCTCTTCCCCCCTCTTAAATTCAATCAATTTGTACCTCGCTTAATCTGTTGTAAACCGCATAGAACGTAACGGTATTGCGGTATATAAACTGTTATTATTATTATTACAGAATACACTGTAGAGAATGGGGTTCATCTATTCTCTTCAGACTAAATGCAACATCTGGCCTAGTGAGACTCTGGCTTTCCTTCCTCTGGAAAAAAAAACTCCAGAAGCACTTCTTTTGGAGCACCAGTCAGATCAATTGAAACCACTACCATCACTAGGAAAGTAACAGCCCAGATGCTTCAGGATTGGCCTTTCTTTTTCCCTTTCATAATGAGAAAATTAACAGAAGAAACGTGGAGCTCACATAGCTACTATCTTGTTCCGTCCATTACTAGGGGGCAAGCAGGCGAAGCTACTAATTAGTAGATATAAAACAAGCTGGAGAAATATTTCTACACTCTGGAATACATTGCCAGAGAATGTGGTGAAAGCAGTTAGCTTAACGGGGTTTAAAAAAGGTTTGGCTAATTTCCTAAAAGAAAAGTCTTGTCAAAACGATGAGTCTGTCACACTACAAATTCAAGACTGTACAACGTCCAAACAAATGACCCAAAAAGAGGTTACCACTAATCAGTGGCACAGTAAAGGAGGGGGAGAAGTCCGCTCCAGGCACTGTCTTGATAGGGGTGCAGCACCCATCCTCCTCTCTGCCCCCCCCCACTCCTTCCCCACCCCCACCACTGCTGCGCGCTTCCCCGTACCGCTGTAATTTTTGTGGCACGAACAGCAACCCCCAATCTGCTGTCGTGCCTGCATCGGCTTTTCTTCTGACATCATTTCCTGGAACCACGCCTAGGAAGAAACAACAGAGGGAGAGCCCACGCAGGCGCGACAGCAGGTTGGGGGTTACTGCTTGCGCCAGGAATGTTACAGAAGTATGGGAGCAGGGAAGTGGCACACGCATGCAGCAGTGGGAGGTTGGGGAAGGAGCATTTAAGGGGAGTGAAGAGGGCAGGGAAGGGGAACCACTGCCCTGGGGGCCTCTCACCCTCGCTACGCCACTGCTACTAATTGACGTTGTGCAACATCTTTAATGGAACATAAGATGTCAACAAATGGGTCAAATACCGTAAGAAGTCTGCAAAGTAAACATTGTGTTCTAACATAAGGATCTTAAAAGTTATTCTGTGGTTAATAGGCAGCTGATGTTCTGCGTGAAGCAAAAGGTGTTACATGGTTGAATTTCATAAGAAGATAAGAATAGCCTTATTGGGTCAGACCAATGGTCCATCAAGCCCAGTAGCCCATTCTCACGGTGGCCAATCCAGGTCCCTAGCACCTGGCCAAAACCCAAGCAATAGCAACATTCCAGCATCTCAAAGAATAGCAAGATTCCGGAACCCCAATGAGAGCAACATTCCAGAGCTGAGATTGTGATGTCATAATGCCTCATTCCACAGTGCCTCAGAGCCAACCTCATCAGTGATGTTACAATGGCTTGATTGTTCTATACTTGGCACACATAAGAGCATAAGAACAGCCATACTGGATCAGACCAATGGTCCATCAAACCCAGAAGCCCGTTCTCACGGTGGCCAATCCAGGTCCCTAATACCTGGCCAAAACCCAAGGAGTAGCAACATTCCAGCATCTCAAAGAATAGCAAGATTCCGGAACCCCAATGAGAGCAACATTCCAGAGCTGAGATTGTGATGTCATAATGCCTCATTCCACAGTGCCTCAGAGTCAACCTCATCAGTGATGTTACAATGGCCTGATTGTCCTATACTTGGCACATGTAAGAGCATAAGAACAGCCTTACTGGGTCAGACCAAAGGTCCATGAAGTCCAGTAGCCCGTTCACATGGTGGCCAATCCAGGTCACTAGTACCTGGACAAAACCCAAGGTTCCAGGGCAAGCAGTGGCTTCCCCCATGTCTGTCTCAGTAACAGACTATGAACTTTTCCTCCAGGAACTTGTCCAAAACTTTTTTAAAACCAGTTACACTATCCGCTCTTACCTCATCCTTTGGCAACACATTCCAGAGCTTAACTATTCTCTGAGTGAAAAAAAAATGTCCTCCAATTGGTTTAAAAGTATTTCCCTGTAACTTCATCGAGTGTCCCCTAGTCTTTGTCATTTTTGACGGAGTGAAAAACCGATCCACTTGTACCCATTCCAAGGGGGAGGGGGCAGTCAGGAAGGAACGAGAGGGCCGGAAAGGTGGACGGGTGCCCGTGTCCTTTACAAAGATCGTGCCACTATGCCACTGGAGACAACTCCGGCTCAGCTTAAAGAGAACAATGATCGTTAGTTGTTGTTGCTGTTGGTTTTTTTAAATTATTTATAACCCGCCTATCCACAAATCTAGAAACAAAGATAAATCAGCAACGCTAAGAGAATATAAAACCAAAGGAAATCAGAGGAGAGTTTGAAGGAAATGGAAATGGTTAAGGAAAGATCATTTATTTCTCGCAAGTTGGAAAATTTTGAAAACTCACTTAAGGCTACTTTTACTAAGGTGAGTAAGGCTTTAACGCACGGAATAGCGCGTGCTACATTGCCCCGTGCGCTACACCTTAACGCCAGCATTGAGTTGGAATTAGCTCTAGCAGCGTAGCATGTGGTAATTTCCTGCGTGCGCTAAAAACGCTAGCGCACCTTAGTAAAAGGAGCCCTTAGGAAAAACAATTTGAGATTTTTGAACTTTCCTAAATGTCCCGTCATCTATACTCTCTCGAGGAACGCAGAGAGAGGGGTGACATGATAGAGACGTTACAATACATTACTGGCGACAAGAGGGCATCCGCTAAAAATCAGGGGCGCCCTCTACTTATGAGGAATTTAGGAAACGTCTAAAAACACACCTGTTCCTAAAACATCTTGACAACTGATCCACTTATCTCTTTCCTCTCAATAGCGACCTACTGTCCTTTTGATCACTTTTCTCCTCAACAATGAATTTCCTGTCTAATTACTTCTCTTTCTTCTTCCCCTCTTGAAGTCAGTCAATTTGTACCTTTGCTTAATCTTTTGTAAACCGCATAGAACTTCACGGTATTGCGGTATATAAGCTGTTATTATTATTATTATTATTTCACGGTGACACTAGAAAGTACTTCTTCACCGAAAGGGTGGTTGACCGTTGGAATGATCTTCCACTTCAGGTAGTTGAGGCCGATAACGTGACTGACTTTAAGAACAAATGGGATCAACATGTAGATTCACTTCAAAGAAGAACTTAGGGGGGAGGGTTATTTGAGTGGGCAGATTTGTTAGTTCCAAAGGCCCTTTTCTGCCGTCATATTCTATGTTTCTATGTCTATCTCTCCTATGGAGATGGCAAGAAAGTACTTTCGAGAAGTCTTAGCCATCCCAGTGGAAAATCTACCTCCAATTGTTAGGGCTTATTACTGGGATATTAGGAGACCCCAAGGGGAGTCTACCCCTAAAGGAAAATCTGAAGATAATGTTGATTTGCCTTTATTTCTAGAATGTTCCCTTGAGGTAGTTACAGATAGAACCACTCTTCTGCTGACTCTAGCATTGGAAAGTGATAGAGAATATGTTTTATATCTGTATTTCTAACATTTAAACAACAAATTTTTGGGCTCAAATGTTAGAATTTTTCCCGATATGGCTTTGAAAACCCAGAGGCGTAGAAAGTAATTCTTGGCCTTGCGACTTAAATTTCCAGCAAAATGTTTTATTTCTTATCAAAGTAAAAAAATTTCATTTTTTTTTTGAGTACAGTGTTTTCCCCCGGTCATTTGCGTTCGGCGTTTCGCGGTCCCAGTCATTCGCGGTATTTTCCGACCGCGACCACCGACCAGAAGAGGACAGCTGGAAAGGCAGGAGAGAGTAGCCGGAGCGCCGGCGAATGAAGGAAATCACTCGCTGTATGCTCCGACCGCCTCTTCCTGCTTTGACACGCAGCTCCTGATTGGTAAGGCCCGACTTTAGTGCAGGAAGAGGCAGTCAGAGCATACAGCGAGTGATTTCCTTCACTCGCCGGCGCTCCGGCTGCTCTCTCCTGCCTCTGCCGCTGCCCTCTCCAATCTCCCCCACGAAAAACCGTATTTGCGGGGAGTACTGTATTAGATTTTTAGGGCCAAAAGAAAGGTTTGGTTTCTTAGTCCTTGATGGCTGTAGGAGGGTTAACCATTCCGTCACTCTATTTTTGAATAACTATTCTGTTAATTGTTAAATTTATTTCTTTTCTTGGTTCTAAATTTGTGGACTGAATAATTGATTATATTTGTAGTATACATTTTAGTGTAAATATAGGATAATTTTCCTTTCTGTATTTTCTGATCTCTTTCAATACAGTAAATGCTGGTGTCAGGTCAAAAGCGCGCCGGGACAAAGGCACGCGTGGAGGCGCGCACCGCAGAAAATTACTGTTTTTACGGCTCCGATGGGAGGGGCGTGGGAGGAACCCCCCCACTTTACTTAATAGAGATCGCGCCGCATTGTGGGGACGTTGTGGGGGGTGTGGGGGTTTGTAACCCCCCACATTTTACTGAGCTGCGTTTAAAAGTTAAGTTTACAGTAAAATGTGAAGGGTTACAACCCCCCAAACCCCCCACAACGCCGGCGCGATCTCTATTAAGTAAACTGGGGGGGCTCCCCAACAAAACCCCCCATCGGAGCCCCTAAAAACTAATTTTCTTCGGCGCGCGCCTCCATCTTGCGCTCAGTTGTCAGCGTGCGCCTTTGTCTTTCGCGGGGTTGTCTATGAACCGTAAATGCTTGATAAATTGTAAAAGGATATAAATTTTTTAAAACCCCACAAAAAAAAAACAAAGGAAATCAAGCATTCTAAAAAGCTCGAACCAAAAGAGCACTCAAACGGCAAAGTTTTCACTCCTTTTCTAAAATGCAAAAGCCTGTCAGTTTGGCGCAAAGATAAAGGAAGGGCATCTCAAAGCATCGGGCCCTGGTCGGAGAGCATCGACTATTTGCTAAAGAGCTGCGTTTAAATACTCGCATTTATGCCAGTCCTCAATGTAAATGGGCATGCCTAAGGCATCCTTTTACGAAACCGCGTTAGCGGCTTTAGCGTCCGCACCTTTTTAGGTCACGCTACCCCCCCCCCCCATGCTAGCCGAAAAACTACCGCCTGCTCAAGAGGAGGCGGTAATGGCTAGCACAGCTGGCAAATTAACCCGCACTATTACACGCATTAAGCCGCTAATGCGGCTTCGTAAAAGGAGCCTTTTTAGGCCAAATTAGGATAATATTCTGTAACGGAAACTTTGTATGTAATTCTCGTTATAGTATTTATTTATTCAATTTTCTATACCTTTCTCCCAAGGGAACTCAGAACGGTTTACATGAATGTATTCAGTCACTCAAGCATTTTCCCTGTCTGTCCCGGTGGGCTCACAATCTATCTAATGTACCCGGGGCAATGGGGGGATTAAGTGACTTGCCCAGGGTCACAAGGAGCAGCGTGGGTTTGAACCCACAACCTCAGGGTGCTGAGGCTATAGCTTTAACCACTGCACCCCTCTAGAAACCAAAATGTAGTAAAAGTGAGCTGAGTATAGGACAATCAAGCCATTGTGACATCACTGGTGAGGTTGGCTCTTAGGCATTGGTGGAATGAGGCATTATGATGATGTCACAATACCAGCTCTGGCTATCAAAGACTGAAGCTTTTCACACTATTTATTTATTCAGTTTTCTATATTGTTCCCCTAGGAGAGTTCAGAACAGTTTCTTATTTGGGAAGTCAAGCATTTTTCCCTGTCTGTCCCGGTGGGCATACAATCTGTCTAATGTACCTGGGATTAATGGGGGGATTAAGTGACTTACCTAGGGTCACAAGAAGGAGTGCAGGGTTTGAACCCACAACCTCAGGGTGTACTATCTGCTTACTCTGCCTAGTACTATAAGTATGGGAGTGTGTGGTGCAGTGGTTAGAGCTACAGCCTCAGCTTCCTGAGCTTGTGGGTTCAAATCCTACACTACTCCGTGTGACTCTGGTCAAGTCACTTAATCCACAACATTTAATGCATGTCTCTCGCTCCATTGGGGTTCCCTTCCCAGTCAAAAATCCAGATCATCCGATCAGTTAGACAACTTAGACTAGCCACCGTTTCCCCAACGGCTGCTTCAGGGCTGGGAGCTCCTGCCCCCATCGGCACTTGAACTCCATGCACATTGCCGCCAGTGGTGAGCGCAGAGTTCAAGCGCCGATGGTGGCAGGAGTTCCCAGCCCTGAAGTAGTCTTCGGCAAAATGTTGGCTAGCCTAAGTTGGCTAATTGATTGAATGATCTGAAATTTTGATTGGGAAGGGAACTCCAGTGGAGCGAGAGACATGCATTAAATGTTTTCAAATATAAATATCAACTGAGAAGTATAACTTAGGCATGATAAAGAAAGGAATCACGAGTAGATCGGAGAAAGTTATAATGCCGCTTTATAGGGCGATGGTCAGACTACACTTGGAATACTGTGTCCAACATTGGTCTCCCAACCTAAAGAAGGATATAAATCTGCTGGAGAGGGTGCAGAGACGAGCAACGAAGCTAATAAAAGGTATGGAGAACTTGGAATACGAGAAACAACTTAAGAGACTGGGATTGTTCTCCCTTGAGAAAAGGAGACTGCGAGGGGATATGATCGAGACTTTCAAAATACTGAAAGGAATCGACAAAATAGAGCAGGAAAAAAAATTATTTACAATGTCCAACGTGAAACGAACAAGAGGACATGGACTGAAGCTAAGGGGGGACAAGTCGAGGACAAATATCAGGAAGTTCTGCTTCACGCAGTGGATGGTGGACACCTGGAATGCTCTCCCAGAGGAGGTTATTGCGGAATCCACCGTTCTAGGATTTAAAAGCAAACTAGATGCACATCTCCTTACGAGAGGCATAGAGGGATATGGGTGACTAAAATTACGCCAGGTGTACACCTGGCTGGGCCTCCGCGTGTGTGGATCGCCGGACTTGATGGACCGAAGGTCTGATCCGGAGACGGCGGTTCTTATGTTCTTATGACACAAGCAGTTTTCTCAGTAATTTGCATATAGTATTTAAGTCACTTAAACCCCCAGTGCACCAGGTACATTAAGTAGGGTGGGAGCCCTCCGGGACAGTTAGGGAAAATGCTTGAGTACCTGAATAATTTGTAATCCACATAGAATTGTAGGATATGTGAATATAAATTATTATTATTTTTTTTAAAATTGCCCCCAAAGGGCTCCTTTTATAAAGTATGCGTTAAATTCCCAAGTGTGCTAGCCACTACCGCCTCCTTTTTAGGAGGCGGTAGATTTTCAGCTACTGCACACTATAGCGCACGGTAATTTTGTGCGTGCGCTACAAACCCTAGCGCACCTCCGTAAAAGGAGCCCAAAGTGTTATTTTATACCAGGCTATTTCCAGCCAGAAAATTAGGACTCTCAGACCTCAGCTGGTCTCTTCATTCACCTTTTAACAGCGCGTTTGGGAACTGCATTTGCTGAAAGGGCGGGATAAACTGATGCTGCCTCCAGTACACCCTCGTGGCTTTCTATCCCCTGGCATGCCCCGACAAGTCGCAGTAGTGGGCCTCGGATTCAAGAAACAGAGAGCGGAGACGTATGTAAATGTACGCACAGCCCTGAGCAGAGAACATATAATTTACATTTTGAAATGAAGTCAGTCTGAGAAATGGATTACTGCGCCCTTTCATCTGTCATCGCCAGAGAATCATAAAATAATTAGGGATTTACTTTGGGGGGGTCTTTCTTCAATATAATGCATAAAGCATCTTTCAATTTGAAGTTTTCGCGTTTACGTTTATAATTCACTGAAGACCTCAAGGGAAAGATTTATGCTGAATATAAAGTAGCGTTTAAAATGGGACAGAGGCCCTTGAAGAATGCTCCTGGAGGTGCAACAGTGCTAGAGATTAAAGTCCTATTACTTATTTATAGCTGGTTTTCGTACTCACGAGTGTACAATCAACGACACCGTCCTGGTTCATTTATCCTTGCCACAATAAACATCTTTTCTGGATTTATTTTGTGCAGGAAAGAAAAGATGAGTGGTTGCTGAATGCTTGATGTGAAGAATATGTATCTGAAAGCACTTCCCTTCTCTGTGACTTGTCATTATGCTCTTCTGAATAATTGTTGCCTGCGCAGAGCCGAAAGACTTGAAGAATTGCCCTGTACAGCACCGTTGAAGCCGCAATGGCTATGACAATAAGGAACGTTAACGGCTTAAGTCTAGAAGTTTCGTACTCATCCCGTCAATTTATAGTTCACAGTTCTTTCAAAATCTGATGTACTGATATTTGGAAATACCACAACGAGAGTTCACAACATGACTACACCCTAGGGTTACAAAACATCCGGATTTTCCCGGACATGTTCTCTTTTTAGAGGACACGTCCGGACGGCTTTTCAAAACCCAGCACTTTGAGTTTGAAAAGCTTCCACGTCGGGACCGCGTCGGCAGGGCATCTGCGCACGAGCAGATGCCATGCGGTGACATCACACGCCTGTGCGTCCATGCGTGTGATGTCATTGCGCAGATGTCCTCCCGTTGCGGTCCCAAGGGCGAGAACAGGTTGAGGGGGCGGGGCTGGGTGGAACTGGGCGAGCCTGGGGGTGGGGCTATGGGTCCAGATTTTACAAGAGTCAAATCTGGTAACCCTAACAATGCCAGAATAATAAACGGAGTCCTATTACAGAGCTGTGGTAAAAACCGGCCTTGTGTGGATCTTTCCTGCGCTCTAGGGCTGTTTTTACTGCAGCCATTAAAAAAGATGACTTTTGAATTTATTTCATTAGTGGCTATGAGCTAAAGTTGCCGTTAGCATATAGCCTTGCTGTCACTTGTTTTGTAGACAGTAAGGGCTCCTGTATTATCCATGTGCCGTTCAGTCAGGGTCAGATTCTGTAGGCGCCCACTGCATGTCAATCACACTTAGGCGCCCATTACAGAACTGCGCTTAGCGGCGTCTAGCTTGAAACCTGGTTTTAAAGGCCTACATTATAGGCACCTAAGTCCTTTAGAGCAGTGTTCTTCAACCACCGGTCCATGGACCAGTGCCGGTCCACAGAAATTTCCTGCCGGTCCACAGGGCCAGCACGTGCATCAGGCCCAAAACAGTGTTCTTCAACCGCCGGTCCACAGTGCGATCGATGCGGCGTTATCTTCGAGCCAGCTCCCTCTTCCTAACTGATTCAGTGCACAAAGGCACGGGCAGCGGCTCCTACGGGAATCCTGCGCCTGAACCAGAAGCCTTCTCTCTGACATTGCAAAGTCAGAGGGAAGGCTTCCAGATGAGGCATGGGACGTGCAAGGTGCAATTAGTACTATTATGTGGGCGGGGTCTGGGGTGGAGATTGGGTAGAGATGGGCGGGATCTGGCCCACGACTTAGCCCAGTGTTCTTCAACCGCCGGTCCACGGACCGATGCCGGTCCACAGAATAATTCTTTTCTTTCTGCCGGTCCATAGGTGTAAAAAGGTTGAAAAACACTGCTTTAGAGAATCAAGCCTAGCAGTGCCTAAGCTTTTCTCCACCCCTAAACACACCTACCTTGGTGTTAGATGCCACTAGGCACCATGCAATAGGCACCTATCTTTTGTAGAATCGTGCTTAAAAAGATAGGTGTGGATCTATTTTTTTAAATTCAATTTTCTGTACCCACATTTTAGTTTTTTCAATTACAAGCATGTTAAAACTCATTATTAATTTACTAATTAACCCTCTCCCTCCTACAAAACCATAGGGCGGCTCCACTTGACACCTTTTGTTCCATTAAAGATGCTGAATCACATAGGAGCTCACACGGTTGCTCAGCAATTCACCACACCATTACGTCCAGTTGTTATCCATAAGGTTTTCCTGTATATGGTAGATTTTCGGACCCCTGAGGAAGGAGTGTTTCTTCAAAACACGGACCATGGCGGGTCCGGGTTCACCAGCCCTTGTGGATACAAACTGTTTTACGATTATGTCCTAAGAACATAAGAACTGCCATCTCCGGATCAGACCCATGGTCCATCGAGTCCGGCGATCCACACATGCGGAGGCCCAGTCAGGTGTACACCTGATGTAGTTTTAGTCACCCATATCCCTCTATGCCTCTCGTAAGGAGATGTGCATCTAATTTGCCTTTGAATCCTAGCACAGTGGATTCCTTAATAACCTCCTTTGGAAGAGCATTCCAGGCGTCCACCACTCGCTGCGTGAAGCAGAACTTCCTGACATTTGTCCTGGACTTGTCCCCCCTTAGCTTCAAACCATGTCCTCTTGTCCGTGTCACGTTGGACAATGTAAATAATTTATTTTCCTGCTCTATTTTATCGATGTCTTTCAGTATTTTGAACGTCTCGATCATGTCCCCTCGCAGCCTCCTCTTCTCAAGGGAGAACAGTCCCAGTTTCTTGAGTCGTTCCTCATATTCCAAGTTCTCCATACCTCTTATTAGCTTTGTTGCTCGTCTCTGCACCCTCTCCAGCAGTTTTATATCCTTCTTTAGGTTGGGAGACCAAAGTTGGACACAGTATTCCAAGTGTGGTCTGACCATTGCCCTATAAAGCGGCATTATGACTTTCTTCGATCTACTCGTGATTCCTTTCTTTATCATGCCTAACATTCTGTTTGCTTTCTTTGCCGCTGCCGCACATTGTGCCGATGGCTTCAGGGTCCTATCTATCAGTACACCCAGGTCCTTTTCTTGTTCGCTCTTACCCAGATTTGCGCCTGACATTCTATACTCGTGTTCCTTATTCTTACTACCTAAATGCATTACTTTGCATTTCTCCACATTGAACTTCATCTGCCATTGCTCTGCCCATTTCTCTAACTGATACAAGTCGCTCTGGAGTTCCTCGCTATCCTCCTGCGATCTGATTGCCCGGCATAGCTTTGTGTCATCTGCAAACTTAATTATATATATACAGTGTTCCCCCAGTCATTCGTGGTATTCTCCGACCGGGACTTCCTGTGCTAAAGTCGGGCTTCACCAATCAGGAGCTGCGGATCAAAGCAGCTCCTGATTGGTGAAGCCTGACTTTAGTGCAGGAAGAGGCAGTCGGAGCAGACTGCGAGTGATTTCCTTCACTCGCCAGCGCTCCAGCCGCCCTCTCCTGCCTCCCCAGGTGAAAAAATGTATTTGCGGTTTTTCGATATTCGCAGGGGTTCCTGGAATGGAACCCCCGCGAGTATGGGGGAAGTACTGTATATGTTTGTTCATTAAAGACTTGTCGTCTTGTGCACCATTCCTTTTGTTTTTCGATTCAGCACATGGTTAGCACACGTACATGATAAAACAAATGTGGAATGCTTTGCACATCCCTCATCAGGCCATTTCTGTTATTAGGCACACATTAATGGTTAACGCAGCTTACGAAAAGGGGTCCCAGAATAAGAGAAATCCGACTTCATATCTTGCATAAGGGAGAAAACAGAATAGCAATTCTCGGGTCTTTCATGCCCCCATTGACTCTTAATAATAACATAAGAACATAAGAATTGCTGCTGCTAGGTCAGACCAGTGGTCCATCATGCCCAGCAGTCCGCTCACGCGGCGTCCCTCTGGTCAAACACCAGTGCCCTGATACTAGTCCTACCTGCGTATGTTCTGGTTCAGCAGGAACTTGTCTAACTTTGTCTTGAATCCCTGGAGGGTGTTTTCCCCTATAACAGCCTCCAGAAGAGACTTCCAGTTCTCTACCACTCTCTTGGTGAAGAAGAACTTCCTTACGTTTGTACGGAATCTATCCCTTTTAACTTCAGAGAGTGCCCTCTCGTTCTCTCTACCTTGGAGAGGGTGAACAATCTGTCTTTATCTACTAAGTTTATTCCCTTCAGTATCTTGAATGTTTCGATCATGTCCCCTCTCAGTCTCCTCTTTTCAAGGGAGAAGAGGCCCAGTTTCTCTAATCTCTCACTGTACAACTCCTCCAGCCCTTTAACCATTTTAGTCGCTCTTCTCTGGACCCTTTCGAGTAGTACCATTTCCTTCTTCATGTACGGCGACCAGTGCTGGAC
Source organism: Geotrypetes seraphini (assembly GCF_902459505.1). Taxonomy (NCBI): domain Eukaryota; kingdom Metazoa; phylum Chordata; class Amphibia; order Gymnophiona; family Dermophiidae; genus Geotrypetes; species Geotrypetes seraphini. Next base: position 26,490,036 of record NC_047085.1, on the reverse strand, counting down.
GCAGTATTCCAGGTGAAGGCCCGGTACAGCGGTATGATAACTTTCTCCGATCTGTTTGTGAACCCCTTCTTTATCATTCCTAGCATTCTGTTCACCGTTTCTGCCGCCGCCGCACATTGCATGGACGGCTTCATCGACTTGTCGATCAGAACTCCCAAGTCCCTTTCCTGGGAGGTCTCTCCAAGTACCGCCCCTGACATCCTGTATTTGTGCATGAGATTTTTGTTACCAACATGCATCACTTTACACTTGTCCACGTTGAACCTCATCTGCCATGTCGATGCCAATTCCTCGAGTCCGATTATTTCTCTCTGCTGCCTCACTACAATATTTATTTATTTAATTCGTTTTCCATCCTGTTGTCCCCAAAGGGCTCAGAAGTCAGAATGGCTTAGAACAGGAGTGTCCAACCTGCGGCCCCGTGAAGTATTTTGTGTGGCCCCAGTCGAGGGCGATGCAGTGTTTTCCTCTGCTGCCCCTGGGTGTTTACCATCTTGCCGGCTCCCTCCTCTGTCTTGCTGCAGCATTTGCACGGCCCCAGAAACATTTTTTTCGGTCAATGCGGCCCGGGGAAGCCAAAAGGTTGGACACCCCTGGCTTAGAAGTAGAGAATGACACGGTGACAAAATTCATCACCATTCCTGTCCCCGTGGATAACCACGGGAAATAATCCCATGTCATTTTCTAGTGTCTATTTCAACCTCAGTCCTTCTACACCAGCATTCTTCAGAGCAAAGCTTGTGGGTCAGTGGTTGTGGCCATTCATACTCTGATTCTTATGGGAGCCAAGGATAATGAAGCCATTGTGACATCACTGATGTGATTGGCTCTTAGGCACTGGTGGAATGAGGCATTATGACATCACAATATCTGCTCTGGATACCAGAGACTGTCATTCTGTAGTGTCTGTTTCAACTTCAATCCTTCTACACCAGCATTCTTCAAAGCAAAGCTTGCGGGTCAGTGGTTGTGGCTATTCATACTCTGATTCTTCCCTCTCTCCTTAAAGAATGACATGAAGATGGTTTCCCACGGTTATCTGCAGGGACGGGAATGGTGATGAATTTTGTCACCGTGTCATTCTCTACTTAGAAATTAAACATACATATTATATACTGTAGTTAACATTGACCCGTCAAAAGCGCACTGGACTTTGGTGCCCTGAGCATTCCACGGTGACATTTGCACAGCTGGACATATGCATGCCGCCGCTTCTGCCGCTTTGAAGCACCCCCATTATCGCTGTGAGGGGGTGTGGGGGTGGAAATACCACGGCGAATTTGCGTGCAAGACATGTGTGCACCGCCGCTTCCACGCATTCCCATTAGCGTTGTGTGGTTGTGTGTGTGGGAACCCCCACTATATTTATAGATCCTCGCACTCTCGTGGGGGGAGGGTTGGGGGGATCCCCCCCTCCACTACACTGAAAATACCAGAACAGCGAAAACGTAAAGGAGAATGGGAGTTTTCAGTGTAGTGGAGGGGGGATCCCCCCAATCCTCCCCCCCACACGAGAACGCGAGGACCTATAAATATAGTGGGGGTTCCCAAGCACACACCCTCACAACGCACACAGAAGCGGCGGTGCACATATGTCTTCCACGCAAATGTTGCCGCAGGATTGTCGGCACGCCAAAGTCCAGCGCGCTTTTGACGGTGTACCTTAGTTGTCCGGTTACAATTTGACATAATTACAGAACAAGGTTGTCTCCTAACTAGATCTAGTACAAATAGATTTTCCAGGTTACAATTTGCATAGTTATCCCTGGCAGTGCATGTTTTTCAATACAAGTTTTTAACCTAATAAGAACATAAGCATCGCCTCTGCCGAGTCAGACCATAGGTCCATCGTGCCCAGCAGTCCGCTCCCGCGGCGGCCCCCCAGGTCCATGACCTGTAAGTGATCCTTTACTAAGACATTTTATCCTGTTTAGTACCCCTCTAATTATACCCTTCAATCCCCTTTTCCTTCAGGAACTCGTCCAATCCCTTTTTGAAACCCAAAATCGTACTCTGCTCTACCACCTCTTCTGGAAGCGAGTTCCAGGTGTCCACCACCCTCTGAGTGAAGACGAACTTCCTGGCATTTGTTCTGAATCTGTCTCTCTTCAATTTTCTTGAGTGCCCTCTTGTTCTTGTTTCCCCCGCCAGTCTGAAGAATCTGCCCCTCTCTACCTTCACTATCCCCTGCATGATCTTGTAAGTTTCTATCATGTCCCCTCTAAGTCTCCGCTTTTCCAGGGAAAAGAGCCCCAGTTTCTCCAGCCTCTGAGCATATGAAAGGTCTTCCGTGCCCTTTATCATTTTTGTTGCTCTTCTCTGGACCCTCTCGAGTGTCGCCATATCCCTCTTAAGGTACGGCGACCAGTACTGAACGCAGTATTCCTGATGCGGGCGTACCATCGCCCAGTATAGTGGCAGGATAACTTCTTTGGTTCTGGTAGTGATTCCCTTTTTGATAATGCCCAACATTCTATTCGCCTTCTTGGTGACACATGTTGAGATCTAGAACCAATGTACATTTCTCTGCAATCCATTTGTCTTGGGCAGATAATGGCTGTTTCTCCTTTGTGTGTACGGAGCCTGCAAAAATGTGATAGCGTAACGGTCATACACCTGGTGTTACTATCATTGTCTTTAAGTCAGATTTCAGTAATAATAATAATAATATTTTTTATGTACCGCCAAAGCCAAAGCAGTTCGAGGCGGTTTACAACAAGAAGAGCTGGACAGTCAGCAAAGAAATAACAATGAAGTCCTTGAATAAAATGAGGTCTTAGAAAAACACCCTGGTGGCCCTGTAGGATTCACTGCCAAAGCAGGAGAGCCAGCAAAAACTTGCCCCTGTCTCTTCAAAACAAGGGGAAGGTCACCTGAGGAGCTTCCCGCCAAAACCTGCCGGAAAAAACTCCCCCAAGGCCTGCAGCGGCAAAGAGGCCTGAACTGCCCCAGAAAATGTCCCAGTTTTTACCTCCGAGGCCTTTTAGTTTGATGCCTTTGGGCTCCTGTTACAAAGGTGCGCTAAGCGTTTTAGCGCACGCACTGGATTAGCCAAAAATCTACCACCTGCTCAAAAGGAGGCGGTAGGGGCAATTTAGCATGCGCTATTCCCACGCGTTAAGGCCCTAACACTTGTTATTTACTGGTCTGGCATTTATGAGGGCGATAGATATGTGGGGGCTGTCTTGGGAGGGGTTTTTTTTAAGGTTAGCATATCTGCCCTGGTTGATGACAACTGGGATGGGTAAGATTATTCAAAGTTTAAGGTATACCCTGTTTCCCCGATGATAAGGCAGGGCCATCAAATAAGACAGCCCCCCCTTTTTAGAAAAAAATGTAAAATAAGGCACCCCCCCCCCCCCCGCAAATAAGCCACCCACCGATACCTGCGCTTACCCGAATCGGGTGGTACGGTGGGTGACTCCGTGTGGTCCCTCCGTCTACCGTATTTGCCTCCATGGCTGCGTGCCGCGCCTCGTCATGAAGTGAAGAGGAGGAAGTGACAGGACTGCAGCGCGCGCACGTGACTCCGCGCAAGGAAACACAGGCAGCTTCCCTCATCCCTCCCTAACGGAGACGGCCAGAACATCCAAAAGTGAGACACGCAGACAGGTTTCTTTTGCTGTGAGCAATACCACTTACTGTATATAAAGCCTGTTTAAAATGCATACGGTATATAAACAATGGTTTCACATTGTCAAGTCCCCTCTGATGCTGCACTACAGAATAATCTCTTTACTGTGTTTCCCTGATGGAGAACATTGGGGACATTAAATGGTACAATATATGGTAGGATGGATAAAGCTGGCCATACACGGTACGATTTTTCGGCCGACCGATTCTTCAGCCGTCAAATAAGACAGCCCCCCCTCCTTTTTAGAAAAAAATGTAAATAAGGCATCCCCCCGAAAATAAGCCCTAGAGCATATTTTGGCCTTCCAAAAAAAATAAGACAGTGTCTTACCATCGGGGAAACAGGGTAGCATTGGGGTTGTTGAATTTGTTGAAAAAATTTATATACCGCCTACAAATCTAGGCAGTTTACAATCAACATAGAAATTATTTAAAAATACATCCTATTAATAATCCAGATATTAATTTCAAGTGTATTTGAAAGCTCAATTGATAAATGTCAATATAACATAAGAACATAAGAAATGCCTTCACCGGATCAGACCCTGGGTCCATCTAGTCCGGCGACCTGCACACGCGGCGGCTAAGCTAGGTGTTGCCTGTTCAAGACCCGTATCCCGCAATGTGATTTGCAACAAGGTGTGCATCCAACTTGCCCTTGAATCCCAGAATGGTGGTTTCCGACACAACCTCCTCTGGGAGAGCATTCCAAGCGTCCGCCACTCGCTGTGTGAAAAAGAACTTCCTGATATTTGTCCTGGACCTGTTGCCCCTCAGTTTCAGTCCATGACCTCGTGGCCGAGTCACATTTGACAATGTGAATACTGATGTTTCTGGCTCAATTTTGTCAAAACTCATAAACTCTTTCTACTGTATACTCAGATATGCTAGAATCTTCTGATTCAGCCTGGGTCCTATTTGTAATTCATGTACCTGACATTGTTCTGCACTATCTTGGGTTTATTTCTTTCTCTCTTTATACAATTATTTTGTTGTACTCATTCTCATATTAACTCCTTTTATTGTTATACTAGTCTTTAAGCCCGTTACATTAACGGGTGCTAGAACAGATGTGTCTGTCTGCCTGTCTGTGTTTCTTTATCTCTCTCTCCTTGGCCGCTGTCTGTATCCTTCTGTCTCCCCCCCCACCCCCGAGCAAAGCTATCTGCCCCCAGGACACACCTCCCCCCCAAAGCAGCCCCCTTTCCCTCTCCCTGTCTCTCCATGGCCCTCTTCTGTCTTCCCTTCCCCCCCCCCCCGAGCAAAGCTGTCTGTCCCCAGTACACCTCTCCCTATCTCTCCATGGCCCCTTCTGTCTCCCCCAGCACACCCCTCCCCCCAAGAAGCCTCATTTCCCTCTCCCTGTCTCTCCATGGCCCCTTCTGTCTTCCCCCCAGAGCAAAAGCTGTCTGTCCCCAGCACACCTCCCCCCCAAAGTAGCCCCCTTTCCCTCTCCATGGCCCCTTCTGTCTCCTCCCAGAGCAAAGCTGTCCCCAGCACACCTCCCCCCCAAAGCAGCCCCCTTTACCTCTCCCTATCTATGGCCCTTTCTGTCTCCCCCCCAGCACACCCCTCCCCCCCAAAGCAGCCCCCTTTCCCTTTCCCTCTCCCCCTGGCTCCCGGTATTGATCCCCTTCTTACCCTCCCCTCCATCCCGGCGTCTTCTGGCCTGCTCCTCTTCAAAGCAGCCTGCGATCGTGGTGGCCGGCTTTAGCGAACCTCGCAGGCTGCTCTCCAACTCGGTAGCACGTTCCCTCTGATGCGATCCCGTGCGTCAGAGGGAGCGTGCTACTGAGGTTGGAGAGCGGCCTGCGAGGTTCTTTAAAGCCGGCCACAATCGCAGGCTGCTCTGAAGAGGATTGGTGGCTGCGGCGGCGAGTGAGGTGACACGGCGAGGATGCGGGCAGGCAGCGAGTGAGAGGCAGCGGTGAGTGAGGGCGGGTGGTGACGCGCCGAGGCAGGGAGAGAGCACAGTTGCTCGCCTTCAGCCCCCGCATGCGCCGTGAGGTTAGAATGTTGCCACAGAAGCACACCTCACGGGGCCACACCGCACGAATTTTCAAGAGCGCATGCGCGCTCTAGCATTTTATTATATATGATATTGTACTATTCTATGAATGCTGTATTGTATTATGTTTATTTTCTTTCTTTTTTTTTTTTTTTTGCTGACATACTTTCTTACCGCAATTTGATGTACTTGATGGGTGTCTGTATTTCTGGGTTTTTCCTTTTGCTTCCTCGGAAGCTTCTCTTTTATATTGTAGTTCTCATGTATTTTAAAACCAATAAAATATTTTGAACAGTAATATTGTACTTGATTTAAGATTTGAAATGAATAAAGATTTAAAAAATAAATAAAAAAATAAAAAATACATCCTATATCTAATGAAAGCTGCTGCTACCCACACTTCTGTCCGTATTCAAAATTATTCACATAGTTCCATCAACAAACAATCTCCTCCAAATTCTAGAGATATCACTGATCTTACATAACTGCTGATCACACACAATTCATTCACATAAACACGTCAACAAAGAAATGTGTCTTCAAGAGGTTTTTTTTTAAAGATGTCTCTAGGCTTACATAAGTGCAACTGACCTGGTGGTGTCAGGTCAAAAGCGCGCCGGGACAAAGGCGCGCCCAGACAATTGAGCGCAGCGCGGAGGCGCGCGCCGCTCTAAATTACTGTTTTTTAGGGCTCCGACAGGGGGACGTGGGGGGAACCCCCCCACTTTACTTAATAGACATCGCGCCGCGTTGTGGGGGCGTTGTGGGGGGTAAGGGGGGTTGTAACCCCCCACATTTTATTGAAAACTTAACTTTTTCCCTGTTTTTAGGGAAAAAGTTAAGTTTACAGTAAAATGTGGAGGGTTACAACCCCCCAAACCCCCCATAACGCCAGCGCGATGTCTATTAAGTAATGTGGGGGGGGGTCCCCAACAAAACTCCCCATCGGAGCCCCTAAAAACAGTAATTTTGAGCGGCGCACGCCTCCGCGATGCGCTCAATTGTCCGGGCGCGCCTTTGTCTTTCGCGCCGTTGTCTATGAACCGACCTGGCAATGTGTGTCCAGAATTTCACACCTGCAGCTGAGAACACTGAATTCCTAACTCAAGAATGCATTATGTTCCTCTCTGACGGCAGGAGGGAGTGGGCATCCCTCCTGTGGGGTTTTTTTTTGGGGGGGAGAGGGAGGAGGGGGGATGGCTCTGGGGAGGCACCTTGCATAGGGGGCCTCCATTGGCAGGAGGAAGTGGGCATCCCATCTGCCAATTTTTTTTTCACACAGCGGTAGAGGGAGGGGGAGTTGGTATGGCAGGAAGGAGTGGGCATCCCTCCTGATGATTTTTACTGGGGGGGGAGGTCAGTTCCCAGTGCCGTTCATCAGGGGGACAACAGGGAGGGACATCATCAGCAGGGAGGGTTTTTTTTTTTTTATGAGACAGATTTTTTTTTAAAATTCTTTATTCGTTTTTATAACTTACATCAAGTGCATAAAAAAGTAACACCATTTTGACTTAAATACATCACTTGAAATTCTATAATTCTTTAAATTACATAGAATTATCCCTTTCCCTTTCATCTCTTCAATACCTTATAACACATATACTGTACCATATAATAAAATCCCCCTCCCCCACCCCATTCTTTCATTTATGCAAATCAGGGGAAATAATACCTATTCATTGCAACAATTTGTTAATGGCCCCCACACATCTTGAAATTTATTAAAATTCCCTTTCTGAATAGCTAATGTTCTTTCCATTTTATAAATGTGACACACTGAATTCCACCAAAAACTATAGATTTTTTTTTTTTTTAAATGAGACACACAGCATTTGTACCCATTAAAAAAAAAAAGGGCTAAATTATTGGTGACAGGTAAGTGACTTTTACTGATTTGACATTAAAACGGTAAGCGATCGGTCGTGTTTCTTTTGATATGCATTGCTTAGATTTTGAACGCATACAGTAGGTTTGTTTACGTGGTTTGTTTCAATGCTCTGATGTTGTCACGGCTTGTGGGTGCGGTCTAAAGGCTCGTGGTGCAGTATGACCAAATTTGGAACTGCTATTTTTCGTTAATTGCAATTGAATTAAATTAAATTAATATTAATTTCTAAATACACTGAGGGCTCCTTTTACTGAGGTGCGCTAACGTTTTTAGCGCATGCAGGAAATTACCGCACGCTACGCTTCTAGAACTAACGCCAGCTCAATGCTGGCGTTAAGGTCTAGCGCGCGGCAACGTAGTGCGTGCTATTCCATACGTTAAAACTCTAACATGGCTTATTAAAAGGAGCCCTAAAATTACAGCTTTAGGCTCAATTTTGCAGGAGACTTTTGATTGAAGACTTAAAAAAAAAGGCGGCTACAGTTGCCGAGAGATTGCAGCCAAAATTGGTCAAGGTGTGTCACTGGCCTGGGTACTGGAACTCTGCAAGCACTTTGAAGAAACTAGAAGGCTGGAAGAGACCGGAAAAAGGTTCCACCACCTCAGACTGATAGAAGAATAGCGTGTTTCCCCAAATATAAGACAGTGGCATATTAATTTTGGGTTCAAAAAACACATTAGGGCTTATTTTTGGGGGGTGTCTTTTTTTTTTTCATGTACAACAATCATCTCTCCCTCTCCTCCACCCCAATTTTTCCCCTTTTCTTTCTCCCCCCCTCCCATGTGCAGCATCTTTCCTCACCCTCCCTCCCATCCCCTTGTGCAGCAGAACCCCGCTGACCCTCCCACCGTGAGACTGGCATACCTCCGCTCTGAGGCCTCCAGAAACAGCAGCGACGGCAGCTGTTTTTGGAGGACTCAGAGGGGAGGTTATGTCAGGTCTCACCGGGATGGGGATCGCTGAATTGACGAGTCCAATTTTTTTCGACAAATCGGGCAGCACTAGTGTCAGGGATGGAGTCGGGGAATGTCGGGGACATTCGGGGGGGGGAGAGCTTCGGGGGGGGGTCGATCTTAACTAGGGCTTATTTTGGGGGTAGGGCTTGTATTAGGAGCATCTTTATAAATGATGCTAGGGCTTATTTTCAGGGTAGGTCTTATTTTCGGAGAAACAGGGTAGTGAGTATGGTTTACGGTTTGTTTATTTATAATCCGCCTTTTTCAAGGCGAAATACAAGTATGGCTCTACAGAATCGTAAATTAACTGCCGCTGACGTCAGTGAGTCACTAACGAAATGGGGGTGTTCGCCGGAGACTGCTGAAAGCAGTGGCGTAGTAAGGGGGAATGAAGGGGGAAGTCCACCCCGAGTGCCATGTTGGCGTGGATGTCAACATCCATCCTCCTCTCCGCCCCCCGCGCCTCTTCTCATTCCACTATACCTTCAGTTGAAGAAGTTGTTTGCGGCAGTCAACAACATGCCGCACATAAGAAGTGACATCAGAGGGAAAGCCGAAAGGGTTGCAAGGAGCACGCTGTTGACCGCCGCGAGCAATGACTTCAACTAGAAGTATGGGGGAAGGGAGGGCTTGCACAGCAGGCGGGATCGGGGAAGGAGCGGGGGGCGGAAACGAGGATGGGGGAGGGGCGCCACTGCCCCCAGATGTCTCTCGCCCTCGCTATGCCACTAACTAAAAGCAGGCCTGCACATAAGCATTCCCAGGAAAAAGCCCTTCCTCAACGCAGTTTAGCATCATAAACGTTGGAACTGGGCTAAAGAGCATGCCAGCTGGACCACGGGGCTGTGGAAGAAGGCGTTTTGGACCAATGAGACCCGAATCTCCATATTTGGCCGTGACAGTGTCCACTATGTTCGTCAGCGAGATCAATTTCATTTATATTTGTTGTATGGAAACCGCAGAGATCCCAGGCGGTGTATCATTTTTTAAAAATAAATAAATAAATTTATACTCTTCCCCTCGCTGCTGAATTTTTTAATTTGTGATTTCTTCCGATCTCTGTCTTCACTATTGTGTGATGGCCTAAACCACCCCACTGCCATCCCCAGCCCCGAAAGGCGGCACACGCTACAATTCTTATCTGCGTCTGGGTGACTTGATGAGAAGGTGATCTCAGCCCTGACTTAATTTGCTTCTTAAGCATGCTGATTTACCCAGAATGCTAGTACGCTCTTCTTCCTGTTTCTTGATTACTGACCAACCAAATCATAGGTTATGTTCTGTATTGCCTTATTCTGATTTTTTTCCCCCCTCTGGCCTCAAGTGTTTGCTGTGGTTTTTAAGTGCTTGGAATTGTGTTCACTATAATTGCTTTTCTCTTACCTCTGCTAAGTACTTAATCCATATTTAATCATTCCCATATCACTATGCCATCTGAACCTTGTACTTGTTTAGTTTGACTTTCCACTTAGGGTCCGTCAACCTTTTCTTTTTCATTCAGAGTTCATGACATGAGCTATGTTAAATCCAAAGAAATCTTTCAGTGAAAACTTAAGATGCCATTCTTCCTAGCCCTCTTCCTCCTGCATGCACCTGCCTGCATTCAGTTTTGTTAAAAAATTACTAATGCATCCACTTCCTCCTGATTTACACCTCCTTCCAAGGCGATTCGGGATCTAGCACTAGGCTTGAATCACTCTGTCTCCTTGCATGCTAAGTTCTTTCTAAAAGGTAACTTTGCGATCACATTTACTGTTCCTTTGTCTTATCTTCTACTTCATCAAAGCAATAAACCAAATCTGGATTGTTCTCTCAGGGTCTCCGCAGCTGGCATTGTGCTTGTAGCAGGTTTCCGGGTCTTGCTGCATCTTGTCAGGTAGAAACCGACGTTTCAGCCACCATGCTGTGGCTTTCTTCAGGGCATGCTCTAAAGTCCGCAGTGTGACTTTGGGAACAGGGCATACCCTGAAGAAAGGAAGAGCGCTCTACCACCCAGGTGGGGTGGGTAGTGGCAAAATGGCCAAGGCTGTGCCGACCCTAGGGGGAGGGAGGTGGGTGGGTAGGCCAATGGGAAGCGGGAGGGGGCAGGCGCGAGGAAGGCGTAGAGAGCAGGTAGCATGAGGGAAGAGGCTGCCACCGGCAGCGATAACAGGAGAAGAATCGGACCTGAATAAAAAAAAACAAACCAGTAAAAAAAAACCCCCAAACAGACACAAAATGCATGCACAGACCTTCTGCAGGGAAAGCAGATGGTCTGCGCATGCACGGGGATCGCACACCAGTGATACGGGCGGGCAGATGGGGGCGTTCCTCCAATCGCCCCCCATCTGCATATTTTTCTTTAGTGAATTTGTCAGACCTGCCCGATTGGACAGGTTAGTGAAACTGACGCATAGAGGTTACAAAGCCTGCTTCATGTTTCCCTTATATATACTGATTTTTTGCCAACATTTGCTTATTTCTGATGTGAGGAACAAGGGATTACCTTCAAAAGCTAATCATAAACTACATTAAAGGCTCCTTTTACGAACCCGCGGTAGCAGCTTTAATGTGCGCGACGTTTAATCACGCGCTAACCCCGCGCCAGCCGAAAAACTGCTGCCTGCTCAAGAGGAGGTGGTAGCGGCTAGAGAGTCCGGTGGTTTAGCGCGCACTATTATGCGCGTTAAACCGCTACCGCGGCTTCGTAAAAGGAGCCCTAAGTTATTCCAATAAAAAGGTATTTTTTTTCCTTAATGTTTTTGTTTTGTTTCTACATATTTCCTTGAAGAGTGAATTAACACGGCCACAAAACCATCTTTAATTTAGGAGCTTAAGAGCTATTCCTATAAATTTAAGCCTGCCTTTTGTTTGCCTAGATTTATGTTTAACGGTAAATTGTATATAAGGTGCCTAATAAAACTGGCACTGAAAAAGTGTTATTCTATAAGCCGCACTTAAAGTTAGGCCTGGCTTACAGAATAGCACTTATGAAGCAATGTTGAATACAGTATGTAGTACTGGGGCACAGATGCCATCCCAATGAACAAACAGGTCAAGGGGGCGGGGCTTGGGTGGGGGCATGGCCGAGAGGAAGAGGGCGGGCCTGGGGGTGGGGCCATGGGTCCAGATTTTCGTTCCCAAAACTCTGGTAACCCTATCTTAGAGAGAGGTAAAGAACGATTACTGCAGATGGGCAGGCTGGATGGGCCATTCATGTTACTAAGGGCTAAATTCACTAACCTGGAGATCCATGTCCGATCTGCGGGCGATTGCAGGCAGGCCGATGAATTGAATAAAGGCCTGCCTGCAAATAGGGGCAATTGTTGGCACCCTCCCTTTCCCACCACCACCACCGACCACACAGATTGCTGGAGAGCGATCCTTGAGCATGCGTAGACCATCTTCCTTGACTGTAGATGGTCTGTGCATGCGCTGGCCCTTCGTACCCAGCAGAGCTTTTTTACTTAGCTGTTTTTTTTAGTCCGCAAGCCTGTAATTTTGACCTGCGGGTTAAAACCACGGGCTCGCACTGGGGGGACAGGGCAGGCAAGTCGGGGCAGAAAGGCAGGAGAAGTCGGCAGGGAGCAGGAAAGGTCGCGAGCGACTGGTCCCCACAAGTCGCTTCTTTTTGGATCGGCCAGCCCAGTCGGTGTTGCTGAAAAAGATTAGTGTATCGCGTCCTTCCTGCTTTGCATGCCACCTACCCTCGTTTGCAAGCGTGGATCGTGATCAGATCGGCCACGAGGTTAGTGAATCGGGTCGGGGTCGCAAAGGGGTCACAAACCAGTCGGTAGACGATTGGTTTGCTTAGTGAATCTAGCCCTGTTACTGAAGTTCTATGACATCACAATGCAGGTGTAAAGAGCCTTAGCCAATAGGGAGAGGAGGAGATAGTGGATGCTGCGGATGGGCAGACTGGATGGGCCATTTGACCTTTATCTGCCATCATGATTCTATGTTACAATGTTACTAAAGTTCTATGACATCACAATGCAGGTGTAAAGAGCCTTAGCCAATAGGGAGAGGAGGAGATAGTGGATGCTGCGGATGGGCAGACTGGATGGGCCATTTGACCTTTATCTGCCATCATGATTCTATGTTACAATGTTACTAAAGTTCTATGACATCACAATGCAGGTGTAAAGAGCCTTAGCCAATAGGGAGAGGAGGAGATAGTGGATGCTGCGGATGGGCAGACTGGATGGGCCATTTGACCTTTATCTGCCATCATGATTCTATGTTACAATGTTACTAAAGTTCTATGACATCACAATGCAGGTGTAAAGAGCCTTAGCCAATAGGGAGAAGAGGAGTTAGTGGATGCTGCGGATGGGCAGACTGGATGGGCCATTTGACCTTTATCTGCCATCGGGTTTCTATGTTTTTAAGTTCCACCTTTGGTTGAACTCTTACTGAATCACGTGCCTACGGACGAGTTGACAACTTGCACAAATGCCACATTTAAGCATGGGTTGTAACAAAAGCAAATGAAAACTCGGTTCACAAAATATTTGTATAGCATTCCGATTTCATTTCTCAATGCTTCAAGCGTCATTGACCTCAATCTCGCAATCAGTCTGGGAGAAAAAAAAAAAAAAAATGATGCATTATTCCATTTCTGCTTTCTTAAAAAAAAAAATGTTACCACTCTTTTCGTGCTTTCATATTTTGCTTTTCCGCATTTGGTTTTCAACCACTGAAAAAAAGAAATAATGCTAAGATGCCCTAATTTTAGCCCCGCTAATTCAGTTAGCGCGCCTTAGTAAAAGGACCCCATTATTTCTTTTCTCAGTGGTTGAAAACCAAATGCAGAACAGCAAAATATGAAAGCACGAAAAGAATGGTATATGGACGCCTCAGCATTTAGCACGCATTAATTAGCTGACAATGTGGCTGCCCTCTACCTAAGAAGCACAGCAGAAGGTAGCAAACAGGATGCTGGGAATTATTTTAAAAAGGGATGGTTAACAAGACTAAGAATGTTATAATGCCCCTGTATCGCTCCATGGTGTGACCTCATCTGGAGTATTATGTTCAATTCTGGTCTCCTTATCTCAAGAAAGATATAGCGGCGCTAGAAAAGGTTCAAAGAAGAGCGACCAAGATGGTAAAGGGGATGGAACTCCTCTCGTATGAGGAAAGACTAAAACGGTTAGGGCTCTTCAGTTAGGAAAAGAGACGGCTGAGGGGAGATAAGATTGAAGTCTACAAAATCCTGAGTGGAGTAGAACGGGTACAAGTGGATCAATTTTTTGCTCTGTCGAAAATTACAAAGACTAGGGGGCACTCGATGAGGTTACAGGGAAATACTTTTAAAACGATTATTTTTTTTTTTTTTTGCTCAGAGAATAGTTAAGGTCTGGAAAACGTTGCCAGAGGATTTGGTAAGAGCGGATAGCGTAGCTGGTTTTAAGAAAGGTTTGGACAAGTTCCTGGAGGAAAAGTCCATAGTCTGTTATTGAGAAAGACATGGGGGAAGCCACTTCTTGCCCTGTATTGGTAGCATGGAATATTGCTACACCTTGGGTTTTGGCCAGGTATTAGTGACCTGGATTGGCCACCGTGAGAAAGGGCTACTGTGCTTGATTAGTTATTGGTCTGACCCAGAAAGGCTATTCATATGTACTTAAGTTCTTATATGTGACCACAAGCTGGTCAATATTCATTCATTGCAGTCAGCAGGTTTTTTTTAAACACTGACCACCATGGACACAATTAGTTTGAGATATTCAGTGTCCTGCCTAGATCACCAGGAAGCTGTCGGGTAGATTCAGGAGAGTCCGACAGAGGTGGGGAGGAGCTTGGGCCCAGCCTTGATAATCAGAAGTGAGGGTTATGCTGTTCCGGGAGGCTGAAGGGATGATTGGGACTGTGCACAGCCGGAACCCCTCCGGTGCTACCGGAAGATTAATCAGGCATCGGGCCCTGTTGCCTCTGCAGCTAAAGCTATGAGTATGAAAGCCTTTTTGCTGTTCTAACTTTAGCCGCTAACTTAACCAGTTAGCAGTGTGAATATCGCTGCTAACCTGTTAAATACCAGCTCCTCCTAGTCCTGGCCTAGTGAGGGTGGGAGTTGCCCGGGTAGGGTTACCACATGGCCCCCAAAATAGGAGGCCGGATTGAGACATCCGGGTTTTCCTTCCATCGCATTCAGTTTATTTCGATTTATATCAGGTTCACCCCAAAGAGCTCAGAACGGGTCACAGTTTACATTCATAGTGGTACAATATAGGGTTTACACACAGTGCGTTGCGCGATATCTTCATAAAGGATTACTGATGCTATCGAAGGGTTGAATGGAAGTAAAACCCGGATGTCTTAATCCGTCCTCCTTTTTCCAGAGCCATATGGTAACCCTATGCCCAGGGCAGTGGTGCCCCCCATCACCCTCTTCTCTGCCCCCACCACCCGCTTCTTCCCCGCCCCCCTGCTGTACGTGCATCCCTTCCCTTCCCCTGTACCTGTGTTACCTTCCCCAGCACGAGAAGCATCTCGAGCTTGCTGCCAGCACCGGCGCCGGCTCTCCCTCTGACATCATTTCCTAGACACGGGACCCGGCTATAATGTCATGAAGGCACCCACTCCCCCCTCCAGGCCTCCCTGCCCCGTACCTTAAAAGTTGGGAGCAGGAGGTACTGAAAACACTTCCTCCTCCTCCTCCTTCACAGTGAAGCCCCTCCCCCTAAACCCAATCAGGGACTTCCTGAAAGACAGGTCTTCCAAGTGCTGATAATCGAAATGGGTTTTAGATGTATCTAGAGGCATCTTAGGCCTTCTGACTGTCGCTGTGCACCCAGAGTAAAAAGGGGTGTTTTTCGAGGAGTGGTTTGGGAGGTGGGCGGGATGTGAGCCACCCTAGACTTAGTCGTCCTGCAAGGATAATCGAACGTTTAACGAGACAGCTAGAACTGCCTAGACAGAACTTATACGTTGTGGTTTAGGCAATCTAAAAACAGGTCTAAGTGCCCAGAAGGTATGCAAAGTGACCAGATAACTACTGTAGGCACAAAGTACAGACCCCCCCCCCCCCCACACTCCCTCAGTGATCACTGTATCCCCCCTCCCCGCCATAAAAATCAGAATAGAAATGTACATACCTGCCTCCAGAACATCAGCACCTGGCTAGCATAGGAAAAGCCTAGTAGAGCTACACAGAGGTGGCTTAAGTAGTCTAGGGCAGTGTTTACACCTATGGACCGGCAGAAATAAAATAATTATTTTGTGGACTGGCATCGGTCCGTGGACCGGCGGTTGAAGAACACTGGGCTAGGGTCTGGATGGCCCATCCAGACCCCGCCCATCTCTACCTAATCTCCACCCCAGACCCTGCCCCCATAGTCCTAATTGTAACACTATTTTTTCCATTCATTTTTCATATATACACACAATATAATCTTATTAACAACACATAATGGTTAACCACAAAATTAAAACTACACAAAACACACTGTATGCTTCTCAAATTCATTCCTACCAGAATACAGAACCAAAAACTAAAAGTATTCAAGTTTATTCAGTTTCTTTGATTACCTCACATAGTCCAAATCCAATGCGATTTACACAAGTTCCAAAATTATGTAAAATATTAAAAACCAACAAACATAACTTTCATTACTAGTACAATAGTACATGTAAGGAGGGAAGGGGTTAACAACAATTAGCATAAATACAATTCTAAAAAAAAAAAAAAAAAAATTAAGAGTGAAGATAAAACAAGAGAAGGGTTAAGTCACAAAAGGTTTGGGAACAAATACCCACTTGATTCTATTAGATCGTCTTCCTGAAACCATTATAGGCTATGACAGGTCTATTGGAAAGCGTCCTTGAATAGCCAACTCTTTAGGAGACTTTTAAACTTGCTAAGTGATTTTTCTTCTCTTATATTGAGTGGAAGTGAATTCCAAATTTGTGGAGCTGTGACTGAAAAGATTATATCTTTCTTAGAATATATAACTTTTAAGGAAAGTATTACCAGCAGGGCTTTGTCTTCAGATCTTAAGGATTTTATAGGGGAGTATGGTATTAGATATCTTTCTAAAAATATGGGAGCTTTATTAATAAGTGTTTTATATGTGAGTAAAGCTATTTTGTAAGTGATTCTGTTGTTTACTGGTAGCCAGTGTTCTTCCTTTAGGAGCGGTGTAACATGGTCAAATTTTTTTCTTTTTCTTAATTTATAGCAGTGTTTTGGAGAAATTGTATTCTGCGTATCTCTTTTAAAGCAGCCCCTTTATAGAGGGCATTGCAATACTCAATTTTTGATATTACTAGTGAGTGTATTAATGTATTTAATGCTGCTTCGTCCAGAAAAGTCGATAATGGTCTGATCATTCTTAGCCTATAGAAACATGTACAAACAAACCCTAAGATGCAAAACTCTGCATGCAGTACAACCCCAGAGAAAAAGAAACAAATGCATTTTTTCCCCCTACCTTTGTTGTTTCCCTCCTTCCATGCTGTGCCTTACCTTCTGGCCTGCTCCTGCCTGGCCGTTTTATGCCGCCCCGGCTCCCTCTTCCGCAGTGCTACATGCATGACGCCGCGGTGCAGTGGCTCCTCGCGCGCATCCCGCACCTCATCTGGAAGCCTTCCCTCCGACGTTGCGGCATCAGAGAGAAGGCTTCCAGTTCAGGTGCAGGATGCACATAGGAGCCGCTGCCCGTGGCTTTGTGCACTGAGTCAGTGAGGAAGAAGGATCTGGCCCGAAGATAACGCCGCATCGATCACACCATGGACCGGCAGTTGAAGAACACAGTTTTGGGCCTGATGCACGTGCCTGTCTTGTGGACCGGCAGGAAATTTCTGTGGACCAGCACCGGTCCATGGACCGGTGGTTGAAGAACACTGGTCTAGGGGGTGGGCTAATGAACCATAGAGAGGAGGACCCAGGCCCATAAGCCACTCTTAACTACTGCATTCATGGTGAAAATATGAGGCCACCAAACCCCCCCAAACCTTACTGTACAGCCATATAGGTGCCACCTGCAGCCATAGGGGCAATTGGGGGTGATAGATGGGTATAGTAGGTTTTGGGGGTGTTTGGGGGGGCTCATCATGACCTGCAAGGGAGTTGTGGTGAGATGTTTATGTGGCACCCTTTTGGTGATGTTCACAGCAGTGCCCTATAAGGTGCCCCACTGCTCTGTTGCCATGTCTAGGTGGCCAGTCCATCACTTTGCTGACCCCTCCCACCTCCAAAAGGTCTTTTTCTAGGCGTTTTGGACTTGGGTGATTTTTTGGGATGAGAATGCAGTATTATGGTCGCTCTTCTTAGAACCTTTTCTAATTCCCATGGTGGGGCTTATTTTTGAAAAAGAAACACATCCAAAGTATGACATGAAGTGGCATTTTGACATTCTCCCCCCCCCCCCCCCCCCTTTTTACAAAACCGTGGAAGCAGTTTTTAGCACAATCCAATGTGCTGAATTTTCTGCACTGCTCCTGATGAGTATTGGCGGCAGCGCGGAGCAATCAGCATGCCGGCCTGGGCTAAAAACACTTTGGCGCTTTTCTAAAAGGGGGAGGGGGTTGTTTGCTAAAGCAACCATAGTCATATTTTTGAAACACATTTTTAGACGGGTTTTTTTAATGCTGTTTGTCTACAGCGCCATCTGAATCTCTAGGGAGTGTGTTGTGGGCATGGTTTGGGTGGGATTCAGGCGGACGTGTGATCTGGACATTTTTCTGCAATATTTGAACAATGCAGAAAATGTCCAGGGCAAAACTTGGATGTTTGAGGCTAATGAATAAGTGCCAAACTGGCCAGACTGACCAGATGACTACTGAAGGTATAACTCCCCTTACTCCCCCAGTGGTCACTGATCTCCTCCCATCCCTCTAAAAATTGTATCGAGCGATGGTTCGCCCACATCTGGAGTACTGTGTCCAGTACTGGTCTGATGTGGATTGGGTTACACTTACCTCTGCTTCCGGCAGCAGCAGGAGGCTATTAAACTCTATGAAAGGAGCAAGCCTCAGGCAACTGGTGTTGGAACCGACAAGGGATCAGGCAATACTGGACCTGATACTTACCAATGGAGAAAGTGTCACAGAGGTCTCGGTGGGCGACACATTGGCCTCCAGTGACCACAACATGGTATGGTTCAATATCAGGAAAGGTTTCACTAAATCTACTACACTAACCAAAGTCCTCAAATTCAAGGACACAAATTTCAAAGAAATGGGAGACTTCGTTCACCAGGCGCTACAAAGCCAAGAAGAAACCGATAACGTGGAAGACATGTGGTCGACTTTGAAAGCAACCATACAAGAAGCAACAAACCGCTATGTAAAATCAGTAAGTAAACGGCGAAGGAACAATAAGCCACAGTGGTTTACTGCGGAGATCTCAGACCTGATCAAGGAGAAGAAAAAAGCATTCATCTCTTACAAACAATCAGGGAAGCAGGACTCTAGAGCAGACTACCTGGCCAAATCAAAAGCCGTCAAAACAGCAGTCAGGGAGGCTAAATTCCTCATGGAGGAGTCTCTAGCAAAGAACATCCAGAAGGGAGATAAATCCTTCTTCAGGTATATCAGTGATAGAAGAAAAAACTCAGGCGGGATTGTACGTCTTAGGAAACCAGACGGAGACTATGTGGAAAAGGATTCGGAAAAAGCCCAACTATTAAATGAATACTTCTGCTCAGTCTTCACCCGAGAAGCGCCAGGGCTCGGCCCTCAGCTACAGACAAGGGTTGGCTCAGTTGACCCGTTTAGTAACTTTGAGTTTACGCCCAGCAGTGTCTACGGTGAGCTGTCAAAGCTCAAGGTTAACAAAGCAATGGGGCCGGACAACCTGCACCCCAGGGTGCTTAGGGAGCTGAGTGATGTCTTGGCGGAACCACTGTCCGCGCTTTTCAACCTCTCCCTTAGTACAAGCAGCATCCCGTTGGACTGGAGGACGGCTAACGTCATTCCACTCCACAAGAAAGGCTCAAAGATGGAGACAGCAAACTACAGACCAGTGAGTCTAACATCGATAGTGAGCAAACTAATGGAAACTCTAATCAAACACCAATTAGATAAGATCCTGGATGAAGAGAATCTACGGGATCCCTGACAACATGGATTTACTAAGGGGAGATCCTGCCAATCCAACCTGATCAGCTTCTTTGACTGGGTAACAGGGAAGCTGGATATTGGGGAGTCCCTGGACATCGTGTACCTGGACTTTAGCAAAGCATTCGATAGCGTACCACACCGCAGGTTACTGAGCAAGATGAGTTCTATAGGATTAGGTAACACATTGACGAAATGGGTTGGGAGCTGGCTTGGAGGTAGGCTCCAAAGGGTGGTGGTGAACGGCACCCCCTCCGAAATGACGGAGGTGATTAGTGGAGTACCACAGGGCTCAGTCTTGGGCCCAATCCTATTCAACATCTTTATAAGAGACTTGGCAGAAGGGCTTCGAGGTAAAATAACATTATTCGCCGATGACGCCAAACTGAGTAATGTAGTGGGCAAATGCACAACAGACGAAGATTCAGTGCCCGACAACATGATGCACGACCTACTCCTACTGGAGCGATGGTCTAGGACATGGCAACTCAACTTCAATGCCAAAAAAATGCAAAGTTATGCACCTGGGCAGCCAGAATCCATGCAAGTCTTATACCCTTAATGGCGAGATCCTAGCAAAAACGGTAGCAGAACGAGACTTGGAGGTAATCGTCAGTGAGGACATGAAGTCTGCCAATCAAGTGGAGCAGGCTTCGTCCAAGGCAAGACAAATCATGGGCTACATACGAAGGGGTTTCGTCAGTCGTAAGGCGGAAGTCATTATGCCATTGTATAGATCCATGGTGAGGCCCCACCTGGAATACTGTGTGCAATTCTGGAGGCCGCATTATCGCAAGGATGTGCTGAGACTGGAGTCGGTGCAAAGAATGGCCACCCGGATGGTCTCGGGACTCAAGGATCTACCATACGAAAAACGGCTTGACAAATTACAGCTATACTCGCTCGAGGAGCGCAGAGAGAGGGGGGACATGATCGAGACGTTCAAGTATCTTACGGGCCGCATCGAGGCGGAGGAAGATATCTTCTTTTTCAAGGGTCCCACGACAACAAGAGGGCATCCGTTGAAAATCAGGGGCGGTAAACTACGAGGTGACACCAGGAAATTCTTTTTCACTGAAAGAGTGGTTGATCGCTGGAATAGTCTTCCACTACAGGTGATTGAGGCCAGCAGCGTGCCTGATTTTAAGGCCAAATGGGATCGGCACATGGGATCTCTTCACAGGGCAAAGGTAGGGGAGGGACATTAAGGTGGGCAGACTAGATGGGCCGTGGGCCCTTATCTGCCGTCTATTTCTATGTTTCTATGTTTCTATGGTCGCCGTACCTTAAGAAGGATATGGCGATACTCGAGAGGGTCCAGAGAAGAGCGACATGGATGATAAAGGGCATGGAGAACCTTTCGTATGCTGAAAGGTTGGAGAAGCTGGGGCTCTTTACCCTGGAGAAGCGGAGACTTAGGGACATGATAGAGACTTATAAGCTCATGAAAGGCATAGAGAAGGTGGAGAAGAACAGATTCTTCAGGCTAGTCGGGCCCACAAAAACAAGAGGGCATTCAGAAAAATTGAAAGGAGACAGATTCAAAACAAACGCTAGGAAATTCTTCTTCACTCAGAGGGTGGTGGACACCTGGAATACGCTCCCAGAGGAGGTGATAGGGCAGAGTACAATATTTGGCTTCAAAAAGGGATTGGATGACTTCCTGAAGGATAAGGGGATTGAAGGGTATAGGTACAGGTATTAAATGAATAGGGGATGAAAGACTTAGGTAAGGTCCAATGACAGGTCACGGACCTGGGGGGCCGCCGCGGTTGCGGACTGCTGGACACGATGGACCCCTGGTCTGACCCGGCAGAGGCAATGCTTATGTGCTTATAATAGGTACATATCAGCTCTATGACGGCTTCGGATGTTATAGCCTGTCCTATTAAAACGACCAACAGGTTTTTGGAGTAGCCTAGTAGTTGATGAAGTGGACGGCAGAGAAGGGGACCCAGGCCCAAATCCCATTCTAACTAGTACACTTGTGGTAGAAAGTGCGAGCCCTTCAAAACCCACCCCAAACCTACTGTACTGACATATGGGTGACAGCTGCAGGCATAGAGGCTATTGGAGTGCTATACAGTTGGGTACAGTAGGTTTGGGTGACTTTTGGAGGGCACGCTATACAATGTAAGGGGGTTATGTGAGATGTGTGCCAGGAAACTTCTATGTGAATTCCCCCCCCCCCCCACACACTAAGGTACCCCACTGCTCTCTGTTGGGATGTCTGTGTGACCAGCCTGCTAAAAATGCTGGCCCCTCCTACATCCCAATGGCTGGTTTTGTAGGTTTTTCATTTGGACTTTTTTTTTTTTAAATAGTTCAAAAACAAAGATGCACCTAGGAATAAGCCATTTTTGAAACAAAGATGTGGACATTTTTTCTGGTTTGGAAATGGCCTTTTTCCTACTGGATTTTTGGACATTTTCCCCCGAAATGTTGAAAATTGGATTTAGACTTCATATATAAAATGCCCCTACACTTTTTTTTTTTTTAGATACGCCATTCATGCTCTCTTTCTGGACATTGTATGTTCTGGTGTCCTTGTCCACGTTTTGCAAAAGGTCGCATCTCTTGGCCTTTTGTAAAATACGGGGGAAATGTTCTAACGTGGAACCCCTGTGCAAAATGGGGTTTCTGCTGTGGGAAACTATGTGCAGCCTTCAACAGTGCACGCATTTCCGTCTGCGTACTGCAAAGACGTTCCTGGAGAGAGGACAGATAACAGAACAATATCTGCAGTTTATATTGTTAAAAAAAATGAGAGAGAAGCTTTGCATGTTTTGTGCCAAAACGTTTCATGTAGAGAAAGCAGGTGCAAATCTCGTCATGCAGTTTTCCCTCGATTTTGCTTTGATGATTTGATCAAACCCTCCTGGTTTGCATGAATGCGTACACTTTTTGATTTCATTTTTGCTAGGTGGGTCCAATGTAAGCTGGCATGCACTTCATTCTCTACTTTATTTCAAGGGATAAAAACAGAACGCCCCACTGATTCAGACATGCCTCGTTGCAAATTCTTCAGAGCTGTGGATCTGTAACCGCTGCTGTAACTACTGTCCAGCAGTTGTCTTGGTCCCAGTGGATTCCGATATCCTCTTAAGAAAATCGAGCAAAAGAGAATATCTTCTCTTTTCACTGCATTACTCAAATACCTATATATTAGGCATATGTATTTTGTTTTGGAAGAATAGTAAAACATGAGGGGATTTTTGGCTTATATATTTTTACACAAACCACATGACCAAAGTGGTCCACCTCCTTTGCATTAATTTATGGCCATGAGGGGTAGAGAATGACACGGTGACAAAATTCATCACCGTTCCCGTCCCCGCGGGAAACCATCTTCATGTCCTATTCTTTAAGGAGAGAGGGAAGAATCAGAGTATGAATGGCTACAACCACTGACCCACAAGCTTTGCTTTGAAGAATGCTGGTGTAGAAGGACTGAGGTTGAAACAGACACTACAGAATGACAGTCTCTGGTATCCAGAGCAGATATTGTGATGTCATAATGCCTCATTCCACCAGTGCCTAAGAGCCAATCACATCAGTGATGTCACAATGGCTTCATTATCCTTGGCTCACATAAGAATCAGAGTATGAATGGCCACAACCACTGACCCGCAAGCTTTGCTTTGAAGAATGCTGGTGTAGAAGGACTGAGGTTGAAACAGACACTACAGAATGACAGTCTCTGGTATCCAGAGCAGATATTGTGATGTCATAATGCCTCATTCCACCAGTGCCTAAGAGCCAATCACATCAGTGATGTCACAATGGCTTCATTATCCTTGGCTCACATAAGAATTAGAGTATGAATGGCCACAACCACTGACCCGCAAGCTTTGCTTTGTAGAATGCTGGTGTAGAAGGACTGAAGTTGAAATAGACACTAAAAAATGACATGGGATTATTTCCCGTGGTTATCCGCGGGGACGGGAATGGTGATACATTTTATCACCATGTCATTCTCTAATGAGGGGTAAGGAGACAAAGCAAAGCCATTGACGACAGGAAACAAGACAGCAGGTTTTACGTATTTGTTTCCAAAATTTGATTTACTGTCTTATATCAAGTAGTTGACAAGCAGCTACACAATTCTGCCCTGTCACTTTTGCCAAAATCCCATAGTTGATGACGTAGGCAGCAGAATGATTTTTTATTTGGGAAGGCCCAAAAGTTCTGCTTTAGACCCCGCCCCAGAATGCCCAAGCTCCACCCCAGACCATGCCCAAACTCTGCCCCACACCCCACCCTCATAATAACAGTATTAATTGTAAATGCTATTTCTTCCATTCATTTTTCATATACACACAATATAATCTTATTAACAACACATAATGGTAACCACAAGATTAAACGACACAGAGCATGCTCTTTTTCCCCTCTCCACCCCTGCACAGCATTTCTTCCTCTCTCCTCCACCCCCACGCAAAATGTCTCCCTCTCTCTCACTGTCCACCATCTCTCTTTCTCTCATTCCCTCCCTTGCTGCAAAGGGAATAGAAAGAGAGAGAGAGGGATCCAGGGTGCATCTCTCCCATCCCCTCTACTGCCACATCCAACATTTCTCCCTCTCTTATCCCCCGGATTGTATGCAGCCTCTTTCGCCCCTGCCCACCAGCCCCATGCCCAACTTTTCTCTTTCTATCACCTCTCTCCAGCACCGTGCCATATCTCTTCCTCCATTCCTTCCACCACCATGTCTAGCATTTCTTACTCTTGCAGCCCTTTCCATCTGTCCTACTGTTCCCTCTACACCACCACATCCAACATTTCTCCTTCTCATATCTCTCTAACTCACTCCACTCCCACCACCATGTCCAACAATTCTCTCCCAATGTCCAACAATTCTCCTCTTTCTTCCTTTCCCTACACCATCTCGTTCCCTAACACTTCTACCCATTCTCAACAATTCTTCCTTTCTAGTCCCTCCCCCAACTCAGCATCTCTTTTTCTCCCTCCCTCCCTCCCTCCCTCCTTCCATCCTATGTCCCAAGTTCATGCCCCTCCCTTCTGTGTCCCAATGCACTCTCTCCCTTCAGTGTCCCAAGTTCTTGCCCCGTCCCTAGGGTGTGTACCTGTATTCTGGCCAGACATCTAAGTAGGCCTCCTCCTCCTTTCTTCCAGCTGCACTTCTTTCTTCACAAAGCCACAGGCAGCAGCAGAGTATGGCCAGAGGTGCTGGCTATGCGGCCTGCTACCAAAAGGTGTATGACCACGCAGCTTAGAGGAAACATTGTTTTATTCCTTTTCACTTTTTATCTAATCAACTTTCTATCTCCTTCTCTCATCCCCTTGTTTTCACATTCTCATCCTCTTATTCCCTTTCATCTGCTTCCCATTACCACATTTCTACCCCATATGCTCATTATTATGCTCACTCATCTCCTTGATAACTCTCCCACAAGGATCCACCGTTTCTAGCATCTCCCCTCCTTATGGCTTACTCCATCCTCATTTCATTCCTCTCTTTATTTTTCTCTCCCTCCCAGAAGTGCAACATCTTTCCTTTCTGCCCTTCCATTCCCTCCTCCCAAGTCTGACATCTTTCCTCCCGTTTCCCTTCTGCCCCTCAGTCCATCTCTCCTCTGCTCTCCCTGAGTAATCCATCTCTCCCTCCCCCTTCTGCCCCTCCCCTGAATCTCTTTCCCTTTCCCCATTTTGCTCTCTCCACCAAATCTCTCTCTCCTTTCTCCCCCTCTTCCATCTCTCCCTTTCACCTCCTTCTACTATCTCTCCCTGACCACCTCATCCTTCTCCCATGTTCATCTCCCCCTCTCTTGTTCCCTCTGCCTTCTCCAAATCCAGCTCTCAATGTCCTCCTACCCCCTCTGCCATCTCCAAGTCCATCTCTCCCTGTCCCCCACAAATCTGACATCTTTCCATCCATCCCTCCCTCCTTCCTTCCCTTCCTTACCCCATTCCTGAGTCTCACATCTCTCCCTCCCTCAAGTCCAATATCCCTCCCTTCCCCAAGACCTATATTGCTCCATCTCTAACCTACCCCTCCCCCAAATCTGAAATTTCTGAGGGGAGCCTTATTTCTGGGCAGCACTCTGGTGGAAGCAGCATCTTGGTGCTGGCCAGTGTACCTGCTGGTCAGCTCTCTCTGCCGTGTCCCTTCCCTGACATCTACTCCTTTCCCTTATGCATCTACCCTGAATTTCTTGTAACAGTTGCCGAGTGGTGGAACAGATTCACAGGGTCACTCTGCCACCATCTTCTCTCCACTACGGCCTGCCCCAGTGGAAACAGGAAGTGGTCAGTGAGGGCGGGCTGCAGTGGAGAGAAGACGGCGGCAGAGCAACACTGCAAATCTGTTCCGTCGCTCGGCAACTGTTACAAGAAATTCAGGGTAGACACATGGGGCAGGAGGAGTAGACATCAGGGAAGGGACACAGCAGAGAGAGACGACCAACAGGTACGCTGGCCAGCAGCAAGATGCCTCTCCCTTGAGAGTGCTGAGGCCACCACCTCAGTTAGTGTGTCTCTGGCTGCAGGATCCCTGTCAACCCTATTACTACCAGCAATTTGGGAGGAAGCTGTGGCCCCTGTGGCCTCCCCCATTCCGACGCCTTTGGCAGCTCACTGGCAAAAGTGAAACCAAAGAGAACTCAACATCATTTCCCGTTTTCTATTCAGAGTAGGCGGTTCTGTATTGCTGCTTTGAAAACTTAAGGCCCCTTTCATTAGGCTGCATTACAAAAATGACGAGTAGGGCGGGGCTTTCCCACATGTTGAGGCCACTTTTGGTATATACTTTAATGTAGGGTTACCAGATGTTCGGATTTAGCCAGACATGTCTTCTTTTCAGAGGACTATCTGGGTGTCTGGGTGGATTCTTGAAAAACAGAAGCTTTTCTGGCTTTTCAAGCTCGGAGAGGGGGAGGTATTTACGGGCAGGAGGGAGTAGTCATCCTCCTGCCGGTTTTTTTTCTTCAGGGAGTGGGTGGGCACCTATGGGGGCAGGAGAGAGTGGGCATCCCTCCTGCCTTTTTCTTCAGGGGTAGGGCCTTCATGGCAGGAAGGAGTGGGCATCCCTCCTGCTATCTTTTTGGGGTTCGGGTGGGTCGCCGCAATTGTCGGGGAGGGGGTGGGGTGAACGACTGTCGTCGGGCCGTCGTCAGTGGTGGGGGATTTTTTTCATTTGGGGGGAGGACAGATATTTTGCGTGTGTAATCAAAATATCAGTGCCATTGAATAGAAAACTTAAGATAGAAATTGGGGAACTACTACAATCTTTAGCTAACATGTCAATCAGAAACGGGCAAGTACCAGATGACTGGAGGATAGCAAATGTCATCCCAATTTTCAAAAAAGGATCAAGAGGTGAACCAGGAAACTACAGACCGGTGAGTCTCACATCGGTTCCTGGGAAGATAATCGAAACACTAATTAAGGACCGCATTGTACAACACTTGGATAAGCACAACCTAATGAGAGATAGTCAACACGGCTTCAGGAAAGGGAGGTCATGTTTGACAAATTTACTTCAATTTTTTGAGAAGGTTAACAAGCAAATAGATAGTGGAGATCCAGTGGACATAATTTAATTGGACTTCCAAAAAGCGTTTGACAAAGTTCCGCACGCAAGGCTTATGAGTAAACTATTAAGTCATGGAATAGGAGGAGAAGTGCACGGATGGATCGGAAATTGGTTAGAGAACAGAACGCAGAGGGTAACCATAAATGGGAAATTCTCAGAATGGGAAAAGGTGACCAGCGGCGTGCCCCAGGGCTCGGTTCTTGGTCCCATTTTGTTCAATATTTTTATAAATGACCTGGAAGAAGAAACAACCTGTAATATAATCAAGTTTGCGGATGATACGAAACTATGTCGGACGGTTGGCTCTCAAAGGGACTGTGAGGATCTTCAGAAAGATCTAAATCAGCTGGAAACGTGGACGATAAAGTGGCAGATGAGTTTTAACATAGACAAATGTAAGGTGATGCATCTGGGAAAAAAAAACAAAGAACATGAATACAAGATGTCGGGGGTGACATTAGCCAAATGCGAACAAGAAAGGGATTTGGGGGTGCTGATAGACAGAACCCTGAAGCCATCGGCTCAATGTGCGGTGGCAGCGAAGAAAGCAAATAGGATGTTAGGCATGATTAAGAAGGGGATCACGAGTAGGTCGCAAGATGTTATAATGCCACTTTACAGAACAATGGTCAGACCACACTTAGAATACTGTGTCCAACACTGGTCTCCATACCTTAAGAAGGACAAAATTCTGTTGGAGAGGGTACAGAGGCGAGCTACGAAACTAGTCAAAGGCATGGAGAATTTAAGCTACATGGAACGCCTCGGAAAACTGGGACTGTTCACCCTCGAAAAGAGAAGACAGCGTGGGGATCTAATAGAGACTTTTAAAATATTAAAGGGATTTGATCAAATTGACCAGGAAGCAGCATTACTGACATTTTCAGATGTGACGCGGACAAGAGGTCATAGCTTAAAACTGAATGGCAGCAGGTTCAGGACAAATGTCAGGAAGTTCTGTTTCACACGAAGAGTGGTGGGCGCTTGGAATGCTCTCCCGGAGGAGGTGGTGGCAGAAAATACTGTGCTGGGTTTCAAACGCATGTTGGATGCACACCTTCTTGCTGATCATATTGAGGGATACGGGAAAACCGGGTCTCCAAAAAGGAGCGCCTAAATGGGCCTCCGCGTGTGCGGATCGCCGGACTAGATGGACCTTGGTCTGATCCGGTGAAGGCGTTTCTTATGTTCTTATTTTAAAAAAATGAAAAACAAACAAACCGGCAGAAGCCCTGACAGCAGTGACAGAAGGCTGCTTCTCCTGTCACTGCTGTCAGGGCTCTGCGCATGTCTCAGTCGCTCACTGAGTGATTGAGTCGGTGGGCTTGCATGCGAATGATTTGCACTTGATAGTGAATCAATCGCTGTTTGAAAATCGGTCATCAGCATCGCCCCATAGCAAATATCCCCCTCCTAACCAAACTGCTTGAGTCCATAGTCGCTACCCAGCTATCTTCTTATCTAGAGAGATTCTCCATTCTCTCCCCCTATCAACATGGCTTTATACCCAGCTTCAGCACCGAGTCCCTCCTTGTCTCCCTAATATCAAAGGTGCAACAACTACATTCTCGAAACAAATTCGCTATTCTGTCACAATTCGACCTCTCTGCTGCTTTTGATGTCGTCCACCACGACATACTACTTTATCAACTTTCCGAGATAGGAATTGATTCCACCGTTCTTAATTGGTTTTCAAACTTCCTTCGCTTTCGCTCCTACACTGTCAACTCTAATGGCACCATGTCCACTCCTTGGTCTCCTTCTTGTGGTGTCCCTCAGGGATCACCCCTTTCCCCTATCCTTTTTAATATCTATATGTCCTCATTGAAGCTCTTCCAGCTTTCCCCCCTTGAAACAATCTACACATACGCCGACGATATCCTTGTCCTTCTTGAAACAGACCAGAATCTCACCAACCTCCACGATAACATAACATCCTGCATAATGAGACTCCACTCCTGGTCCCTCTTGGTATAGATGAAACTAAATGAATCAAAAAAAAAATTACTCTGGCTCGGCCCAAAGTTAGAACACCTGCCCACCCTCTTCGCACTGCCCTCAGGCACTGCCTTACACCTTGAGTTCTCAAGCAAGGTCCTTGGCATCATTATCGATTCCTCTCTCTCTCTCAACGACCACCTCAACTCCTTGACAAAATCATGCTTTTTCAGCCTCCACATGCTAAGGAAACATTTCGCCGTCCTTGTCCAATCCATCATCCTCTCCAAACTTGACTATTGTAATGCCATTTACCTATGCTTAACAAAAAAAAGCCTCCAAAGACTCCAGCTTATTCAGAACACGGCAGCCAAGCTGATTTTTGCAAAACATAAATCTGACCACGTCTCCCCACTCCTGGCCAATCTTCATTGGCTCCCAGTGATTTCCAGAGTCCAATTCAATTGTTCTTGCCTGGCTTTTAAGATCATTCACGGCATCCTTCCTTCCCTAATCCCACTTTCTTTCAACTCCTCGTGCCCTGACTCCACCAGGACCGCCCATAAATTAAAACTATCCTTCCCCTCCCTACATGGTATTCTCCACGCAGGTAAACTGGGAAAATCATTTCTTTTCAAAATCACAGGTCTCTGGAATGACCTTACTATCCCGCTGCGGAACCTGAATTTCCTGTTCCAGACGACGAAGATTGGTTTTCTTAATCTTGAGTTGATGTGCCGTGTAGCTGATACATTCACCTCGTAACCAGACTTTATAAGACTCCCATACAGTGGCATAGTTGGATACAGAGGACTCATTCCTGGCGAAGAAGGCAGCAGTTTCAGCAGTGATGTGAGATAGAAACTCTTTGTTGCTAAGAAGTAGGTTATTCAGTCTCCAAGAACGATGTGGCTTGTCAAAGGACCAGTTGAGGGAACAGGATATGGCGGCGTGGTCGGAGATAGAGATGTCGTGAATAGTAGTTGCAGTTGTGATATTTAAAATGTCTTTAGATGCTAAAAAATAGTCAATCCTGGAATATGATTTATGGGGTGCCGAGTAGAATGTAAAGTCTTTAGTTGTGGGATGAAAGATTCTCCATATATCGGTCCATCCATATGTTTGCATTATATTGGAGAGAGTTGAGCGGACCCTCAGTTTAGCAGGGCGGCATAGGGAGGATCTATCAATAAAAGGGTCCAACGAGAAATTAAAGTCTCCAGCGATGATAGTATGTTCCAAGAAAGAGGAATGGCGAATGGTATGTAAATCCTGAAAGAAAGAGGGGTCGTCAGAGTTAGGTGCATAAAGGTTTAGTAGATTCAGTGGTTTGCCATCTATGGTGCCCTCGATATAGGACCATCTGCCCATGGAATCGAAAGAGTGAACAATCAACTGAAAATTGAGTGATTTGCGAATGAGAGTAATAACCCCATTCTTTTTTCCCATGGCGGGAGCAGCGAAACAGTGTTGGATCCATTCTCCGGTAAGTTTATGCGCTTCAGCGAGGTTAATATGCGTCTCCTGTAAGAGGCATATGTCAGCCCCTAAGTGTTTGAAATATTGTAGTATTTTCTTTCGTTTCATGGGACTAGAGAGACCCTTAACATTAAGGGAGACAATTTTTAGCGTGACCATGGGGTCAAGTAGGTAGAAGCAGATATTGGAACCCTAAAGAGATCGCAAATCCCAGAGGGAAGAAATGTCCAGAGGAGCAGAGATGGTGTCCGTGATCCAAAGCTGGAACAAATTGCAGAGATAGATGAGGATCATAAAAATGGAAAAAAGAAAACAGGGAACAATACCAGGCTCCGAATGGAAAAAAATTAAAAATAAGGTGCAGCCATAGAAAACAAGTAATGTATCGTAGTACACAAAACGGGGAAAGCAGATACTATAGATGGGGACACATGAGGACAAGAGGCACTTAGCATGCGCCCAAAGCTCCAGCCATCAATGGAAAATTCAAATCAGAGTGCATCCAGCCGGAAGTGAGATATCAAAGACAGCAGTAAAATTCAGGTCATGGCTCCAATATTGTCATCAAGATATTTTTGCAATTCAGCGGGGTCTTCAAAGTTTTTGGTGGAATTGCGGTAGGTAATTCTCATTTTAGCCGGGTAGAATAATCCATACTGTGCAACGATATTTTTGAGCTGAGGCCGCATAGCTAAAAAAGCTTTTCTTTTTTGAGCTGTGTTCTTGGAGAGATCAGGCACAAGCAAAATTTTTACTCCATCCACAAGAAGAGGTTGTTTGATTTTTGCAGCTTGCAATATTTGTAGGGCATGAGAATACCGGAGGAGTTTCAAAACCACAGGCCTCGGGGGGTTTAGATGGTAGAGGAGGGCCAGAGGGTACTCGATGGGCTCTCTCTAGTTCTAGAGCCGGTGAGAATTGGATGTTTAAAAGAGATGGAAGGAGAGAGTGTAGGTATGTAATGATATCTTTCCCCTCAGTAGACTCCGGTAAACCAATGATTCGTACATTACTGCGTCTCATCCGGTTAGACATATCATCCAGATCCCTCTGCATAAGATCCATTTTGTGAAGACCACGCTGCATAGCTAGGAACTGAGCATCGTGAGCAGTCAGACGTTCTTCTGACAGGTCTAATCGGGCTTCAAATTGCTTGAATTGGATAGTGATGTTGCTGAGCTCCGATTTTATGTCAGCAGTCGTGGCTAAGTTTTCTTGCATAAGTCCCTGTAAAATTTGTAAGTCGTGAGACAGGGAAGCGTCAGCTACGAGGAGCTTGGATGAGGCCTTGTCCGGGGACGGAGGCTCATGCTTAGAGCGCTTCGACGCGTTCGGAGCGGTGTGGGGGCTGGACGCTGCCGATCCGTCCGATTTGGGAGATTTTGTGGCCATCAGAGAGGCTTAACAAAAGTTTGCTGACCTGAAAGGAGCGAATAAGCTGGCTGGATGTCGTTATCTAGAGTCGGACTGGAGCGAGTGAGCAAGCTAAGCAGCCATCTCGTAGCCGGTCACGTGACCACCCAGCACTTGGGACATTTTGATTATTAAAATGTTTGAGTGCCAGTTCATGCCGTTTTGTGGACATCTGCATTTTTGGAAAATTGAGCCCCACAGTCTCTTCTCTATCCAGGTACTCTCTAGCATGTGCCTGGAAGTTGGGGGGTGTGATTCTATCAGGTTTCAGGTTTATTAAAAATTTGATACACCGCCTTATTAAAAATTCAAAGCGGTTTTACATAATATAAAAACAGTGTAGTAAAAACATACATTAAAACAAATTACAAACAGTGTTACAAACAATCAAACTCACTGACGAACATAAACTTACCAATACAAGATGGAGAGGGGGAGAAATACATGCAGCTCCTGATTGGTAAGGCCCGACTTTAGTGCAGGAAGAGGCGGTCAAAGCATACAGCGAGTGAATTTCCTTCACTCGCCAGCACTCCGGCTGCTTCCTTCTGCCTCTCCCGCTGCCGTCTCCAGTCTCCCCCACGAAAAACCGTATTCTCTGTTTTTCAAGATTAGCGGGGGTTCCTGGAAAGGAACCCCCGCAAATTTCGAGGGAGTACTGTAGTGGCACTAGAAAAGGTTCAAAGAAGAGCGACCAAGATGGTAAAGGGGATGGAACTCCTCTTGTATGAGGAAAGACTAAAACGGTTAGGGCTCTTCAGCATGGAAAAGAGACGGCCGAGGGGAGATAGGATTGAAGTCTACAAAATCCTGAGTGGAGTAGAACAGGTACAAGTGGATTGGTTTTTCACTCCGTCAAAAATTACAAAGACTAGGGGACACTCGATGAAAATGCAAGGAAATACTGTTAAAACCAATTGGAGGCAATTCTTTTTTTCACTCAGAACATAGTTATGCTCTGGAACCCGTCGCCAGAGGATGTGGTAAGAGGATAGCGTAGCTGGTTGTAAGAAAGGTTTGGACAAGTTCCTGGAGGAAAAGTCCATAGTCTGTAATTGAGAAAGACATAGGGAAGCCACTGCTTGCCCTGTATTGGTAGCATGGAATATTGCTACACCTTGGGTTTTGGCCAGGTATTACTGACCTGGATTGGCCACCGTGCGAACGGGTTACTGGGCTTGATGGACCATTGGTCTGACCCATTAAGGCTATTCTTATGTTCTTGTATGGATGGGGGTTAGTACCAGAACTCGGGTGACATCAGAACTTCAACAGCAGTTTTCTGCTGTTTCTGGAAAGGCTATCGGAGAAGGACCTATGGTTGAAGGAAGATTCCCAGCATACACAGTTACCTTTGGAGTTTTTGCTTGCTTGTTTGTTTGCAGAGCTCATCACAGATAAGGTTGAAAGTTTTTCAAACTTCTTTGCTGAAGCTGAAAACTATAAAATGTAGAATCTACAAGGGAAGCTTTAGTCCCTATGGAAAAGGCTTTATCTGAACAAAAAAAAAAACACACCCCTCTTTAACAAAAGTCGGCAGCATGAGCCAGCGTGGTAAATGCTCTGACGCCCATAGGAATCGAATGGGCATCGGAGCATTTGCCGCATGGCACTCGGCTGCGCGGCTTTATGAAAGGGGGCCAAAATGCAATTTTCATCACTGAGCTCTGGAACAACCTTACTTACCTCCCCTCTTCGGAACTTGAGCTCTCTCCAAATCTTCCGCAAACATCTGAAAACCTGGCTTTTCTCAAAAAATGTAAGTCTCCCTCCAATTTAGGAATCAAGGAAACTCTTATATCTTGGCATCCCAAGTCCTCTAAATTTTCTTCGCACTTCTACCTCTAACCCTCTGTTGTAGTTCCTTCCTATTTCTCCTACTGTAAATCGCGTCGAGCTCTACGAAAGTGGAGATGATGCGGTATACAAACCTAAGGATTAGATTAGATTAGATTAGATGGTAAATTTTCTTTCTATTTGTTATTTCTATTTTCCCAACTTCCTATTGTATTTACCTTAATTGGGTTGTTTTTTTTCTATAACAATTGTATTTCTCCCTCTCTTCCTATTGTTTCCTGGGGCTCCATAGTCCCAACTACCCAATATGTACTCGTCAATTAGTCATGTATGTCTTATTTGTCAAATCCCTAGTAGATTTGTTATCTTGGTCTGCTACGGTCAGTTTGTCAAAATATTTATTTGTTTTTATGTCATTTTTTTTTACATTTTGTAAATCGCTTTGCATATTTGAATAAGCGTTTAATCAAAAACTGGAATAAACTTGGAAACTTGGTAAAACTGAGATTTTAGAGAAAAATCAGGGTCTTTTAGATAAGCGTCCAGTAAATGGAAGAAAACTATCGGATAGTATTAAAAAAAAGAAGATGCATTTATCTATGCATTAAACTGTTCAAAGTTGTTAAAACGCATGCAGACTGTGAGAAATTGCAGGCAGACCTCAGGAAATTGGAAGACTGGGCGTGCAAGTGGCAGATGAAATTTAAGGTGGACAAAGGCAAAGTGATGCACATCGGGAAGAATAACCCAAATCATAGATACCTGATGCTAGGGTCCACCTTAGGCATCAGCGCCCCAGAAAAATATCTAGGTGTCCCATATGAATGGAGAAACGCTAGCTAGGACTTCAGAGGAACGGGACTTGGGGGTAATCATCAGTGCAGACATGAAGGCTGCCAAACAAGTAGAGAAGGCCTCATCAAAGGCAAGGCAAATGATGGGATGTATCAATAGAAGCTTCGTCAGCCGTAAACCTGAAGTCATTATGCCACTCTATAGAACCATGGTGAGACCCCATCTGGAATACTGTGTGCAATTCTGGAGGCCACATTACCGGAAAGATGTGCTTCGAGCTGAGTCGGTCCAGCGGATGGCCACTAGGATGGTCGCGGGGCTCAAGGGTCTCTCATACGAAGAAAGACTGGGCAAACTGCAGCTCTATACCCTAGAGGAGCGCAGGGAAAGGGGTGACATGATTGAGACATTTAAGTACGTCACGGGTCGTGTCGAGGTGGAAAACGATATATTCTTTCCCAAAGGACCCTTGGTCACAAGGGGGCACCCGCTCAAACTCAGAGGAGGGAAATTTAGTGGTGACACCAGGAAGTATTTCTTCACAGAAAGGGTGGTAGATCACTGGAACAGACTTCCGGTGCAGGTGATCAAGGCCACCAGCGTGCTCGACTTTAAGAATAAATGGGACATCCACGTGGGATCCCTACGAGGGTCAAGTTAAGGAACTAGGTCATTAGCATTCAGACTTAATGGGGTGGGTCAATAGAGTGGGCAGACTTGATGGGCTGTAGCCCTTTTCTGCCGTCATCTTTCTATGTTTCTATGTTTCTATCGTAAACAGGACCCTGAAACCTTCCACCCAATGTGGGGCGACAGCCAAAAAAGCAATAAAGATGCTGAGAAGTATTAGAAAAGGGATGGTAATTAAAACAAGGATATCATAATGCCTCTGTATCACTCCTTGGTGCAACCTCACCTTGAGTATTGCATTCAGGGCTTTTACTAAGGTGCGCTAGGACTTTCACGCGTGGAATAGTGTGAGTTACATTGCTGCACGCGTGAGACCCTAATGCCAGCATTGAACTGGCATTAGTTGTAGAAGCATAGCGCACGGTAATTTCCTGCGTTCGCTAAAAACGCTAGCGCGCCTTAGTAAAAGGAACCCTCAGTTCTGGTCGCCATACCTCAAAAAAATATAGAACAGTTAAGTGAAGAAAATTTCTGCACATATTGCAGGAGACACAGGGCTTAAGCTCCCCCCCCCCCCCCCCAACACTGAAACATTTGTGGTCAGTAAATTGGCCAGACGCCTGCGACTCTCCTCCTTACCGGCACCTCTGCTCCTTCTGCAGTACCCCCACCTGCGGTAATAGGAGGCTCAGGGCCACAGCTGATTGACATATGCACATACGTCGACGTGATGATATTATGCATGCTCATGACATCATCACGTTGAAATCCACGCATTTCTGGGAGTCCTCCAGTCGCATTAGTGTGCCGCAGCTTAAAAAGTTTGTGACACACTGCTCTAAGCTGAGCGAGAATTCTCCATCTACAGTCCTGCCAGTGGGGTGGGGGGGGGGTGCTGTTTCACTATTATATTTTCAATAGTGAGCGATAGGCACTCTACGGAACCTTCCTGCTTCTACAAATTGGAACTAAGTTTCAATGCCAAAAAATGCAAGGTCATGCACCTTGGCGGCAAAAATCCATGCAGGACTTACACCCTAAATGATGAGATCCTAGCAAGGACTGTAGCAGAACGTGACTTGGGGGTGATCATTAGTGAAGACATGAAGACTGCCAATCAAGTGGAGAAAGCTTCATCCAGGGTTAGACAAATCATGGGCTATATCCGTAGAAGTTTCATCAGCCGTAAACCCTAAGTCATAATGCCATTGTACAGATCCATGGTGAGACCCCATCTGGAATACTGTGTACAATTCTGGAGGCCGCATTATCAAAAAGATGTGCGGAGAGTTGAGTCGGTTCAACGAATGGCCACCAGGATGGTCTCAGGACTCAAGGATCTCCCGTATGAGGAACGACTGGGTAAGTTGCAGCTGTACTCACTCGAGGAACGCAGAGAGAGGGGAGACATGATCGAGACGTTCAAATATGTCACGGGCCGTATCGAGGTAGAAGAGGATCTCTTTTTCCTTAAAGGACCCACGACAACAAGAGGGCATCCGTTGAAAATCAGGGGTGGGAAATTTCATGGCCACACCAGAAAATATTTCTTCACCGAAAGGGTGGTTGATCGCTGGAATAATCTTCCACAACAGGTAATTGAGGCCAGCAGCGTGCCAGATTTTAAGAAAAGATGGGATTGGCATGTGGGATCTCTTCATGGAGGGAGTTAGGGGGCGGGCCATTAGTGTGGGCAGACTAGATGGGCCGTGGCCCTTTTCTGCTGTCATGTTCTATATTTCTATTGAAGCAGCGCCCCTTACACATAGCCCCTAAACCCGTCAACTTCCGAGGGGACATGATCAAAACATTCAAGATATTAAAGGGAATTGACTTAGTAGAAAAAAAGAGATTGTTCACCCTCTCCGAGGTGAAGAAAACGAGAGGGCACTCGCTAAAGTTAGAAGGGAAAAGATTCTGTACAAACGTAAGGAAGTTCTTCTTCACCCAAAGAGTGGTAGAAACCTGGAACGTTCTTCCGGAGGCTGTTATAGGGGGAAAACACCCTCCAGGGATTCAAGAAAAGTTTAGATAAGTTCCTGCTGGACCAGAACATACGCAGGTAAGGCTAGACTCAAACAGGGCCACCGCGTGAGCGAACTGCTGGGCACAATGGTCTGACCCAGCAGCGGCAAATCTTATGTTCTTATGACCTAGGTGCCAGTCCCGGAGGCCACCTAGCAAAGCCTAATTTATTTTAAATGGGTTTTTAATTGGTTTTTAATGGCATGACCAATTATTATGTCACTTAAAACCTTTTAAAACACTTAAGTTAGGTGCCAGTAGGCGCGATCCAGGCCTAACCTAAGGGGACATTTTTCAGAATCTGACCCTGTGTACACTCTAAGTATGGTTTGCATTTACCAGGATGCTATTGCAGTGTAATTACCAATATTTCATTGCAAGTTATAAAATCACAATAGAAAAATCACATCTAAAGCAAGATTTTTTTTACTTTCTTTCTTTATACTAGCCACCAAAGGCAACTTTCTCACTTTTCTGCCATTTTTTTTTTTATTATTTCATTTTTCCATTAACAAACATGCTTTTCAAGGAGAATTAGTATCAGATTTGGAAAATGCAAGTAATTTCCATATAGGAAATGTATTGCAAAGAAGAAATTCATATTTCAATTTTTGGTTAAAATTGACTTCTGGAGACTTGACCTTCAAATAAATTACACAGCTAAAGGGTCAAAATATTTAGAGATGGTGAGAATCTTTAAATACTTTCCTTATAAGGCAGAACAAGTCAATTTATGACTTTCTTAAACACAGAATAACTGACCAGAAGACAAGGAAATTGCAGAAAAGCAGTTTGAATAATTTCATACATTTTATTCTGCTAAGGAGGAGTACTCTTAGCTTAGTGCAGGAGGCTGGGAAACTGGGGAACTGGGTTTGATTCCCTCTGTGATCCTGGGTAAATTACCCCCACCACCTTACTATGCCACTGTCTTCATATATTCTACCCTACAGCCAACATTGATTGCTTTTAACTCCAATTTAGGCTCTGCCTAAAGACCTGGGAATCACAGAGATATTAGCATAAAAAGTATGGGGCTCATAATCGAAACTTAAATATGTCTAAAATCCCGCCCAATTCGGAACATGAACGATCTAAAAGACAGGTCGTCCAAGTGCCAATAACTGAAACCGCTTTTTGGACGTATCCAGGGACTTTTTAGGCCTCTGAATCCCGCTGTGCACCCAGAGCTCAAAGGGACGTTTTTGGAGGAGTGGTTAGGGCAGGATGTGGGCCGACCTAGACTTGGTCGACCTGCAGGGATAATCGAATGTTTGACGAGACTGCCTAGGCGAAACTTATACGTGGTGAGTTAGACGATGTAAAGACGGGTATAAGTGCCCCAAAAAGTATCTAGACTGGCCAGATAACCACTGCAGAGACAAAGTAAACACCCCATACACTCCCCCCAACCCCAACAAAGATCAGAATAAAAACATACATACCTGTCTCCGGCATATCAGCACCTGCAATAGGAAAGCCTAGTAGATCTGCACAGAAATGACTTAAGTAACCTGGGGGGTGGGTTAGTGAACCATAGAGAGGAGGACCCAGGCCCATAAGCTACTCTAACCACTACATTCATGGTGGAAAATGAGGGCCCACCCCAAAAAAAAACCCCAAACCCTACTGTACTGCCTTATAGTTGCCACCTGCAGCCATAAGGGCTATTTGGGTTGTGGACAGGTGGGTATAGTGGGGTTTGGGGGTGTTTTGGGGGGGCTCACCATAACCTATATTTGAGTTCTGGTGAGATGTTTATCTGGCACCCTTTTTCTGAAGTTTACAGCAGTGCCCTATAAGGTGCCCCACTGCTCCGTTGCCATGTCTGGCTGGCCAGTCCATCAGAATGCTGGCCCCTCCCACATCCAAAAGGTCTGGTTCTGAGCGTTTGGGACTTGGACAAATTTTTGGTCGAAAATGTGGTATAAAGCTAGACATTGTGGCGGTCTGGACGATCAAATGCCAGGACAAAACAGTCCTGTAAGGTGCCCCACTGCTCCGTTGCCATGTCTGGGTGGCCAGTCCATCAGAATGCTGGCCCCTCCCACATCCAAAAGGTCTTGTTCTGGGCGTTTGGGACTTGGATTAATTTTTTGGTCGAAAATGTGGTATATAGCCAGACATAGTAGCGGTCTGGACGATCAAATGCCTGGACAAAACAGCCCTGTAAGGTGTCCCAGTGCTCCGTGGCCATGTCTGGGTGGCCAGTCCATCAGAATGCTGGCCCCTCCCACATCCAAAAGGTCTTGTTCTGGGCGTTTGGGACTTGGATTAATTTTTTGGTCGAAAATGTGGTATATAGCCAGACATAGTAGCGGTCTGGACGATCAAATGCCTGGACAAAACAGCCCTGTAAGGTGTCCCAGTGCTCCGTGGCCATGTCTGGGTGGCCAGTCCATCAGAATGCTGGCCCCTCCCACATCCAAAAGGTCTTGTTCTGGGCGTTTGGGTCTTGGATTAATTTTTTGGTCGAAAATGTGGTATATAGCCAGACATAGTGGCGATCTGGATGATCAAATGCCTGGACAAAGAAAGAGACGATTTTCAAAAGAAAAAAAACCATATTTTACACATACTTTTTGAGAATGGACATTTTGCCACTGCCAACTTTGGGTAACTTGCGTCCTATGTCCAAATCGAACTTAGACGATTATTTTGGTTATGTCCCTCCACGTGTTCTGAATAGGGTAATATTTTTTTGTTGAGTTTTTTTTTTTTATATTAAAGGGATTATATTATGCAAATAAAGATTTGTCTGGTATCGCCATAGAATTTGAGCTTCACCCAGAAGTTTAGGAAATCTTCAGGCATTGTTTCAAGATATAGATTGAGCGAAACAAGACTATTTTTTTTTCAAGTTCAAAATTCCAAGGTTTGTCCAAGCTCAGGCTGGCTAACCCCCCCCCCCCCCCCCCCCCCATGATAGTCAAGATTTTCTCAACAGTTAAGGAAGGAAATACATCACAGGTCATAAAACTCCGATATCACCACACATATACACAATTAAAAAAAAAAAATCAGTTTCTAGTTTTCAATGTCTTAACCGAGCTTCAAAATACAAATACTTGTGGTTTTCAAAGACGGAACGTTCTTGATTTCCAATTCAAAAAAGAGAAGCTGGCAGTGAAAATCAGTTTTCATGCATTCAAAATTACCATAATATTGGATTCTCAATGGTGGTCCTGTTTCACTGAAGCTGTCCTCAGGGGAACCACTATAATCGCAAAAATATTTAACCCCCCCCCATCCCCCTTTATCAGGCTGTGCTGCCAAGAAACCCATTCTAATCCTATCTATCCAGCTTAATAAAAGGGGGAGGGGGCGTAATTTTTTATTTCACATTATAATTAATTAAAAAGCTTAGAGAAAGCTCATTGGTCTAGGCTCAATTTTATCCATTTTATCAAATTTAATTGTTAATCTACTAAGTTGAAATAATGGTTGACTATTACCAAGATAAGTAAAAGTATAAAACTTTCAAAAGAAGAGGTTCAATTAAATTTGATAAAATTGAGCCTAGACCAGTGAGGAGTTAACACATGAATCTCCCCAGAGAATAATACCTATAGTGGGACGGAGGAGTGGTGTTTCTGAGGTCTTTTGGCAAAATGTTGCAAGTGTTATATAAAGTATGAAGGTGGAAGAGTTGAAGAGTGTATAAGTACCTTAGAAAAAGTGGAGTAAGTGACTTGTGGATAATTCGAAGGTTATAATAATAGCCATTGATACTTGGACTGATCCAGGGCAAGCAGCGGCTTCCCCCATGTCTATCTCAACAGCAGATGATGGACTTTTCCTCCAGGAACTTGTCCAAACCAGCTACATTAACCGCTCTTACCACATCCTCTGGCAACGGATTCCAGAACTTAATTAGTCTTTGAAAAAACTATTTCCTCCCATTGGTTTTAAAAATATTACCGTACTCTAACTTCATTGAGTGCCACATCTTTAATACTGCTCAAGGGATATTTTAGTTGAAAAATGGCAGCTAATGCAAATGCCTCAAAAATAAGAAATTATTTCGCCGTACTTGGGTCCACTTAGAAACATCAGGAAAAATAGAGACTTTCTCGCCCAAGGAGCTACAATCTTGAGATGTAAAGAAAAGTCTTAAAAGTGATTCTTTGTCCTGCCGAAATATAAGGGAAACTAGCAAAGGGCTCCTTTTACAAATCCGCAGTAGAGGTTTCTACCGCAAACCAGCGAGGCAAATGCTCCGACGCCCATAAGAATTTCAGGAGCATCTGAGCATTCATCTGCCGGCCCAGGGTGGAAACCATAAGCCAGTGAAAGTGTTACGAGATATTACTTCCTGTGCAAACATCTCCAGAATATTAAACATAGAACATGATGGCAGAAAAGGGCCACGGCCCATCCAGTCTGCCCACCCTGATGGCCCACCCCCTAACTACCTCCATGAAGAGATCCCACATGCCAATTCCATCTTTTCTTAAAATCTGGCACGCCGCTGGCCTCAATTCCCTGTTGTGGAAGATTATTCCAGCGATCAACCACCCTTTCGGTGAAGAAATATTTTCTGGTGTGGCCATGAAATTTCCCACCCCTGATTTTCAACGGATGCCCTCTTGTTGCCGTGGGTCCTTTAACCCTTTCAGGACCAAGGGACATATTTGTCCCATAACTTTAAAATCCTATCAATTTTGATTGGGATAGTCTACAGTTCTAAATTTGATATGTACGGATTCCATATGATACTGCCTTTATGTAAACAAACTGGTTCCGACATTCATTCATTAGCGTCGTTGCCAGATTGACGAGAAGATTCACTTGCCACACTGTCCATAAACCAGAAGTGTGATTTTTTTAAAAAAAATAATGATATTTCACAAAAAAAATCAATTTTTTGGCATCTGCAAGCCCTTTTTACCATAAAAATGTCGTCAAAACCACAAAAATTGGCCTACGATCCTTATGGTCCTGAAAGGGTTAAGGAAAAAGAGATCCTCTTCCACCTCCACCTCGATACGGCCTGTGACATATTTGAACGTCTCGATCATGTCTCCCCTCTCTCTCTGCGTTCCTCGAGTGAGTACAGCTGCAACTTACCCAGTCGTTCCTCATACGGGAGATCCTTGAGTCCTGAGACCATCCTGCTTAGATTCAAACTATCTGAGGTCTGACCAGGGGGGCTGCTGAATAAAGCAAACTTTAGTCAAAGGCGGTAACTCATTTTCTTCATATTGAAATACCTCTCTCTCGAAAACGTGTGCTTGTTATAGGGACAGTTCAGAACTTTGATAGAGCTCTCCAAGTTTTCATTTCTCCAATATAACACCGTTTTATCTTGCATTAGAGTAGTTTGATTAGTTTTCACCTGATGTAGCTCCCTTTTGTACAACACCATAGCGCGGTTTTAAACACTGGTCACGGCGGTAACAGCTCCGAAGCTCATAGACACCGTTTTAAAAATTACAACATTCTCCTCACATTTTTTTGGAATCTGTCCCACGCTCTGTACAGCTGCAGGCAGGATCTTTGAAGTCAGAACTCTATTTTTTTTTTTTTCTCTCCCATGTTGAATTTCACAAGAAAATGGGTTTAAAAAAATTACACGAGCCCCCCCCCCTCCCCCTCCCCATGGCCCTGGATTCCATAAGTAAATTTTATTAAGTAGAGAAATGCAGGGAGCCCCTAATGCTTCATACACTTTAATCTTATAGGCTCAATTCTGAGGTGGATTACGGCGAGGGTCCAAATATCTTTCGGATCAGCAGAACGCGAGCAGAGCGAGCGTTCCCCCTGCAGATGATGTGTTTTGTGACAGCGAGGCAAATAAAAGGATCTCGGCAAGAGAGTCTCATCAGCTCGAGTGGAACAGTAATAACAGCGCCAGGCGTAATAGACAGCCCTGAAGGGAAGCAGATGAAAAGTTCAGGTAATAAGGAGAATGGAGGTATTTCGTCGTCGGACAGCTTTATTCTCAAAACATTGCAAAGGTTTATTCTTGGCATTA
Source organism: Geotrypetes seraphini (assembly GCF_902459505.1). Classification (NCBI taxonomy): domain Eukaryota; kingdom Metazoa; phylum Chordata; class Amphibia; order Gymnophiona; family Dermophiidae; genus Geotrypetes; species Geotrypetes seraphini. The sequence continues at coordinate 26,446,898 of NC_047085.1, read as the reverse complement.
CATACAGGCACAGACATTGGAACAAACACCTGGGTAGGAGTAAATTGTATTCATTGCTTGTATACACATTTTCCAATAACGTTTCCAGTGGCACTGTCAGAACAGCTAGGGATTTTTATTTTTAAATGACAGTCGGCTACAAGCAAACTGTATACAGAAACCTGCTGTCTATTTTTATATGGGTTTTTTTATTTATTTTTTTTTCAGCAAAATGTATGTCCTGAGTTTATCAAGCAGAACATGCAACTGGGAATGCATTCTTTTTTTCATAGCTAAACACCATACAGTATCTTCCTTCCGCCCTCATAATCCTTGAAAACACCCAGATGCATTCTTGTATTTTAAAACATCTGGACCGCCTTATGTTGCTTCAAGACTGATTGAAGGAAGCAGCCTGCCTATAAAACCCCTCCTGAGTAAATATGGCTTTTCTTTACAACACTAACCTCTTTATACAGAAATAGCGGTTCCTAAAAATTAGGCATTTTACTCTGTTTCAATTTCCAGGTAGCTAATCTCCAGAGATTATACAGCACAGCTGCTATAGGGAAAAATCACGTGTGATTCGCGTTCAATTTTGGAGTGTCATCATTGTTTTAAAGTAGAAGCTCTACCCAGATTAACTCTAATGCAGCAGAGGGTAGACCCCAACGGGGCAGGCCACAAAGCAGCCTGTTCAGAGCGCTGCCACCGGTTTTGAGTATTGGGAGGTGGTGTTCCGGTGCACAAAAGGATGGGAGGGAGGGATAGGTATAACACGGTGGGTCGGTGGGGTTCCAGTGCACAAAGGGATGGGAGGGAGGGATCTTAACTAGGGCTTATTTTTGGGATAGGGCTTATATTAGGACCTACCCCGAAAATCATGCTAGAGCTTAATTTCGGGGTAGGTCTTATTTTCAGCGAAACAGGGTAGTCATCCAAAGTCAGCAGTGTCTACAGTTCATTCTCAAAGTATGTCCAAAATATTTTTTTTTTCAAGAATCTACGTCCAGCCGTTTGGTCATCCATACCGCTAAGTTGTCTATCTTTCTACCATATTATCGTCCAAAAAAATCATCCCAAGTCCAAAATGCCTCGAAAAAGACCTTTTGTACATGGGATGGGTTAGCAAAGTGATGGACTGGCCATCCAGACATGGCAACAGAGTAGTGGGACACCTTACAAGGCGCTGCTGTGAACTTCACAAAAAGGGTGCCACATAAACATCTAACCACAACTCCCTTATAGGTCATGGTGAGCCACCCCAAAACCTACTAGACCCACCTGCCTACCACCCCAATAGCCCTTATGGCTGCAGGTGCTACCCTTACGTATGGCAGTACAGTAGGGTTTTGGTGGGTGCACGTTTCACCATGGATGCTGTGGTTAAAGTGGCTTATGGGCCTGGGTTCTCCTCTATGGTTCACCAGCCCACCATCCACTCTATATAAGACACCTCTGTGCAGCTTTACTAGGCTTTCCTATGCCAGTTGCTGATGTTCTGCAGGCAGGTATGTACTTTTTTATTCTGATCTTTGTAGGGGTGTGAGGGGGTTAGTGAACACTGGGGAAGTGTGTGGGGGTCTTTGTCTCTGCAGTGGTTATCTGGTCAATTTGGATATCTTTTTGGCACATTGTCTAACAACGTTTAAGTTTCGTCCAGGATATCTAGTGGAGAATGACACGGTGACAAAATTCATCACTGTTCCCGTCCCCGCAGATAAACTAAACTAAACCTTGGGTTTATATACCGCATCATCTCCACAACGTGGAGCTCGGCACGGTTTACAGGAATTGGGAAAGAACGGAACTCCAATGGAATTATAGAAAAAGTATGAAGAGAGGTTAGAGGGCTTAGTAGATCAGAGAGGGAAAGAAAAAATTACATTTTAGAGAACAGCCAAGTTTTCAGTTTTCAGATAACCGCAGGAAACCATTTTCATGTCATTCTTTAAGGAGAGAGGGAAGAATCAGAGTATGAATGGCCAGAACCACTGACCCACAAGCTTTGCTTTGAAGAATGCTGGTGTAGAAGGACTGAGGTTGAAACAGACACTACAGAATGACAGTCTCTGGTATCCAGAGCAGATATTGTGATGTCATAATGCCTCATTCCACCAGAGCCTAAGAGCCAATCACATCAGTGATGTCACAATGGCTTCATTATCCTTGGCTCACATAAGAATCAGAGTATGAATGGCCACAACCACTGACTCGCAAGCTTTGCTTTGAAGAATGCTGGTGTAGAAGGACTGAGGTTGAAACAGACACTAAAAAATGGTATGGGATTATTTCCCGCGGTTATCCACGGGGACGGGAACGGTGATGAACTTTGTCACTGTGTCATTCTCTAGTAAAACATTTGATTATCCCTGCAGGACAACTTACCGTATTTTTCGCTCCATAAGACGCACTTTCCCCCCCCAAAAAAAGTGGGTGGAAATAAGGATGCGTCTTATGGAGTGAATATACCTCCTCCCCCCCCCCGTATAAGAACATAAGAACATAAGCAGTGCCTCTGCCGGGTCAGACCAGAGGTCCATCCCGCCCAGCAGTCCGCCCCCGCGGCGGCCCAACAGGTCATGACCTGCCTTAATCACCAGAAGGGGCCCTCTTGCCCCCTAGGTTTCTCATCGAAGTCCTATCTTCCCATCAATGTCCTAACCCTCCGGCCTTGCACCTGCATGACCTGGTGAGCTGTCTATACTTATGCAACACCCCAGCACCTCCCTCAGTACCCCACGATCCCCTTTTCCCTCAGGAATCTGTCCAATCCCTGTTTGAATCCCTGTACTGTACTCTGCCGGATCACTTCCTCCGGGAGCGCATTCCATTTGTCCACGACCCTTTGGGTGAAGAAAAACTTCCTTGCATTTGATTTGAACCTATCTCCCTTCAGTTTCTCTGAGTGCCCCCTCGTACCTGTCGTCCCTTTTAGTCTGAAGAACCTGTCCCTGTCCACCCTCTCTATGCCCCTAAGTATTTTGAAGGTCTCTATCATATCCCCCCTGAGCCTCCTCTTTTCCAGAGAGAAGAGCCCCAGTTTATCCAGCCTCTCAGCATATGGGCAGTTTTCCAGCCCTCTTACCAGTTTCGTTGCCCTCCTTTGGACTCTCTCAAGAACTGCCATGTCCTTCTTGAGGTGCGGCGACCAATATTGAACGCAGTATTCCAGATGTGGGCGCACCATCGCTCGATACAGCGGCATGATGACTTCCCGCGTTCTGGTTGATATGCCCCTCTTGATGATGCCCAGCATCCTGTTGGCTTTCTTCGAGGCTGCTGCACACTGTGCGGATGGTTTCATGGATGGATCCACTAGCACACCCAAGTCTCTCTCAAGTCCGGTGTCTTCCAGCAATCTCCCCCCCATTTTATACTCGAACAACGGGTTCTTTTTCCCTATGTGCATGACCTTGCATTTATCTACGTTAAAGCGCATTTGCCATTTGTTTGTCCAGTCCTCCAGCTTATCGAGGTCCCTTTGCAGTTCCTCACACTCCTCCCTGGTCCTAACTCTGGCGCAGAGCTTGGTATCGTCTGCAAATTTTATAACCTCACACTTTGCCTCCGTTTCCAGGTCATTGATAAATATGTTGAAGAGTAGCGGCCCCAGCACCGATCCCTGCGGCACACCGCTCGTGACTCCCCGCCAGTCAGAATATTGGCCCTTTACTCCGACCCTCTGTAGTCTACCTGACAGCCAGTGCTTGATCCATCTGTGTACATCCCCGCCCACCCCGTGGTTCCACAGCTTCCTAAGCAGCCTTTCATGTGGCACCTTGTCAAAGGCCTTTTGAAAATCGAGGAAAATGATGTCTATGGGTTCCCCTTTGTCCACCTGACTGCTTATTCCCTCAAAGAAGTACAGAAGGTTTGTCAGGCACGACCTTCCCTTACAGAATCCGTGCTGGCTTGTCCGCAGTAGGCCATTTTTCTCGATGTGCTCGCAAATGCTGTCCTTGATCATTGCTTCCACCATCTTCCCTATAACTGAAGTCAGGCTCACCGGCCTGTAGTTCCCGGGGTCACCTCTCGATCCCTTCTTAAAGATAGGTGTGACATTCGCCAGTTTCCAGTCCTCTGGTACCTCTCCAGTTTTCAAGGATAGGTTGCAAACATGCTGGATTGCGCCCGCTATTTCCTGACTTAGTTCCTTTAGAACCCTTGGGTGGATCCCGTCCGGTCCCGGTGATTTGCCGCTTTTCAGTCTGTCAATCTGCTTGAGGACATCCTCCCGACTTACCTCTATATGCCCCAATCTTTTGGCCTGCTCCCCACTCATGAGCTCCTCTGAGTCCGGTATATTGGACGTGTCCTCGCTCGTGAAGACCGACGAGAAGAACGTGTTCAACCTCTCAGCTACCTCTTTATTCTCCTTAATCACTCCCTTCCTATCCCCATCGTCCAATGGCCCCACCTCCTCTCTCACTGGTTGCTTCCCCTTTACGTAACTGAAGAATGCCTTGAAGTTTTTCGCCTCCCTGGCCAGCCCCTCCTCGTATTTCCCTTTTGCTTTTCTAATCTCTCGGTGGCATTCCTTTTGCCATTTCCTGTGCTCCTGGTGATTTTACTCCGTTGGATCCCTTTTCCATTTCCGGAAGGACACTTTCTTGTCACTGATTACCTTCTTTACTTCATGTGTCATCCAAACCGGGTCTTTTGACCGCTTGTTCTTGCGGCCTTTCCTGAAACTGGGGATGTACAGTTTTTGCGCTTCCTGCAGTGTGTCCCTGAGAAGGGTCCAGGCGCTCCCTACAGTCTCCATCCTAAAGCCGTTCCTGAGCTTCCTTCCCACCATTTTCCTCATAGCAACATAGTTCCCTTTCCTGAAGTTGAGCGCAGTCGTTGCGGTCATCCCCACTATGGGTGACCCCCTTTCTAATGTGAATCTGATCACGTTGTGATCACTGTTGCCTAGTGTTCCTCCCACTTCTACCCCTCTTGCAGGCCCCCCTAATCCGTTAAGGATGAGGTCAAGAGTAGCATCCCCTCGCGTCGGTTCCTTGACTAGTTGCTCCATGAAGCAGTCCCTCACAGCTTCTACGAATCCTGCTTCCCTCGTGGAGTTGGAGTATCCCGTACTCCAGTCTATCCCCGGGTAGTTGAAGTCCCCCATCACTGTTACACTTCCAGTCCTGCATTCCTGTCTCAGTTCTGCTTCCAAGTCTTGTCCTATTGTTTCTGACGCACCAGGCGGGCGATAATACAGCCCCAGCTTTATGTCTGCACTCTTCTTTCCCGGCAATTTGACCCATAGCGATTCTAGCTCCTCTGCCTTTGTTGCCGTATCGATCCCAATCGAGTAGATATAGTCCTTTATATACAGCGCTATGCCTCCCCCCTTCTTGTGGGTCCTGTCCCTCCTGTAGAGCTTGTACCCTGGCAGCGCCACATCCCATTGATTTTCCTCTGTCCACCAGGTTTCTGTAATTCCTATTATATCCAGGTCCTCCCTCTTGGCCATGACTTCCAGTTCACCCATCTTAGCCATGAGGCTTCTTGCATTTGCGTATAAGCACTGTAGGTACCGGTGTTTGTCCTCCACCTTTGCCTTTACCTGGGCCGCCTTCCCTTGGGTCTCGGGCCGTTTTCCCACTCCCGGTGCCTCTGCTGTGCCCTCCGCCTTTACCCTCGCAACTCTCTTCCTCCCCATGTCCCCTCCACCCCACCTCCCCGCTTTTCCCCGGGGAGTACCAGCCCCCTCCTGTGCTATCGTCCCCTGGGCCTTGGTTTGTTCCCCCTTGCCTTGTGTCTCCCCTTTGCCCTGTGGCTCCGCCTTATTGCCTTCTGTTTGCACCCTGGTGCCATCTTGTCCTCCTGAATCCCCTGTTTTCCCCTTCCCCTTAGACTTCTCCCAGCAAGTTGCTGTTACCTGGTGTTTCCCTCGCTGTCTGATCGCGAGTTCCATCGGACCCCCGTCCTCCTCCCTGCAGTCAGCCCATTCAGCATCTTTTCTTGATACTGCTGTCCGAAGCGTCATCAGGTCAGCTGTCGGCTTTCCCCCTCTCTGTAGTTTAAAGCCCTCTCGATCTCCTTCTTTACGTTGGCTGCTAGTATTCTTGTTCCCGCCGTGCTCAGGTGCAGGCCATCCCGCCTGTAGAGCTTGCTCTTTCCCCAGAAGGACGACCAGTTCCTCACAAAGTGGAAGCTCTCCTCCTTGCACCACCTCCTCAGCCACGCATTCACCTTTGCAGCTTTCCGTGCTCCTGCCTCCCTCGCTGGACGGCTGTTCTGTTTGGGCAGAGCGGCCTTCTTCCTCTTGGGATCCCACCAAGCACTGGCTCTGTCAGTCGCAAAGCAGGATGTCCTGCATCGTTCCGTTCATGAAGGGGCAGCTCCTCTAACACGACCCGGCGGTAAAAGGCTTCGGAGCAGCTACGGTAACAAGGCAGGGAGCAGAAGTGCACGTTGCAGCGAGAGCAAGTGTAGCGGCTCGGCGCTACCAGGCACAGTCTGCAGACCTCAGCTACCGTATCCTCCTTCTCCATTCTCTTCACAGGAAAACAAAATACCACCGGCACCACGTGAACACTCTTCTGGATATGTAGTTCGGTAGAGGCCGCGGAGTCCAAATGGAAGCACACCTTCCTGTCATGTCACCGGAGTAAGCAGTGGAAAAAGTTATTGGTAAATTAAAAATTATGCTCATCGAGCGCAGGAGGGAACGGGTCCGAGAAAGACGTGAAATGCAAGATTAATCCAGCACTGAACTTCGGCTGTGGGGGACAAAGTCGTGGGTCTGCAACCCGGAAGTGCTTCCACAGAGAGAGAAAAAAAAGCACTCTGGCTCCTATGGAATGCCAACTCTAATAAATGCCCCAGAACTGTCACTGCACTAGGACAGGACTGAAACGTGCAGGAGAAAGCTTCATCTAAGGCTAGACAAATCATAGGTTGTATACGTAGGAGTTTCATCAGCCGTAAGCCCGAAGTCATTATGTCTTTGTATAGATCCATGGTGAGACCCCATCTGGAATACTGGGTTCAATTCTGGAGGCCGCATTACCGCAAAGATGTGCCGAGACCTGAGTCGGTCGAGCGAATGGTCACCCGGATGGTCTCGGGACTCAAGGATCTCCCGTATGAGGAACGGCTGAATAAATTGCAGCTGTACTCACTTGAGGAATGCAGAGAAAGGGGAGACATGATTGAGACGTTCAAATATCTCACGGGCCGTATTGAGGTGGAAGAGGATATCTTCTTTTTCAAAGGCCCCGCGGCAACAAGAGGGCATCTGTGGAAAATCAGGGGCGGGAAACTACACGGTGACACCAGGAAATACTTCTTCACCGAAAGGGTGGTTGATCGCTGGAATAATCTTCCACTACAGGTAATTGAGGCCAGCAGTGTGCCTGATTTTAAGACAAAATGGGATCGTCACGTGGGATCGCTTCACAGGGAAAGGTAGGGAGGGTTATTGGGGTGGGCAAACTTGATGGGCCGTGGCCCTTAACTACCGTCTGTTTCTATGTTTCTATGACTAGTTTCACACATGCCCAGGGCAGAAATTAAGGAGGGGGGCCCTTCCTGCCATTACTACCACACACAAAAACAACTTTAAATGACTTTGCACAAAGTCCTTTACCAAATAGAGAACAGGAAACCCAAGAAATTAAACTCAGCAAGAGAAATAAAAGCAAATATGCACTTTTTTGTACTGAACATAAGAACATAAGAAGTTGCCTCCGCTGAGGCAGACCAGAGGTCCATCTCGCCCAGCGGTCCGCTCCCGCTGCGGCCCATCAGGCCCATTGCCTGAGCAATGGTCCCAGACTATCCCTATAACCTACCGCTACTCTTATCTGTACCCCTCAATTCCTTTATCCTCTAGGAACCTATCCAAACCTTCTTTGAGGCCTTGTAACGTGCTCCGGCCTATCACAGCCTCCGGAAGCGCGTTCCATGTGTCCACCACCCTCTGGGTGAAAAAGAACTTATGGCATTTGTTTTAAACCTGTCTCCTTTTAATTTTTCCGAGTGCCCCCTTGTACTTGTGGTTCCCCGTAATCTGAAAAATCTGTCCCTGTCTACTTTTTCTATACCCTTCAGGATCTTGAAGGTTTCTATCATGTCTCCTCTAAGTCTCCGCTTTTCCAGGGAGAACAGCCCCAGCTTTTTCAGTCTGTCAGTATATGAGAGGTTTTCCATACCTCTTATCAGTTTAGTTGCTCTTCTCTGGACTCCCTCAAGTACCGCCATGTCCTTTTTGAGGTACGGCGACCAATATTGGACACAGTACTCCAGATGCGGTCGCACCATTGCACGATACAGTGGCAGGATGACCTCCTTTGTCCTGGTCGTGATACCCTTCTTAATGATACCCAACATTTTGTTTGCTTTTTTTGAGGCTGTGGTGCACTGTGCCGACGCCTTCAAAGACGTGTCCACCATCACTCCCAGCTCTCTTTCAAGGTTACTTACCCCTAGCAGTGATCCTCCCATTTTGTAGCTGAACATCGGGTTCTTTTTCCCTACATGCATGACCTTGCATTTCCCTACATTAAAGTTCATTTGCCATTTTTTGGCCCATTCTTCTAGCGTCGTTAGGTCCCTTTGCAGATCTTCGCAGTCTTCCATGGTATCAACCCTGCGGTAGAGTTTGGTGTCATCCGCAAATTTAATAACTTCGCAATTTGTTCCTGCCTCCAGGTCATTTATAAATATATTGAACAGGAGCGGTCCCAGCACTGAACACACAGCTTTACTGGGCCCAGGAAGGCAGCCATTCAGGGAGCAGCGCCGGACCAGGCAGGAACTCGAACAGCCGTCCAGCGAGGGATACAGGCAGGATCATGGACTTTAAAAAAAAAAAAAAAAGGTATCGGGGGTGCTGCCTATGGGGGGGTGCCTACACTGCCTATGGGTTTTTCGCACTATAAGACCCTGTCCCAGCCTACCACTAGACCACCAGAGGGGGGACAGAGTACAGAGCCTGGCAGGGAGGAGAGACAGGGTGCAGAGCTTGGCAAGGAGTGTGGGGTTAGGTGCAGAGCCTGGCAGGGAGAATTTGGTTGAGAATGTTTTTTTTTCTTGTTTTCCTCCTCTAAATCTAGGGTGCGTCTTATGGTCAGGTGCATCCTATGGAGTAAAAAATATGATAAGTCTAAGCCTAGATCGGCCCACATCCCTTCCTAACCACTCCTCCAGATACACCCCTTTCAGCTCTGGGCACACAGTGGCATTCAGAGGCATAAAAAGTCCCTCGACACGTCCAGAAAGTCAGTTTGATTATCGGCACTTGGATGACCTGTTGTCCAAGTGCTGACTTGGGTGGGTTTCTAGACATGTTTAAGCTTTATGAGCCCCATGGTGTACAAAGGTACCCTAGATCAGTGGTTCCCCACCTTGTCCCATGGTGTACAAAGGTACCCTAGATCAGTGGTTCCCCACCTTGTCCTGGAGGACCACCAGGCCAATCGGGTTTTCAGGCTAGCCCTAATGAATATACATGAGAGAGATTTGCATATAATGGACGTGACAGGCATGTAAATCTGCTCCATGCATATTCATTAGGGCTAGCTTGAAAACCCGATTAGTCTGGTGGTCCTCCAGGACAGGATTGGGAACACTGCCCTAGATGATAATATGATCCCTCAAAATATATGCATGAAACAGTACATCTCTGTCTCTATGACTGCTGCAGATACAATGGCCAGTCCTAGTAGAGCTGCAAGTAGGTCTATGGAGTAGCAGCGCAATGGACTGCAAGAAGGGGACCCAGGACCATTTTCCACTCTAACTATTACACTTATGGTAAAAAAAAAAAAAATGCAAGCTCACCGTACTGCCATAGAGGTGACACCTGCAGGCATAAGAGTTACTTGGGTGGTATACAGATGGGTATAGCAGTTTTTGAGGGACTTTTTGAGGGATCACCATATAATGTAAGGTAGGGTTACCAGGTCCGGATTTTAAAAAGCCTCCTCAAATCGCGTTGGACATGGAGGATGTCCGCACATGCTCGGATGCCACGTGTGATATCATCGTGTGGCATTCGCACATGCGCGGACTTCTCCCTGCCCGTCAAGATTAGGCAGCGGGGTGGGTGGGGTTAGGGTGGGACTGGGGGGCAGGATTAGGGCATTACAGGGCGGGAATGGGCGGAACTGGGCAGGCCTGCGGCAGGTGTAATGTAATGTAATAATGACAAAAAAAAAATTAGACATGTAGCTGGACAAAATGTCGTGGCACATGTTCAAAGTTGGACTTAAAACGTCCTATCGAAAATGGACCCCCCCCCCCCCATGAACCATAAAATAAAAACCAAGAAATTCATGAAGAAAAAGTCTGAAAATGATCCGACCATGAACCAAAATTGTTTTTGGTGCGCATTCCTACAGAAAAAGGGATTCCGTGTGCAGACACAAATAAATATGGCCGATACCAGTTGTGTCTTTCTGCTAGTTCTGAAACAGGGGTGGGTATTTTTAAAAAGTCAATTTGGGGACAAATTAATCTCATTCTTGAATCATCTATCCCAGGAGTGTCCAACCTGCGGCCCCGTAAAGTATTTTGTGTGGCCCCAGTCGAGGGCGATGCAGTGTTTTCCTCTGCTGCCCCCGGGTGTTTACCATCTTGCCAGCTCCCTCCTCTGTCTTGCTGCAGCATTTGCACGTTTGTACGGCCACAGAAGCATTTTTTTTTTCGACCAATGTGGCCCAGGGAACCCAAAAGGTTGGACACCCCTGATATCCCCTTGTCATATGAGGCGATAATATGTGGTATGCTACTTCATGTTAAACCTACTTTAGATAAATATAAAAGTCACCTTTTCATGATCTTGACAGGAATAGGGGGTTCAACCGATTACTCATAATTGGAAAAACCATGATAGGATTAATTTTACTTTTTGGTGGGTAACTGCGTGTACTACGTACATGAAATGATGGCGGAACATTTGGGGACCAATAAGTCCTTTAATGATGTATGGGGGTCCATTAATTAATCTTATTGCATTATAATTAGGGTTATGTTTCTTTCTTTCTTTTTCCATTAGAGTCCTTGCACATCCAGGGAGGGTGGAGGGGTGGGGGGGGGAAACATACTTTGCATTGTTAAATTGTTTCATTATAATATTGAATTCATATCATATGTATGATTATTTTAATAATTAAGATAAGAAGGGGAGAAAATGATTGTGTAATGTAATAATTGTATGAGTGTGCTTTCATGCAGTTTGTTTGATTTACCATTTGTATTGCACTATCAAAGTTTTAAAATCAATAAAGATTTACAAAAAAAAAAAAAAGTCAAAATCAAAAAACATCCAAAACAAGCCATTTGCACGTAGGTGGGGGCCATCATTTTTAATAGACTGGTCACAGAGAATCTCTAATCAGAAAACAATAGGTATATATTGAAGGAACTAAGGCAGACTTGCACGGTCTGGGTCCCGTATATGGACATTCAGTTGAGGAGGGGCTGGGGAGGGCTTCGATGGCTGGGATGGTTTAGATGGGTTGGAGAGCTTTGACAGAGATTCGAGTAGATAGAACCTAAGCACACTAATCTAATCTAATCCTTAGGTTTGTATACCGCATCATCTCCACGTTCGTAGAGCTCGACGCGGTTTACAGTAGGAGAAATAGGAAGGAACTGCAACAGAGGTTTAGAGGTAGAAGTGTGAAGAAAATTTAGAGGGCTTGGGATGCCAAGATATAAGAGTTTCCTTGATTCCTAAGTTGGAGGGAGACTTACATTTTTTGAGAAAAGCCAGGTTTTCAGGTGTTTGCGGAAAACTTGGAGAGAGCTCACGTTCCGAAGAGGGGAGGTAAGGTTGTTCCAGAGCTCAGTGATTTTGAAGTGGAGGGAGGTCCCTAGCTTTCCTGTGTGGGAAATGCCTTTTAGCGAGGGGAAGGATAGTTTTAATTTGTGGGAGGGTCTGGTGGTATTAGGGCTTGAGGAATTCCAAGAAAGAGGGATAAAAGGAGAGAAGATACCATATAGGATTTTGAAAGTTAAACAGGCACAGGGTTCTGGGTTTCCGGCCCAGAAATATCTAAGAAAAAGGACCATTTCAATTAAATGATTAATTTATGGAGCATGTACGGTTGGGCAGACTGGATGGACCATTCAGGGTCTTTATCTGCCGTCATCTACTATGTTACTATATGTGAATGTCAGTACTAGCCCTAGTGGACCGTAACATTACAAAATGCACAGAGCTCCAAAGATCTTCTGTGATAAATAAATACAAATTTAACTAAAAACAATGGAAACAAAACTGCTAATGTGGATATTCTGAAAATGACCAAATTGTATGCTAAACTTCACTGTATGTCTAACGTCACTGCTTTTTCCATCATAGGAGTAACTCTGTGGAACAAGGATGTTACGTTCTTCCCAACAATATCTTTTAGCGGTCCCTTCAGTCCGCCAACTGTTTTATGATACCACACGTAAAACAATCTTTTCTGTAGCCCCTCCTACACTGTGGAATGCTTTACCTCTGACCTTAAGACAGAGGTGTCAAAGTCCCTCCTCAAGGGCCGCAATCCAGTCGGGTTTTCAGGATTTCCCCCAGTCAATATGCATGAGATCTATTTGCATGCACTGCTTTCATTGTATGCTAATAGATCTCATGCATATTCATTGGGGAAATCCTGAAAACCCGATTGGATTCCGGCCCTCGAGGACCGGAGTTGCCTATGTCTGGTCTAGGACCTAGGGGTGTCAAAATCCCTCCTCGAGGGCCTCAATCCAGTCGGGTTTTCAGGATTTCCCCAATGAATATGCATGAGATCTATTTGCATGCACTGCTTTCATTGTATGCTAATAGATCTCATGCATATTCATTGGGGAAATCCTGAAAACCCGATTGGATTCCGGCCCTCGAGGACCGGAGTTGCCTATGTCTGGTCTAGGACCTAGGGGTGTCAAAATCCCTCCTCGAGGGCCTCAATCCAGTCGGGTTTTCAGGATTTCCCCAATGAATATGCATGAGATCTATTTGCATGCACTGCTTTCATTGTATGCTAATAGATCTCATGCATATTCATTGGGGAAATCCTGAAAACCCGATTGGATTCCGGCCCTCGAGGACCGGAGTTGCCTATGTCTGGTCTAGGACCTAGGGGTGTCAAAATCCCTCCTCGAGGGCCTCAATCCAGTCGGGTTTTCAGGATTTCCCCAATGAATATGCATGAGATCTATTTGCATGCACTGCTTTCATTGTATGCTAATAGATCTCATGCATATTCATTGGGGAAATCCTGAAAACCCGATTGGATTCCGGCCCTCGAGGACCGGAGTTGCCTATGTCTGGTCTAGGACCTAGGGGTGTCAAAGTCCCTCCTCGAGGGCCTCAATCCAGTCGGGTTTTCAGGATTTCCCCAATGAATATGCATGAGATCTATTTGCATGCACTGCTTTCATTGTATGCTAATAGATCTCATGCATATTCATTGGGGAAATCCTGAAAACCCGATTGGATTCCGGCCCTCGAGGAACGGAGTTGCCTATGTCTGGTCTAGGACCTAGGGGTGTCAAAATCCCTCCTCGAGGGCCTCAATCCAGTCGGGTTTTCAGGATTTCCCCAATGAATATGCATGAGATCTATTTGCATGCACTGCTTTCATTGTATGCTAATAGATCTCATGCATATTCATTGGGGAAATCCTGAAAACCCGATTGGATTCCAGCCCTCAAGGACCGGAGTTGCCCATGTCTTGTCTAGGGCCTAGGGGTGTCAAAGTCCCTCCTCAAGGGCCGCAATCCAGTCAGGTTTTCAGGATTTCCCCCAATTAATATGCATGAGATCTATTTGCATGCACTGCTTTCATTGTATACTAATAGATCTCATGCATATTCATTGGTGAAATCTTGAAAACCCGACTGGATTGTAGCCCTCGAGGAGAGACTTTGACACCTCTGCCTTAAGACAAGAAAAGAATCTCAATAATTTTAAATCTAATCTTAAAGCATTTCTTTTCAGAGATGCTTTTGAGATTTAGACTTAATTTTTTATTCAAAACCTCAGACATCAGGCTTTACATTAAAGATTCCCTTTTTCCCTTTTGTTTTTTTACCTCCCCTTTCTTATATTTTATGCAATGCATCCTCCCCATTTGCCCATGTCTATCATGTTACGTTTGTATTGTAACTGTGAATTTGTTCCCTTTATTTTATATTTTAAACTTTTTACAAATATTTTGTATTAATTGGAAACCGCTTTGAGTATAAAAGCGGTATATCATAAGAACATAAGAACATAAGAAATGCCTCTGCTGGGTCAGACCCGAGGTCCATCGTGCCCAGCAGTCCGCTCACGCGGCGGCCCAACAGGTCCAGGACCTGTGCAGTAATCTTCTATCTATACCCCTCTATCCCCATTTCCAGTAGAAATTTGTCCAATCCTTTCTTGAACCCCAGTACCGTACTCTGCCTTATAACGTCCTCTGGAAGCGCATTCCAGGTGTCCACCACACGTTGGGTAAAGAAGAACTTCCTAGCATTTGTTTTGAATCTGTCCCCTTTCAACTTTTCCGAATGCCCTCTTGTTCTCTTATTTTTCGAAAGTTCGAAGAATCTGTCCCTCTCTACTCTCTCTATGCCCTTCATGATCTTATAAGTCTCTATCATATCCCCTCTAAGTCTCCTCTTCTCCAGGGAAAAGAGACCCAGCTTCTCCAATCTCTCAGAATATGACAGGTTTTCCATACCTATTATCAGACGTGTTGCTCTCCTTTGAACCCTCTCGACTAATGCCATATCCTTCTTAAGATACGGCGACCAATATTGGACGCAGTACTCCAAATGCGGGCGCACCATCGCCCGATACAACGGCAGGATAACTTCTTTCGTTCTGGCTGTAATACCCTTTTTGATTATACCAAGCATTCTATTCGCTCTCTTAGCAGCCGCTGCACACTGTACCGACGGCTTCATTGTCATGTCCACCATTACCCCCAAGTCCCTTTCCTGGGTACTCTTATTCAATAACATCCCTCCCATTGTATAGTTGTACCTCGAGTTTCTGCTCCCCACATGTAATACTTTACATTTTTCAATGTTGAACTTCATCTGCCATTTCGCCGCCCATTCTTCTAATTTGTTCAAGTCCCTTTGCAACTTTTCGCAGTCCTCTGTAGTCCGAGCTCCATTAAATAGTTTGGTGTCGTCCGCAAATTTTATTATCTCGCACTTCGTTCCTGTTTCTAGATCATTTATGAAGATATTAAATAGCAGCGGCCCGAGCACCGAGCCCTGCGGGACACCACTCGTGACCCTCCTCCAGTCGGAGTAGTGACCCTTCACTCCTACCCTTTGTTTTCTACCCTCCAACCAGTTTCTGATCCATCTATGTACGTCTCCTTCCACCCCATGGTTCTTCAGTTTCCGGAGTAGACGTTCATGGGGCACCTTGTCAAAGGCTTTTTGGAAATCTAGATATATGATGTCTATGGGGTCTCCTTTGTCCATCCGTTTGTTGATCCCTTCGAAGAAGTGCAATAAATTCGTTAGGCACGATCTTCCCTTGCAGAAACCATGCTGGCTGGTTATCAGAAGTTCATTTTTTTCAAAATGTTGATCGATGTTTTCTTTTATCAGTGCTTCTGCCATTTTCCCTGGAACTGAAGTCAGGCTCACCGGCCTGTAGTTTCCCGGGTCACCTCTTGATCCCTTTTTAAAGATGGGCGTAACGTTGGCTATCTTCCAATCTTCCGGGATCTCGCCTGTTTTCAGGGATAAGTTGCAAATTTGCTGCAGTAGTTCCGCTATCTCCTCCTTTAATTCCTTCAGAACCCTTGGATGTATGCCATCCGGACCCGGGGATTTGTCAGTTTTTAGTTTTTCTATCTGCCTACGAACGTCCTCAAGGCTCACTTCTATGGATGTTAATTTTTCTGCCTGACTTCCGTTGAAGAATTGCTCAGGTTCCGGTATGTTGGACGTGTTTTCGTTTGTAAATACAGACGAGAAGAACATGTTAAGTCTTTCTGCCACTACCTTCTCCTCCTTCACCACTCCCTTCCTGTCTCCGTCGTCCAGCGGTCCCACTTCCTCTCTAGCCGGCTGCTTCCCTTTAACATATCTGAAGAATGGTTTGAAATTTCTTGCTTCCCTGGCTAGCCTCTCTTCATACTCTCTTTTGGCTTTCCGAACCTCACGGTGACATTCTTTTTGATGCTTCTTGTGCTCTTTCCAGCTCCCCTCAGTTTTGTCCTTTTTCCATTTCTTGAATGATTTTTTCTTATTGCCTATCGCTTCCTTCACTGTTTTGGTTATCCACGCCGGGTCTTTTGTTCGATTCTTTTTACACCCCTTCCTGAATCTGGGGATATACAGATTTTGCGCCTCGCTCACCATGTCCCTGAAGAAGGACCAGGCATGATTTACCGTTAGCCATGTTTTGGAAGTGTTCCTAAGTTTCTTCCTTACCAATTCCCTCATTGCTTCGTAGTTTCCTTTCCTGAAGTTAAACGTTGTCGCAATGGATCTCTTGCCTTTTGACACTCCTACCTCAACCTTGAACTTGATCATATTATGATCGCTGTTTCCCAATGGTCCCACTACTTCTACTTCCTTTGCAGGTCCCCTTAACCCATTTAGGATTAGATCCAGAGTGGCATTTCCTCTCGTCGGTTCTCTAACAAGCTGTTCCATGAAACAATCCTGTGTAGCTTCCAGGAATTTTGTTTCCCTAGCGCATTTCGAGCTTCCAAGCCTCCAGTCTATCCCAGGGTAGTTGAAGTCTCCCATAATAACCGTGTTGCCGCTTTTGCATTCACGCTTCATCTCGGCTTCCATTTCCTCATCGATATCTCTGGTTTGCCCCGGTGGGCGATAAAACAGGCCCATCTTTATTTCAAGACTCAAAATAAACTTGAAACTTAACTGGACCACAAAGAGCCCTCGCGGATATTCAGAAATTCAAGAAAATGCTTAAGACCACACTTTTTGTAGAAGCATTGCAAAGAATGATGATTCTTGCTCACTCTGGCTCTGGAATGCTATATAATAGAGCGCTGTGGACGACTTCTTCTTATTGAATGATCTATAACATTTATTGACTGTATAAATTTTGTTTCGGTATGTTTTTAGTTATTTTATGAATGTTGCTACTTGTAATAGGCGGTTGAGAAATGTGTTAAATAAATATGTAAATTCATAATTTGTCTGTCTGTTCATTCACGTACGTCAGCCTTGTTACCCGTTCCGAGCTCGGTGGAGAGGACGAGATATAAAACGATCCAAATAAATAAATATGTACTTGTAAAATACAGCATTTCAGGTTGCCATGGTCCTCCCCCGTGAGCTCTTCTCACATGGTAAGTTCCTCCTATCTGTGCCCATGCCAACTCCAGACTCCGTCCCTATTACTTTGCTGCGCTGTATGCAATGTCTGTCTGTCCAAGTTATATTGTAAGCTCTTCTGAGCAGGTACCAACTATAAATGTCAGCCCACTTCTTTGAGAATGTTTTCAGCTCCTCTCACCTTGGGCTCTGCATCCCCAGCCCTATATGTCATGTCTGTCTGTCCTAGTTAGATTGTAAGCTCTTCTGAGCAGGGACTGTCTATAAATGTCAGCCCACTTCTTTGAGAATGTTTTCAACTCCTCTCACCTTGGGCTCTGCATCCCCAGCCCTATATGTCATGTCTGTCTGTCCAAGTTATATTGTAAGCTGTTATGAGCAGGGACCGTCTATAAATGTCAGCCCACTTCTTTGAGAGTGCTTTCAACTCCTCTCACCCTGGGCTCTGCATCCCCAGCCCTATATATGATGTCTGTCTGTCCAAGTTATATTGTAAGCTCTTCTGAGCAGGGACCGTCTATAAATGTCAGCCCACTTCTTTGAGAATGTTTTCAACTCCTCTCACCTTGGGCTCTGCATCCCCAGCCCTATATGTCATGTCTGTCTGTCCTAGTTAGAATGTAAGCTCTTCCGAGCAGGGACTGTCTATAAATGTCTGAATGTGCAGCGCTGTATACGCCTTTCAGCGCTATATAAGTGATAGATAGTAGTAGTAGAAGACTGTTCCCCCCCCCCTTTTATAAAACAGTAGTGCAGTTTCTAGCTCGTTCGCAGCAGTAACAGCTGCGACGCTCATAGGAATTCTATGAGTGTCGGAGCTGTTACACCCATGGCCAGCATTAAAAAAAACGCACTACAGTTTTGTAAAAGGTGGCGGGGGGGGGGGGGGGTGGAAGGTGTACGAGTCATTCTCATTTAACCTTCTACAGAACTGTATGCAGAAACTCACGCATCCATCCAGCTTCTCCCACAGATGCCTTGTCGGCTGCTGTCCACGAGCAAATCCTGTGGAAATCCGAAGCAGAACTTGTCCAGGAACTTTCTTTCCCATAATGTGCGCAGAAGAGATTTATATTGTTTACTCCGGACTCTGTCTTCTCTCTTATGTTTACAGTACGATGCCACGCTCCCTCAAAGCCATGTTGCCTTTTTTTTTTTTTTTTTTCCTCCTCTGACATTGCACAGCTGTGAGTCTTATCATTTTTGGGCTCACTGCTCACAGAGCATATGCACACCTTGTGCGTGAAGGGCTTGTGCTTGGAAATGAAGGATACAATTTTCTTTCTGGCTACCTTCGTGAAGGTCAGCGCACAATGTCCCCTCTTCCCCTGCTGTTCTGGAAAATCAGTGTCACGCTCTCTGAGGCCTGAAACGAGAATATTCTTGTCAATATATCAAAAGGGAAGTAACCTCAACTAAATCACGGCTCCCTAGGCGTCTTTATATTTCCTCCATTTTAGGTCACACGTTTATTTGCATTCCCTAAACTAGAATGATCTGGAAGAGTTCGATGCAGGGAATTTAGAAGATTTTGATATTTAACTGGCATTCGCTGCGAGTTTCAGGTGCTACATTGGACATGTGTCGACAGCCTGGGGCGCTCTGCCGTCCCTGTCACTATTCAAACATTCTACACCAAAGAAAATGACTCGGATTTAATGAAAGTTAGTAGAGTGTATTTTTAAAAGCGGCCCAGTAAAGGCAATGAAAATGGTAAGGGGTTTGAGCCAAAAGAAATAGGAAGGAGAGACTGGAAGATCTGAATATGTATACTCTAGAGCAGTGGCGTTCCTAGCATATGTGACACCCGGGGCCCATCATTTATTGACACCCCCCCCCCCCATCTGTATGAAAAAAATGATTTTTAGTAACAATCCACAGGTCACACATGAATATCTAGGAAAAGGCAGCATCTTACATACTCAGTGAGCAGTACATCAATAAACCCATTGTAAAACTAAACAAGCCAGACTAGTACAGATCAATCCTGCACAGTCAATCCTAACACAAAACCATGTCTTTTCGAACACACAGAACACAGAAAACATCTTCGCCTAGTATGGAATCACAAACTAACTCCTCCCCCTTTTACAAAACTGTAGTGTGGTTTTTAGCCACGGTGGTAACAGCTCAGATGCCAACGCTAAAAAACGCTCTACAGTTTTGTAAATGGGGAGATAGAATAAAAATAAGTAGACAAAGGTTAAACTGAAGCATACAATGCAACATCACAGAAACAGCGATGCATCTCACCTAAAGCAGTAAATAAAGAGAATTTTCTTCTCTGGTTTCTGCTTTCCTCATCTTTTTGTCACTCTCTTCCTTTCATCCACTGTCTACCCTTTTTCTGCCCCTTCTATATGGCATCTTCTCTCTTTCTATTCCCGTTCTAGAAACTTCCATTTCTCCCTTCACCCCCATTAGTCTGGCATCCATCTTCCTCCCTTGCCTCCTCCAATGGTCTGGCATCTCTCCTCTCCTCTTCTTCCCTTCCCTCTCCCACACCCACATGATCTGGCATTTCACTCTCTCCTCTCCCTTCCCCCCACTTCCATCAGCATCTGCCCCCTTTCTCTCCCTCCAACCCAATTCCATGCAGTATCCTTCCCCCTTATGTCTCTTTCCCTGCAATTCCATCAGCATCTGCCCCTTTCTCTCCCTCCACTATGCTTCCATACCACCCTGACCCCCATTCTCACCCTTCACCATGATTCCATACCACTCTGACTCCCAATTTGTCACCCTCCACACCCTTCATACCACCCTGACCCCCCTTTGTCATCCTCCACACCCTTCCATACCACCCTGACCCCCCTTTGTCACCCTCCACACCCTTCCATACCACCCTGACCCCCTTTGTCACCCTTCACCATGATTACATACCACCCTGACCTCCTTTGTCACCCTTCACCTTGATTCCATACCACCCTGACCCCCCCTTTGTCACCCTTCAGCATGATTCCATACCACCCTAACTCCCTTTCTCACCCTCCACACCCTTCCATGTCACCCTGACCTCCTTCCACCACCCTACTATGCTCCTTTCTTTCTCCATCCCAAAGGTCCCGCAATGACTGCTTCTGCTCCAGATGGAAGAGTTAAATGACGTTGGAGAGGGCTGGGCCGGCAGACGCAGTTAGTTGCGGCTAGATCCCGCGATGACTGCGGCTGCCGGTCCAACCCCCTCCCCCCCCCCCCCCCGATGTCACTTACCTCTTCCGGAACAGAGGCGGTAGACGGCGCAGTCATCACAGGATCTTCGTTCACTTTAGCGCAGCTGCCGACTCTGCTGTAAGTACAGCAGCCGCACTGAGGTGCCGTTTGGAGCAGCGCGGGAGGTTCCGGATCCGGCCGGCTGTACACTCCCTTGGAGCGTGCACCCGGGACAAACCGCCCCCCCCCCCCCCCTTGGTACGCAGTAGTGGATTTTAGCGCAGGGAGCCTATGAGTGTCGAGAGCAGCACGGGGCATTCAACGCAGCTCCCTGCACTAAAAACTGCTATCACGGTTTAGTAAAATGGGAGGGAGTATATTTGTCTATTTTTGTATGGTTGTTACTGAGATGACAGTGCATAGAGTCATCTGCCTTGACCTCTTTGGAAAAAAAAAAAACGGAATATAAATGATAATTAACATTTTCTCTGCGTACAGTGAGTTATGTGTTTTTTTAAATTTTATTGTTGGTAGATCATTTTGACTTGGTCATTTTAAAAGTAGCTTGCAAGCCCAAAAAGTGTGAGCACCCCTGATGTAGACTATAATCGATAGAAAACTCTGCAGAATACTATGGGTGCTTTTAGAAGATCATTTCTGTGTGTGCATAGGTCTATAACGATCTTCTGAAAGCACCCATAGTATTCTGCAGAGTTTTCATAGTGTGTTATTGAGAAAGACATGGGGGGAAGCCACTTTTTGCCCTGGATCAATAGCATGGAATATTGCTACTCCTTGGGTTTTGGCCAGGAACTAGTGATCTGGATTAGCCACCGTGAGAACATGCTACTGGGCTTGATGGACCATTGGTCTGACCCAATAAGGCTATTCTTATGTTCTTATGTTTAAGACGAGGTACCCCTTTCCCCCAGAAAATGAGGAGAAAAGGTGGTCCAGCAGTATATCAGGCAGTAGTGAGCTTTCCGCACTCCTGCCCCACGCTGAGCTCCTCCCAGTATGGCTACCTCGAGTTCTCGTGACCCAGCAGTGTACCAGGCAGGAGCGAGCTTTCTGAGCTCCTGCCCGTCCCTGAGTTGCCCCCTGAATGGCTGCTGCCAGTCTCACGAATTCCAAGAAAACAGGCAGCAGCTATTCAGAGAGTAACTCAGGGCTGGGCAGGAGCGCAAAAAGCTCGCTCCTGCCCGATACACCACTGGACCACTAGGAATTCAAAAAGGTATGTGGGGAAAGGCAGGATGAAAGTTAAAATAAAAAATTGACAGAGTCCACCGGGACAGAAGACAGGATGGATCCCTCCTGTCCCATCCCACCAGGTCATACGGCAGGCCAGCGGAGGTCTACAACAAGTCCAGTAGGGGGGGCAGGTGGGCGCTGACCCAAATCTAAGACAAGACCCCCATTTTTGGGCCATTTTTTGGGCCCAAAAATCTCGTCTTGTATTCGAGTATATATGGTAGACGTCCATATTGTATGGTCCTCCAAATCCCAATTTTATAAGGCTAGGATATGGACAACTATAACTGCTGAACATCCATATGGCAAGAGGTTGTGATATGGTTTGGGCAGGACTTTTGTTGCATAATAAAGGTGTTCTTGTATTATTACATTTCTCTATAAAATCTACCTATCAACAGACTTCCCAGAGCTAACCAAGTTCATATAGCCATAAACTTACCTACATCGACTGATCTGTATAATCCCAATGTCGTTCTTTGCCTGTTGATTGCCAAAATGTCTTCTTTGTAAGCTCCCCTCACTTGTATCAGCTCTTGTTTTGTAAACGCTCTTCTTCATTGTAATCCACTACCGTGGCTCTTCTGTAAGTTCACAATACCCAGAAAGAGACTGATGTTAAGCGCAAAAAATTCATAAACAATTTAAATTGAATATATTTGAAAGCTAGGATCTCCAGCGCTCGCAGTCTCAAGCTAACAGAACTAGGTCTTGGCTTGTGACTATTTCGTGAGCTATCATCGGCCTTTCTATCTTTTTCATTCAATTTAAAGTCTATGATTTATTTAATATTATTATTTAAGTTGATTTTTATTTTTGTTTTTTCATTTTATAATGTAATATAAATATGATAATACTTAGCTCGGGTAACGACGGAAGATCTTCGTTTCACTCTCACTTATATTAAGAGAGCTTCATCAGGACCAGAGTGGTAGATGAATTAACACTATAAAACAAAACAAAACCCTCAAACACTTGAAAATCAAAAGTAGCAACATTCTAGAGCTCAGATTGTGATGTCATAATGCCTCATTCCACCAATGCCTAAGCTCCGTCCTCATCTGCACAAGCCTCAAAAACTTTAAAATCATAAGTAGCAACATTCTAGAGCTCAGATTGTGATGTCATAATGCCTCATTCCACCAATGCCTAAGCTCCGTCCTCATCTGCACAAGCCTCAGACCTTTTAAAATCCTAAGTAGCAACATTCTAGAGCTCAGATTGTGATGTCATAATGCCTCATTCCACCAATGCCTAAGCTCCGTCCTCATATGCACAAGTCTCAAACACTTTAAAATCATGTGTTCAAGGCCTGTGTGGTTAAGAAGAGCTTACAGGAATGGGACAGGGACAAAACTCGCGGGGATGGGACGGGGAAATTGAGTTCCTACTGAAAATTTTTTCACCCCTTATATTCAGTACACCACAGGTCCTGCATAGAGGCTAAGCAGTCATTGGTCTCAGGAAAAAAAAAAAAAACCCTCCATTATATAACTCAGTTTGTCAACATAAATAGTTAATTCAAAATCTTATAATGTCAATATGGAGTAAGGTACTTATCTTTACAGTTGTAATTGGGACAGTAGCAAAATGAATGACTGGTTCAAAACTGCGTTCCAACGCGGACTTCATAGACAAAATCTTCATTGGTAGAGGCACTTCCACCAGACCCGACAGACCTATTTCGCATTGTCAAGGGCATGTCAAGGGCACTAGCTAACATACTCTTCTAAACTTCTCAATAACCAGCTATTAATATTTAATCATACCATGGTGTACTGAATATAATTTGTCCTTAATTTATCCTAGTTGTTTTCCACTTCTGTATTTAATATATTGTGTAGCTGTTCCGTTATAGTAGATGAACCTGCCAAAGCTCATAAGGACGTTCAAATAAATCTAAATATATTTATTTATTTTAAAAATTTATATACCATTTAAAACTAAACGGTTTACATAATTTACATACGTGGAGGGGCATAATCAAAAGAAACGTCTAAGTCCGTTTTGAGCCTAAGTCGCAAGTCGCCCAAAGTCGGACACGGGAAAATATGTCCAGCATATCTTTTTTTTTGAAAATTGTCCAACTGTACGTTCAGCCGTCTGATCGCCCAGACCACTAAGTTGTCCATCTTTATACCCCATTTTCGACCAAAAATTTGTCCAAGTCACAAACGCCTAGAAAAAGATCTTTTGGGCGCGAGAGGGACCAGAAAAGTGATGGACTGGACACCCAGACAAGGCACCAGAGTAGTGGGATACCTTACAGGACACTGATGTGAACTGCACAAAAAGGGTCCCAAATAAACATCTTATTACAGCACCCTTATAGGTCATGGTGAGCTCCCAAAACACCTCCAGAATCTACTATACTCACCTATCTACCACCCCAATAGCCTTTATGGCTGCAGGAGCCACTTATATGGCTTTACAAAAGGGTTTGGGGTTTTTTTTTGGGGGGTGCACATTTTTCACCATGAATACAATGATTAGAGTGGCTTATGGGCCTAGATCCTCCTCTCCATGGTTCACTAACCCACCCCCAAGACCACTTAAGCCACCTCTGTGCAGCTCTATAGGCTTTCCTATGCCAGGCTGCCAGGTGCTGATGTTCTGGAGGCAGATATGTAAAGTTGGGGCAGTATGTGGGCGTCTGTACTTTGTATCTGCAGTGCTTATCTGGTCACTTTGGATACCTTCTTGTGACTTAGACCTGGTTTTAGATGGCCTATGTCACAACATCCAAGTTCCGTCTTGGCAGTGTTGTAAAACTTTTGGTTATACATACAGTACGACTAAGTCTAGGACAGGGGTCTCAAAGTCCCTCCTCGAGGGCCGCAATCCAGTTGGGTTTTTAGGATTTCCCTAATGACTATGCATGAGATCTATGTGCATGCACTGCTTTCAATGCATATTCATTGGAGAAATCCTGAAAACCCGACTGGATTGCGGCCCTTAAGGAGGGACTTTGAGATCCCTGGTCTAGGATGGCCCAAGTCCCGCCCTAATCCCGCCCTCGACACTCCTCCTGAAACTCCCCTTTTAGCTCTGGTCGTTCAGCAGCACCGTGAAGGCCTAGTTTGTTTTTAGATACGTCTAAAACCCGGTTCAATTATCGGCATTTGGATGACTTGTGTTACTGATCGTCCATGTGCCGATTCAGGCCTATTTTTAGACGTTTTTCTGTTTCAATTATGAGTCCCATAGTATTTAAAATAGACACATGATAAAACAAATACATAATAAAATAGACATAGAAACATAGAAACATAGAAAAAAGCGGCAGAAAAGGGCTATAGCCCACCAAGTCTGCCCATTCCAAGTATCCCTCCCCCCTGAGTTTACTCCCTTAACGATCCCACATGAGTATCCCATTTTCTCTTAAACTCCGTCACGTTGCTAGCCTCTATCACCTGGAGTGGGAGTCTGTTCCAATGATCCACCACTCTTTCGGTGAAGAAGTACTTCCTGGAGTCTCCATGAAACTTCCCTCCCCTGACTTTCAGTGGATGCCCTCTGGTGGTCGAGGGTCCCATGAGCCAGAAGATATCCTCTTCTGTCTCGATGCGTCCCGTGATGTACTTATACGTTTCAATCATATCTCCCCGTTCTCTTCTTTCCTCAAGTGAGTACAGCCGCAATTTCTTTAGTCTTTCTTCATACGTGAGATCCCTGAGCCCCAAGACCATCCTGGTTACCGCTCGCTGCACCGACTCGATCCTCAGCACATCCTTTCGGTAATGTGGTCTCCAAAACTGGACACAGTACTCCAAGTGAGGCCTCACCATGGCTCTGTACAATGGCATCATAACTTCAGGTCTCCTGCTGACAAAACCTCTGCGGATACATCCCATCATTTGTCTTGCCCTGGAGGTAGCCTTCTCCACTTGATTGGCAACCTTCATGTCCTCACTAATGATCACTCCTAGATCGCGTTCCGCCGTGGTCCTAACCAAGGTCTCACCATTTAGAACATAAGTTCTGCACGGGTTTCTCTTTCCCAGGTGCATTATCTTGCATTTTTTAGCATTGAATCCCAGCTGCCAAGTAGTCGACCATTGTTCCAGAAGCAGTAGGTCGTGTGTCATATCATCATTAGGTAACAAGCTTCTGCCTACTATGTTGCAAAGTTTGGCGTCGTCGGCGAACAGTGATACCCTTCCTCTAAGTCCCCGCGTCATATCTCTTATGAATAAGTTGAATAGAATCGGGCCCAGGACCGAGCCCTGCGGCACTCCACTGATCACTTCTGATGCTTCGGATGGGGTACCGTTCACCACCACTTTCTGAAGTCTACCGCTCAGCCAATCCCCAACCCATGTAGTTAGAGTGTCTCCTAATCCTATCGATTTCAGCTTGTTCAGTAATCTTCGATGAGGGACGCTATCAAATGCTTTACTGAAATCCAAGTATACCACGTCCAGTGACTCTCCTGCATCCAGTTGTCTAGTAACCCAGTCAAAAAAGCTAATCAGATTAGTTTGGCAGGATCTTCCCTGGGTGAACCCGTGTTGGTGTGGATCACGCAGTTTTTTTTCATCTAGGATTGTGTCAATATTCTGTTTGATCAGTGTTTCCATGAGTTTACAGACTATAGACGTGAGACTCACTGGTCTGTAGTTTGCTGTCTCTGTCCTGCAGCCCTTCTTGTGGAGTGGGATTACATTAACGGTTTTCCAGTCCAAGGGGACCCTTCCTGCGCTTAGGGAAAGATTGAAAAGAACAGATAATGGTTCAGCCAGGACTTCCCTTAACTCCCTGAGCATTCTGGGATGTAGGTTATCCGGTCCCATGGCTTTGTTTACTTTGAGTCTTGATATTTCTTCGTAGACGCTACTGGGCGTAAATTCGAAATCTTGAAATGGGTCTTTCTGATTATCTCCTTTCTGCAGCTGTGGACCAGCTCCCGGCATTTCGCGGGTGAACACTGAACAGAAGTATTGGTTTAGTAGTTCTGCCTTCTCAGAATCTGATTCCGCAAAGTTACCGTCCGATTTCTTCAGGCGTACTATCCCATCTTTATTTCTTTTCCTGTCGCTAATATAGCTGAAGAAAGATTTATCCCCTTTCTTAATTTTCCGTGCTAGCTCTTCCTCCATTCGGAGTTTGGCCTCTCTGACTGCTGTTTTGACAGCTTTAGATCTCTCTAGATAGATAAAATACACATGCAAACAATCCTCAGAAACATACCATAGTTTAGATAATAAAAATCGTCAAGTTTCAAGTTTAAAATTTCTTATACCGCCCAATCAACCTTCTAGCGGTGTACAGAGTCATAAAAACATACATTGACTAAAATACATATTTAAGATGACAAAACAGCATTAAAAGTAATGATAATTTAAAAAAAACATTTAAAACAAAGACAAACAGGAACAAAAGGTAAAAGGGCAAGTACTACAATAATGAAGTAGAAAGAAAACATTTAGGGAACAAAACAAAAGGAGGGGTAGATAAAAATAAAATCAAGCTATGTTGCCCTGAAACGGACATTTAAGTCTTGAAGGCATCAAGAAAGAGGAATGTTTTTAACTTTGTCTTAAAATTATTAAGAATTGGCTCTTCCCGTAAATAGGACGGAATATTATTCCAAAGAGAGGGAGCGCTAACAGAGAAGATGGTAGACCTTATTGTGTTGATATACTTCAGAGACGGGATAGAAAGAAGATTTTTGGCAGACGATCTTAGAGTCTTAGAAGGATTATAGGGGATAAGAAGATTATTAATGAATTCGGGTTGGTTATTTTGTCTAGTTTTGAAAGTTAATAAAATAATTTTATAAGTGATTCTGTGGTCTACTGGTAACCAATGAGCTTTATGTAAGAGGGGTGGGGGTGACATGGTCAAATTTTTTTGCATTAAATATAATCTGTACTGCAGTGTTCTGTATTATCTGGAGTCTTATTTCTTTTTTAGTTATGCCTTTGTAGAGGGCATTACAATAATCAATGCAGGACATCACGAGAGAATGGATCAAGATGTTCAGAGAAGCAGGCTCTAACAATTTCGATAATGGACCTAATCATGCGTAGTTTCTTAAAAATTTCTTATACCGTCCAATCGAGCCTTCTAGGCGGTGTACAAAAACATCAAAATAAGACGCCAAATTAAAATACAATTTAAAGAGAAACAAACCAGGGAGAAATGACAATATTTGAAGACATTGACGAACAGGAACAAAAGGAAAGATGGGTTAGAACTACAATTGATAGAAACAGAAGACATAAGGGAAAGAATGACAAAGGAAGGGGGAGCAGAAGGTAAAACCTTTCTTAAATCTAGGTCGTCCTTAAAAGGACAGTTTAAGTTGCAAAAGCATCAAGGAAGAGAAATGTCTCTAACTTCACCTTAAAATTGGCAAGAGTTGTTTTTCGCGTAAGTAATTTCCAAAGAGAGGGGGCGCTAACGGAGAAAATTGTAGTCCTCATTGTGCTGATATGTTTCAGTGAGGGGATGGTAAGGAGGTTGTGAGCTGTAGATCTTAACGTCCCAGTTTGGTTATATGGGATAAGTAAGTTATTAATAAATTGTGGCTGGTTATTTTCTCTGGTTTTAAAAGTTAGTAGAAGAATCTTATAGGTGATCCTACGTTCTATTGGTAACCAATGAGCTTTATGTAAAAGAGGAGTAACATGGTCGTATTTTTTTGCATTAAATATAATTTTTACTGCCGGAGGTGATCAGCGGAGTGCCGCAGGGCTCGGTCTTGGGCCCGATCCTATTTAACATCTTCGTAAGAGACTTGGCTGTGGGGCTTCGAGGTAAAATTAAATTATTCGCTGATGACGCCAAACTATGCAACATAGTAGGCAACCGCACAACAGATGAAAGCACAGTGCCCGACAAAAGCTCAATGCCCGACAGTATGACACAGGACCTACTCCTGCTGGAGCATTGGTCAAAGACATGGTAACTAAGTTTCAATGCCAAAAAATGCTAGGTCATGCACCTTGGCAGCAAAAATCCATGCAGGACTTACACCCTAAATGGTGAGATCCTAGCAAGGACTGTAGCAGAACGTGACTTGGGGGTGATCATTAGCGAAGACATGAAGACTGCCAATCAAGTGGAGAAAGCTTCATCCAGGGCTAGACAAATCATGGGCTGTATCCGTAGAAGTTTCGTTAGCCGTAAGCCCGAGGTCATAATGCCGTTGTACAGATCCATGGTGAGACCCCATCTGGAATATTGTGTACAATTCTGGAGGCCGCATTATCAAAAAGATGTGCGGAGAGTTGATTTGGTTCAGCAAATGGCCACCAGGATGGTCTCAAGACTCAAGGATCTCCCATATGAGGAACGACTGGATAAGTTGCAGCTGTACTCACTCGAGGAACGCAGAGAGAGGGGAGACATGATCGAGACGTTCAAATATGTCACAGGCCGTATCGAGGTGGAAGAGGATCTCTTTTTCCTTAAAGGACCCACGGCAACAAGAGGGCATCCGTTGAAAATCAGGGGTGGGTAATTTCATGGCGACACCAGAAAATATTTCTTCACCGAAAGGGTGGTTGACCGCTGGAATGATCTTCCACAACAGGTAATTGAGGCCAGCGGCATGCCAGATTTTAAGAAAAGATGGGATTGGCATGTGGGATCTCTTCATGGAGGTAGTTAGGGGGTGGGCCATTAGTGTGGGCAGACTAGATGGGCCGTGGCCCTTTTCTGCCGTCATATTCTATGTTTCTATTTGGAGTCTTCTTATTTCCTTTTTTTGTTATGCCCTTGTGCTGATATGGAGATGATAACTGAGTTTACTATCGAAAGTGATTCCGAGTAGTTTTAAAGAGGGCACAGCTTTAAGAGATTGAGGGCTCCTTTTACTAAGCTGCGTTAGGGCATTAACATGCAGAATAGCACACGCTTCAATGCCGCGGGCGCTAGACGCCGACACCAGCATCGAGCTGGCGTTAGTTCTAGCTACGTAGCGCGGGGTTAGCATGCGCTAATCTTCCGTGTGCGCTCAAAACGCTAGCGCACCTTCGTAAAAGGAGCCCGGAGTTTTAAATGTAAGAGGAGTTTGCAGAGAAAGTCCATCCTTGTCGGGAAAGATCATTAATTTGGACTTTTCGATGTAAATCTAACCAGGAATTGATTTTTTTCCAATTTTTGGTCTATGAGGTTTATTTCAGCCAAATTGTTTAAGTCTATCGGATGAACTAATTGCACATCATCCGCGTAAGTGAACACTGTGAATTGTGGATAATTGATCGACTTTATCAGAAATAGCTTTAAAAAAAAAAAAAAAAGGCATCTAGAAAAACTGGGATCTTAAGTAGTTTTCCCAGCAATTTCATATCTGACCCACCAAGGCTCCTGCACAACACAAAGTCAAGACAAGGCAAATCATAGGTTGCATACGCAGGAGTTTCGTCAGCCGTCAGCCTGAAGTCATTATGTCATTGTATAGATCCATGGTGAGGCCCCACCTGGAATACTGTGTGCAATTCTGGAGGCCGCATTACCGTAAGGATGTGCTGAGACTGGAGTCGGTCCAGAGAATGGCCACCCGGATGGTCTCGGGACTCAAGGATCTCCCGTACGAGGAACGGCTGGATAAGTTGCAGCTGTACTCACTCGAGGAACGCAGAGAGAGGGGTGACATGATCGAGACATTCAAGTATCTCACGGGCCGCATCGAGGTGGAAGAAGATATCTTCTTTTTCAAGGCTCCCGCAGCAACAAGGGGGCATCCGTGGAAAATCAGGGGCGGAAAACTGCACAGGGACACCAGGAAATTCTTTTTTACTGAAAGGGTGGTTGATCGCTGGAATAGTCTTCCACTTCAGGTTATTGAGGCCAGCAGCGTGCCTGATTTTAAGGCCAAATGGGATAGACACGTGGGATCTATTCACAGAGAAAGGTAGGGGTGGGTCATTGGGGTAGGCAGACTAGATGGGCCGTGGTCCTTATCTGCCGTCTATTTCTATGTTTCTATGTTTCTATGTAAAGTCATTTTACCAGAGTTAGCCAGATCATCATATGGCAAAAAAACATTACAATCATCTCTGACAGTGCAAATGCTTGAAGATATAGAACCATGTTGCCTGTTCTTTGCTACCTTTTTTACCGGTACTTCTGTTTCTGATGTATATTGAAAATCTTTTAATAAAAATATTGAACTAAAAAAACCCCAAACTATAAAACAACAAAAACCCAAAAACTATAAAAATCCAGAGGGAAGGAAAAAAGCCTCAGAATCCCTCCCACACCAACCTTTAATCGAGAAAAGTGTGAGAATTTTCAAACCAGGGTGAGTTACCTCATCGGCATAAAAAATCCTTCCCGACAGGATAACAGGTTTTTGAAAACCTTATGCAATGCAAGCAGCAGTAAGAAAAACGGAACCAGTACGTGATTCGAACATTGGTCCAGTGATTACATCAATGAAATACTTATCTCTGTTTTGGAGTCTGTGATTTGATATAAGGGAGTTGTATATTTAGATTTCTTTCCTTTATAGACCATAAGAATAGTCTTACTGGGTCAGGCTAATGGTCCATCAAGCCCAGTAGCCCGTTCTCACGGTGGCCAATCCAGGTCACTAGTACCTGGCAAAACCCAAAGAGTAGAAACATTCCAGCATCTCAAAGAATGACAAGATTCCAGAACCCCAAAGAGTAGCAACATTCCATGCTATCGATCAAAGGCAAGCAGTGGCTCTCCCCCCCCCTTCCCCCGTCTTTCTAAATAACAGACTATGGACTTTTCCTCCAGGAACTTGTCCAAACCTTTCTTAAAACCAGCTACGCTATCCGCTGTTACCACAACCTCTGGCAATGCGTTCCAGAGCTTAACTATTCTCTGAGTGAAAAAAAATTTCCTCCTATTGGTTTTAAGAGTGTTTCCCTGTAACTTCATCCAGTGTCCCCTAGTCTTTGCCATTTTTGACGGAGTGAAAAATCGATCCACTTGTACCCGTTCTGCTCCACTCAGGATTTTGTAGACTTCAATCCTATCTCTCCCCTCGGCTGTCTCTTTTCCAAGTGAAGAGCCCTAACCGTTGTCATTACATTGATATAAATAATATACATGAGATCATTTAATTTTATACATACAGTAGGTTATAGCAGTTCATTACTGTTTTTTAATATGGGGTTCTTTATGTTGTTTGCAAGTGATTGTATGCTAAATTAATATTTTACTGTTTGGTCATGTATACTGTAAAACCTGCATATAAATTTAATAGATCAAATATCTTCAGAGACCTGTAGTATAATTTATGATGCAGTGTTTTGTGTACTTCAGTTTGCAGAAATGTGTCCCTTTTCTACCTTCCCATTACCACATCAGTCATGCGGCAATGTTTTGACAAGACTAATGTGATACAACCCGGCCTGGAGCAAGTCAATGGAATGAGTCAAATTCAGTTGAGCTGATGGCCTTAATGTTGCTTCTGGTTTTTGACACATAGTTAAACGTCAAATGGACTGTTTGGTGGGGGGGGTTTCTTGTCTGTTGTTTAATGTAATGATTCCCCCCTCCTCCCTCTTCCACCTCATCTCTTTTCATACTGCAGTAACATAATCATGTGACCCCTGCTGCTTAAAAAGGCCCATTGGCTTCCGGTCGCTCATCGTATAATGTACAAATTAAGTCTGCTCACCTTTAAATCTCTGATATTCAAAACCCCGGCTTTTATTTATAAAGTTTTGATTCCTCATACTACATCCAGATTACTGCGGTCGAATGACCAACACTTATTGGTCATTCCCTCTCTCAAAATTATCAATACACGGCGGCAATCCGTTTTTTTCCGTTACAGCTCCACAAACATGGGATTCCCTTCCAATTTACTTAAGAGAGGAAAAAAAACTTGGAAAGATTTAAGAGCAAACTTAAGGGTTTTCTTTTTAAAGATGCATTCAATGAATAAATGAATTGCTTATACTCTTTTTGTATTTTTTTATCCTCCCGAAATTTTTTGTTTTTTCTTTCTCTTACCTATCGTTTTTAACCTTAATTGTTTTTCTTTATAATCAGATTGTATTTCTTTCCTAGCCTCTCCTCATGTTTTAATATGTTTGTATAAGTTGGTTTTTTATCATGTTTAGTAGACGTTAGTCTTTTTTTTGTTAGTTATGTCTGTTTCCCCTAACTCTGTAATTTTATTTATTTGTACATCGCCTAGAATTTAGAATAGGCGATTAATCAAATTTAATAATAAACTTGAAACATCATCTATATATATAAAATCGGAGGTATGTATGTGTGTATGTGTATGTGTGTATGTGCCGCGATCACGCAAAAACGGCTTGACCGATTTGAACGAAACTTGGTATGCAGATCCCTCACTACCTGGGATGATATGTTCTGGGGGTCTCGCGGCCCACCTGCACACATAGGCGGAGCTACAAACAGAAAATCAGATTTCACCCATTCATGTCAATGGAAAAAATGTAAAAAGCTGTGGGACCGATTTGAACGCAAATTGGTATGCAGATCCCTCACTACCTGGGGTGATATGTTCTGGGGGTCTTGCGGCCCACCTGCACACGTGGGCGGAGCTACAAACAGAAAATCAGATTTCACCCATTCAAGTCAATGGAAAAAATGTAAAAAGCTGTGGGACCGATTTGAACGAAACTTGGTATGCAGATCCCTAACTACCTGGGGTGATATGTTCTGGGGGTCTCACAGCCCACCTGCACATATGGGCGGAGCTACAAACAGAAAATCTGATTTCACCCATTCAAGTCAATGGGAAAAATGTAAAAAGCTGTGGGACCGATTTGAATGAAACTTGATATGCAGATCCCTCACTACCTGGGGTGATATGTTCTGGGGGTCTTGCGGCCCACCTGCACACATGGGCGGAGCTACAAACAGAAAATCAGATTTCACCCATTCAAGTCAATGGAAAAAATGTAAAAAGCTGTGGGACCGATTTGAACGAAACTTGGTATGCAGATCCCTAACTACCTGGGGTGATATGTTCTGGGGGTCTCGCGGCCCACCTGCACATGTGGGCGGAGCTACAAACAGAAAATCAGATTTCACCCATTCATGTCAATGGAAAAAATGTAAAGAGCTGCCATTCTCACAGTAATTCAAAAACGGCTTGAGCGATTTGACCGAAACTTGGTATGCAGATCCCTCACTACCCGGGATGATATGTTCTGGGGGTCTCGCGGCCCACCTGCACACGTGGGCGGAGCTACAAACAGAAAATCAGATTTCACCCATTCATGTCAATGGAAAAAATGTAAAAACCTGCCATTCTCACAGTAATTCCAACTACCTGGGGTGATATGTCCTGGGGGTCTCGCGGCCCACCTGCACACGTGGGCGGAGCTACAAACAGAACATCAGGTTTCACCCATTCATGTCAATGGAAAAAATGTAAACAGCTGCCATTCTCACAGTAAATCTAAAACAGCTTGACCGATTTGAACGAAACTTGGTATGCAGATCCCTCACTAACTGGGGTGATATGTTCTGGGGATCTCTTCACCCAAGAATTTATATGTTCTTGCTCCTGGAGGTGAAATTAAAAATGTTGTTTATAATCAAGTTTTGTGTTAGTTGTATTGTATTCATTTTGTCAAATATTTCACATTATAATTTGAATATTGTACTTTTTATAAAGCTGTAAAAAAATAATTTCATTCACCACTATAAAGTATCTTTATTTGAATCCATTTACAGTGTTATTGCTATAATTAAATACCCATGCAACGCCGGGGCATCAGCTAGTAATCTATATATATATGAAATCGGAGGTATGTATGTGTGTGTGTATGTGTGTATGTGCCGCGATCACGCAAAAACAGCTTGACCGATTTGAACGAAACTTGGTATGCAGATCCCTCACTACCTGGGGTGATATGTTCTGGGGGTCTCGCGGCCCACCTGCACACGTGGGCGGAACTACAAACAGAAAATCAGATTTCACCCATTCATGTCAATGGAAAAAATGTAAATAGCTGCCATTCTCACTGTAATTCAAAAACGGCTTGACCGATTTGAACGAAACTTGGTATGCAGATCCCTCACTACCTGGGGTGATATGTTCTGGGGGTCTCGCGGCCCACAACTCTATGTTGCTTGCTCAAGGGTGGGTTCACCCAAGAATTTATATGTTCTTGCTCCAGGAGGTGAAACTAAAATTGTTGTTTATAATCACGTTTTGCGTTAGTTGTATTGTATTCATTTTGTCAAATATTTCACATTTTATTTTGAATATTGTACTTTTTATTAAGCTGTAAAAAAATAATTTCATTCACCACTATAAAGTATCTTTATTTGAATCCATTTACAGTGTTATTGCTATAATTAAATACCCGTGCAACGCCGGAGCATCAGCTAGTGGTATATATTGAAGAACTAAGGCCAGTGCTGGGTAGACTTGCATGGCCATTCAGTTAAGGATGGGCTGGGAAGGTTCAGATGAGCTGGAGTGAGCTTTGACGGAGACTCCAGTTGATGCACAATACCGGGCAGAGCTCTGGGTTTCTGGCCCAGAAATATCTAATAAAAAAACAATTTAAATTACATCATTCATTTATAGAGTGTAGGTTTGGGCAGACTGGACGGTCCATTTAGGTCTTTATCTGCTGGCATTTACTATGCTACTATGATGGCTTCATCAGTACCTTTAGCATTTCCATACAGTAGGCTGACTCTTAGATATTTACCTTTGGAAATCCATTCGCTGATGCTGCAGTTCACTCCTTCAATGGGTTGGTTTTTTTTCTTTGTCCTGTCCTAATTGGGGCACTGCTTTGCTATCTCCCATTCGCTCTGGACTGGTCTGGTAGAAACGTAATGGAAGGGAAATTTAAATTTCTGACCTGATAATTTTCTTTCCTTTAGTCATGCCAGACCATTCCAAAAGACCTCCCTTTATGGTTTTCCTTAAGTGTTTTCTTCCTACAGATAATAACTTCTGCTTTTCATTTCCTTCACATGGATGCCTCAGATCTCCTGACTCAGTGAAATACCTGCATGGCAGTTCAGTAAAGTCTCATTCGATAATGTTAACAGTATAACCTTAGTGGCGTGTTGGCTTTAGTCTTTTCCTTTTGACTATTCATAATATTGAATATTCCAGGCTGTACAATACCCTTAAAGAGCAAAGCTCTAGGGACTATTTTTTCTCTGTCTCCACCTGCTGGTAGGTGGATATATATAACCCATTTGACCTGGATTGGTCTGGCATGACTAAAGGAATGAAAATTATCAGGTAAGAAACATACTTTTCCCTTATCTGGGTATTAATTTTTTGCAATCAGCTAGCTGGGTATATTTTAAAAGGCTATCCTGACAAGTGCTGTTTTCTGTTTCAGTATCCAAACGCCATGCCTGGCTCCCACAAAGACAGTTCTGAGATGGCTATAGGCCACATCCTGAGACACCACATCGCTCTTTTTAAGAATGGCAAAACCCACATCAGAATGCCTGGCAAGACATTGGCAAGCAGGTGAATATTGTACATCACCGCCATCGTGAGGTGGAGGACCTCAAACAGATGTGGCGGGTGCTGAAGAAGAATGCCAAGAAAGCACAAGCAGCCAATAGCCCTCTCCCATCCTCTCAGCAGCAGACTCCGTATAGCCTCCAAATGATGGTGCTGCACACACCTTGAATTAGGTGGGCATCTGAGGGTTCTCTGGACATCACTGCTCACAGACACAGGAACATCCTAATTACAACTCTGCCCACCCTCCTCCCTCACCCCCTAGCCATGCAATGAATATGTTTAACTGCTCGCTCTTCCTGATTCATGTCTGTCCTCTAGGTGCAGGTGTTACACGTGCAGTGTAACTAAGCAATTGGTTATCCTCGGCACAAGTGAAATGGGTATTTTTATATGATCAAGTACAACTTCTACAACCATTATTTAACCATCTGGAAGTTTTACTTGAAAGGCAGTCAAACCCCTTTTACATTGGGAATATTTACGGACCACTTTGAAACAATACAATGTCAGCATATCCTGGAAGGAAAAAATGCCTCAAAGAAATTCAAAGGTTCTGAACCCATAAATCTTTGGCGCAGCAATTCCCATCTAATCATTCGCCTAAAAGTCCTCCTGGTTTCAAACAAAATGAAAATCAATGTGCAAAGATACACTTATCTTAAATCATATTGGAACCACTACCTCAGGGATGTCTCAGTGACTGTTTATCTGAAAGAGATCAAATCTGATTGATTTCTTCCCTGAGTACTGGTGTTGCAAGTGCTCACGTGACTAGCCTTTCTGTCGTGCTGGGGATGAGGAGCGAGATGTTGCCTTTCTATGAGCTACCTGTTCAAAACCATGCCACACAGTGACCTAACAGGAGACAGGACCACAGCAAGTAGTTTGCCATGTCTGCCAAGTACAATTTGTTGGCATGTAGCTTGGTGCGCCCCCATGCATGCAAGTCCATAAGAACATAGAACAGACAGAATGTCCATCAAGTTCACGTTACCTCCTTCCTCACGTTGCTTCACTGGCTCCCTGTCCGCTTCCGCACACAGTTCAAACTCCTCTTACGGACCTACACGTTTATTCAGTCTGCGGCTCCTCAATATCTCTCCTCTCTTACCTCTCCCTATACTCCACCCCAGGAACTACATTCGTCAGGTCAGTCTGTCTTGTCTGTAGCCAACTCCCAACTCCATCCCTTATGTCTTGCTGCGCCTGGAACAACCTGCCTGACTCAGTACACCAGGCTCCGTCTCTGGTGGTATTCAAGCCAAGGCTGAAGGCCTACTTTTTCAAAATTGCCAATTTGTAACTTGCTACATCTGTTTGTCATTCCCTCAGTAGCCCCCTATCCTCTCTACCTCTTCTTCCTTTGTATTTGCTTACATGAGCAGCATATATTGATTCACCATTTTTGTCCAGTGTGCCTTTCATAATTAGATTGTAAACTCTTTCAAACAGGGACCATCTGTTGTGTGTTTAATGTACAGTACTGCACACGTCTGGTGGCTCTATAGAAATAATAAATAGTCGTAATATTCTGTAGTGCTGCCCGATTCACTTCGGTGAATCAAGTTGAATCGATTCACTATCCCCAAAAATCGGGCTTAGTGATTCAGTAACCAACAACCCCGGTGAGACCTGACATACCCTCAAGCCTCCTAAAGCAGCAGTGGTGGCCGACGGACAGAAGCAGTGTTCTGAACAGGCTGGTATGGCCTGCCCCGCTGGGGGGTCTTCCCTCTGCTGCATCATTGATGACATCACCCTTCATAGCCCTAACCACATCCTCCACTGCAAAGGGAAATTTGTCACCTAGAATTTCCTTCTTTGATTCTCCCCATTCTGTTTTGCAGTTTGGGAGCGGATGTTGACATATCCCTCAGAGAGACTCAAACAATCACACCTGCTGGCCACCTCCCACCTAGATAACTGCCCCTATAATAGATTGTCCCAACTCCATCCCATCCCTGCTTCACCCCCAAGACAGAAACTCCCCAACCCCCAATGCAAGCAGTGCCTCCCTTAAGAACTTCTCCACTCAAGATCTGTAGGCCTGGACCCCCCGCCCCCTCTTGAACCCCCTCCCCCCAGCACAAGCAGCACCCCCTCCAAAACCCTTCCACAACCAAATTTCAACCCCTCCCCCAAAAGGTCTGCACAGGTCTTTCTTGCAACTTAATTGGATAATGTTTGAAGCCAGCAACTTTTGTCAAATACTGACAAATTAATGTTTTAATTTTTTAGTGGATGAATTATTGAGAGCATCTGTGAGTTTTTCATTTATCGTTTCTGTACCTGCTTTATATGGCTTGAAGGTATATAATTAAACTGTAAGTTATGTATGTCAAAATGTTTTATATCTCTGGCTGTGTTTTTTAAAACTCTCATCACTTTACTTCGGAAAATTATTTGATATGTATTTGTGATGGAACACAATGAACAAGGCAAATATATATTTTCTAAATAGCATTATCGCTTTATCCAGATGCAGTCTTTTTAAATCCTATGTTTTCATGATATATAAAAGTTATTCTATCCATTCATTTAAATATATTTATATAATTTTATTCAAGCATATGTAAAGATTCATGATGCTACAGTCGATTATGTCTACGTCTTTTTGTATCACAGTTTTACACCCCTGATGCAAATTTTATCAAACACTAGCTGATGCCCCGGCGTTGCACGGGTATTTAATTATAGCAATAACACTGTAAATGGATTCAAATAAAGATACTTTATAGTGGTGAATGAAATTATTTTTTTACAGCTTAATAAAAAGTACAATATTCAAATTATAATGTGAAATATTTGACAAAATGAATACAATACAACTAACGCAAAACGTGATTATAAACAACATTTTTAGTTTCACCTCCTGGAGCAAGAACATATAAATTCTTGGGTGAACCCAGCCTTGAGCAAGCAACATAGAGTTGTGGGCCGCGAGACCCCCAGAACATATCACCCCAGGTAGTGAGGGATCTGCATACCAAGTTTCGTTCAAATCGGTCAAGCCGTTTTTGCGTGATCGCGGCACATACACACATACATACACACATACATACCTCCGATTTTATATATATAGATAACCATGTCAAACTTCTTTTATATTTGTATAAAGGGTTTTGAAGATTCTTTTTCCTTTACTGATTGTTCTTCTACTAGGTCTGCTAAGCTTGCCTGCTGCTTTCTCTGTGGACCAGTCTAGCAAGTCAAGCCACAGGAGTCCCTGTAAAGGACTGTGTGACAGAACGAAACATCTAAGCCAAGGTATCAAGAGATTGTCGTAATGATGTGTTATGATGAGCAGAATTGGATTCTAAGTCCCAGAGCTTTGAATCTGCACAAGCAGATTTATGGTATACGCTAAAGGAAATACCGGGAGGAGCAACTGAACCAGGAGAGAGACTGGTTGCAGGCCAAGAACGTTTAGTTAAAAGCTCAGTTCAAAGTTAAAACACAGGACCTGACAAGAGGGAAGAGAAGTTCATGGAAGCTCTTGCCCAGCAGGCTGGCGAGCATGTGGAGAAGTTGTGATCCCTTCAGACTGCTGTGGAAGCAGAAAAGGGATTACGTGAAGCCCATGAACATAAGGAACAGGATGATTGTTGCAGGTTCCTGGGTTTCGCTGCATCTTGTCAAGCAGAGCCAACATTTCAGCCATCACACTGTGGCTTTCTTCAGGGTAACTGCGAGGTCTGCAGTTTGTCCTTATATAGTAAGTCCTCAAACCCAATTGGTTGGGACTTGAGGTAAATGAGGCAGGAAAGTCTTGGTCACCAATTTGAATTTTAGTGGGAAAGTCAGTTGGTCTCTTTTCCCCCATAGAATGGAAAAGTCGCTGGTGAGTTTAAAAAGATGGTTCTCCCTGTGAAGCTGGGAAAAAGAGACCAATTAACTTTCCAACAAAATTCGAGTTGGTGACCAACGGACTTTCCTGTCTCATTCATCTCAAGTCCCAGCCAATTGGTTTTGAGAACTTACTATATAAGGACAAACTGCAGACCTCACAACATATTCTGAAGAAAGCCATAGCATGATGTCTGTTCTACCTGACAAAACACAGCAAGACCTGGAAACCTGCTGTCAGCTGCAGAAACCAGATAGACAATACAGATCAATCTTTTTCTCTTCTGCACCAGACAGTGCTGGGCTTACCAGGCATTAGACCAAAGCCAACATTCTTCCACCTGAGTATCACCAACTCCAAAAAGAGCCCTTAATTTTTGCTGCTTTCTGCTTGGAACCTGTCCTTTTCAGCACCACTGTTCCATCAGGGTGAGCGGACAGCTCCCAGCAGCCTTTGCAGGATAGCATGCAGATTAGCTCTTTCTTTCAACTGCTCAGGCTCCCTCTGCTGGCCTGGGAGAGGAATTTCATCTTGTCACACCAGTGCAGTGCCAGTGGAGCAGTACCTCAAGTTGCAGGGACAGCTGTCTAATCTCCTGCAGGAGAGTAAGGAGGTGCAAGAACCCAACATGAATGTGCAAGTGAAGAGCTGAATGCTAGAGGGCAGGACCACTGAGCTTCAGCAGGAAGAGGAGTTGTCTAAGAGAAAAGCAAGAATCCAACATGAATGTGCTTGGCTGTTGGAAAAGAACAAACTGTTATTGTAGAAACGCAGGGATACAGTGTCAGCTCAACACTAAGTTTGGTATGGTACAAGAGCATTAGGAGAAAGTGTCAGAGCTGAATAAAGAAGTATACAAGAATAGTATACAAGAATACAAGAATAGCTGGCAGGAACAGAGACTCTACTGATCCGGTTGGATGTTTCCAGGAAGGATACTTTAAAGGAATTGGAGAAGCTGGCTGTCCACCTCAGGAAAGAGTCTCCAGCAAAGTCTATTCTGGTGGAATACAGACATGCACTTCCCCCTCCATATTTGCGGGAGTTAGGAGCAGAATCAGCCCACGAATATGGAAAAATCGCAAATAACTTTTAGGGCTGATTCTGACCCATCCCTACCTCCCTCCTGCCTCCCAGACCTCTCCACACCTTACCTGGTGGTCTAGTGGTGAAGCGGGGAGGAGCGATTTTCCTACGCTCCTGCCCCTTGCAGAGCTACCAACAAAAATGGCTGACGTGAGTTCCCATGGTCTCACAAGACTACAGCAGGAATTCACGGCAGCCATTTTTGTTGATGGCTCTGCACGGGGCAGGAGCATAGGAAAATCGCTCCTCCCCGCTTCACCACTAGACCACCAGGTAAGGTGTGGGGACGTCCAGGAGGTACATCAGGGTTTAGAAACTCATAAATAACTAAAGTCGCAAATCCTAAACCCACAAATTTGGAGGGAGAAGTGTGTAACGGAAGATGCTAGGAGAAAGAAGATGGAATTGACTAACCAGCTTAACAAAACCTCTCAATGGATTCCATATAGGAACAAGTCCAGGGTTTAGAGGAATAGCTTGAGGAAGCCCTGGTGAGGCTAAAGAAGGCAGGCTGTAAGAGGCGTAGCCTGATTAGTACTAATGTAGGGTCTTATCTGACATTCCAGAGCTGCGGGAGTTAATATAAAAAGAATAATGCTACCACTGAGACATTAGTGAAGAGCATTCCCTTCAGTATCTTGAATGTTTCGATCATGTCCCCTCTCAGTCTCCTCTTTTCAAGGGAGAAGAGGCCCAGCTTCTCTGATCTCTCACTGTACGGCAACTCCTCCATCCCCTTAACCATTTTAGTCGCTCTTCTCTGGACCCTTTCAAGTAGTACTGTGTCCTTCTTAATGTATGGCCACCAGTGCTGGACGCAGTATTCCAGGTGGGAGCGTATCATGGCCTGAAACAGCGGCAAGATAACCATCTCTGATCTGTTTGTGATCCCCTTCTTAATCATTCTTTTCGCCCTTTTCGCTGCCGCTGCACATTGCACAGACGATTTCATTGACGTTTCGACCAGTACTCCCAAGTCTCTTTCCTGGGGGGGTCTCTCCGAGTACTGCAGCGGACATCCTGTATTCCTGTATAAGATTTTTGTTACCGACATGCATCACCTTACACTTATCCACATTAAATCTCATTTGCCATGTCGCGGTCCATTTCTCGAGCATGTTTATGTGACGTTGTAGGTCTTCATTACTCTGAATAACTATATATCGTCTTGGCTCCAATAATAACATAAGAATTGCTGTACTGGGACAGACCGAAGGTCCATCAAGCCCAGTATTCTGTTTCAAACAGTGGCCTACCCAGGTCCCAAGGACCTGGCTAGATCCCAAGTAGTAAAACAGATTTTATGCTGCTTATCCTAGGAATAAGCAGTGGATTTTCCCAAGCCATCTCAATAATGGTCTATGGACTTCTCTTTAAGAAAATTATCCAAACCTTTTTTAAACCCCGCTAAGCTAACTGTCATGGGTGGGGATGATGAAGAGGAAGATAGGAAGCACAGAAGCATGGCCCCTTTAAGATGCAGCTCAGAAGTATCAGGCTCAGGCTTTGAGGACCAGTGTTCTCTGGACAGCAAAATAACTCCATATCCAGCACCCTGTCCTTGAAGAAATATTTTCATTACCTCCAGGAATACTTTAGCTGTGAGAATTTCTTTGCCTTCTGTATATAAATAATATATGCTATTTCCATTTTCCATCTGTTAGAAACAGATTGTGCAGTGTCCCCCTAGCACAGACTTTGTGAAAATCAAACAAGTCCCCAAAGATTCGTACATGCTTCTAACTATTTTTTTCTTAAGTGACTCTTATTGAGGTCAGGACTAAATGTGTAATACCAATGATGTTACATTTTCTTCCACACAAACTTTTGCGCACTAGTTAAATGAAATAGAAATCACAGGGTCATATATCTGGAGACGTAGAGGTCAATATTCTGTGGCAAGGCTGACATTTATTTTAAATATATAACTTGGACATTTGCGAGGGATAGTTTTCTGAAGGCTTTTTCACTTTTATATGCCACAATGCATGCTTAAAATGCCTCTTATGAAGGAGTGTGGTGTAATGGTTAGAGTTACAGCTTCAGGACCCTAGGGTTGTGGGTTCAAATCACCCACTGCTCCCTTTGACCCTAGGCAAGTCACTTAATCCTCCAGTGCCCACCACTTTGAATATACGGTAAGCCTTGACATGCCAAAAAGCCAGTATACGAGCCCCCATTCCCTTTCATCAAGCCCAGTATCCTGTTTCCAACAGTGGCCAACCCAGGTCCCAAGTACCTGGCAGAAACCCAAAGAGTAGCAACATTACAGAGCTCAGATTGTGATGTCATAATGCCTCATTCCTCCAATGCCTGTGAGCCAGCCTCATCAGTGA
Organism: Geotrypetes seraphini; assembly: GCF_902459505.1. Classification (NCBI taxonomy): domain Eukaryota; kingdom Metazoa; phylum Chordata; class Amphibia; order Gymnophiona; family Dermophiidae; genus Geotrypetes; species Geotrypetes seraphini. Next base: position 26,403,562 of record NC_047085.1, on the reverse strand, counting down.
TGTCACAATGGCTTGACTGTCCTATACTCAGCTCACATAAGAATTGTCAGATTGGGACAGACTGAAGGCGTGGCTCACTGATAGAGCTGCTGCCCCTGTATCCAGAGGTTGTGAGATCAAATCCCAATGCCGCTCCTCGAGACCTGGGCAAATCACTCAATCCTCCAGTGCCCAGCGCTTTGAAATGCCAAAGCCACAAAAAGGCAGTATACAACTCCCCATTCTCTTTCCCTTACACTGTGCAAGATAACAACTACATGCTTTTATGCAACTCTGACGTCAGAGGAGGGGCGGGACCATGGCGGAGGAAACAGCGCCGAAGCAGTGCAAAGATCGCTGGCATACTGATCTTGCTGCAGGCTGCTTCTCTAGGTAAATGGTGCGGGGAGGCCAGAGGGATGAGCAGTCCTTTGAGGTGGGGGGGGGGCGAGCGGTCCTTCAGGGTGGGCCAGGGCAGCAGGCCTTCAGGGTGGGGCGGGCAGGCAGGCCTTCAGGGGGAGACAGGCCTTCAGGGAGGGGAGACAGGCCTTCAGGGGGGACATACCTTCAAGGGAGGGACAGGTCTTCAAGGGGGGGGGGGTGACAGGCCTTCAAGGGAGACAGGCAGGCAGGCCTTAAAGGAGGGGACAGGTCTTCAAGGGGGACAGGCAGGCAGGCAGGCCTTCAAGGGGGGGACAGGCCTTCAGGGGGTGCAGGCCTTCAAGGGGAGGGACATGCCTTCAGGGGTGGGATGCAGACCTTTAAGGGGGGGGACAGGCCTTCAGGGGAAGGGGGGCCCTGGTGTAGAAGTACACGGAGGAAAGGGGGGTTCAAAGAGACGTGCATATGCCAGACTTTGGGTGGGAAGAAATAATTTGTCTGAAAATAGAGGAGAGGGAGAGAGATGATGGACCATGGGTTTTAGGGAGGGAAGGAACAGAAAGAGAGAGAAATTGGACACAAGGGACGGTGTGGAGAGGAGGGGATAGAGATACTGGATAGGAGGGTAGTTGGGAAAAGAAAGAGAGAGATGTTGTCCCTGGGGTGGTGGGGAAGGAGGGAGAGATGCTGGATGAAAGGGTAGTTAAAAAAAGGTGGATCTGTGGAGGAAGACGAAAAAAAAGGAAAGATGTCAGACATCCGGTGGGGGGGAGGGGGGAAGGGGAAGGGGAGGACAGAGATGGCAGATGGATGGTTAGCATGCAGAAAGAAGAAAGAAGGAGACCCTGGCAAGCAAGTTATCAGAAGACAACCAGAGCCTTGGACCAACAAGATTTGAAAAATAACCAGACAACAAAAGGTAGAAAAACTAATTTTATTTTCTGTTTTGTGATTACAATATGTCAGATTTGAAATGTGTATCCTGCCAGAGCTGGTGTTAGACTGCAAACAAGAGCTAGGATTTAACAGAGAGAGAGGAAAAGTCCTTTTTGTTTCTTTATTTTATTTACACCACAGCATCAGTGTTGTTAGGAGAAGCCAAAGGGGGGGTGAAAAAGCTACCCACCAGGATGTTTTGAAAAAAACACCCAATTGGGCAGGAAAATCGAATTGAAAAAACAATTCATTAGGCTGAATCGAATCAAAAATTTTTTTCCTGAATCAGGCAGCACTAGTTTGCGCTACTGTCTTAGACTTTAGGACCTGGGATTGGGGAGAGATGGCATCCTCAGTACTTTATAATGCAAGTGAAACGAGGATTTGGTCAGACTTTTGAAGGGTCTGCAGAAGAAAAATATTGTATAGGCCGGGGACATGAGACAGCAGGAAATGGGAACTTTTCTTCCTTCTATTTTTGTGAATGGAAAGGCTGAGGATGTCAGAGAGTTCAGTTAAAATATGTGCTTTATAAGAAAATATAATAATGTGTTTTATAAAGTTTATAAGCATTGCTGGCCTACCCGGTGAGGTGTTCCTAGTGGTGGTGATGGTGGCAGCATGTCAATGTGTTGAGAGGAAGAGGTGGTCTAGGAAATTCTGCTGAGCAAACTCTGGGCCCATTTCCACCCCCCAGTTAGTCCACTCCACTCAACTGATACACACACTGAGTGAGTCTTTGGGTGTTGTTCTGGGATCTCTTCCAGTGGTTTATCAGTATCTCCTTCTGGTCCAAGGAAGGAAACTTTGTTAATCTTAGCATTGACCTTCAGAATATGTTTGTAACAGCGCTGTTTGTGTGACTTTAGGCTATGTAGTGATCGAAAGAAAAAACCAGACCTTTGCACATTTTTGCACTATATGGTGGGTGTATGAGGAGATTCACATTTCCTGCACAGCTAAGTCCTTGTGAAGTTACCTTGTTCTTTCTGTATTTGACATCTAGCAAGGTCTCTGTTTGGAAGGAACGATCTAAGCTTAAAAATGAAGTGGCCAGAAGTTATGATAAAAGCAGATAGCGCAGCTGGTTTTAAAAAAGATTTGGACAAATTCCTGGAGGAAAAGTCCATAGTTTGTTATTAAGACATGGGGGAAGTGTCTGCTTGCCCTGGATCGGTAGCATGGAATGTTGCTACTCTTTGGGTTTTGACCAGGTACTAGTGACCTGGATTGGTTACCATGAGAATGGGCTACTGGGCATGATGGACCATTGGTCTGACCCAGTTAGGCTATTCTTATGTTATGTTCTCATTTGTAGGGGCCTTTGTTTTCACTTCTTATTTTAATGTATTTTTTTCTGGGAACTTATCAGTGTTTTTTATAATTGGAAGAAAATTAATGTGTGTGGAATGGCGGGGGGGGGGGGGGGGAGGAGGGGGGTAACTAATTTCTTCAGCTAAATAATTCAATCCACCTCACCAGACATAGGAGAACTCACGCACCATTCACACACCCTCCAACCAAAAACATCAAAAGAAAAAAACTGTTTGACAACCTCCTAGCCATTTGAGCTGCAACACTCGACCCCCAACTCTACAACCTTTTGACCTCGACCACAGACTACAAAACCTTCAAAAAATAAATAAAAACCCTTTCTATTCAAAAACACATAAAACCGAACTAACACAATCAGAACTGTCCCAAGCATCACCTGCAACTACTCCATATGTACTTCTGATGTCATGACAATTCAGACATCATTTATGTTATGTTATGGTATGTTTGGAATAATGGTTACATATATGAGGTTCAATAAAAGAAAATTTTCACTGCCTTTTTCTATTCTGACCATTTATTCTGTTTCATGGTCATTACAAAAAATATTTTTTTACATGGGGGGGTGTCAAAAAATGATGGGCCCCGGGTGCCACAAACCCTAGGTACGCCACTGCCACTAAGCTAGATATTCATCATGAGATAGCCAGCTATACCCGTTGAATATTGGCAGATAACTGGCTTTGTGCTATTTAGACAGCTGGAAGGCATTCCCAGTCACCTAAATAATGATGAATATTAGCACCCTCCCCCACCCATCCCCGCTGCTGGTGCTGCTCACTGCCCTCTTACCTGCTCGCCGCCGCAGGAAAGGAAGAGCAAGGCCGTCGGATGGGAAACGAGCCCACAAGTCTTCCCCCGACATCCATTCTGATGTCAGAGAGAAGATCCAATGTAAGAACTGATGTCGGGGGAAGACTTGTGGGCCCGATTGCACGCCTCCGGCCCTTCCTTTCATGGAGTTGTGGCAGCAGTCCATTCTGACATTTTTAGCGGGTATCATTAAACCACATCCCTCAGAAGTCTCTCTGAGTGCATGACCTCACCCTGATGTCAAGGTTTTATCTAGCCCTTCGTTCTATTCACTAATGTACAGATTACGTTAGGCTTTGACACTATACCTATTTTCAGGACCATTTCAAGCTTTCTCTCTCACCAAAGGATGACTGCACAGCATACAATTCAGACAACAGTTTACATTGTCCATCATTTTAGCTTTTTCCTTTGTATTTGTACCTTGTAGCCTGTGTTTTGCTAGACTATTTGAGTCATACTTTTGTCTCTGAGTTTTCCAAGCACCTGCCTTAAATTTCTACAAGCTGAGAGCTACACCTTTACAAAAATATTATAAATGAAAGCATTTAAGTTAATGCTTGAAGTCGGTGGGAGTAGTCCTTTATAGGCTGGCAATTTATGTGAGACACGTCGTTTGCAAACTGTGAGAACAATTAAAAACTGAAGGATGTGTTCTTGTGTTTTGGGTTACAAAGGCAAACCTAATTCATTAAAATCTGTTTGTGCCCTTGAGTGATTCTCACATTGTTTTATGGGAGCACTGCTCCAATGAATATACTGTATAGAAAGTGACATCCTATAGATGGAGGATAATACCGTAAAACCTTGGATTGCAAGTAACTTGGTTTGCAAGTGTTTTGCAAGGCAAGCAAATCATTTTATTAAATTTTAACTTGATATACAAGCAAGATCTTGCAATACGAGTACATACAGTATACACATGTCATATCATCACAATTGAGCCAATGGTTCTTCTCGGTTCATAGTCAAAAGCGCACACCGACAAAGGCGCGCCGAGACAACTGAGCGCAAGGCGGAAGCCCGCGCCGAAGAAAAACAGTGTTTTAAGGGGCTCCGACAGGGGGGTGTTGGTGGGGAACCCCCCAACTTTACTGAATACAGATCATGCCGGCATTGTGCGGCATTGTGGGGGGTTTGGGGGGTTGTAACCCCCCTCATTATACTGGAAACTAAACTTTTTCCCTGTTTTTTTAGGGAAAAAGTGAAGTTTTCAGTTTAATGTGGGGGGTTACAACCCTCAAACCCCCCACAACGCCGGCGTGATCTGTATTCAGTAAAGTGGGGGGTTCCCCCCCCACACCCCCTGTTGTAGCCCATTAAAACACTATTTTTCTTTGGCGTGGGCTTCCGCCTTGCGCTCAGTTGTCTCGGCGCGCGCTTTTGACCTGTCACCTTCTTCTCTCTCCAACGCTGTGGGAGTGTAGTGACTGTTCTAAATAAGCGAGGTCTTGCAATACAAGTATGTACAGTATTTTGTATTAAAGTTTTTGGGTTGTGGAATGAATCGTCTGAATTTCCATTACTTCTTATGGGGAAATTCTCTTTGATATATGAGTGCTTTGGATTACAAGCATGCTTCCGGAACAAATTATGCTTGCACAGTAACATAGTAACATAGTAAATGACGGCAGATGAAGACGCGAATGGTCCATCCAGTCTGCCCAACCTGATTCAATTTAAATTTTTAAATTTTTTCTTCTTAGCTATTTCTGGGCAAGAATCCAAAGCTTTACCAAGGTTTTACTGTACGGTCCTTTTTTTTTTTTTTTTTAGCTCCGCATGAAATATTACTATCCAGATGCAAAAACCAAAGTTACTCACCTGCAGCAGGGTTCTCCGAGGTCAGCTGGATGAATATTCCTACTGATGGGTGATGTCATCCCATGAAGTTCCATGTGGGAATGCTCTAATTTAATCTAATCTTTGTTTTGATATACCGATTCATCCCAACAAGAGGGCTCGACTCGGTTGGCAAAATATTAATGAAATATACAAGAGATTAGGGTAGAAACGGTATCTTTTATGCCTAAAAATTTTATCTTTTATAGTCGATTAGTTGAAGAAGAGTCGTTAATAAATTTCTAAAATAAATATGTCGTCCATGCTTTACGCAAAGTGGGTAAATGAAAAAGAACTCTAACTATAGAAGTTTTTACTCTCTTAACTGTGGGAAAACTAAGTTTAAATGATGTAGTAAGGGGAGGCTGGGGGGGAGGGCAGTCCGCCCCGGGCGCAGTCTTTGTAAGGGGTGCAAACCAGAGAGGAAAGGGATGTTGAAGAGCTGGCATGACAGCGTGGACCACTTGGCACAGCTATATTACCCCAAATTGCTCAAGAAAGCCTGGGACAGGCACATGGGATCTCTTAGAGAGAGGAAGAGATAATGGTTACTGCGGATGGGCAGACTGGATGGGCCATTTGGCCTTTATCTGCCATCATGTTTCTGTGTTCCTAACCATTGCTGACCTACTCCAATGTGGCTTTCTCACTATAGCGCTCTGCAGTTCTCACCGGAATGATACAGGAAAGCTTCTTCGGTGAAAGCGTGGCTCAAACAACGACTCTCTTGCTTTTAACCAGGATCCAGAGCTTTTATTTCAGATGAGAACAGTAGCATGTGAGCACACATTCACATGCTCTCTCTCATCCCTGCTGCCATGAATATCTTTTGGCATTGCACTCCAGTGGCAGGACCTAAAAGGGGTGAGGTTGCCAAAGCAAAAAACAAAAGAGTAAGGATTGAAAGAAGCTTCCACTCTGCAGATGGAGTAAAACAACAACTTTTATTTTCAGAGGAAAATGTGAATTCAAACCCAGGGCTGGCTCAGCCTATGGACCGGGTGAGTCCCTGGCCCAGGATGCTGGTGATAAAGGATGCCAAAATCCCAGTCCAAACTCTAGAGAGATAGATGTCATACTGGGATTTTGGCACCCTTTATCATCAGTGCTCGGAGCCAGTGCCTCACCTGGTCCATCAGGAGAGGGAGGGGAGGGGGGATATTGGATCACGGGTGGGGGTGGGGGGAAGGAGAGAAGTATCAGAGTGCAGGGGGGGAACCAATGCAAAAGCTGGTTCAGCATGCCACAGACCCTTGAGCTGCCCTGCTCAAACCCAGAGGCACCCAATAAAATGTTGGTCACTACAAATACACTTCTCCCTCAGTATTCGCGGGGGTTAGGGGCAGAGCCGGCCCGCAAATATGGAAAATAACTCTGACTCACCCCTGCCTCCCTCCTGCGTCCTGGACCTCCCCAGACCTTATCTGGTGGTCTGGTGGGGACACGGGTGCAGGAGCGAGCTTCCTACGCTCCTGCCCCGTGCAGAGCCGTCAACACAAATGGCTGCCGTGAATTCCCATAGTCTCACGAGACTACAACGTGAACTCACAGCAGCTACTTTTGTTGATGGATCTGCATGGGGCAGGAGCTTAGGAAGATTGCTCCTGCTCCATGTCACCACTAGACCACCAGATAAGGTCTGGAGAGGTCCGGGAAGCAGGAGGGAGGCAGGGATGGATCAGAGGTAGCCTTTAAAGTTTAATTTTGTTTGGGAGGCAAAAACCCACAAATAATTGAAGTTGCGAGTATTAACCCGCGAATACGGAGGGAGAAGTGTAATGTCCTTTTTTAATTATATAATCTCACTCGATTTTTCTTCTTAGGAGGTCCGGCTATTGCCATCATGGTCTGGAGCATGTTTGTGAGTGACATTGCTGAAGGGTTAGAAGGAAAAGTGTGCCTTTTTGCAGATGATACCAAGATTTGGAACAGAGTAGACACCAAAGAGGGAGTGGAAAATATGAAAAAGGATCTGCAAAAGTTAGAGGAATGGTCTAATGCCTGGCAACTAAAATTCAATGCAAAGAAATGCAGAGTAATGCATTTGGGGATTAATAATCGGAAGGAACCGTATATGCTGGGAGGAGAGAAGCTGATATGCACGGACGGGGAGAGGGACCTTGGGGTGATAGTGTCCGAAGATCTAAAGGCGAAAAAACAGTGTGACAAGGCAGTGGCTGCTGCCAGAAGGATTCTGGGCTGTATAAAGAGAGGCGTAGTCAGTAGAAGGAAGAAGGTGTTGATGCCCCTGTACAGGTCATTGGTGAGGCCCCACTTGGAGTATTGTGTTCAGTTTTGGAGACCGTATCTGGTGAAAGACGTAAGAAGACTTGAAGCGGTCCAGAGGAGGGCGACGAAAATGATAGGAGGCTTGCGCCAGAAGACGTATGAGGAGAGACTGGAAGCCCTGAATATGTATACCCTAGCGGAAAGGAGAGACAGGGGAGATATGATTCAGACGTTCAAATACTTGAAGGGTATTAACGTAGAACAAAATCTTTTCCAGAGAAAGGAAAATGTTAAAAACCAGAGGACATAATTTGAGGTTGAGGGGTGGTAGATTCAAGAGCAATGTTATTTACGGAGAGGGTGGTGGATGCCTGGAATGCGCTCCCAAGAGAAGTGGTGGAGAGGAAAACGGTGACTGAGTTCAAAGAAGCGTGGGATGAACACAGAGGATCTAGAATCAGAAAATAATATTAAATATTGAACTAAGGCCAGTACTGGGCAGATTTGCACGGTCTGTGTCTGTATATGGCCGTTTGGGGGAAGATGGGCTGGAGAGGGCTTCAATGGCTGGGACGGTTTAGATGGGATGGAGTAGGTTTTGACGGAGATTTCAGCAGTTGGAACCCAAGTACAGTACTGGGTAGAGCTTTGGATTCTTGCCCAGAAATAACTAAGAAGAAAAAATTGAAATTGAATCAGGTTGGTTAGACTGGATGAACCATTTGGGTCTTTATCTGCCTTCATCTACTATATTACTATGGAGAAATCAAATCTTAAAGTAAGCTCTGTAAATGTTCCTCTGTATAGCTCAAAATTGCAAGGAGTATATCAATTCTTCTAAATTGCTCTATCCTGGATTTAATACAAGCTTCACAATAGATAGAGTCAACACTCAAATATTTTGATTAAATAAACCAATATGTGATAAGTGCTATTTAGTGTTGTAGAGAGCACTCAGTGTCCATATTTCCTGCAGCTGAGCCACTTAGAAGACATATTTTGGACCATCATATATCATCTCTCCTTCCCTCAGAGTGCTTACCACCTATGACATAAGGAAGAGCACTGAAGTTTGTGTTTCACTATCATTAAATCCTGAGGAGCTGCTTTTCAGTGAAGCTGGGCATAATCCGTCCTTGCTTCTGAATCAGATAAGTTCTGGTTTATTACACTTATGTATGGTGTTTGATAAAGCACAAGATGATCACTCTGAGGGATGGAGAGATGATATGACATTGAGCACTCTCTACAAAACTAAATAGCACTTATCACATATTGGTTTATTTATTCAAAATATTTATGAGTGTTGACTCTATCTATTGAGAACCTCTGTATAGCTCAACATATTATCCCAGGGTTGGAAGGACATCTTTCAAACCAGGAGAGCTTATATGCAACAACAACAACAAAAAAGCAGGAAATAGTCCTCACAAACAGTCCAAAGAAACAAAAAAAGTAGGGACAGAAAGATGCTTCCGCTCTGGAGATGGAGTAAAACATCAAATTTTATTTTCAGAGGCAAATATAAACTCAAACCCAGAAGGACCCAAATTAAAATGATTCATTCCTTGCATTCTCTTTTGGATGCCAAATCCCTTACAATCCTAATCTAATCTAATATTTATGAGTCGCTCTATATCTGAAAAGGTTCAAGGCAACGTACAAGTCAATAGAAATACAACTCTAGGAACATAAGAGGAATTACCAGGAGGAGAGTTAGAGGAGAAGAGGCAGAAGCTCTATAACATAAAATGCCTGAAGTATGAGGTTATCATTGCATATATAACATTTTCTATCCATTGTCAACAGTGTATTGTCCCAAAGAGGAGAGCTTTTAGTTTCTTCCTAAGTTTAAGATAGTCGGTGTTCATCTTTGACGGTTGTTGGGAGGGAGGTCCAGTTCTTTGCGCCGATGTAGGTGAAGAGTGTATTAAATATGCGTTTGTATTTGATTCCTTTTGGCGAAGGGAGGATGAGCAGGAGTTTCTTAATGTGTCTCGCTGAGATGGTCCAAGAATTGATGAAGAGGTTCTGCGGACCTTGCATATAGTATATGGTACATTGTACATGATACCTTGAAGTTGATACATGCAGAAATGGGCAGCCAGTGCAAGTTTTTGTAGTAAGGGGATATGGATTCAAATTTTCTTTAATTTGAAGATAAGAACATAAGAATAGCATTACTGGGTCAGACCAATGGTCCATCAAGCCCAGTAGCCCGTTCTCATTGTGGCTAATCCAGGTCACTAGTACCTGGCCAAAACCCAAGGAGTAGCAATATTCCATGCTACCAATACAGGGCAAGCAGTGGCTTCCCCTGTGTCTTTCTCAATAACAGACTATGGACTTTTCCTCCAGGAACTTATCCAAACCTTTCTTAAAACCAGCTACGCTATCCGCTCTTACCACATCCTCTGGAAATGCGTTCCAGAGCTTAACTATTCTCTGAGTGAAAAAAATTTCCTCCAATTGGTTTTAAAAGTATTTCCCTGTAACTTCAAGTGTCTCCTAATCTTTGTAATATTTGATGGAGTGAAAAATGATCCACTTGTACCCGTTCTACTCCACTCAGGATTTTGTAGACTTCAATCCTATCTCCCCTCAGTCGTCTCTTTTCCAAGCTGAAGAGCCCTAACCATTTTAGTCTTTCCTCATACAAGAGGAGTTCCATCCCCTTTACCATCTTGGTCGCTCTTCTTTGAACCTTTTCTAGCGCCACTATATCTTTCTTGAGATAAGGAGACCAGAATTGAACATAATACTTCAGATGAGGTCGCACCATGGAGTGATACAGGGGCATTATAACATTCTTAGTCTTGTTAACTATCCCTTTTTAATAATTCCTAGCATCCTATTTGCTTTTTTGGCCACCGCTGCACATTGGGTGGAAGGTTTCATCGTATTGTCTATGATGACACCCAGATCCTTTTCTTGGGCACTAATATTTTGGATTTGCTGCAGTTTGTGCCGGAAGACGGAGCTTATGCTGGCATAGAGGGAGTTATAGTAGTCCAACTAGGACAATATCAACATCTGTGTTAGGATCGTGAAGTGGTGTTGGTGGAAGTAAGGTCTGATTAGCCTGAGTTTTCTCATACTGTAGAGGTGTTTTTTCCACAGTTTGGAGATTTGGGGCTCATAAGAAAGGGTAGAGTCCAGCGTGATTCCTAGGACTTTGGAAGTATTATCAATGTTCAGTTTGGTTCCTGAGGGCAAGGTGACAGTTGAGGGGGATGTTTGTTGAGAACTGTAAAACCATAGTATTTTGGTTTTCATAGCGTTAAGTTTGAGTTTATTGATAGTGGTCCATGTGTGTATTTTCTCTATATTATTGGCTATTTTCGAGGGGTTGTCATTGGAGCTCTTTTCTGTTGGGATGAGCAGGAAGATATCGTCAGCATATGACAGCAAGCATTCATCATTAGTGAAGGGGATGTTGCCTAGGGAGCTCCTGAATATATTGTAGAGTAGTGGGGATAGTGGAGAGCCTTGAGGCACACCACTCATTCATTGGTAATTCTGCACTTGGACTATTGTAACTCAACCTACCAGGGCATTACACAAAATGAAATCAGAAGGCTTCAAATAATACAAAATACAGCTATAAAAGAAATTTACAAAGCAAAGAAATATGATCATGTAACACCCCATTTGAAAGACGTTCACTGGCTTCCAGTGGCACATAGGATCACCTTTAAAATATTATTCCTAGAACTTAAAGTTCAATCCGTTCACTCGCCCGCTTTCATCGACAGATTTCTTACTCCTCATGCCACCTCAAGGATGCTCCATTCACCTCACCAATCTCGCCTGGTAATCCCATCCATGTTCCAAATCGTGTACGATACTACATATAAAACCGTTTTTTCCATCGTCACTCCCTTACTGTGGAACTCCCTTCCTATAAATCTGAGACAAGAACACTGTGGGGCTCATAATCGAAACGGAAATACTGCTAAAAACCATCCTAAATCAGCACTTAGACGATCAGTGAGACATGCCGTCCAAGTGCCGATAATCGAACTGGGTTTTAGACATATCTAAAAATGACTTAGGCCTTCACAGTGCTGCAGTACGCCCAGAGCTAAAAGGGGCGGTTTAGGAGGAGTGGTGAGGGCGGGATTTGGGCAGGACATGGGCTGTCCTAGACTTAGTCGTGCTGCATGTATAACCAAAAGTTTTACAAAACTGCCTAGATGGAACTTGGACGTTGTGACTTAAGCCATCTAAAACCAGGTCTAAGTCAAAAGAAGGCATCCAAAGTGACCAGATAACCACTGTAGGGACAAAGTACAGACCCCTACACACTTCCCCAGTGATCACTAACCCCCCCCCCCCCACTGCCATAAAAATCATAATAACAACTTTACATATCTGCCTCCAGAACATCAGCACCTGGCAGCCTGGCATAGGAAAGCCTAGTAGAGCTGCACAAAGGTAGCTTAAGTGGTCTGGTGGGAGGGGGGTAGCTAGTGAACCATGGAGAGGAGGACCCAGTCCCATAAGCCACTATAATCACTGCATTCATGGTGAAAAATGTGCACCCCCAAAAACCCCCCAAACCCTTATGTACTACCATATAAGTGGCACCTGGAGCCAAAAGAGTTATTGGGGTGGTAGACAGGTGGGTCTAGTCAGTTCGGGGGGGGGGGGTTGAGGGGCTCACCATGACCTATAAGGTTGTTGTGGTGAGATGTGTATGTGGCATTCTTTTAGCGAAGTTCACAGCAGTACCCTGTAAGGTACCTCCACTACTCTGGTGCAATGTTTGGGTGTCCAGTCCATCACTTTGCTGACCCCACCCAAATCCAAAAGGTCTTTTTCTAGGCATTTATGACTTGGACGAATTTGTAGACGAAAATGGGGTATAAAGATAGACGGCTTAGCGGTCTGGACGATCAGACAGCTGGAAGTACAGTTGGACGATTTTCGGGAAAAAAAATATGTTGGACGTATTTTTCAAAAATGGACATTTTCCCATGTCCAACTTTAGTCGACTTGTGACTTGGGCCCAAAACGGACTTAGACGTATCTTTTGATTATGCCCCTCTGTCTGTCTAAATTCATATCAGGCCTAAAAACTTTTCTATTTCAAGACACCTTCAGCATATAAAGTACGTTTTAAGCCTATGATTAACTCTGTCAGCAGCCCTCTTGTTGCACCCTCTACCCCTTTCTGTTCCCTTCCTACCCTTATGGTTTGTCCTTCCCCCTAACAAAATTTAAATGATAAATCCTTTTACCATTCTTCCTTATGTATCCATCTTTACCCTTTAGTAAGTCCTTTTTATATGTCTCCCTTTTTATTTACTTTTTTATTATGTGATTACCTTTGAAGCATTTGTACAAATGTTTCCTTTATAGACTACCTAGGTATTTAGGCGGTATATCAAATACAATAAATTTGAAACTTAATATGCAGGATTCGAACCCCATATGATGGATTTTTATCTCAGAGCTACAAGCAGCTCTTGAGCTTACATCTTCCTCCGAAAATAAAAGTTGATGCTTTATTGCTTCTCCAGAGCGGAAGCATCTTTCCATCCATCCTCTGAAAATAAAAGTTGATGTTTTATTCCTTCTCCAGAGCGGAAGCATCTTTCCGTCCCTCCTCCAAAAATAAAAGTTGATGCTTTACTCCTTCTCCAGATCAGAAGCATCTTTCCGTCCCTCCTCCGAAAATAAAAGTTGATGTTTTATTGCTTCTCCAGAGCGGAAGCATCTTTCCGTCCCTCCTCTGAAAATAAAAGTTGATGCTTTACTCCTTCTCCAGAGCAGAAGCATCTTTCCGTCCCTCCTCCAAAAATAAAAGTTGATGCTTTACTCCTTCTCCAGAGCGGAAGCATCTTTCTGTCCCTCCTCTGATAATAAAAGTTGATGCTTTATTGCTTCTCCAGATCAGAAGCATCTTTCCGTCCCTCTTCCGAAAATAAAAGTTGATGTTTTATTACTTCTCCAGAGCGGAAGCATCTTTCCGTCCCTCCTCCGAAAATAAAAGTTGATGCTTTACTCCTTCTCCAGAACGGAAGCATCTTTCTGTCCCTCTTCTGAAAATAAAAGTTGATGCTTTACTCCTTCTCCAGAGTGGAAGCATCTTTCTGTCCCTCCTCTGATAATAAAAGTTGATGCTTTACTCCTTCTCCAAAATCAGAAGCATCTTTCCGTCCCTCCTCCGAAAATAAAAGTTGATGCTTTATTGCTTCTCCAGAGCGGAAGCATCTTTCCGTCCCTCCTCCGAAAATAAAAGTTGATGCTTTACTCCTTCTCCAGAACGGAAGCATCTTTCTGTCCCTCTTCGGAAAATAAAAGTTGATGCTTTACTCCTTCTCCAGAGCGGAAGCATCTTTCTGTCCCTCCTCTGATAATAAAAGTTGATGCTTTACTCCTTCTTCAGAGCGGAAGCATCTCTCCGTTCCTACTCCAAAAATAAAAGTTGATGCTTTACTCCTTCTCCAGAGCAGAAGCATCTTTCTGTCCCTCCTCTGAAAATAAAAGTTGATGCTTTACTGCTTCTCCAGAGCGGAAGCATCTCTCCGTTCCTACTCCAAAAATAAAAGTTGATACTTTACTCCTTCTCCAGAACAGAAGCATCTTTCGTCCCTCCTCCGAAAATAAAAGTTGATGCTTTACTCCTTCTCCAGAGCGGAAGCATCTTTCCGTCCCTCTTGTGATAATAAAAGTTGATGCTTTACTCCTTCTCCAGATCAGAAGCATCTTTCCGTCCCTCCTCCGAAAATAAAAGTTGATGCTTTATTGCTTCTCCAGATCAGAAGCATCTTTCCGTCCCTCTTCCGAAAATAAAAGTTGATGCTTTACTCCTTCTCCAGAACGGAAGCATCTTTCTGTCCCTCTTCTGAAAATAAAAGTTGATGCTTTACTCCTTCTCCAGAACGGAAGCATCTTTCTGTCCCTCTTCTGAAAATAAAAGTTGATGCTTTACTCCTTCTCCAGAACGGAAGCATCTTTCTGTCCCTCTTCTGAAAATAAAAGTTGATGCTTTACTCCTTCTCCAGAGCGGAAGCATCTTTCTGTCCCTCTTCTGAAAATAAAAGTTGATGCTTTACTCCTTCTCCAGAGCAGAAGCATCTTTCCGTCCCTCCTCCGAAAATAAAAGTTGATGCTTTACTCCTTCTCCAGAGCGGAAGCATCTTTCTGTCCCTCTTCTGAAAATAAAAGTTGATGCTTTACTCCTTCTCCAGAGCGGAAGCATCTTTCTGTCCCTCTTCTGAAAATAAAAGTTGATGCTTTACTCCTTCTCCAGAGCGGAAGCATCTTTCTGTCCCTCTTCTGAAAATAAAAGTTGATGCTTTACTCCTTCTCTAGAGTGGAAGCATCTTTCTGTCCCTCTTCTGAAAATAAAAGTTGATGCTTTACTCTTTCTCCAGAGCGGAAGCATCTTTCTGTCCCTCTTCTGAAAATAAAAGTTGATGCTTTACTCCTTCTCCAGAGCGGAAGCATCTTTCTGTCCCTCTTCTGAAAATAAAAGTTGATGCTTTACTCCTTCTCTAGAGCGGAAGCATCTTTCTGTCCCTCTTCTGAAAATAAAAGTTGATACTTTACTCCTTCTCCAGAGCAGAAGCATCTTTCCGTCCCTCCTCCGAAAATAAAAGTTGATGCTTTACTCCTTCTCCAGAGCGGAAGCATCTTTCTGTCCCTCCTCTGATAATAAAAGTTGATGCTTTATTGCTTCTCCAGATCAGAAGCATCTTTCCGTCCCTCCTCCGAAAATAAAAGTTGATGTTTTATTACTTCTCCAGAGCGGAAGCATCTTTCCGTCCCTCCTCCGAAAATAAAAGTTGATGCTTTACTGCTTCTCCAGATCAGAAGCATCTTTCCGTCCCTCCTCCGAAAATAAAAGTTGATGCTTTACTGCTTCTCCAGATCTGAAGCATCTTTCCGTCCCTCTTGTGATAATAAAAATTGATGCTTAACTCAATCTCCAGAGCAGAAGCATTTTTCCATCCCTCCTCCGAAAATAAAAGTTGATGCTTTACTGCTTCTCCAGATCAGAAGCATCTTTCCGTCCCTCTTCTGAAAATAAAAGTTGATGCTTTACTCTTTCTCCAGAGCGGAAGCATCTTTCTGTCCCTCTTCTGAAAATAAAAGTTGATGCTTTACTCCTTCTCCAGAGCGGAAGCATCTTTCTGTCCCTCTTCTGAAAATAAAAGTTGATGCTTTACTCCTTCTCTAGAGCGGAAGCATCTTTCTGTCCCTCTTCTGAAAATAAAAGTTGATACTTTACTCCTTCTCCAGAGCAGAAGCATCTTTCCGTCCCTCCTCCGAAAATAAAAGTTGATGCTTTACTCCTTCTCCAGAGCGGAAGCATCTTTCTGTCCCTCCTCTGATAATAAAAGTTGATGCTTTATTGCTTCTCCAGATCAGAAGCATCTTTCCGTCCCTCCTCCGAAAATAAAAGTTGATGCTTTACTCCTTCTCCAGAACGGAAGCATCTTTCTGTCCCTCTTGTGATAATAAAAATTGATGCTTAACTCCTTCTCTAGAGCGGAAGCATCTTTCTGTCCCTCTTCTGAAAATAAAAGTTGATGCTTTACTCCTTCTCTAGAGCGGAAGCATCTTTCTGTCCCTCTTCTGAAAATAAAAGTTGATACTTTACTCCTTCTCCAGAGCAGAAGCATCTTTCCGTCCCTCCTCCGAAAATAAAAGTTGATGCTTTACTCCTTCTCCAGAGCGGAAGCATCTTTCTGTCCCTCCTCTGATAATAAAAGTTGATGCTTTATTGCTTCTCCAGATCAGAAGCATCTTTCCGTCCCTCCTCCGAAAATAAAAGTTGATGTTTTATTACTTCTCCAGATCAGAAGCATCTTTCCGTCCCTCCTCCGAAAATAAAAGTTGATGCTTTACTGCTTCTCCAGATCAGAAGCATCTTTCCGTCCCTCTTGTGATAATAAAAATTGATGCTTAACTCAATCTCCAGAGCAGAAGCATTTTTCCATCCCTCCTCCGAAAATAAAAGTTGATGCTTTACTGCTTCTCCAGATCAGAAGCATCTTTCCGTCCCTCTTGTGATAATAAAAATTGATGCTTAACTCAATCTCCAGAGCAGAAGCATTTTTCCATCCCTCCTCCGAAAATAAAAGTTGATGCTTTACTGCTTCTCCAGATCAGAAGCATCTTTCCGTCCCTCCTCCGAAAATAAAAGTTGATGCTTTACTGCTTCTCCAGATCAGAAGCATCTTTCCGTCCCTCCTCCGAAAATAAAAGTTGATGCTTTACTGCTTCTCCAGATCAGAAGCATCTTTCCGTCCCTCCTCCGAAAATAAAAGTTGATGCTTTACTGCTTCTCCAGATCAGAAGCATCTTTCCGTCCCTCTTGTGATAATAAAAATTGATGCTTAACTCAATCTCCAGAGCAGAAGCATTTTTCCATCCCTCCTCCGAAAATAAAAGTTGATGCTTTACTGCTTCTCCAGATCAGAAGCATCTTTCCGTCCCTCTTGTGATAATAAAAATTGATGCTTAACTCAATCTCCAGATCAGAAGCATCTTTCCGTCCCTCCTCCTAAAATAAAAGTTGATGCTTTACTGCTTCTCCAGAGCGGAAGCATCTTTCTGTCCCTACTCTTTTGTTTCTCTGGATTGTATGTGGGGACTGTTTCCTATTTTGGGGGATGTTGCCTATAAGTTTGCCCTGTTCAACATCCTGGAAGTTCACAGCCATGTATCTGTGACTCATGTTGCATTCAGGCTAAAGGGTGGTTGATGGATTAGTATTTCTGGGCCATTTCTGTTGAAAAGATTCCCATTTTATTCTGCACCATGTGCGTCTGCTCTTGAGCTATGGTTACCTTCAGGCCAGCTGGAGACAGGGCCGCACTTTCAGGTGAGAAAAGAAAAACAGCCGAGACGAAACCTTTACTTGCATTTAAGAGGGCACTTTTATTTCTCCTCTCTTTGTCCGGATGATGAATATTCATGGTTGGGTTTCAGGAAAAAGAAATATGGACAGCTTGAATGCAGCTAGCACAAACAAGGCAGTTAAACCGCAGCAGGTTTCCTCCTGCGGATAAAACGTGTTTGCTTGAAAACAAGCATGTCCCCCTGTCACGCAAAGATTGAAGGCGACAGGTCTGGCAGCATGCTAAAAGGAAACAGTTGATGTCCCTGTGGAGCAGCAATAAATTGCACTTTACATTACATGGGATGAGCTCCCCTTCGAGGTGCTGTGGAACAGAATCTGAATATGAGCTGATAAGGAACAATTTCCTATGCCTGCTCTTGCTGCAGGGGTTGCTAATGAATGGCTTAAGGTTGATAAGGGAGTTGGTTTTGCAGTTGCAAATGCATTGATTTCATATTCTATTTCTTATCTATGGCTTTTTTTTTAATGTCCAGTGTGTTTATTCCGATTTGATGCATGCCTGCTCTTTGCTTGTCCCTTTCTCTGAAAACTGAATGGAAATTTTTTTTTTCTTTTTTTATGGGAGGTGTAGTTTTCGTGATCAGATCAGCAGGCTAAAATCCAGGGCAGCCAGGGTTCAAAGTCTTGATTCAGAAGATGCAGAAAGTCTCTGTGGAATGGACATAAGAACATTGGGTCAGACCAATGGTCCAATGGTCCAATAGCCCGTTCTCACGGTGGCCAATCCAGGTCACTAGTACCTGGCCAAAACCCAAGAAGTAGCAACATTCCGGCATCTCAAAGAATAGCAAGATTCCGGAACCCCAATGAGAGCAACATTCCAGAGCTGAGATTATGATGTCATAATGCCTCATTCTACAGTGCCTCAGAGCCAACCTCATCAGTGATGTTACAATGGCTTGATTGACCTATACTTGGCACACGTAAGAGCATAAGAACAGCCATACTGGATCTGGCATCTCCCCAACTCAATCACCAATTTCCAGTCATCTTCTGCTCTGTTCTCTTAAACCCTCCTCTAGTTACATCCATCGTCTACTCTTTTCTCTCACCCCTGAGTCTCATCTTCTGATCTTTCCAGGGTCTCTGGCTAATTTAAGATTTCTTCTCCCTCCATGTGCACCATTATTCCCTCTTTTTCTCTTTCTGTCCTGTTTAGCTTCTACCCTCTGTATGCGCATCCTTAATCCCCCCCCCCCCCCAGATTAAGCACCTGTCCATGGTGTCCCCACCTCTCCTGTCCAGCTTTTCCCCCCTCTATTCCCTTTCTCGCCCTACACCCCTCATCCCAGAACAAGCATCTCTCTCTTTCTCTCCATTTTTGGATTTAGCATTTTTCCAGCTCTTCTCATCTTTCTCTCTCTTCCCTCTGCTCCTATTCCTCCCCCAACCCAACATCTCTCTCATTCTCTTCCTCTCTCCATGACTTCAGCTTTTCCCATACTTCCCCACTGCCTTATCTAATCTCTCTCAAGGCCATCTCCTTCCCTGCCTGCCCTGCAGTAAGGCTTCTTTTTCTTCTCCATTCCCCCTCTCCATCACCCTCCATCCATGCCCGCCCCCCAGGTTTGATAATGACCTCTATTCCCTTCCTCTTTCCTCTCTCTGTTTCTTTTTCTCAGCACCCCCTCCGTCGGCAACACAGTATTAAACTGTTTTGGGCTCCCTTGAGAGAACAGTATATAAAATATGTGCTGTCATTTTGACACAACTGATCAGACAGAGTTAGAACTCCTTTTAATGTGATCCTACATGCCCAGTCAGCTATGCGGACACTGGCACAGAATATTCCCAGTGCCCACAAACTCCTGGCTCCTCCCTGCTTGACGCCAGCACGAACAGGCAAGTGCCATGGCAGACAGAGCTGATTTTCAGCAGCGATGTCCGGCTCAGCTTGAATTAATCGAGAAGTAGACTCTCTTGCACGGTTAAGTTGGTTTGAATATTGACCCTCTATTTTACTTGTTGCGCACTTGTGGTTTTGTATTGGTGTTTATTAGTTAAAATCTATAATATTTAAAACATTATTAAAAGTAAGACATGGTGCTGAGTTTTTGGGAGGTTATAAGCTGACAGCTTCACAGTAACTACATAGATAAGGTTACCATATGGCTTCAGTAAAAGGAGACATCTGGGTTTAAACTTTCCATTGCTTTCAGTGGAAGTAAAACGTGGATGTCTCTATCTGTCCTCCTTACTTCCATTGCTTTTAGTGGAAGTAAAACTTGGATGTCTCTATTTGTCCTCCTTACTTCCATTGCTTTTAGTGGAAGTAAAACTTGGATGTCTCTATTTGTCCTCCTTACTTCCATTGCTTTCAGTGCAAGTAAAACTTGGATGTCTCTCTCTGTCCTCCTTACTTCCATTGCTTTCAGTGGAAGTAAAACTTAGATGTCTCTATTTGTCCTCCTTACTTCCATTGCTTTCAGTGGAAGTAAAACTTGGATGTCTCTATCTGTCCTCCTTATTTCCATTGCTTTCAGTGGAAGTAAAACTTAGATGTCTCCTGTCTGTCCTTCTTACTTCCATTGCTTTCAGGGAAGGTAAACCGCGGATATCTCTATTTGTCCTCCTTATTTCCATTGCTTTCAGTGGAAGTAAAACTTGGATGTCTCTGTTTGTCCTCCTTACTTCCATTGCTTTCAGGGGAAGTAAACCCTGGATGTCTCTATCTGTCCTCCTTACTTCCATTGCTTTCAGTGGAAGTAAAACTTGAATGTCTCTCTCTGTCCTCCTTACTTCTAATTCTTTCAGTGGAAGTAAAACAAGGATGTCTCAATCCATCTTCCTTTTTCTGAAGCCATATGATATCCCTATGCATAGAGCAATACAAAGGCAAGGATTTCAAAGGTATATAAGACATCTAAAAGTGGCTCAGGAAGATGCCCGAACACAAATTAAATATCTGTCACCTAAATTTAGACTTCCTCAGATTAGAGGCATGATTTTCACACCGGATACACCAAAGTTATTTTCAGTACGATTATACAACGAAACCTGCCATTGGTTTCAGCAACACATATTTAAACACTCCATTTAATCTAATACTCCGCGTTTCAGACATCGAAACGGCTTCTCTTAAGGCACCCTATACTTTCAGAATTGAGGTTGCACAGTTCCTCGGATCAAGATTACTGTTTTCCCAAGCAGCATGGCAGATTGCAACCTTGTAACACGCACGGTGTGCTTTTAGCCTTGGTTAACTAAATTCAGGATTGCCTTGCTTTGTGATCTTCTTACCAAAACTGAGCCAGAAAAAAAAAAAAATTATGCTGTATTTTGTCAATGACTGATAAGGATTATCCATTCTGGGTCTGACCTGCTTTCATTGAATGTTTTTTTACATTTTCTGGCAGGAAATACCATGATAGTTGAGCCTGTGGGTCCACAGTGCCATCTAATGGCCATGATGTGCATATTCCAGCTCATCTTAGCCCTTCAGAAACCAGAGTTATATATTACTTTTGTATAAAGCTAATTTAATATCTTGTTGTTACACCTGTCACTGACAGGCAGATAAAAAGGACATTAAATGCTACGTTTCTGTTGTTCATTCATCAGAGAGAAGAAAAGTGGCAATTTATTTCTCAGATTTACAAATCTGCAATAAAACACCCCATATTGCTCCATCCCTGCTCTGAGATCAGACCTGCCAGGTGCAGCACCTCCACATGACTCCATAAACATGAGGCCTTGGTATTTTTCTTGTTTTAAAAAAAGAAAGAGAGAGAGAGAGTACAGAGAAATACTATAAAATACTGCGATATCCTTAGGAATGGTGTTTTCCTTATTTATTATGCAGCAGATGTACATTTCGGCAGCGCCTCTGTGCCAGCTGTCTTGCAGTTTTATAATGGGAAGGACAAATATCCTGGACAGAGTGAAGGGCATTTGCTTAAACCACGTGAGGTTCCCCCCCCCCCCCCCCCCCCACACACACACAGCTGGAACTTCAGCAGCTGCCAGCTGTAAGTGTTACTTTGCATTTTAACAATGGCTTCTAGCTTGTGGTATTGCGATATATAGAAATGAAGTTATTTTATTAGATATGTCTAAAACCCATTTCTTTTATTGGCACTTGGTCGACCTGTCTTTTAGGTCTTTCAAGTGCCAATGTAGGCGGGTTTTTAGAAGTATTTTCATTTTGATTATTAACCTCTCTGTGCATTGGTTTTTAATATTTTACTTGGCCTAGCTCCTTCTTATTTGCTGGATTTAGTCCTTAATGACTGGTAGACAGGGACATACACATCTCCCTCTGTATTTGCGGTTTCAGCAATCGCAGTTTCGATTATTCACGGTTTTTAGCTTGTTGGCTCCTCCCCCCAAATTATATCAGCTTGCATAGAGAAATCGCCGATTCCAAGCATTTACAGAGAAAAATTGCCGATTCCCGGCACTTTCTTCACCGTATTTTGCCTCTCCTTTCAGGAACAGGCCACGTCTCCCACCAGGTTATTTGCGGTTTCACCATATTCATGATGGTTTTTCAATAGAAAATAGCAAATAACATATGATAAACTTATTGGCATTTTTTCTGTATTCGCGGGTCTGTTAATCCTCTATCCCAGCGAAAATGGAGGGAGAAGTGTATACAACAAAATCAATTCTGTTTATAATTTCCAACGCCTAAATCAATTAAGCTATTCCGTCAACTTAGTGCTTCTTTTCGTTATCAAGCTCCGACTATTTGGAATAAACTTCCCCTCACTGTTAGATCAGAAACTAATTATTTAGTTTTTAGAAAGCTTTTAGAAACAGTTTTATTCAAGAAAATTTTGAACTGATTGTTTTTATGATTTCCCCCCCCCCCCCCCCCCCAATATTGCCTGTTTAACAGAGTTTGTTTCCAGTCATCTGCGTTATTGTAATCCGCCTGGAACTTCTAAGGGCTATGGCGGAATACAAAACGCTCTGTAATGTAATATAATTTGCCTTTCCCCTTCCTGGATCAGCACAGCAGAAATACTTCCCTTGATGCCCTACCCCCAACCCCCAACCCCTTTTCTGTTTTCCTGTCCAGATTTACGATGGTAGCAACATCCCCAAAGCAAAACCTGAGCAGCCACCTGCCTGTTTTCATGCTCCAAGCCTCTGACAGGCGCTGCTTTGCCCGACCTGCTCCCCATACACAGGCTTTCCGTTACCATGGAAACTCGTGTGAGAGACACCGTACAGCAGCACTTGCCAGAGGCTCAGAGCTGGGAGGCAGGCAACTTCCATGCTCGGATTATGCTCTGGGGATGTTTCCTTTTCTGTGTGCCTGCACTACAAAAAAAAAAATATATATATATATATATATCAATGTAATAAATTAATTATATAAATATACAATTCAAGAAATTCCAACTATTATTATCACCAAACAAATTCCCTCCTTACCCCCATAATGAAAGATGAAACATATTAGAAAGTGTTAAGAAGTAATGAAAGTTTCTTATTTCTCAATATAAAACATTAAGAATCATACTACGAGCTCTATGGGGAAGATTTTGAATATATGGATTCCAAATTTTCAAGAAATACTTAGTTCTTCTAGGAAATTTACGAACGTCCCAGGCCTCAAATAAAATTAACCGATGGAATTGGCTCCTCCAATGCCAAAAACCAGGAGGATCTTTCTGTAACCAATATTGTCGAATACACTTAAGACCAATCTTGCTTGCCTTCTGAAATAAAATATTTCTTTCTAATCCAAAAACCCCACAAGCTGCAGCTTTACCAAATATTACGCCCCTTACAGATACCACTAATTGAATATTCCATAAAGCACCTAAAAATAATAAGATGGCAGACCAAAATGATTTAATAAGAGGACATTTGGGGGGATGTGAAGGGGAGGGAAGGCGGGGTGGGAAAGGAATAGGGGGGTATTATGAATAGGTAATATGGAAAATATATTTTGGAGAAATGATAAAATTATTTATGTAATATTTGAGCTTTGAATTTAATTGTAATGAGCATATATTGTATTATTGTATATTTGATTGATTTCTTCAATAAAATGTTTCAACATAAAACTACAAAAAAAAAACCCAAAACACACAACCCCCCCCCCCCCCCCCCCAACAACCATAAAACCAAACCAGGAACTGCTAGAGGTGTAAAGGAAACCTATCTAGGGTTACCAGATGTCTGGATTTCCAGAGACGTCCAGATTTCCCCAGACATGTTCTCCTTTTGAGGACACGTCCGGCGGTACGGGGTGGCTTTTCAAAACCCAGCACTTTGTCCGGGTTTTGAAAAAGCCTCCGCAAATCGTGTCGGGCAGGGAGTAAGCCCTACCTGCCAACAAGAGCAGACATCAGGGGGTGGGACTGGGGGGGCGGGATTAGGGCGTTACAGGGCAGGGATGGGCGGATCTGAACGGGCCTGGGGGCGGGGATAATTGGAACCCTCCACCTATCAAAATCGTGTGCTGAAGGCAATTGGAGTGGAGGCCTAGCCTGGTGGTTAGTGCAGCAGCCTGAGAACCCAGGTAACTAGGTTTGGTTCCCACTGTAGCTCCTTGTGACTCTGGACACATCACTGAACCCTGCATTGTCCCAGGTATAAAAATACATACCTAGATATATTAGGGTTACCAGACGTCCGGGAAGACCCGGACTTGTCCTCTTTTTAGAGGACTGTCCGGGTTTCCGGAAGAACTTTCCAAAACCCAGCAGTTTGTCCGGGTTTCGGACGCCCCGATGAGCTCCGGCCACATCTGGAGAGCGTCTGAGCATGCGCGGATGAAGTCACATACACCCGCGCATGCTCAAGGCCCTCCAGATGTGGCCGGAGCTCGTTGGGGAAGAAGATGAGGCTTTGAGGGGGCGGAATGGGGCGGAATGGGGCAGGGCTTGAGGCTGAACTGGGTGGGGCTGGAGGGAGAACAAGACGGGGATGGTTGGAACGGGGTAGGGCCATGCTTCCGGGTTTGTGAGGGTCCAAATATGGTAACCGTAATATACAGTATATAAGGTTACCAGATGTCCTTGTTAAAAAAGAGAGGACATGTAGCCCCGCTCCATTCTGCCTCCCCAGTCATACCCTGTTCCCCCCCCCCATCCCCACCCCCACACATACTTTTTGTCCTCCTCCCCGAGCTTGGGCTCGTTCCTGACTAGTGGGCCGGAATGAAACTCAGAACTACAAACTGTCTAGAGCTTATTTTAGTTTAATTTTTAATCTTCTCGTTTTCCTGTTCTTGATATTTATAAATGTAGACTGTTAGTTTAACTACTCTCTCTTTCCTTATAATGCAACTATAATACTCATTTTCTTTGCCTTCAATGGTCTTTACTTTCCTTGGGGCACTTTCTTTTCCTCCCTCTTATTATATACAGTAAACCCCCGCGAATATACGGTTCGCAAATCGCAGACTCAGTAATTCGCGGTATTTTCCAACCGCCTCTTCCTGGTGCTAAAGTCGTGGTTACATCAATCAGAAGCTGCTTCGACACGCTATCTGGCTTGTCAAAGCGGCTCCCGATTGGTGTAACCATGACTTTAGTACCAGGAAGAGGCGGTCGGAAAATGTGCCCAGCTTCGAATGTACAATTTAAGCACCCGCCGGCACCCCAGCTGCCCTCTCCTGCCTTCGATTAGCTGAAAAACCGTAGTCGTGTTTTGTTTTTTTTTTAATTTGCGGGTGTTCCTGGAATGGAACCCCCGCGAATTTCAGGGGAGTACTGAATCTCCGTAATGTCAGTGATGTCTTCTCTTGTATGCTTAATTAGATTATGAGCTCATTTGGGACCTATGTTCAAGTGGTATATTAAATGCATTCAATCCAATCCAATCCATGTGCGGATACATTCTCTTTAAAGAGGGCAGGTCCGGATTTTCCTGGACATCTGGTAACCCCTATATACATAATATGGAAACTGCTCTTATTTTACTCACAGTCTCATCCCCTTGCCTACATTCCTCTAAGTCCAAATCCAGGTTTCACTATATGGACGGTATTGGATAAATTAGAAGGATGTCTGGCCCGATATCTATATAGTAGTCGAAAATCCATGAATAAATGACACGATTCATTCACCAGCTGCTGGCCAGTGTATAACGCTCCAAGGCCTAGATTCACTAAACTCACCGATCTGGATCATTGTTGTGGCCGAGTTTTGCCAAGCGACCGATTCAGCATGCAACTGATCTGATCGGACGCACGCCCACAAGCAGTCGAAACGCACGCACAGATTATCCTTGGTTATAGATGCCTTTTGCGCAGGCACTTGCTCGTAGCACAAGCGAGCTCAAAATAAAGGGGGAGGGGTGGCTGCCGTTTACTAGCTGGCCCTACGAGTGAACATTTTTAAAAGGAATAAGATTATGGAACAGAACACGCTTTAAACTCGTGGGTTAAAAACTGCAGGTTAAAACCATGGGCTATCACTGCGCTTTTTGCAGAATATAAGGGAGTTTATATGCGTATGTATAGATATTTTACAGTTTTATATTTTTTATTTTGATGGTCAGGGTTTTAACCTCGATACTGGGCGGCAGAGAGCAGGAGAGTCGGCAAGGACAGTAAGCCACTGGTCCTCAGCAGTCGCTTCATTTCGGATCGGCAAACCCAATCGGTGTTTCTTCTTCTGCTTAGTGAATCGATGACTTCCTTACTTATGCATGCCATTTCCCCTCATTTGCATGGGCGGATCGGATCAGGTGGGAGATTGATCAGGCACAAGGTTAGTGAATCGGATCGGGATCGGGGAAACGATCGCAAACTGGTCTAGGCCTTATTGTTTCTCTATGTTTGTTCTATTTTTTAAATATTTATTCAATTTTTGTAGCCTCTCCTCCCAAAAGAGCTCAGAACGGATTACAAATCAGTTACTCAAGCATTTTCCCTATCTTTCCCAGCAGGCCCACAGTCTAATTGCGGCTATACTCTCTCAAAGAACGTGGAGAGAGGGGAGACATGATTGAGACGTTTAAGTATATCACTGGTCGCATCGAGGTAGAAGATGATATTTTCTTTCCTAGAGGACCCTCGGCCACAAGGGGGCATCCGCTGAAAATAAAGGGTGGGAAGTTTCATGGCGACACCAGGAAGTACTTCTTCACCGAAAGAGTGGTTGACAATTGGAATGAGCTTCCGGCACAGGTGATCGAGTCCAGCAGCGTGCCAGATTTTAAGAACAGATGGGATGCTCATGTCGGATCTCTAAGAGGGGATTGGTCATCAGAGTACGATCTCTCAAAGGGTAGCTAGGGGGGTGGGTCAATAGAGTGGGCAGACTTGATGGGTCTTGGCCCTTTTCTGCCATCACTTTCTATGTTTCTATGTTAATATACCTGGAGCAATGGAGGGGATTAAGTGACTTGCCCAGGGTCACAAGGAGCAACAGAACCCACAACCTCAGAGTGCTGAGGTTGAAGCTCTAACCATTATAACCATGCTCTCCTCAATCTGTTGGTTGTTTTGGGCAGAAAGTCTATGGCCTTGAAGATGCAAAGAGCAATGGGTGACGGGACAAAAGCGCGCGAGACTTCGGCGTGCCGACATTGCAGCACAGACAAATTGGCACAAGACCCCAGTGCGCCATCTAAAAAGTTACTTTTAAAGAGCTCCAACGAGGGGTGTGGGGGAACCCCCCACTTTACTTCATACTCTTCGCGCTGCCGTTGGGGGGGGGTGCAACCCCCCATATTATAGAGAAAACTTAACTTTTTCCTAAAAAATTGGGAAAAAGTTAAGTTTACTCTATAATAGAGGGTTCCAACCCCCTAACCTCCCCCCAACGGCAGCGTGAAGAGTATGAAGTAAACTGAGGGGGTTCCCCACTTACACCCCTCGTTGGAGGTCTTTAAAAGTAACTTTTTAGGCAGCGCGCTGGGGTCTTGTGCCGATTTGTCTGCGCTGCAATGTCGGCGCACCGAAGTCTCGCGCGCGAATGTCTATGAACCAGAGCAATGCCCTGTCACAAGTTCCAGACCGGCACCACAAAAACCCAGGTTATTTTTTTTAATGTAAATATCCACATGTGAACTGGACACTAACATTCACATACACAGTGTTTAACCCTTTAATTGGCAGATTTACGTAACTCGATGCTCCAAGTATACAGGCATTTGGAGATGCAGATCTCCCATAAGAGCCGTAGAAGACTCATGCTGCTTCTGAGCAACAATGCTAAACAAAGGGTTAAAATAATAGCACTTATGTAAGTGCACTTATGTAATGCACTTATGTAAGTGCTAAAAGGGGCTTGGCTAAAACACGTCAATGTGAACCCACACTGGGTACTATAAAGAGGTACTAGGGATCTCAAGCGCTCACAGCTATAAGCCCAACATATTTTTCAAGGCTAATAACCATAAAGTGAGCTATCATCGGTCCCATACACTCTCTTTTTTTATGTGATTTTGATTCTTTTTAAATATTGTTAGATGTTTTTAAGTCATTTAGTGATCTTATTTAATGATCTAGTGTAATGATCTTCATTTCTTATGCAATACTCTCCCATTGTAGCAAATATTCATGAAGTACTTAGCTTCACACTGTATGCTTAGCGACGGAAGATCTCCGTTTCGCTCCTATTTCTTTTAGAAGAGCTTCATCAGGGAAAGCGCCAACAGTAGCACTATGATTAAAGCATAATACATAAAAATAAACCACTAACTAATATACTCAACCTCAACCTTGTGATAAATACTTATGCTAAAAAAGATCCATGGCGGTACTTCTAGTTACACTTTTAAATACTCAAATATTAAGAACTTCTTAACGCTAATTTTTCTGAATCTAATAGATTCTAGAAATTATTGACTTGTGTTTTAGCCAAGTCTCAAAGATTTTAGTGTGTTTCACAAGAGTTTAAAGAATTTTTGGTAGTGCTAAAAGGGAGCCTAAGCACCATTACTAGGTATTATAGTCAGATACTGTGTACAATTCTGGAGGCCACATTACCGTAAAGATGTGCTCAGAATCGAGTCAGTTCAACGGATGGCCACCAGGAAGATCTCGGGGCTCAAGGGTCTCTCGTACGAAGAGAGACTAAACAAACTGCAGCTCTACACTCTGGAGGAACGTAGGGAGAGGGGAGACATGATAGAGACATTTAAATATATCACAGGACATATCGAGGTGGAAGATGATATCTTCTTTCTCAGGGGACCCTCTGCCACTAGAGGGCATCCGCTCAAACTCAGGGGCGGGAAAATTAATGGCGACATCAGGAAGTATTTCTTCACAGAAAGAGTGGTTGACCGTTGGAATAAGCTTCCAGCACAGGTGATCGAGGCCAGCAGCGTGCTGGACTTTAAGAATAAATGGGATACCTATGTGGGATCCCTACGAGGGTCGAACTGAAAAATTGGTCGCTAGGTATAGACTTAAAGGGATGGGTCAGCAGACTTGATGGGCTGATCGAGACCAGCTCGTGCTGGACTTTAAGAATAAATGGGATGTCTATGGGATCTCTACGAAGGTCGATCTGAAGAATTGGTCACTAGGTATAGACTTAAGAGAAAGGGTCAGTAGAGTGGGCAGACGTGATGGGCTATAGCCCTTTTCTGCCGTCATCTTTCTATGTTTCTATGATTGTGAGTCCGCCGGGACAGACAGAGAAAATACTTAGAACACCTGATTTTAAAAAAAAAAAATTGCACATTGTTCTGAACTTCTCCAAGATAGGGCAGTATAGCCAACATCAATAATTCTATATGAGATGCCTAAAAAAAAATCAAAGCCACCGAAAACACAGCGAAGTGTGATTCTGTACAAGGCGTCAGAATTGCGCTAAGCAGCGCGCATTCCACGGTGCATACTACAAGTGAAATAGGCAGCAGGTTATGATCTCGTGACATCATGCGCTTGGGGACACCTCTGGAAACATGGCTACAGGGCGCAGACAGCCAAATTTCAATGCTGGGGACACATTGCTGCTACCGAGGCTGTTCCTCTGCAAGGAAAGGAGATACTTCATCCTCCCAGGCCAGAGGAGGCGCTATACACGCTACAGGAAGGCCTGGGAGAGACTGACCGTGCCTCCTTTCCCAGATATGTAAGTATTACAAATAGCAAAGTACATATGTCATCTAGTTTGCTGGCAGTGCAGGACAGGGTGACTTGCTTAGTGGGATCTGCACTTTTCACCCCTACTACTAATCATTTCTATAGCTAGGGTTACCAGATTTCCCCTCCCCAAAAAAAAAAAAAAGAGGACATCTGGTCCCACCCCCAGCCCCACCCCTACGTCTCCTTCCCCGAGCTCAGGGCTGCATCTGGAGGGCCTCCGCACGTGCGCAGCCATCAACACGATGACATCACGCGCATGCACCTGCATGTGTGCGACATCAGAGGCCCTGCAGACACAGCCCCGAGTTTGGGGCCTTCCAAAACCCGGACAAACTGCCGGGTTTTGGAAATCCCTCTGGGCACCCGGATTGCCCTCTAAAATAGGACATGTCTGGGTTTTCCCAGACATCTGGTAACTCTGTCTGTAGCGCTACTAGAGATACACAGCACTGTACATCAAAACATAGAAGAGAGAGTCCCTGCTCAAAAGAGCTTACACTCTAGTGTTTTTTGAGCAATTAAAACACCCATTCTAAAGGAGAGGGAGGAATAGACTGATTCTTATCAGAAATAAATTCTATCTAGAGCAGGGGTGTCCAACCTTTTGGCTTCACTGGGCCGCATTGGCCAAAAAAAAAATGTTTCTGGGGCTGCACACTGCAGCAAGACAGAGGAGGGAGCCAGCAAGATGGTAAACACCCAGGGGCAGCAGAGGAAAACACTATCGCCCTCAACCGGGGCCGCACAAAATACTTCACGGGGCCGCATGCGGCCCTCGAGCCACAGGTTGGACACCCCTGATTTAGAGCTTTACATTTGCTGAGTGGGGTGTTCCAAGGTGTAAGAGGGTAAACAGGAACAACCTAAAGAAATATGGGCGAGATTCACTAACCTCCATTGCGTTCTCAATCCCTGGCCGATCCATGCAGGCCCGCCAAATTAACAACAACAAAAAAAAATTAAAATGAGGGCGGAGGAATGCCCCCCTCTGACCGCACGGATTGCTAGTGTGCGATCCTGACTCATGCGCAGACCGTCTAAGAGCCGTGATTTTTTTAAAAAAAAAACTTTTACTAGCCCAGCGAGAACCGTGGTTGTAACCTGCTTTAAAACCACAGGCTTGCATTGTGGGGAAGGGCAGGAGAGTCAGGGCAGCAGGCAGGAGAGATTCAGGGCTGAGCATGAGATCAGGGCAGGCAGGAGACAGCAGGAGATCGGGGCAGGCAGGAGATTGGGGCAGAGAAGCAGGGCAGAGAGCAGGGCGGCAGAAGGCAAGGCGGTTGCTTCTTGTGTTGATCGGCCAGCCCAGTCGGTTTGCAAGATTTCTGTAGTGAATCACGTCCCTGCCTACTTTGCATGCCGTTCCCCTCATTTGCCTGCATGGATCGGAATCGGATCGGAGGAGAGGTAAGTGAATCGGGTCGCAAAGGGGTCGCAAACCGATCGGTACACGATTGGTTTGCTTAGTGAATCTAGCACCATGTCTTCACAGAGAAGGTGCTGGATGCATGGAACATCTTCCCTGCAGAGGTGGTGGAGACAAGGACAGGTCTGAAACCAAGAAAGCATGATACAAGCACAGAGAATTTCTAAGGGTGAGAAAGGGATTACGAGTATACAGCTGAGCACTTAGACTGGACATGTGGTCTTATAATATCTATGAAAGAAAAATGAAATGCTTAATTTGACAGGTTTTTTTTTTTTTTTTAACATACTCTAGAAGTTCAAATATGTATGTATTACTTGTGAACTGTCTTCCAAGAATGCAGAGTGTGGTGTAGCACAGCGGTTAACAAAGCAGAAAATCACCACAATAACACAACATATGAGCCTCCCAGACATAACTGAAAGAGTCCAGACAGCTGGAAAGCGTGCCTGTTTCTCGGACCTTATTGCAGGAAAACCGGTGAAAGAAGAGAACTTGCTATTTTTAATCTTAACTTGCATGTGCTAATTATCACCTCTTAGCATCATAAAAAAAAAAATACTGCCTTGTGATAATTGCAAACCCATCTCTCCAGCCAGTTCCAGAAAAAGAGTTCTTAGAAAATAACAGCCATTTGTTGCTTTCAGCCGTGTCTGGATGTGAATTAGAGAATGACACGGTGACAAAATTCATCACCGTTCCCATCCCCGCGGATAACCGTGGGAAATAATCCCATGTCATTTTCTAGTGTCTGTTTCAACCTCGGTCCTTCTACATCAGCATTCTTCAAAGCAAAGCTTGTGGGTCAGTGGTTGTGGCTATTCATACTCTGATTCTTATGTGAGCCAAGGATAATGAAGCCATTGTGACATCACTGATGTGATTGGCTCTTAGGCACTGGTGGAATGAGGCATTATGACATCACAATATCTGCTCTGGATACCAGAGACTGTCATTCTGTAGTGTCTGTTTCAACCTCAGTCCTTCTACACCAGCATTCTTCAAAGCAAAGCTTGAGGGTCTGTGGTTGTGGCCATTCATACTCTGATTCTTTCCTCTCTCCTTAAAGAATGACATGAAGATGGTTTCCTGCGGTTATCCACGGGGACAGGAATGGTGATTAATTTTGTCACCATGTCATTCTCTAATGTGAATCTTCTTCTTAAGTATTTAGATTATTAGGTTAAGTTGCAACTTGGACTTGCGTATTCCATGTTCTTCTTACCATAACCTGTGCCAACCTTGGGCTGCTTTCCCAAAATCAGGATGAGGCTGACATTCAAAGCAATTAGGCTCCCTGCATTTTTTTTTCTATTTAATATGGAAGCCAGGGGGAGGTGGGGGGGGGCACGTATATTTTTTCACCTCTTTTTATGAAATTCAACATCGGAGAGGAAAAAAAAAAAATAGAGTTCCGACTTCAAAGATCCTGCCTCAGCTGCGGGACAAATTAAAAAATGGAGGCGAATGTTTTCAACTTTATAAACAACCCTCCCCCCTCTTTTACGAACGCATAGTGTGGGTTTCAGCACCAGCTTTGGCGGCGACTGTTCCGACGCTGATAGAATTCCTATGAACTGTGAGATATTCAAGATAGCATTGTCAATGCTGCCATCTTGTGGATACTGAAAACAGAGCATGATGTCACTTTTGAGCCTTATAAACTAACTACCGTATTTTCACACATATAACGTGCGCGTTATACATGATTTTACAAACCGTGCGCGTTATACGTGTGAGTGCGTTTTACAACTTTTTTTTTCAATCCAATTGGCATCCCCCCCTGCGAACCGGCATCCTCCCCCCCCCGCTCGCGTCACCCCCCCCTCATCCTACATCCCCCCCAGCACCGCAAAACATCTCTTACCCGATTGGGCACCGGCACCAGCACCAATGCACAGGACGTGCCACTGCCAGTGCCCGAAGATCCTCCCTCGTTGGTTTGGGCTGGGCTGGGCTGGGCTGGGCGGTGCGGGAGAGATCCTCCTTCTTCCTGCACCGGGCTGGACTACGCTTTGAGCATTTGCGCATGCGCAAGAAGAAGGAGGATCTCTCCCGCACCGCACCGCCCAGCCCAGCCCAGCCCAAACCAACAAGGGAGGATCTTCGGGCACTGGCACTGGCACATCCTGTGCATTGGTGCTGGTGCCGGTGCCCAATCGGGTAAAAGATAAGAACATAAGAACATAAGAACATAAGAAGCGCCATCTCCGGATCAGACCTTCGGTCCATCAAGTCCGGCGATCCGCACACGCGGAGGCCCTGCTAGGTATTCACCTGGCTTATTTTATAGCCAACCATATCTTTATATGCCTATCTCAAGGAGATATGCATCTAGTTTGCTTTTGAAACCTAGGACTGTCGATTCCGCAATAATCTCCCCTGGGAGAGTATTCCAGATGTCAACCACTCTCTGTGTGAAGCAGAACTTCCTGACATTAGTCCTGAACTTGCCCCCCCTTAGCTTCATTTCATGTCCTCTTGTCCGTGTCAAATTGGACATTGTAAATAATCTTCTCTGCTCTATTTTGTCAATTCCTTTCAGTATTTTGAAGGTCTCGATCATATCCCCACGCAGTCTCCTTTTCTCAAGGGAGAACAATCCCAGTGTTTTAAGTCGATCCTCATATTCCAGTTTCTCCATACCCTTCACTAGTTTAGTTGCTCGTCTCTGCACCCTCTCCAGCAGTTTTATATCCTTCTTTAGGTAGGGAGACCAATGTTGGACGCAGTATTCCAAGTGGGGTCTGACCATTGCCCTATAAAGCGGCATTATAACTTTCTCCGATCTACTCGAGATTCCTTTCTTTATCATGCCCAACATTCTATTTGCCTTATTTGCCGCTGCCACGCATTGTGCCGACGGCTTCAGGGTCCTATCTATCAGTACACCCAGATCTCTTTCTTGTTCACTTTTCCCCAGAGTTGCACCTGACATTCTGTACTCGTATTCCTTATTTTTACTGCCTAAATGCATTACCTTGCATTTCTCCACGTTGAACTTCATCTGCCATTTCTCCGCCCATTTTTGTAACCGACACAAATCGCTCTGGAGTTCCTCACTGTCCTCCTGCGATCTGATTGCCCGGCAGAGTTTTGTGTCGTCTGCAAACTTGATGATCTCACTGGATGTTCCGTTTTCCAGGTCATTGATATAAATATTAAAAAGGATCGGCCCAAGTACCGAGCCCTGGGGCACACCACTAGTCACTCTCTCCCAGTCGGAGAACTTCCCATTTATGCCCACTCTCTGCTTTCGGTTTTCCAGCCATTTGCCTATCCATCTTTGTATATCTCCCTCTATGCCATGGCTTTGTAGCTTCCTGAGAAGTCTTTCGTGTGGAACTTTGTCAAATGCTTTCTGGAAGTCCAAGTATATTATGTCCACCGGCTTTCCACTATCAATTTGCTCGTTCACGGTCTCAAAGAATTGGAGTAAATTCGTCAGACACGATTTCCCTTTCCTGAATCCATGTTGACTGGGTTTCATCAAGTCGTGTGTGTCCAAGTGCTGAACTATGCTATCCTTGATCAGTGATTCAATCATCTTGCCGGGGACAGACGTAAGACTCACAGGTCTATAGTTGCCCGGTTCTCCTCTCGATCCTTTTTTGAAAATTGGCGTGACGTTCGCTTTCCTCCAGTCGTCTGGTATCTGACCAGTTCTGATTGACAGGTTTGCAAGTTTTTGCAATAACTCTCCAATTTCAATCTTCAATTCCTTCAAGACTCTCGGGTGAATTTCATCCGGTCCAGGTGATTTGTCACTTTTAAGTTTGTCGATCTGATAGTATATCTGGGCTAAGTCCACTTCAACTGTGGTGAGGCTGTCTTCTATTTCTCCTGCAAACACTTTCTCCGCTTCAGGTATTGTTGAGGTGTCCTCCTTCGTAAAAACGGACGCAAAGAAGGAATTTAGTTTGTCTGCGATTTGTTTATCTTCCTTGATGTACCCTTTTCTTCCCTTGTCGTCCAGGGGTCCCACTGCCTCTTTTGCAGGTTTTTTCCCTTTCACGTATCTAAAGAAGGGCTTGAAGTTTTTGGCCTCCCGGGCTATTTTTTCCTCATAGTCCTGTTTTGCTTCCCTCACCGCCTTGTGACATTTCTTCTGTTCATCTTTATGTTTGTTCCAGGCTTCGGTTGTCTTCGTGCATTTCCATTTTTTGAAAGAGTCCTTCTTTACCTTTATGGCTTCCTTCACCTGTATGGTAAGCCATGCCGGTTCTCTTTTGCCTTTAGTTCTCCGATCTTTGGAAATCCTCGGAATGTAGAGATCTTGTGCTTCTGCAATAGTATTTTTCAATAGGCACCATGCCTGATCTACTGTTTCAAGTTTGTCCACCATCTTCTCGAGTCGTTTTGTTACCATGGCTCTCATGCAATCGTATTTACCCTTTTTAAAGTTTAAGGTGGTGGTTAAGGTTTTGACATGTTTCCCTTTCCCGATGTCAAGTTTAAAGTTGATTACATTGTGATCACTCGTTCCCAGTGGAACCATGACTTCTACTTCTGTTATCGGTCCAGTGAGACCATTTAGGACCAAGTCCAAGGTGGCGTCGCCTCTTGTCGGCTCTTTTACCATTTGCTCCAGGAAGCAATCCCCTAGCACCTCCAGGAACTTGGCCTCCTTGCCGCAGTTGGAGGCTCCTAGTTTCCAGTCTATTCCTGGGAAATTGAAGTCTCCCAATATAACTACATTGCCTGTCTTGCATACTTGTTTGATTTCCTCCATCATTTCTGAGTCAGTGACTTCCGCCTGTCCTGGGGGACGATAGTAAAGGCCAATTTTTATATCTGCGCCATTGCGACCAGGAATTTTGATCCAGAGGGACTCCAGCTTCTCTTTCCTGTCTGTTGTACTCATTCCAACAGAATCTATTTCTTCCTTAACATATAGGGCAATACCTCCACCTTTCTGCCCTTCTCGATCTCTTCTATATAGTTTGTATCCCTGTAGTACTGTGTCCCATTTGTTTTCTTCATTCCACCATGTTTCTGTTATGCCAATGATATCCATGTTCTCATGTCTTGCTATCGTCTCTAGTTCTCCCATTTTGTTTCCTAGACTTCTAGCATTTGTATACATACATCTAAGTTCCCTTCGTGTTACCTTTTTGGACCTTCTACTCTTGGCTGTCCTTACAGTTTCATTTACGGTATCCTTTACTGCTCCTGTGTTATCTCCCATGTTTGCTGTGTGGTCATCCCCTCCTGTGTCTGAGTTGTCCTTTCCTGCTTGTTCTCCTTTGTTGGCTGTGAGGTCGACCTCTCTTGTGTATGAGTAGTGGTCCTTTGTTCCTACGTCGGGGCATCCTGTTGTCCGTGCCATCGACCGGTTGTCGACTGTCGGCTTTCCCCTGTCCTTCAGTTTAAAGCCTTCTCTATTGCTTTCTTCATGTTGCCTGCCAAAACTCTTGCTCCTTCCTTGTTGAGGTGTAGTCCATCCCTTCTGTAGTACTTGCTTTTTCCCCAGAACGCCGTCCAGTTGCGCACGAAGTCGAAGCCTTCGTCTTCGCACCATCGTCTCATCCAGGCGTTGATCACTTGCAATTCCCCTTGTCTCTTTCCATCTGCTCTTGGTACAGGGAGGATTTCAGAGAAGGCCACCTTCACCTCCCTGATCTTCAATTGTCTTCCGAGTGAGCGGAGCTGGCCCTTCATCTCTTCCCTGTCATACTTCCGCCCGCTCACATCATTTGTTCCCACGTGGATAAGCACAGCGGTGTCCACTCCCCGTGCGCCATCTATGATCCTGGAGATCCTGCTGGTCACATCCTTTACTCTTGCTCCAGGCAGACAGGTGACGACTCTGTCCTCTCTTCCTCCTGCGGTGTGGCTGTCCACGTGTCGTATAATGGAGTCGCCTACGATGATCCCCATCTTCTTTATTCGGGAGTTCCTTGGGGGGCGTAGGTCCACGTCCTTGGAGTAGGGCCAGTCATCTTCCTCCAATGATACTCTTGAAATTGTTTCCTGTTCTTTGGGTGGGGGGACATCTTCCTGTGCTCTCACTATTCCTCCTGTTGTGCGGTTGTCTCCTATCTCGTCTTCGTTTTCTTCTGTGTTTGCATGGATGTCTTCTCTCCTCACATGTGTTTCCTGAGTACAGTTTTCCAGCCCTGGGAACTCTACGTGGTGCTGATGGGCTTCCTCTATGAACGTTTCTAGATCCTTGACCTCGTCGTTTGGGCTGTACTCCACTAGAATCTTCCCTTGTGCTCGGATTCTGTCTTCGAGTTCCATCACTGTTCCCTCCAATAGTCTTACCTGACATTTCAAGCTATCCATCTCCATGCATCGATCGCAAATGTATGCCTGGATCCCCGAAGGGAGGTAGTCATACATATTGCAGTCGATGCAGAAGACAGGAAAGCTCATCTTCTGACTTCCTTGGGCTTCCATTTCGTGCTTCACTCGTGGGTTGTCTGAGTGATTTGTTGTGACCTACTGCTGCTCTTTTTCCTACTGATCCTACCTCCCCCTTACCTTCTGACTTCCTGACTGCAAGCTTCCTATTTGAGTGAGTCTGTTTGTGTTACAGTGCCTGTGCCTTTGTGTGCTTGTGTCCCTTGCCTGCTGCTTCCTTGTGTTGCTTGCCTTGTTGTCTCTCTCGTGTGTGCTGTCTCTGCTCTACCTCACCTTGATTGTATGTGCGGGTTGGTTTCTTTTGTGTCTGTCTCTTCCTTACCTTCTGTGGTTGTCGGTTCCTTACCGGTCTGTTCTCCTCTGGTGTTCTTGAGAGTAGCGCTCGTCCCTTGCAAGGCCCTTCGCAAAGGCGCTCTCGCTAAGGCGAGCGCCTTTACCGCACGCCTTCGCCGCGCGCCGAACGGCTGGGCGCCGTTGGCTCCTCCCCTTTTCAAGGGGGAGTCCGGCGCTGCCTGTGACGCTTGGGGGGGGCGGAGCGAACTCTCGCCGCTACCCCGAGCCTACTGTCTTCCTCCTCCTGCTTGCTTCGGTGCCCGGCACCAACGCTGCCTGTCTCCTCTGCTTCCTGCTTCCCTTCTCTCCTCTCTCTTCGGCACCGCGTGTGCCGCGCTGGCTCCTCCCCTTTTCAAGGGGGAGTCCGGCGCTGCCTGTGACGCTTGGGGGGGGCGGAGCGAACTCTCGCCGCTACCCCGAGCCTACTGTCTTCCTCCTCCTGCTTGCTTCGGTGCCCGGCACCAACGCTGCCTGTCTCCTCTGCTTCCTGCTTCCCTTCTCTCCTCTCTCTTCGGCACCGCGTGTGCCGCGCTGGCTCCTCCCCTTTTCAAGGGGGAGTCCGGCGCTGCCTGTGACGCTTGGGGGGGGCGGAGCGAACTCTCGCCGCTACCCCGAGCCTACTGTCTTCCTCCTCCTGCTTGCTTCGGTGCCCGGCACCAACGCTGCCTGTCTCCTCTGCTTCCTGCTTCCCTTCTCTCCTCTCTCTTCGGCACCGCGTGTGCCGCGCTGGCTCCTCCCCTTTTCAAGGGGGAGTCCGGCGCTGCCTGTGACGCTTGGGGGGGGCGGAGCGAACTCTCGCCGCTACCCCGAGCCTACTGTCTTCCTCCTCCTGCTTGCTTCGGTGCCCGGCACCAACGCTGCCTGTCTCCTCTGCTTCCTGCTTCCCTTCTCTCCTCTCTCTTCGGCACCGCGTGTGCCGCGCTGGCTCCTCCCCTTTTCAAGGGGGAGTCCGGCGCTGCCTGTGACGCTTGGGGGGGGCGGAGCGAACTCTCGCCCCTACCCCGAGCCTACTGTCTTCCTCCTCCTGCTTGCTTCGGTGCCCGGCACCAACGCTGCCTGTCTCCTCTGCTTCCTGCTTCCCTTCTCTCCTCTCTCTTGCGGTGCTTGGGGGGGATGTAGGATCACGGGGGAGGGGGGTGACGCGAGTGTGGGGGGGAGGATGCCGGTTCGCAGGGGGGATGCCGGATCGGATTGGAAAAAAAAAGTTGTAAAACGCGGTTCGGAGTAGGCAGGAGGAGGTTTTAGCATGCGCGGTATACGCGTGTGTGCGTTATATTAATTTTTTTTACATAAATTTGTGTTCCCCGCGCGCTATACCCGTGTGCGCATTTTACACGGGTGCGCGGTATATGGGTGAAAATACGGTAGTTTTCCCGTCAACACTCAATGGGGAAAAAACCATTAACAAATAAGCACCAAAATATATCGCACTTTGAGGTATATAAAGAAATATGAACTAACAAATTAAACCCCCCCTGTTACAAAACCACGCAAGAGGTTTTTAGTGCTGGCCGCCACACTGAATGATCTGCACTGCTCCAGCGCTCATAGGAACTGTATGACCATTGAAGCAGCGCATTCACCGCACCAGCCAGCACTAAAACCTCTTGCACGGTTTTGTAAAAGGGAGGTGGGAGGGTAAAATAC
Organism: Geotrypetes seraphini; assembly: GCF_902459505.1. NCBI lineage: Eukaryota > Metazoa > Chordata > Amphibia > Gymnophiona > Dermophiidae > Geotrypetes > Geotrypetes seraphini. The sequence continues at coordinate 26,364,385 of NC_047085.1, read as the reverse complement.
CTCTATAAGTTGGTTACATTAAACTTGGGGCTCCACATTGATTAAAAATTTTAATTGCTCAATTATTATTTTGTCAGCATGTTCCCTTTCTTTGGTTCTGCTTCCTTTTGTCTGTGCTCTAAACTCCGTTCCCAGGATCTCTTGTCCATTCACTATTTCTTTTCTCTCTTCCTTTCTTCTTCACTTCCTGCCCTATATCTATCTTTCACATTGATCTTTCTTCCAGTTTTCTGCCTCCATTCATGGGCAACATCTCTTCCCTTCTCACTTTCTTCCATCAGTGTGACAGCATTTCTCCCTCTGTTCCCTTCCCTTCCATCTATAGGCATCCCCCCACTCTCTTTTCCTTTCTCCTCCCCTCCCTTCATGTTCAACATCTCCCTTCTTCATCCATCCCCTATTTCCATCTAACATTTCTCTCTTTTCCATCTGCATGGAGATCCAGGGAAGCAATTCCAGAGAGGTGGGTAGGGCTTCCCTCCTGAAGCCTCCAATGGAGGCACTGGTGAGTTATATGTGTTGTAAGATCACCATGTTGTGTGCCTCTTAGAGTGTATAGCATAATCGGGATCTGGAGCTGTGCTTGTGATGGTGGATGATGAGTTAGAATTAGCAGCCCTTCAGGGAGGAAGGGAGCTGCATATGTGGCAGACTTTGCAGATTCCTACATTGGAGACTTTTTCCAAAACTCCTTCCTCAGACATATGATACCTGGTATCTATGAAACTATATCTTCTTCCTAGCTGAGAGAGGTAGGGATAGCTGACCTGGGCACAGAGGAGGGGCTAAGCAAGAGGACGGGGGTGAAGGGAAGAGAGAGGGAGGAGTTGGTACACAGAGATGGGAAGGGAAGACAGATGCAAGAAAAGATGGGAATAAGGGAGAAGATGGTACACATGGATGGAGGGGAGGAGAGGGGAAGGGCAGAGAGAGGGAGCAAATGGTGCACATGGATATATGATGAAGGAAGACATGGAACAGTAGATATATTTGAGAAGGAAGCAGAAAAATTAAAGAAAGTTGATTAAAAGTTAATGCCAAAGATGGATGTAGGGCAGAAAGTGAAGAAGGAGAGTAAAACAGCAAATGGATAAGAAGGTCCTGGAAACACAGTTAAGAGCACAGACAGAAAGAAGTTTAACCAGAGACTGAGAAAAGATGATTAGAAAAATAAAATCACCAGACAACAAAGATAGGAAAAATGATTTTATTTTCAATTTAGTAATTGAAATATGGCAAGTTTGAGAGTTTATATCTGCTGTCTACTGTAAATTTTGCACTGTTCATGAAGAAATACATTTGTTTCTATTTCTGTGGTGTTGTACTGCATGCAGAGTCTGGCATCTTAGGGTTTCATTTGTGTATATTTAGGACTTTTAGTGTGTTGTACTGTATTTGCAAAGCATTTATCTGTGGTCTGCATATGTGACCAAGGCCAGGTGTTCTGGTAGGAATGAATGTTTGAGAAGCACCATACAGTGTGCATTATGTAGTTTAATTTGTGGTTAACCATTATTAATATGATTATATTGTGTGTATATATGAAAAATGAATGGAAAAAAATGGCATTACAATTACACTTCTCCCTCCGGATTTGCGGGGGATAGGGGCAGAGCCGGACCACGAATGGTGAAATACTGCGAATATCTTCTGGTCCGGCTCTGACCCACCCCCGCCTCCCTCCTGCCTTCCCCCCGGCATCCCGACCTTACCTGGTGGTCTAGCAGGCTTTCGGGGCAGGAGCGATCTTCCTACGCTCCTGCCCCGTGCAGATCGCCAATAGGAAATAGCTGCCGTGAGTTCCCGTAGTCTCTCGAGACTACGACGGGAACTCCCCACAGTCATTTCCTATTCACCTTAGAATTTCACTGACTGTTCAATGTTTCTCTTATCTATCTATACTCTGTAATTCGCTGTTTGTACAGCGTTTCTTCATTGTGAACCGCCTAGAAGTTGCAAGATTATGGCAGTATAGAAAAATAAAGTTATTATTATTATTATTATTATTGGCGATCTACACGGGGCAGGAGTGTAGGAAGATCGCTCCTGCCCTGATAGCCCGCTAGAATACCAGGTAAGGCCGGGACACCGGGGGAAAGGCTAAACTGTGGGGGGGTTTCTTTTTTTCCCCCTTCCCCCAAAAAATCATGAATATGTGAAATCGCGATTGCCGAAACCGCGAATGGGGAGGGAGAAGTATAGTACTATTATTATGGTGGCGAGGTCTGGGGTGGAGCTTGAGTGCCCCCAATCATTTTTAAAAGTTTGCTGTATGGTATATAGTATTAAAGGGAATGACTTAATTAGACAAATATAGAGGGATTTTATTTGGTTGCCTTGTGTTTTTCCTTGTGCTTGGGTATAGTCCTATATTATTCCATTTCGGGCTAGATTCACAAAGCAAACCGATCGTGTACTGATCAGTTTGCGATCCCTTTGCGACCCGATTGTACTCCAGCCCGATTCACTTACCTCTCTGCTGATCCAATTCCGATCCACGCTTGCAAATGAGGGGAACGGCATGCAAAGTAGGCAGGGACGCAATTCACAAAACAAATTTTGCAAACCAACTGGCCTGGCCGATCAACTCAAGAAGCGACTGCTGGGGACGAAGTCGCAAACGTCTTTTCTGACTCTCCAGCTCCATTGCCGCCCTGCTCTCTGCACGCCCTGTTCTCTGTTGCCCCGATCTCGCTGCTTTTACTCTTCTCACCACCCTGCTCTCTGCTCTTCTCCTGGTCTTTCAGCCCCACTGCCATGACTCTCCTCTAGCCACCCTGCTTTCTGCCCCAACTTACCGCCCTGCTCTCTGCCCTGAATACAGAACTCCCCCTGCTCTCTGCCGCCCCCGACTCTCCTGCTCTCTGCCTTCCTCCCCCCCCCCCCGCAGTGTGAGCCCACGTGTTTAAAGCAGGGCTGCACTAGGCAGTGGGCTCGCACTGCAGAGAAGGCGGCAGAGAGCAAGAAAGTCAGAGCCAGTGAGTTTAAGGCTGCTGCCGCCTGGGATCGCCCTTCAAGAGAGTTGGGGCTCCAATAAACAAAACAAAAAACGGAGCAGAAATGAACAAGAACTCATGCGCAGACCATCTACAGGGAAAGCAGATGGTCTGCGTATGCGTCTGGGTTGCACACTTGCAATCCATATCGGTGGATAGGGGGTGTTCCTCCGATCGCCCCCATTCGAATATTGCTGGATTGTGAATCCATCGGACCTGCCCAGATTGGACACGGATTGGTCACGATTGGGCAGGTTAGTGAATCTAGCCCTTGGTATGGAATGAGGATAGAAGTGTGAAAGTACCTTAGGAAACACATTAATGTTGGTTCTTTGGGGGGGGGGGGGGGTATGGTCTTGATGCATGACTTGTTAACGATGGACTGTCTGGGCCTTTATCGTCCATTTGTTCTAATCAGGATTTATTGGAATCAATTTATGGAGCTACAGTTGGCCGCAGCTGAATTTTAATTGTAAGGGGAGGGAGCGGTCACAAGGTTAAGCTATCACCGCTGTGGCGGAATGTTGACTTCTTCCAGGTGGCCATTGAGTTTGAAGGAAAGTGTTTAAAGGAATTATGGGGTGTGGAATACTTGTGTGCAATACCACTGCAAGTGGATGTGAAGCCTGGTGAAGCCGCTGGTCTCATGGGGGGGTTTACAATCACTGTGTAATTTGAACATGGATACAGTTGTGATTTTGACAGGGCAGCTAGGTCATTACCAAGTAGCTGACGGTGATTATTTGATGGTAAGAGACCGGACGGAAAGAAAGGTTGTTTTTAAACATCTTTATTCATTTTTAACACTTTCATTAAGTGAATACAAAAAAAAAAAAAAATTCATTTTACACTTTATACATCACTTAAAATCCTTAAAATATATAATTAGATCAACATTTTTCCCCATCAAAAGTTATTACATAGTTATTGATGAAATATATTCATATCCTTCAAAAAATGCAAATGACATATTTTTCATCTTTATAAAGAAATAGTAAGCACCTATATAAAATATTTTAATTATTCAAAACCCAAACCAATCCAACCCACCCCATCAATAAAAAAATTAAAAAAAAATTAAAAAATTAAATTCAAATAACCCCCCCTCCCTCTGGTTGTGCATCTGATATATCAACAAGTTCAAAATTATAATAAATCTACAAACGACATCAATGGGCCCCATATTAATTTGAAAATTTTTATATTCCCCGACAAATCAGCATACATTTTCTCATATTTATAAATTAAACATAAATTTGCCCACCAGAATGTGAAATTTAGACAGTCCCAATTTTTCCAATTTCGCATAATTAATTGTATAGCTGTACCTGTCATAATTAAAAACAATCGCCTCCTATATTTATCTAAGGGATCTTTAACATACAATGCAGTCCCTCAAATTACTACTTCATTAGTTAAAGGAATATCAGAATCTAAAATATTATTAAAATGTCCCCAAAAGGTGGTTAATGTATGATTGTTAGATTGCTACTTCAAGAATTGTTAAATAAAGCTGCGGCCATGAAATTTGTTCCGACAAATATGTAACTAGTCATTTGTCGTAACGCTGTTATGGTATGATTATTTGCGTGAGGGAACGAAGAAGTGTGAATGTCATATGTTATGCACTAACTAGAATATGAATGGACAAACTTTCACAGTCTGAAGCCCACAAAAGAGACGGTTTGGATAGGCTGGAGTGAGCTTCAGCATCAACTTTAAAATTTGGAACCTAAGGACAGTACCGGGTGGACTTCTAAGGTTTGTGGTTCAGAAGAAACAAAGAAAAAAAAAAAAAAAGACAAATCATTAAATTGGGCAGACCGGGGAGACCGTTCAGGTCTTTATCTGCCATCATTTACTATGTTAGTGTGTTACTTTGGTTCCATTTTTGAAAAAATAAATAAACTCTGGGCATGGGGGAGATTGGGAGAGAAAACAAATGAAGGAAAATGCTAAAGGGGAAGCTATCAATATGGACTAGTATTAAGATGGGTTATTTTACCACAAGTCATGCGTACAGAGTCTCATCACATAAAATGAGACCCAATGCTAAAATTACATGGCTTGTAGTAAAGTAATCCACCTTAAAAGAAGCCCACATTGGGAACTTCTCCCTTAATGATGGAGAGTGATTGGGAGAATTTGGACAGAGGGGGAGAGGTAAGAACATAAGAATAGCCTTACTGGGTCTGACCAATGGCTCATCCAGCCCAGTATCTCGTCTTCATGGAGGCCAATCCAGGTCACTAGTACCTGGCCAAAACCCAAGGAGTAGCAACATTCCAGCATCTCAAAGAATAGCAAGATTCCAGAACCCCAATGAGAGCAACATTCCATGATACCGATTCAGGGCAAGCAGTAGCTTCCCCCATGTCTTTCTCAATAACAGACTATGGACTTTTCCTCCAGGAACTTTTCCAAACCTTTCTTAAAACCAGCTAAGCTATTCATAAGAACATAAGAATAGCCTTACTATAGCTTTCTTCAGGTAAAAAGAAGTAGATTAAAGAAGGCCACAGCATACAGTTTCACTTATTCAGACAGGGCAAGACAAACATAGAAACACGACAGCAGATAAAGGCCAAATGGCCCATCCAGTCTGCCCATCCGCAGTAAACAATTATCTATTCCTCTCTCCAAGAGATCTCACGTGCCTATCCCAGGCGTTCTTGAATTTAGATACTGTCTCTGTCTCCACCACCTCTTCCGGGAGACTGTTCATGCATCTACCACCCTTTCTGGAACAGCCCTGGACCAGCTTTTGCTTTGCCGTCCCCTGCCTCCTTCCGTGGAGTTCCGCCACATCAGCTTTCTTCTAGCCAGCCAACTCACCTGCAAAGTCCTCGAGGGCCACAACTCAGTTGGGTTTTCCAAGATTTCTGCAGTGAATATGCACGAGATTGATTTGTATGCACTGCTTCCATTGTATGCAAATAGATCTCATGCACATTCATGGTGGAAATCTTAAAAACCCGATTGGTTTGTAGCCCTCAAGGACCGTAGTGGTTAACCCCTGTTCTAGAGTCTTCTTCACAATGGTGTTGCTGACCTCTAGCGGCAGTCTTGCAGTACTATGGTACTTCTGCGGTTTTCAAGCTTCTTTATAAGGGCTTTTTTCTTTAATATGGCAGCTGAATCATATGAAAGAAGGCAACTACCAGGACAAGGATCAATCCTGCCCCCATCACCCCCTGGAACTCCTGGCATAAACTGGGGTTATGCAGGTGAGTTGGCTGGCTAGAAGAAAATTAATTTGAGGGAACACCCAGGAGGGAGGCAGGGGACGCCAAAGCAAAAGCTGGCCCAGGGCTCCGTAGTCACTTAAGCCACCCCTGTGTACCCACTGTGAAACAAATAAGTGTGATGTGATCTGGCACAGTCCATCCTAGCAGCCCACACATGGGAGAAAAGGGTGTTAAGGCGGGGGAGGGGGGTCTGATGCAAACAAAAACAGGTGTCTTGAGAACTCTAAAATCCAAATCTACTTAAAATGTGCTGTTCTACTGTTTACACCATAAATGTATTAACTTTACTTAATTCTCTTATCTATTTATGCTCTGCATGTTGTCTGTGCTTTGCAAATAATAAATAAAAAACAGTAGGAGGGAAGTTCTGATAAATCAGACCCTAATTATATAATTACTACTGTCATAAAAACAGAACGTGGAAGAAGAGTCACCTGATTGACTCTTTAATTAGAAACATGAATGTGTAGCTCTTCGCTGGTGGAGACAGCGTACAATTCCCTTAAGGTTTCTTAATTCTACTATCAAGCTCCCGGCTTCTCAATGGAAACTGCAGCATACAGGCAAGAAATGATGGAAGAAAATATTTTAACAACAGAGATCCATTATCTAGTAGCTTTCAGTTGTTATTAAACCAGACACGTGTAATGGTTGGTCAGCGAGAAATGCTTCGTGCATGGCCATATTCAAACCCTGCCCGTATGCTTAAAACTCGCCGCATGTTTAACAGATCAATTTTAACCAGTTTAACCAGTTTAGCCAGTTTAACCAGTTTAACCAGTTTTGACCAGTTTAGCATCAATGTACTTCAGCTATCAAATATCCCGCATGGCTAATCGCGGTCTTTTCAGGGGTTTACAGCTGCCTCCGATGAGTGTATGTACATGGATTACAACGAGCTCATCGATTGATGCCCAGATGGTGTACCACATGAAATGCTGGCCTTTAACGATTGAAAATTAGTGACAGATCAGGAGGTTTTCGGTAGTGTTGAAACACGGGTGCTAGAAGCGGATACCAGTAGGTCTGGGCTGCTGATTGCAAGTAGAAGTTCATAAAAATACTTTTTATGGGATTGGGAACCATATAATATACCATACCATACTGATTCTTGTATCCCGCAAATGTCAACTTGGAATCATTGCAGCTTACATTGATACTAAAATTATTATGAAATGAAGGGAATTCCACCAATAATATATATCCCTCTCTGGCTTAGAGAGATATATATTATAAAGAACTATTAATTTGGGGAAAGTTAGCTCGCTTGATTAAAACTTACCTCTGTAATAATAATTAAATATATATGTGAATATTTATTCAAGAACTCTTTTACAAAGCCGCACGGCAACAGCCCCGAAGCCCTTTAAATCTCTATGGGCTTCGGGGCCATTAGCACAGCCACTAGCATGGCTTTGTAAAAGAGGCCGTAAGACTCAGAACATTTATAAGCAAACTGAAAATTTGTTTAAAAGCATTAAAATCAAGCAGGTAGAGCAATTACAGTTAGGATTTTTAAGCAAAGATAATGGTATTACACAAGACAACATTTCTCTACGGTTAAATGATTAAGGTTACTCACAAATGCTAGTTGAAAAGTCCTTAGGCTTGAACACATGTTTGCAGGAAGCACATGGCCAAATGCTGGTTGAAAAGTTCTTAGAAGGCCACCCTGTAGGCAGGAGCACATGGCCTGGAGAGGTTGCAGCTTGAGCCAACACTGGTCTGAAGGAAGAGGGAAATAAAAGAGACAGAACACTGGGACATCTTCTGGTTTTATGGATGTGGGTGGATTGAAACTCCGGCAGTCTCTGGCATCACATCCAATCATAGAGCAGTGCATCACAGAGCAGGGCAGTCTTGTCTTCGTTGATGTCACTATTAAATCTTCTTGCAGACTGGGGTAAAATGGCTCAGTCCTTTTACTGGCACACCCAGTCATGCTTTTGTGTATTGGCCTGAGCTGCTGCGTCTGGCCAGGTCTTTGTCTGAAGGTCTGTTGTAAGATGGCTGAGGGCAGGGCTCAAAACTTTTCTTTAAGTCATTTCAAGCAAACTTAAATAATTTACCTCCAACAACTAAATATAAGAAAAAAGCACACATTCTACTAAGGATGCAATTACTATAACAAATCATATTTTAAATACTTATTAAACCTTGAATGAAAAGAAGAGAAAGAAAAAAGGGGGAGAGGGAAAAGAGAGACTATTTTGTGTACGGAGTGTGGTAGATAGTATAAAGAGAGACCATTTTGTGTACGGAGTGTGGTATCATATGACAAAGTGGTATTTGCAAATAATATCATGCTACAACATAATATTAGAAATGAGGTATAGACCACATATTTGAATACATTATAACAGGTCAGTTCAGTGAAGAGAATAGATGCATTTTCAGTGTCTTCCTGAATTGGAAATATGTGTTAAGTCGTCGTAAGTTGCTCAGGAGCTCATTCCAGACTTTGGGTCCTTGGAATTCAAAGGTGGTCTCGAAGAGAGCTTTTCTCCGGACCTGGCATGGGGAGGGGAGTGGTAGCTTCTAGCCCTGAATTGTCCACGAATGCACTTTCTAATACAGCACTTTAAAGCATCAGTGCACTTCCTTAAGATAAGTACTTTTTTCCGTTGGTTCTGTGTTCCAAAATGAATTCTTAGGTGATTGAATAGTAAATTTAGTATGAATTAGGAGACTTACATCAAATGAATTTTATGACATTTTTTTTAAAAAAAAGAAAAAGTTGTGAATTTAATGAATGAATTAAAGTATTATAGTATTAACTGAATTTCTAAAGTAGGTAGGATGGGTTCAAGCCAGTGATGTAAGTAGGAGTAAGAGAACAACTTGGCTTGTCTCTTTGAGAAAATCTGGAATGGGTGTAACTCCATAATCTGAGGCTTGTTCCCTTATTCAATAAGTTCAATAAGTTTTTTTTATTATAATTTGAATAATACATTATCCAATAATAGAAAGGAAAAAAGGAGAATCTACAATCAAAATACATAATTACATCATGCATAAATCCTTTTTAAGCCCACTAAAAAGGGGGGCAGTGTACTAATTCAACAAGAAATAGTAAAAGAAAAGATAAAGGAAAGATTCTCAGTTCACCTTCGTGAACCTTGTATCTTTCCTTGCTATTTGGGGAATATATTCCTCCTCAAAATCTTAGCAATGAAACATACAAAAAGAATAATACTTATTTCTGCTCATGAGCAACTAGAAATTGTTGTAGTTGAATGGGATCCCAAAAAACATATTCAACATCGTGTAACTTAACTAAACATTTACAGGGAAATTTTAAATAAAAAGATGCCTCTAGGGCCAAAACTCTAAGTTTTAACTTCAAAAACTCTTTCCTTCTAAATTGAGTAGCTCTAGAAACATCAGGAAAAATCCTAAGTCACCACAAAATTTAGTTAACCTATTTTTAAAGTAAAGTTTCATGATTAATATTTTATCTATCTCACTCATGCATGTTATCACCAGAGTAGACCTACTCTGAATTACATCTTGAGTATCTTCCAAAAATTCAGTTAAATTAATTTCTGTTGTGACCAGATGGTCCACCTCTTGGGCAGATTCTTTTTTTTTTTTTAGGTACATAATAATAATTATTTATTGGAAAATTCTCCGCATTGGTCAGCCCCAGTATTTCTTTAAAAAAAATTTTTTAACAAGATTTCAGGTGATAATAAGTGAGTGACAGGGAAATTGACCAATCGGAGATTTCTTGCTTGGTTCATATTTTCCATAGATTCTATTTTAGCATGTATCACAGTAGAATCTTTAACAGCAGAGACTGAGACAGCTTGTAATGTATTACACTGAGCTTCAGTAACATTTAAACGTTTGTCCAAACAACTTCAATTGGAATCCACATTTTCTAATTTACAGGAGACAGATTGTGAAAAATCCCCCATTTGTTTCATCGTTGACCTAAGAAGCCCTTCAACCCTAGTGATACCTAACCACAAATCTTTAAGTGTAATATCTTGGGCTTCCACCATAGGTGATTGTTCCTCCACTAGACCAAAAAAGTCCAAAACTTTAGGTATTTCAGAGTAAACCAACTTGTTAGTCTGAATGGGGGTTGCCACCTGTTCGGAGGATATAGCAGGAACATTATTCCTACTTCCACCAGATACTGGATGAAGGGGAGGAGATCGTTCGAGAGGACTCATAAAAGCACCAGACAAAGAGGAATTCATATTAATTGGTACTACAGCAGAATTTCCAGTTGCTAATGTTAAGTGCCTATCCATGGGGCCCACAATAGCTGATGTAGAACTCTTCGGTTTAATTTTCCTTTTCCCCATGTTGGCCCAACATTAACATTATATAGTTACCATCAACGTTCAGTTCCAACTCCCTGGCTCCTCGTGGCTCCAAGGGGCTCCCAAGGGGCTTGGCGTGCCCCTTTGGGCATGCCCCTTCAGCCATGCCCTGCGGCCGCAACCGTGGCGGCAGCTTCAATAAATCCAATTTGAGACGGACCCAATGACGTCAAGGGTCCGTCTCAATTAGTGCCTACCAACAAGCCCGCCGGGAGAAAACATCTGCTGCTGCAAGAGGCTCGGGGGGGGGGTCAGTAAAGTATTCAACAGTCTCCTCTCATATCCCTCAGGTATCCGACCCGCTCCCGAGTTGGCCGCTACAGCGGCTTCAATAAATCCAATCTCACGTCCCTCAGGTATCCGACCAGCTCCCGTTCCCTTATTAATAAAATCCTTTCAGTATCATTTTGGTTACTGGTGGTTTATATATTTGATTTAATTAATAAGCAACCACCTGAGTTTTTCTAGTTTACTGTTGTAAAACCTTAAATAAATCACGTATGTTCAGTAGAACCTCTCCATAAGAATTTGGTCTTTTTAAAGTGTGAAATAGACCACACAAATATAGCCCAAAATTGGAAGAAAAAAATTTCCTGAAAATTCCAAAACCAAATCAAACATTTTTTTTTGTCTGCACACTTCCCTGTCAATCAGAATGTCCACCTATGGGCCAGCCCAATGACTCAGTTGGCAAGCACCGTGAATTACAGTCCAAAACCTCCCCGCGATGAGTATCCTGTCATCAGATGGGGGAAATCTGCGCGGGAGGAAAGGAGGAGAAGGGGGATCATGATCATTGTGTAAGGGTAAAATCTAATGGCCCAATTAAAGACCACGTCTGCAGGATTCAAGAATGTGACCTACAGCTTTGGCTCCTGGCTGACGACTCCCACAGGAATTCCTGACTTAGAATGTCAGGGGATGGGGAGGTTGTATAACATGGCTCTTCTATACTTTTCATATGGAGTCCATGGACGTCAATTGTAATCCACTCAGGATGGATTTTAAAATTTAAATATGGCAATATATAAATCAAATGGAATGGAAAAGTAAGGTGCCCAATTCCAGCTCTGGTGCAGATTCAGCTAAAAATGTAGCGGAGCAGGAGGAAAATTCTGGATGAATAAATAACCCCACCCTACCCCCCACCCTCCTTTTACAAAACAGTAATGTGGTTTTTTTGCGCCGGCTGCAGTGGTAACAGCTCCAATGCTCATAGGAATTCTATGAGCGTCTGAGCTGTTGCCACCACTGCCAGCGCTAAAAACTGCACTATTGTTTTATAAAAGGGGGGGAAGGGTAAGAAAGGTTACATAAGTTCAGAATAATCTGTATATTTGGAGCTGAATTTCTTCCCTATACTAACAAATCTTGAAAGAAATACTAAAGTACTTGATTAATAGGTAAACTGCTGCTCATATTCCATCTAAATGCGAGGCAAATGGTCTGTTTTGGGGTTTTTTTCTTCATTTGGGCTCATTAAGAATTTATATATAATTTCAACACCTACAGCTTTGATGTCGTTTAACTAGGAGATCTGCTTAGAATGAACCCCGTGGCTGCACATTTGTCGAGTGGGCCAGCCTTTGTGTAGCTTTCCATCATACGCAGATTAATCATATTAACGAATGCACACACATTCTCATTCCGCTTCAAAGGCCAAGTGTGGCACAAGAAAAAAAGGGAAATCCTACACGCCTGAGATTAAAAAAAAAACAAAAGGATCTTCAGCTCAGGCAAGACTTGTCAAGGTAATTCCACTTAGCACTGGTGGAACATGAACATATTTGGAAGCTGTGCGGCAGCAATGAATTACTGTCACCTTGGCACACATCCCACCTCCTTTATGTCATGTTCTAATAGATTGAAGCTTGTTCCAAAAAAAAAAAAAAGTAAATAATAAAAGGTATGAGCCAGGAATCAATCGGGATTAGAGTTACAACAAAGACAGAGGTTGCTAGACTGACCAGTGTGGGGTTTATTTTCACAGCGGCGGTAACTGCTCCGATGATCATATGAGCGGCGCTAAAACCCTCGCTCTGCATTCATAAAAGAACGCAAAGTGCGGGTTTTAGCGCCACTCATAGGATCGGAGCAGTTGCCGCCGCTGCAGCCGCGAAGCGCAGGGCTATGTGTTCTTTTACAAACGCATAGCGCGGGTTTTAGCGACGCTCATATGATCGTCGGAGCAGTTGCCGCCGCCGCAGCCACTAAAACCCACGCTATGCGTTCGTAAAAGAGCATGCACAAAATTCCGGCACTGTTTTGTAAAGGGGGGGAGGGTTATTTATTTATTCATCCTCAATTTTCCTCTCGCTTCACTATATTTTTAGTTGAATCTGCACCAGAGCTGGGATTGGACACCTCACTTTTCCATTCCATTTGATTATTTATATATTGCCATATTTAAACTTTAAATCTATCCTAAGTGCCGGAAATAAACCAGGTGGAACACGCACGGCAAAGCAGTGGCTGAAAGTCTCTGTGTTACATTAGCTGCAAAACGGACTAAAGCCAGTCTAAATGAATCATTGCAAGCACAGTTTGCTTTGAGCTTCAGGCCCTGAAAATCTAAAAGCAGTCCCCAGATGGATCAGGGTTAGTTACCTGGGCTATCTATCTGAGTTTAAAATACTGAGTGGCCGATACAGAAAGCATTACCACATGTTTAAAATGGCTACTGGTTGAGCCATGCAAGGAAGCATCCACGTGGGTCTTAATTAGCATAGAAACTCTTATTGCAGGCCGCATTGAAATGCATGGTAATGTGGTCATTATAGATTCCATGATTGTGCGATTAAAAAAAAAAACAACCCAAAGGTTTCCCACAAGAGAAACTGCATCCAAACAAAAAAAGGCAATGGTGATATCAAATCCAACCAAATGGTCAGAAATCCTCTATTAGTAGTTTGAATCAAGGTTAAAAACAAGCAAAATGCCCATAAGGCGTGGTCCCGGCTAGGATCTGAGTTTCGGTGAAAACATCGCCTTCCTCAGGGGTCAACAGTGAGACGTGTCGGCATCTCTTCAACCAAAAGAAGCGCCAGATCCAGGAATGTGTAGAAGTTTTGGTTGAGAGGAGGGAATGTCTAGCAGCCCAAATTGTACACTGCAATGCCCCCTCCTGACCCAACCCCTCCCTGGCCCTGGTCATTTAGTGACTCCCTTCCTGACTTGCCTCCCCCCCTTCCCCTGATATTTAAAACAAACCTTGTACTGGTCTTCCCTCTCCTCCCCTCCTTGCAAAAACGTCTCTGGTTTCTAGAGGCACCCCCTCCTAACTTGAAAAAGCCTTCTTGGTGTCTACTGGAATTTCTCCCTTATATAGTAGATTGTTCCTGCTCCACTGTATGGGAAGCCCTGGTCCAATTAAAACCTGACACAAACTATAATGTACCATAGTAGATAATAGCAGAGAAAGACCCGGATGGTCCATCCAGTCTGCCCAATCTTACCCTCTCTTTAAATTTTCCTTAACTATTTCTTGGCCAGAACCAAAGTTCTGCCCGGTAATGTGCTTAGGTTCTATCTACTGAAGTCTCCATCAAAGCTCACTCCAGCCCATCTAAACCATCCCAGCCGTCGAAGCCTTCCCCAGCCCATCCTCAACCAAACGGCCATATACGGACACAGACCGTGCAAGTCTGCCCAGAATTGGCCTTAGTTCTTCAATATTTACTATTACTTTCTGATTCAAGATCCTCTGTGTTCATCCCACGCTTTTTTTAATTCTGCACTATTCTTTGTTTTAAAAGTGTTTCCATTAATTTACTTACCAGTCAGTAGTTCCCTACCTCTTTCCTCCCTTCTTCAATCCTCCGGTACCACTCTTGAATCTAGAGAAGCATTGAAAAGGTCAACCAGCCTAAGATCCATCAGTACCCTCGGATGTACTCCATCCAGCCCTAATGCTTTATCCACCTTCAGTTTAGTGAGCTTCTTGTGAACACAGTCCTCTGAAAATTGATAAGTTCTACCACACATCCAGTCCTATTTGCTTTTGCTTTCTGCTGTCCTGCTCCCAGTGTTTCAGCTGTGAACACGGCGGTGAAACTAATCCATAATGCAAAAAAATTCGACGTTACCCCACTCCTTATAAAATCACACTGGCTTCCAATTACACATCGAATTACATATAAAATCTTACTACTTATCTACAAAACCAAACTATCCCCCTCCCCCCCCCCCCAGATTTATAGACAGACTTCTCACCCCACACTGTCCAACTAGAACACTTCTATCAGGTAACCAGTGTCTTCTGGTTATTCCTTCCCCGCGACCTCTATTCTACGAGACCACCAGAAAGAAGATCTCCTCTGTTACAGCACCTACAGTGTGGAACTCCTTGCCCTCACATCTCCGGGAGGGAATACCTACGGACAGATTTAAAACCAACTTAAGACCTTCCTTTTTAAGGACACTTCTGATAAGTAGATGCCACGCCTTAGGAAGAAGGAAGAGCATCTCCCCCTCCTCTTGTGCTGACCTTTTCTGTCTCTCTTGCCTATTACAAATTGTGCTTCTGCCCCAATCCATTTGTTTCAATATGTCACTTAAGTCTTATTGTCTTAACCCTTTCAGGACCAAGGGACATATTTGTCCCATAACTTTAAAATCCTATAAATTTTGATTGGGATAGTCTACAGTTCTAAATTTGATATGTACGGATTCCATATGATACTGCCTTTATATAAACAAACTGGTTCCGACATTCATTCATTAGCGTCGTTGCCAGATTGACGAGAAGATTCACTTGCCACACTGTCCATAAGCCAGAAGTGTGATTTTTTTTTAAAAAAATAATGATATTTCACAAAAAAAATCAATTTTTTGGCATCTGCAAGCCCTTTTTACCATAAAAATGTCGTCAAAACCACAAAAATTGGCCTACGATCCTTATGGTCCTGAAAGGGTTAATATATTCCCCTTTGATTATAATAGTTATGAACCCTGTACACTGCTTAGACAATTTTTTTTAAGCTATCAAATTTTAAATAAAACTTGAAAAGAAATATTTGTTAAGCAATTCAGCCTCATCTTTACCAGCTTCTACATATTTTTCCCCTTTACCTTGTGTCTCCCCTCCCCTCCCCTCATTTTACCATGTCTGCTAATTTTTTTTCTTTCATTTGCATATTTGCTTTCCTGACTACTCAACTGGCCTCTTTTCATCTTTCCAGATATTTTTGCCTGTCTTCTTCTTTCTGCGATCTTTTGTAGTTTATAAAAGATAATCTCATTTTCTTTACCTTCTCAGCTACTGCTTTTGAGAACCAAAGTGGCCTTCTTTTCCTCTTGTTTTCATACGTTGCGAGGGAAAGGAAAGAGAATGCGGATAGGATTTGATAAACTGCTTTCTTTGTGGTTACAGTCAAAGCAGTTTACAGATTATGTATATATTTTGTACCTGGGGCACTAGAGAGTTAAGTGACTTGTCCAAAGTCCCAAGTAGCTGCGATGGAAATCGAACCCAGACGTGAGCCTATTCTCCTTTACGCAGCCATGTTTCAATGAAGCAATAAACTGCAGGAGGATTGAAGGTGATGAGATGATATATATTAGCTGCCTTAGAACTAAGATAGTGGCAATTTACTACTACTATCATTAATTATTTCTATAGTGCTACAAGATGCATGCAAAGCAGCACAGTGTCACAAAGAAGAAGAAAACAGTCCCTGCTCAAAAGAGCTTACGATCTAAACAGCCAAGACAGACAGACAAACAGGATGTCATGGATACAGTTAAGGGGAACAGTTAATCAGCTGGCTGGGTTGAAGGGCAGTGGGGAGTACAGGACAATCAAGCCATTGTGACATCACTGATGAGGTTGGCTCTTATTGGTGGAATGAGGCATTATGACATCACAATCTCAGCCCTGCTTCCCAAAGACTGAAACTCTTCACACTACTATGAATTATTTCTATAGCGCTACCAGACATACACAGCACTGTACAGAGTCACAAAGAAGACAGTCCCTGCTCGAAAGAACTTACAGTCTAAACAGGATGTGATAAATGCAGTTAATGGGAACGGTTAATCTGCTGGCTGGGTTGGAGGGCAGAGGAGTAGGGTTAAGGATTGAAGGCTATATCCAAAAGGTGGGTTTTCCGTCTGCTTTTAAGCAAGGGAAGAGAAGGGGCATGGCATTTAACAGGTAGAATTGAATTGATATCAGTTAGTTTAATTTGTTATACTCCACCTTTTCCTGAGGCAGAGTATAAAAATACATATACAGTCTAATTAAAACAGACAATCTAATACAAATATACAACACCGTCTCAGATAACACAGATCATGACTGCAGAGTATACAGTTCCCCCCTCATCTGCCATCTCAGTCCCAATTCAAGTTATAAGCAAGTTGGAACCGATAACTTTTCAACAATCTTTTAAAAGAAACTGTCACATTGCTGTTTAATCGCCCAAGGCAACAGGTGCTGTTCTTCCAGTTCAGCCATGTCAAAGGTGCTTCTCCTGGTCTCGTCAAGCCTTACCTGATGCAAAGCAGAAAGAATAAGTGCGAGGGTGCTTTCAGGTCGCAAAGACTTGGCTGGGAAATTCAGCTGCAAAACACTTCGAAACATGACACAGTCCTAAATGAACTAATAATAACAGCTTGAAACAAATGTAAAAAGCAACAGGGAGCTCGGTCTGCTGTGGTGCCAAAGAAAGCAAATAGAATGCTAAGAATTATCAGGAAAGGAATGGAAAACAAAGATGAGAAGGCTATAATGCCCGTCTGGCGCAGTGGTTAAAAGTCACAGCCTCAGCACCCTGAGGTTGTGGGTTCAAACCTACGCTGCACCTTCTGACCCTGGGCAAGTCAGTTAACCCCCCCATTACCCCAGGTACATTAGATAGATTGTGAGCCCACTGGGAAAGACAGGGAAAAATGCTTGAGTACCTGAATATATTCATGTAAACTGTTCTGAGCTCCTCTGGGAGAATGGTATAGAAAATGGGATAAATAAATCTCACTCCATGGAGCAGCTGCACCTCAAATACTGTGTGCAATTCTGATCACCACATCTCAAAAAAGATATAGCAGAATTAGAAAAGGTACAGAGAAGGGCAACGAAAATGATGAAAGGAATGGACATCGACATGGCAAATGAGGTTCAATGTGGATAAGTGCAAAGTAGTGCTGCCCGATTCAGGAAAAAAATTTTTGATTCGATTCGATTCAGCCTATTGAATTGGTTTTTCGATTCGATTCGATTTTCCTGCCCAATTTGGTGGTTTTTTTCAAACATCCTGGTGGGTTTATTTTACAGCCTCTTCACTCCCTTTGCCTTCTCCTAACCATACTGGCACTGTGGTGTAAACAAAATAAACAAACAAAAAAGACTTTTCCTCTCTCTGTTAAATCCTAGCTCACGTTCGCGGTCTAACACCACCTCTGGCAGGATACACGTTTCAAATCTGACATATTGTAATCACAAAATGGAAAATAGAATTAGTTTTTCTACCTTTTGTTGTCTGGTCATTATTCAAATCTTGGTCCCAGGCTCTGGTTGTCTTCTGATAACTTGCTTGCCAGGGTCTCCTTCTTTCTCCCTGCTAACCATCCATCTTCCATCTCTGTCCTCCCCTTCCATTTCTCTTCCTTTTTTTCGTCTCCCTCCACAGATCCACCTTTTCTTTAACTACCCTTTCATCCAGCATCTCTCCTTCCTTCCCCACCACCCCAGGGTCCACCATCTCTCCCTTTTCTTTTCCCAACTTCCCTCCTATCCAGTATCTCTATCCCTCCCTCCATACCATCCCTTGCATCCAACTTCTCTCCCTTTCTGTTCCTTTCCTCCCTAAATCCCATTGTCTATCATCTTTCTCCCTCTTCTCTCCCCAAATTCCAGCATATGCACATCTCTTTGAACCCCCCTTCCCTCCCTCCGTGTACTTCAATACCAGGGCCCCCGTACCCTGAAGGTCTGTCCCCCTTGAAGGTCTGTCCCCCCCTTTGAAGGCCTGCCTCCCCCCTTGAAGGCTTGTTCCCCCCTTGAAGACCTATCCCACCCCTGAAGGCCTGCCTGTCCCCCCCCTTGAAGACCTATCCCACCCTTGAAGGCCTGCCTGTCGCCCCCCTTAAAGACCTGCCTCCCCTTGAAGGCCCATCCCCCCCTTGAAAGCCTATCCCACCCCTGAAGGCCTGCCTCCCCCTAAAGGCCTGTCCCCCCTTGAAGACCTGTTCCCCCCTTTGAAGGCCTGCCTCCCCCTTGAAGGTTTGTCCCCCCTTGAAAGCCTATCCCACCCCTGAAGGCCTGTCTATCCCCCTAAAGGCCTGTCCCCCCTTTGAAGGCCTGCCTCCCCCCCTTGAAGGCTTGTCCCCCCTTGAAAGCCTATCCCACCCCTGAAGGCCTGTCCACCCCCCTTTGAAGGCCTGCTTGCCTGTCCCACCCTGAAGGACTGCTCACTCCTGCTTTAGGGGGCGAGGGGGGAGGGTCAGGCGAATCGGGAAGCTGGGTTTTTTTGTTTTGAACCGATATGAATCGATTCACACGAAGTGAATCAGTGAACCGATTCGAATCGTGAATCGGGCAGCACTAGTGCAAAGTGATGCATGTCAGGAACATAAATCTCATGCGTGAATACAGGATGTCCGGGGCGGTACTTGGAGAGACCTCCCAGGAAAGGGACTTGGGAGTTCTGATCGACAAGTCCATGATGCCACCTGCACAATGTGCTGCGGCAACGAAAAGGGCGAACAGAATGCTAGGAATGATCAAGAAGGGGATCACGAACAGATCGAAGGTTACCATGCCTCTGTACCGGGCCATGGTGCGCTCTCACCAGGAGTACTGTGTCCAGCACTGATTGACGTACATGAAGGACACGGTACTACTCGAAAGGGTCCAGATAAGAGCGACTAAAATGGTTAAGGGGCTGGAAGAGTTACCGTACAGTGAGAGATTGGAGAAGCTGGGCCTCTTCTCCCTTGAAAAGAGGAGACTGAGAGGGGACATGATCGACACATTCAAGATAATGAAGGGAATAGACTTAGTAGATAAAGACACGTTGTTCACCCTCTCCAAGGTAGAGAGAACAAGAGGGCACTCTCTAAAGTTAAAGGGGGATAGATTCCGTACAAATGTAAGGAAGTTGTTCTTTACCCAGAGAGTGATAGAAAACTGGAACGCTCTTCTGGAGTCTGTTATAGGGGAAAACACCCTCCAGGGATTCAAGACAAAGTTGGACAAGTTCCTGCTAAACTGGTGAGACTGGACTCATTTGGAGCACTGGTCTTGACCTAAGGGCCGCCGCGTGAGTGGACTGCTGGGCAGGATGGACCATTGGTCTGACTCAGAAGCGGCAATTCTTATGTTCTCATGTTCCCAATGAGGAAAGGGTAAAGTGGCTAGGATTCAGTCTGAAGAAGAGAATGTTCAGGGAGATATGGTTGAGGTCCCTAACCCCAGATCCTACTTTTCCCTCTCTTGCAAACCTTCTCTGATCTAACGTTGTAACCCTTCTTCCATAACTCTTTTTGTAATCTGCTTTGAACCGAAAGGTAATGGCGGAATAGAAATTTGTAATGTAATGTCTATAAAATACTGAGTGGACTGAAAAGGTTAGATGTGAATCACTTGTTCACTCTTTCCAAAAATACTAGGACTAGTGGACATGCGATGAAGATACTAAGTAGTAAATTTAAAACAAACCGGAGAAAATATATCTTCACTCATCATGTAATTAAACTCTGGAATTCATTGCCGGAGAATGTGGTAAAAGCAGTTAATGTAGCAGGGTTTAAAAAAAAAAAAAAAAAAAAAAAAAAAAAAGTTTGGATAATTTCCTAAAACAGCAATCCATAGGCCAATATTAAAATGGACTTGGGGAAATCCATTGCTTATTCCTGGAATAAGCAGCATAAAATTTGTTTTTCTTCTTGGGATCTTTCCAGGTACTTCTGACCTAGGTTGGCCACAATTGAAAACAATATACTGGGCTTGATGGACCTTTGGTCTATCCCAGTATGGCAATTTTTTTTTCACTCAGAGAATAGTTAAGCTCTAGAACGCATTGCCAGTGGTTGTGGTAAGAACGGATAGCGTAGCTGGTTTTAGGAAAAGTTTGGACAAGTTCCTGGAGGAAAAGTCCATAGTCTGTTATTGAGAAAGACATGGGGGAAGCCACTGCTTACCCTGGATCGGTAGCATGGAATATTGCTACACCTTGGATTTTGGCCAGGTACTAGTGACCTGGATTGGCCACCATGAGAACGGGCTACTGGGCTTGATGGACCATTGGTCTGACCCAGTGAGGCTATTCTTATGTTCATAACACAAATTGAAGAGCAATTAAACACTCACCACGTCTTCTAGAATTCACCAATCCAATTTGCTTCAAAATCTCCCCAGTTCTCCAAATGGGGTCCTACCGGCTGGATTTACCTGGACATGTCCCCTATCCGGGAAGGATGTGTCATGCTGCTGCAGCCCTAACCTGTGAAGTGAGCCTGCTGCCACTGGCCTGCCC
The DNA here is from genome assembly GCF_902459505.1 of Geotrypetes seraphini. NCBI lineage: Eukaryota > Metazoa > Chordata > Amphibia > Gymnophiona > Dermophiidae > Geotrypetes > Geotrypetes seraphini. The sequence goes on along the minus strand of NC_047085.1, from coordinate 26,343,332 downwards.
CGGAAGCTACCTCTCTCAAGCATCCCACCTACTCAGAAGCAGGAAGTTTATCCAAGTTTCCAAGTTTATTACAAAAATTTGATTAATCGCCTATCACATTTCCTAGGCGATGTACAATCTCATTAAAAATCAGTTGGGGTGACAAATATAACAAACAATATAATTAAAGACACTACTATACATAATTTATACATATCATTTCAGAGCTGAGGAAGGTTTTTTAAAGGGTTACAATCATTATTAATTTAATTACATTTAAGGAAAAAACAATAGGAGGGGTAACATATAAAATTTATATTTAAAATATAAAATAAGAGAAGTAAAAATATAAAAAGAAGAAGTAAAAATATAAAAAGAGAAGTAAAAATATAAAAAGTGAGAAGTAAAAAAGTTTTAAGATATAAAATTTTATACATTAAAAGCATCATTAAAAAGGAAACTCTTAAGTTTGGATTTAAATTTATCTAGGTTCCTTTCCTCTCGAAGAAAAAGTGGGAGATCATCCAAGATTGAGGAGCTGTTATTGAGAACATGGTGTGATGCCTTGTATTGATAACTTTCAGTGAGGGTATTGTCAGTAAGTGTTGGTCTTGCGATCTTAACTGTCTCGAGGTATGATAAGGAATTAAAACTCTGAATATAAAAGCGGGGGTTTTAAATAATATTGATTTAAATGTAAGCAGACATATTTTAAATAAGATTCGGTGTGTAACTGGTAGCCAATGTGCTTTTTTGAGAAGTGGAGAGACGTGATCGAATTTTTTAGCTTTGTAAATTATTTTAACAGCGGCGTTCTGAATAATTTGCAGACGTCTGATTTCCTTCTGCGATATACCTTTAAATAATGCGTTACAATAATCAATTTTGGAAATTACTAATGAATGTATTAAAATATTCAGAGATTTTGCACATAAGAATTTTGCCACTCCAGAGAGGCAGCTTCCTGGGCAGGCTGACGTCAGCAGACTCACTTTGTGGATTTAAAGCGGGTTAAAACCATGGGCTCGCTGGGCTATAAAAGTTTTTTTAAAAAAAAGTTGCGACTCGGACAGGTCTTATACACATGCGCAGACCATCTACAGATCCGTGCCTGCAGATGGAGGCGTTCCTCTGATCGCCCCCATTTGAATATTAGAGGGTGAAGAATCCATCGGACCTGCCTGGATCGGACACGGATCAGTCACGATGGGGCAGGTTAGTGAATCTAGCCCTAAGTAATTTGTCTTAAGCACCCTGCTGTGTCATGTTTGTTCAGATGCTTAACTGTTAATGATAAGCGGAGCTCTGAATGAAGCAAATGCTGGGAAGACTTGCCAGCAAAGTTAACCGTATATTTCCTTCTGATATCACGGGGGTAATACTAGTAAAAACTAGGGAAAGTCAGAAATTGCTTTAGTCAAAAATGTGAACTGACTTTGCTGTTACAATAGTAACCTATCTATGGTGTGATCAAGATTTTTTCAGATTACTCAGAGGCATGAAAACTCTACAAGGAAGGGGTGTACCCTCCCAAGAATGGAACAGAGTTCACTTTCCAATCATTGTAACTGTTTCAATAAAGATCACACTTCAAGCTAGGATACAGATAAATAAAGAATGTATCACAATTTTCCAATGCTTCAATGTGTCATGGCTTTCTTTTCTTCATGAATAGTACAGTGGTGCCTCACACAACGAACTTAATTCGTTCCAGGAGCAAGTTTGTTATGCGAAAAGTTCGTTATGGGAAACGCGTTTTCCCATAACAATACATGTTAAAAAAAATTATTCGTTCTGCAGCATAAAATATGCTAAGATGACATAAAAAAAGATAAATTTGTCAAAATGGTGAAAATGGTGAAAATGGTGGTCTTGCTGAGGCCAAACTCTTTGACGAGGTCACACTGTTTTACCCCACATTCACTCCTTCTAATTATTTCCCGTTTCATTTCAACAGAAATCACCTTCCTGCTTTTTTTTAGAAGCCATGATATATAAAAAATATTGAGTTTATCTTAAAAGGACGACTGCCGTGATACGTGCGTGCGTGATTTAATTCGTAATGAAGAACGATTGCCGCGATACGTGCTTAAGTTAAGCGCAGTGACTAACGACTGCCTGCAGTGCCTGCACGGAAGGATGCAATACATCGGCAGTGATCGTGGAAGCTCGGGCGACTTCGTTGTGTGAAACGAAGTTCGTTGTATGAATCATGACATGAAGTTCGTTGTGTGCAGCGTCCGCTGTGCGAGGCGTTCTTTATGCGAGGCACCACTGTATTAAGTTAACATCACTGAAACTGGGTAAGTTATAAAATAATAACTTAACTTTATGAAGGGTTTGGGGTCCCAACGTGGCCCCGTTTCGCTTTCTTCCTCAGGAGACCCAATCATAAATTTGATAAAAGTCCTTTAAAACTCTGAATAATATTAGAATTGGTGATGTATAATTGCTTCTACAAGACAAAAAAATAACATAAAGTCGGGTGTGAGAGAAAATACCACGGTGTCAGGTCAAAAGCGCACCGGGACAAAGGCGCGCACAGACAATTGAGCGCAGCGCGCGCCGCTGCGCCACTCTAAATTACTGTTTTTAGCGCTCCGACGGGGGGCGTGGGGGGAACCCCCCCCCACTTTACTTAATAGACATCGCGCCGCGTTGTGGGGGCATTGTGGGGGGTTCTAACCCCCCACATTTTACTGAAAACTTAACTTTTTCCCTGTTTTTAGGGAAAAAGTTCAGTTTAGAGTAAAATGTGGAGGGTTACAACCCCCATAACGCCCCCACAACGCGGCACGATGTCTATTAAGTAAACTGGGGGGGGGAGTTCCTCAACAAAACCCCCCGTCGGAACCCCTAAAAACTGTAATTTAGAGCGGTGCGGCGGCGTGCGCTGCGCTCAATTGTCAGCGCGCGCTTCTGTCTTTCGCGCCGTTGTCTATGAACCAAATACCACAACCCACACCACGACAAAACTCATAGTGACTTGTAAGGCTAAGACTACGGGAGGAACTTTGCAATGTACATACCACTGCTGGAAATTGCTCTCTCTTCACAAAGTTATTCTCAAACTGCCAGAAAGAACGCAGCGTCACCCTCCCGATTTAAATACAGATCCAAGAGGCTACAATGATTACAACAGTTACAATGATTGGAAAGTGAACTCTGTTCCATTCTTGGGAGGGTATATCCCTTCCTTGTAGAGTTTCATGCCTCTGAGTAATCTGAAAAAATCTTGATCACACCATAGATAGGTTACTATTGTAACAGCAAAGTCAGTTCACATTTTTGAGCAAAGTTAACAGTGGCAAGAACTCAAGGCTGGGTGCTGGCTTTCCCCCAGCTCAGGCAACAAAGCAAAATGAACTTGGCTGTATGACCAGGAAAACTGGCTACTGGATATAATAAACCAAGCCAGTGACTGAAGCCTGGGAGGTTTGGCTTTATTGTCCTATTATGCTACTGTGCTTGCCTTCTTTGTTTTGGGTTTCTCTTTTGGATTTATTTTTGATGGCATTCATGGACTGAGAATATTATTTGCTACTTACCTGAACCCTGGTAAAGAGGACTGTCTTTAACAAGATAAAGTCCAGGGAAATGATAGTGAATGCCATACCTGAACTTTGACCATTGTTGAGAAATGTTTGAACTATTTTGTTTTGTTTCATCTTGGTTTATGACCTACATAAACGACTGTGCTCAGCTGAAATAGCCTGAAGCACCAAATAAAGCATAAGTTTATAGATTCAGCATTACCTTGTCTGGGTCGCCCATTCTTTTGCGATTTCCGCTACTCAGTGTGGCCTGGGCAGTCTAGGCAAGTGCCTAGTCTTGTCTTACCTGAAGGGCCTTCCTCTTTCCTGGGGAAGCCACACCAAACAGGCCAGAAGAATCACTGTTAGGACCGCCTGCAGACCTAGGCAGGGGCCTAGCATGTGACAATATACATTTATTTTAAAGAAAAGCAATAAAATTATTGTTTCTTCTAGCGTCATCATATTATAAATCCATTTTAATAAATAGACAACCAGATGTTTATGGCTTCTATATTCCAAGTACCCACTGACAAGAACTTCTGCTTTTAGATAAATGTTTCCTTTGGAGATTTAGAGAATAGGATCAATATTTGGCATGGTTTAAGTGGGCTAGAGAGGTTCTTGTCCACTTAAACCAGGCTGAGGGAGCCCAGCGCCAAAATTGAGACGCTTAACCAGACAGTGCTGTTGAATATCCACTCTAACTGCCCTGACACAGTCTGGGCAGTACCAGGGCAATCTGGAAGTAGGGTCAGGGCAGAGTTGGAAGATACTCAGGCGGCTGCATATCTAGACGAGCAGATAGGACTTCATAAAAGGCAGTCGTATTTTTGCTCAGTTAGATAATTGGGTACTATCACTGAATATTGTGTGCTGGTATTGATTACTCAGGTTCAATATGGCCTTTGGCTGTCCGTGGCTTTAAATGCCGAAATGGCACAGATTCTATAAATGGCATCCGAAGTTAGGTGCCTAAATCGGCACACCTACTTGATCTATGCGCCTAACTTAATTTTCTTAATTGGCTCAATCGGCACCATTAATTGAATAGCACCATAAAAAGCAATTTTTTAAAAAATTAATTAGCCGATAGGTGCCTAACTTGGTGGGCACCTACCATTTGAGGTAGGCATGAGAGAATGACATGGTAACAAAATTCAACATCGTTCTTGTCCCCATGGATAACCGCGGGGAACCATCTCCATGTCATTCTTTATATACCTCTGAAATTTAAACCAGATATCTTCTATTATGACCGGGGCAGGATTAATTCGTCGAGGGCCCCTAGGCACACAAGTACACTGGATCCCCCCTGCCCCGCCCCACCCCACCATGCGCCCAGGCGGAAACAGGAAGCTGCGTCAGAAGGAAGCTTTGGGCAAGCAGCACCGCTTGCACAATTACAGTTCCCGTTGCCTTTCTTACCCGCGTTGCTTGCTTGTCTTACTTTCCGTCGATGGGGGGGGCTTCGTTGCCGATTGGGGGGAACCGCATTGCCAATCGATGCTGGAGGGGTCCATCACCATTTGGAAAAAACAATGTTGATGCCCTCCTTCATCGGGCCCCCCTGACTATTTTGGTCCCTAGGCATGTGCCTACTTGGCCTATTGGTTAATCCTACCCTGATTATGACTCAGATAGAACAGTGGACAATTAATTTCAAACTGAAACTCAATATGGAAAAGACCAAACTTTTCTTGGCTAGTCCCAACGACAAAAAAATCTCATTGCTTCATCTTAATGGTCATGACTATCCGATTATTAAATCTATCAAAATTCTGGGAGTCACACTAGACCAACATATAACACTAGCAGAACACACAAACTCAGTGGTACAAAAATGCTTTTCTACATTGTGGAAATTAAGAACCATAAAAAAATATTTTGATCCTTTATTGTTCAGACTATTGGTGCAGGCATTAGTTTTATCTATTTTAGACTATTGTAACATCATCTATTTAGGAGCACCAAAAATAATTCTAAGGAAATTAAGGATAATTCACAATACAGCTGTTCAATTGATTTTTGGTTTAAAAAAGAACGACCATATTAGTCCATATTATCGTTTACTTCATTGGCTGCCATTGGAGGCAAGAGTATTATTCAAATTGTCCTGTATCTGCTTTAAGCTGATATTGGGATTGTCTCCAGCTTACCTTTTTCCTTATTTTGTGTTGCATAGACCATCAGGAGAAACTAGAAACTTCTACTTATTTGCTAATCCAAAAATTAATGGGTGTAGATATAAGATCTTCTTAGATAGGACCCTAGCATTTCAAGCTGGTATGCAACAATCTTGGTTAGGTAAATGTATTCAGCAAGCTATGTTATCCTATTGCAGTTTTCGGAAATTAATAAAGACCACTTTGTTTGATAAGTTTATTACTTAATGAGAGTTTTATTATTGAAATTCTATTTTACAAATATTTGTATTTTTCTACTGTATTATTGTATTTCGCTGATTGCCCAGCTCTTTTTAGTGTAAACCACCTAGAACTTTTGGTTACGGCGGTATAAAAGAATAAAGTTATCATTATTATTAAGGAGAGAGCGAAGAATCAGAGTGTGAATGGGCTCAGTCTTGCATTGAATACTGGCATAGAATGACTGAGGTTGAGATAAACGCCAAAGAATGGCATGGGATGGTCGCTGTGTCATTCTCTAGTAGGCATCTACTCCCAGGCACCTACCAGCAAGTAGGTGTGGTTAGGGGTAGATTCTGGGCAGATTTTGGGTATGGTTTGACAGGTGCACTCATCTAGGTCAAGAAAACCCTGGCACAAATGGGAATGCCCTAACAAATTATACGAGGACGCACAACATATAATATGTTCATAGAATGATTCAAAATGTTGTGTGATCGTGGCACAAAGGTACCCCCCCCCCTCTTCAAACCAGCATGCACCCAAAAAGAGGGAGAAAAAGCCATGGCCACCGTCACAAAGTTTGCGAGATACTGCTCTGTAGGCATAGTGTGATCCATCAACAATGGATTAGATTTGTCTTTTCAATAGGGGATTCACCCAAAGTGCTTTACAACACATTGATTAGTAATCAAGTACTCTTAAGTATTTTCCCTCTCAGTCCCAGCAAGCTCACAATTTAACTATGGTAGTGGGGGCAATGGAGGAATTAAGTGACTTGCCTAGAGTGACAAGGAGCAGGCTGGGATTAACCTTTTCCTTTCGTGTGTCCCGGAGGACCGGACATTCCAAAAATGACATAGACAGTGGATAAACAGTCTGTATGGACTAATAAAGAGCCAGGAACACAAAATATTTGAATTTACAGACTTATTTACATTATGTTTACAATAGCCATAAATGATAACAGTGAATAATACAAAACTTTGCTAAAATAATTACGATTGGAGCCAGCGTAACATAAAATTTATTATGAGAGGAAAAGGCTAAACTCACAATCTCAGGTTGCTAAAGCAGCAACTTTAACCATTAGGCCACTCCCAGTGGCTATGGCTGTTATATTATTAATACTAGTGGAGCATTGGGTGATGGAGATTCCTGATCTTATCTCCCCAGCAGCAGTCGACTCAATATATCTTATTGCTGTTTGATACCCATGAGTGGGACAGAAATAGGCAATATTCAAGGTGTGTTGGAGCAAGAATACTTTAGGTTTCAGAATATGAAGAAGCACAATAATAACAAAATCTGAACAACCTGAAAAAGGAGGACATTTGAGAGGTATGGCTGCTATTTTTAAACAGCCAACCTGAGCTAGTGTAGATTCATTCTATTATTCATATCGGTATATTGTAATTCACCCAACTGTTTATAGTTTACTTCAAAGCTTTCTTCATTCAGAAAAGCTACCAATGACGATATTTGACTGTCGACAAAATTTGCTGGTGGACTTCATGAATCCTTAAATACCACCAAGGTAATCCACGTTTCCTTTCTACATCCAAATGAAGCATCTGCTACTATTTATCATTTCTATAGTGCTGAAGGGCATATGCGGCACTGTACATTCAACATGTAATAGATGGTCCCTGCTCAAAAGAGCTTACAATCTAATTAGGACAAATAAAGGTTGGAGAGTTTCTTGCAGAGAGCATAAGATTGACCGTATGTATCTTACGTTGAGTGGAAGTTAGGGTTGAAAGCAGTCACAAAAAAATGGGCTTTTAGCTTGGATTTGAATACTGCTAGAAACGAAACTTGACATATTGACTCAGGCAGTCTGTTCCAGGCATACAGTGCAACAATATATAAGGGACGGAGCCTGGTACTGGCTATGGAAGAGAAGGGTACAAATAAGAGGCGGTTAAAGGGGCCAAAAGAGACTACAAGGAGAAAATAGCCAAGGAGGCAAAAAACTTCAAGCCGTTCTTTCAGTATATTAAGGGGAAGTGTCCCGTGAAGGAAGCAGTGGGACCGTTGGATGACCAAGGAATAAAGGGAGCGCTAAAGCAGGACACAGCAACCACCGACAAACTGAACACATTTTTTGCATCTGTATTTACCGAAGAGGATATACACAGCATACCGGAACCCATCAGGCTATAAGCTGGAAATGAAAACGGGAAACTGACAGGGTTAACAGTCAGTCTAGAAGAGATATGCAGGCAGATTGATAGGCTTAAGAGCGATAAATCCCTTGGACTGGACGGTATCTATCCGAGGGTCATCAAGGAACTGAAAGGGACTTTAGCTGAACTGCTTCAGCTAATGGCCAATCTGTTGATCAAATCGGGAAAGATTCTGGAGGACTGGAAGGAGGAAAATGTTATGCCAATCTTCAAAAAAGGTTCGAGGGGAGACCCGGGAAACTACAGACCGGTGGGTCTGACCTCAGTACCGGGAAAAATGGTGGAGGCGCTGATAAAGGACTGCATCAATGATCACCTTGATGGACACAGTCTGATTAGGACCAGCCAACACGGTTTCAGCAAAGGCAGATCTTGTTTGACAAACTCGCTGCACTTCTTTGAGGGAGTAAACAGGCAGATAGACAAGGGCGAACCGGTCGACATTGTACATCTGGATTTTCAGAAGGCGTTTGACAAGATTCCGCATGAACGACTACTTTGGAAAATTGTGAGCCATGGAATTGAGGGTGAAATACTCACGTGGATTAAAAACTGGCTGCAGCATAGGAAAGAGAGAGTGGGGGTAAATGGACAATACTCGGACTGAAAGAGCGTCACCAGTGGGGTGCCGTGCTCTTCAACATATTTATAAACGATCTGGACATAGGTACGACCAGTGAGATGATTAAATTTGCGAACAATATGAAGTTGTTCAGAGTAATGAAAACGCAGGGGGATTGTGAAGATCTGCAACGTGACATAATCAGGCTCGAGGAATGGGTATCGACATGGCAGATGAGGTTCAATGTGGATAAGTGTAAAGTGATACATGTCAGTAACAAAAATCTCATGCACGAATACAGGATGTCCGGGGCGGTACTTGGAGAGACCTCCCAGGAAAGGGACTTATCAACAAGTCGATGAAGCCATCTACGCAACGTGCGGCGGTGGCAAAAAGGGCGAGCAGAATGCTAGGAATTATAAAGAAGAGTATCACAAACAGATCGGAGAAGATTATCATGCCACTGAACTGGGCCATGGTGCGCCCTCACCTTTATGTACTGCATCCAGCACTGGTCGCCGTACATAAAGAAGGGCACGGTACTACTCGAAAGGGTCCAGAGAAGAGCAACTAAGATGGTTATGGGGCTGGAGGAGTTGCCGTACAGCGAAAGATTAGAGAAACTCGGTGTTTTCTCCCTCGAACAGAGGAGATTGAGAGGGGACATGATTGAAACATTCAAGGTACTGAAGGGAATAGATTTGGTGGAAAAGGACAGGTTGTTCACTCTCTCCAAGGTAGGGAGAACGAGAAGGCACTCTCTAAAATTCAAAGGGGATAGATTCCGTACGAACGTAAGGAAGTTCTTCTTCACCCAGAGAGTGTTAGAAAACTGGAATGTTCTTCCGGAGTCTGTCATAGGGGAAAACACCTTCCAGGGATTCAAGACCAAGCTCGACAAGTTCCTGCTGAACCGAAATGTATGCAGGTAAGGCTAGTCTCAGGTCGCTGGTCTTTGACTAGAGGGCTGACGCGTGAGCGGACTGCTGGGCACGATGGACCACTGGTCTGACCCAGCAGCAGCAATTCTTATGTTCTTATGACCTACACGATGAACGGAGGAGGAGCAAAGGGAGATATATGTGAGGAGAGATATTGTGGGGCTTCAGAGTGAATGCACTTGTAAGTCAGAGAGAGGAGTTTGAACTGTATTTGGAAATGGGTGGGGAGCAAGTGAAGTGACTTGAGAGGGGTAATCTCATGCTGCCATACTTTTAAAGAAAAATGCAGAAGGCTGCCCCCCCCCCCGCTGTTCTCAGTACTATATTGACATTGATTGCAATAAAAGCTTTTCCTTGTCCCTTGATGTAAAGAGGATGTGCCCGATTGATTTTGTCTTTCATTGTTTTTTTTCCAAAGCAAGAAGGTCAATAATTGTATTAGCCTGGGACTTTCTGAGAGATGTTGTTAAAAGCAATTAAAAAGGTACAAAAGCTTTGACATCCACTAGGAGCAGACAATTCTGACCAACACTTTTGGGGATTAATCAGTTACTTAAGGAAACATGGAGTCGAGTACTTTTTGTTTGATGGGGTGAGCAGCTGCGCCTGAAATCATACATGAAAGATATGGCCAAAGTTTTTGGGATCATTGACAGCACTGAGAGATCCATTTTTGCAGAAAGAAAAAAAATGTTTTTTGTTCTTTTTCTAGAAAAATATAGCTCATCAAATTCAGATTTATTCATCCAGTTTTAAAAAAGAAGCACTTGCTAGTGCCAATTTAAACATACAGTAAGAGCATAAGTGTTGCCATATTGGGACAGATAGACTGATGGACTATCAAGTCCAGCATCCTGTTTCTAATCCAAGTCATAAGTACCTGATAAGATCCCTAAAGAGTAAAACTTTTGAAGACACGGTAATTTGTTAATGCATTTATGTGAGCAAGTGGGGAGTTGGACAGCAGTGCAGGTGTTAAAGCTGTTTTTTTTTTATTGTATGTGTTAAGGAATATTTTTAATAAATTTGTATGTTGTTTGTAAACCACCTAGGTTTTTAGGAAGTGTATACATTTTTCAATAAATAAATATTTAGTGCTGCTTATCCTAGAAATAATCAGTGGATGTGAAAGCTAATGTGATTGACATTTGAATCCCATTGAAGATGTCAAACTAAAATTCTCATCTTTCGGGGTATGTGGTAACTTTAACCTTCATTTAGACCAGTGGTTCCCAACCCTGTTCTGGAGGACCATCAGGCCAGTCGGGTTTTCAGGATAGCCCTAATGAATATGCATGAGAGAGATCTGCATATAATGGAGGTGTCAGGCATGCAAATCTGCTCCATGCATATTCATTAGGGCTGAAAACCCGACTGGCCTCGTGGTCCTCCAGGAAAGGGTTGTGAACCACTGATTTAGACGACCCAGGATGCCAAAAAAAGCTCAACATATAGTCCAACTGGGAGGCCTAGGACTACACCAAACAGTGAAGAAACACCTCCCCCCCCATGCTAAAGGACACACTTTAGTTGTACTGTTTGGCAGGGGGGAAGATATAGGGGACTGCAACCCCACATCATAAAAGTGTTATAGACAGACCATCATCTAATACGCTTCAGGATAAGACAATCAGAAAGTAGGAAGCAATCAAAAATCTTCAGAACGTGACCAAGTAGGAGCTATAAAAGGGAAAAGAAGCTCCCCATATTCCTGTAGTAATGTCTTGTTTAAGCTTAGAAACAAGAGAAGAGTCTGAGATGGCCACTGGCAACATCCGAGACAGAAATCAGGCGAATCAGTGTCTGTACAGGGTAGGCCATAAGGCATCTCATGTCTTCTAAAGAAAGAATATTTGCAAGGCAAGAACCTAATCTTTTGTTCTTTAGTGAAGACATGGGATTCTGTACATTAGCTGATGTACCAAACCAGTACCAGACATCTAATGGAGGGACTGATAAGAATGCCCACAGAACCGAGGACCCAAAAGCGGCATCCTCGAGAGCCTCCACCTCCACTCTGCAGAACTTCTTAAGAGTGAAGAGTAGATCTAGTAGCTTCTCTACAAATCTCATCAGGAGAAACTGCATGGGACTCCACCCAGGAGACAGCCATACCTCTAATTTACCGCAGATAATGTAGGAAGATGTAATTGCCATGCAAATCCATCTGGCAATCAAGACCTTGAAGGCTGGCTTTCCTCGTCTTGAGTAGCTGGTCAGCACAAAAAGGCGGTCAGAAAGGCAGGAATCAGTTCTCTTCAAGTAGTGCAGGACTCTACATACATCCAGCCTCCACAAAATCTTGTCCTGATTTGTTGAACCTATGGGGTGAAAAGCAGGAAAACAAATCTCCTGATTGATATGGAAAGCAGAAAATTCCTTCAGTAGTAAAGCAGGGATCATCAGCGGTGAAACACCCAGCTCTATAAACAGGAGAGGGCCTGTGACTCTGAGATCCACCTTGAGACAATGAGACAATCTTAACCATAAGATCCAAGAGGGATGTGTCTGATAAGGGATTTTACGGAGCCTGAGATAGGCCCCTCAGAACCACATTGAGGTCTCAAGATGGAAACAATCGGCGCAACAGGAGACACAAGCTGAGCGCCCCACTCAAAACCCGAGACATGTCTGGATGAGATGCTAAAGACTGTGTTCCTCTCCAAGCCCTAAAGCGTGAGAGGCTGGCTACCTGAGACATGAAACTACTAGATCCTTTTCAAGACTGGCCTGAAGAAAAGTTGGAATCATCGGGATAGAAACCTTCTTGGGCTTCACTTGGTCTTTGGTGCACCACAACTGAAAGGCCTTCCAGGTCTTATCATAAGCCATAAATGTCGCAGGCTTCTTGTTCAAAGGAGAGTTGTAATGACAACCCCTAAGTAGCCCTTCCAAATCAGGACCAAGTGCTCAAGAATCATGCTCTGGATTCTCCATGGGAACTGGTCTCTGCCTGAGGAGCTCTGGGTGAACCAGCAGTCTGAGACACGTGTCCCTTTGGAGACACACCAGATCCACATACCAATGTCAGCGGGGTCAGTACAAAGCCAACAGAATCACAAGCCCCTGATGATGCACTATTTTACAGATAATCCAACCTAGCATGGCTCACAGAACATAAGAACATAAAAATAGCCTTACTGGGACAGACCAATGGTCCATCTAGCTCAGTATCCCATCTTTGTGGCGGCCAATCCAAGTCACAAGTACTTGGCAATACCCAAATAGTAGCAGCATTCTATGTTACTAACATAAGAACATAAGAACTGCCATCCCCGGAACAGACCCTGGGTCCATCAAGTCCGGTGATCCACTCACGCGGAGGCCCAGCCAGGTGTAAACTGGCAAAAACTTAGTCACCCATATCCCTCTATGTGCCTTTCGAGGAGATGTGCATCTAACTTGCCCTTAAATCCTAGAACGGTGGTTTCTGCAGCAATCTCCACTGGCTGTGTGAAGCAGAACTTTCTGGCATTTGTCCTGGGCTTGTCCCTCCTCAGCTTCAGTCCATGACCTCTTGTCCTAGTCACATTTGACAATGTCCTGCTCTATCTTGTCGATTCCTTTTATTATTTTAAAAGTCTCAATCAGATCCCCTCTCAGTCTCCTCTTATCGAGGGAGAACAGTCCCAGTTTTCTAAGTCATTCTTCGTAGCTCAAGTTCTCCATACCGTCCCATGTCTGTCTGAACAGCATAGAGAACAGGCTTGGAGGTCAGGGATGAATGAGGGAATCCAGCTTTGTGCTGCCTGGTTCAGTCCTTCAACTGTAGAAGTGATCTGTCTTCATATTCTGAGCTGTAGCCATGAGATCCATGTCTGGTCTTTACCAGCGCTGGCGCTGAACAGAAAGCGAACGTCTGCTGGGATAGAGGCAGATTTCCTGAATCCAGAGTCAGTCTGCTGAGAAAATTGGCCCAGACGTTCTCTACTTCTGCCACATGTGCTGCTGATAGGGCTTATAAGAGAACTTCCACCCACAGGAGTAGGGAAGCACTTCCCATGCCTTGCCTATTTACAAAAGCTACCATTGAGGCATTGTCCAAAAACATTCTGACTGCCTTACTAGTCAGGGAAGAAGGCACTCCAATGCCAAATGAATGGCTTTCAGATCCAGATGAGTTAAGGACCACTTCCTTTCCAATGGGGTTCACTTTCCCTGGACCAGGTGACCAGCCACTCAGGCTGGTGTGGATGTGAGGGTCACCTATGAGTTGAATCTGAGAGACATGCCCTTTGATAAGGCATGTCCCTGGAGCCATCAACATAAGCAGTGCTTTGCCCACGAAGTCCAAGGGAGCTGCATCAGCAAGAGTGGTTTTGTGATGACCATGTGGAAAGAAGAGAGACCTGGCATGGCAGCATATGCACTCTCACCCAGGGGACAACTTCCAGAGAGGCTACCATCAAGCCCAGTACTTGAAGGTAATGCCAGGGCAATGGCAGGGTAAAGCCAGAATCTCTAAGATCATCCTCATGACTTCCATTTGCATAGCTTGAGAAGAAAAACACATGGCCTTGTGCCGAGTCAAAGTGAACTCCTAGGTATTCCAAGCACCGAGTTGGATGAAAGTGGATTTTTTTGGAAGTTGACTACCTAACCAAGGCTCTGGAGGGGATCCACCACCTTTTGCCTTGTATATGCACCCTCCCTTTGAGAGGGGGGCTCTTATAAGCCAATCATTCAGACAAGGATACCCTTGGACACCCATTCTGTGTAGGAGAGCTGCTACAACCATCAACACCTTGATAAGGGTTCATGAAGCTAAGGCCAACACGAAAGGGAGCACCACAAACTGGAAGAGCTGCTAAAGAAAGTGGAATTTCATATTTGTTCAGTAATCTGGAAAGAAGTGAAGATACGGCTCCATTAAATCCAGAGAAGATAGGAATTCTCCCAGAGCCACTGCTGCAATAATAGAACAAATCTTCATGCAAAAGCAAGGGACCTTTAGAGCCTCATTTACTAACTTCAAGTCAACAGGCCTCCAACCTTCAGTGCCTTTCTTGGGCACAATGAAGTGTGAGTATCTGCTTGAGCCCGATTCTTCTTCAGAAACTGGTGCTATGACATGCATATCTCTTGCAGTCTGGCTGGGGAGTTGAGGAACAGATCTGGAGGGGGTCGACAACTTGTGCCCCTCCTGAGCAATGATCAGAAACCAACGGTCTGACAAAACCTGTTCCCATTCCCTCCATTAACTAAATGTAAATTGCATTGGCTTTGGATTTTGTGATCAAATCAAATATTTTAAATAAACTTGAATAATCTACTTCCTTTGTACAATGATGTACCTGGCATATGTGATACCCAGGGCCCATCATTTTTTTGACACCCCGTCATCTATATGAAAAACACGATTTTTAGTTAACAATCTACACATCGCACAAGAGCGTACCTAAGAAAAGGCAACATCTTACATACTGCAGTGATCAGATCATAAATACACCCATTGTAAAACTAAACAAGCCAGGCTAGTAGATTGATCCTGCACAATCAATGCTAACAGAGAACCATGTTTTTTGTACACACAACACAAAAAACACCTTTTATGTAAACCGCATAGGTTTTATGTGGTATAATTTTTAATAAATAAATAAATAAAATAGAATCATTTTCCTACCTTTGTTGTCTGGTGATTTTATTATTCTACATGTTTTCCCAGTCTCTGGTTGCACTTCCTTCTGTCTGTGCCCTTAACTCTATTTCCAGGTCCTTTTTTTAAATTCTTTATTCATTTTAAAACTTTCAATAAGTACAGTACAAGATAAAATCATTTTACACTTTAACATCACTTAATCTTCTAACAAAGTCTAGTTCATAACCAATATCTCTCCCTTCCACACATCCAAAAATTACCCTTAAATTTAAGAAAACATCAACATTATTTACAGGGCCTTATCATCGATTTGCCCTTTTCTCGCCTTCGCTTTCTGCCTTGCATCCATCTTTGGCATTAACTTTCAATATTCAACTTTCTTCCAAGTTTCTTATTCCTTCTCAATTCTACTGTTCCATATCTTCCCTTCCCATCTATTCATGTGCACCATCTCCTCCATCTCCCTGCCCTTCCCTCCATCCAAATGTACCATATTCTTTCTTCTCCCCTATTCCTATCTTTTCTTAAACAACATTTTTTTTTACCATCTCTCTTCCCTTCCCCACCCCTTCCATTCTGGTTTACTATTCCCTACCTTTCTCCTTACTCTCCATCCCTGTGCAGCAACTCTTCCCTCTCTCCCCCTCTAGTGGTCTGACATTTTTCTCCTTGCCTTCTCCCAGTCTGGCATCACTCTCCCCCTCCTTCCCCTTTGTGGTCTGGTATCTCTTTGTCCTTCTCCCTCTCCCTCCTTTTCCTTGTCTGGCATCTCTCTCCCTACCTCCAGTAGTCCATCTCTCTCCTTCCCTTTCCCCCTTCTTGTGATCTGGTATTTCTCTCCTTTACTTTCTTCTTCCTCCCTACCCTAGACTGGAATCTCTATCTCTTCTCCTTCTCTTCCCTGGTCTGGCAACTTTCTCTCTCCTTCCCTCTCCCTCCAGTAGTCCATCTTTTGCCTTCCTTTTCTCCCTTCTTGTGGTCTGGTATCTCCTCTTCTTTTCTTCTCCTCCTATTCCCTACCATGGTCTGGCATTTCTGTCTTCCACTTCCCTGCTTCTAAGGTCTGGCATCTTTTTCTCTCTCCATCCCCTTGGTCCAACATTTCTCTAATGCCCTCCCCCTCCCCCCCGTGATCCCCCAATGACTCAACCCCCTGCATTCCTCCCCTCCACGGGATCTGATAAAACAGATGTTCTTTCATCCTTTGGGCAGCCAGCAACGTGAGTGAACACACTGTCTTAAGTAGTCCATAAGCTTTCCCTCTGCTACTGCTTCCCACCTATGAGAGGACAGGTGACAGGAAGCAGTAGCAGAGAGAAAGATGTCGGGCCACCAAAGGCACTTGTGTTCACTTATGCTACCAGCTGCCCGAAGGAAGAAAGAGCTGCAGATAGATCTCACGGACGAGGCGAGGGGGGGGGGGGGAGGAATGGAACCCCAGACTGCAGGGAGCAGCCACTTGGCCTGCTCCAAGATACATCCTGGTGGCAGGAAGTGCTGCTCCTAGTTCATGGCAGGCAAGAGCTGTTGCAATGGGCTCTGAAGAGAAGTGTGTGGCTGCACACCTGTGCAGCTTAGAGAGAACACTGCCCTCCATCCCAATGCCATCCAGTATCTTGCCCCCTCATCATCCCATCTCAAGCAGCTGCTGTAAACTTAAATGCAGTCATCGCAGGACCTTGCTACACCTCCCTGCAGCTGCCGGCTCTGCTCTGGAACAAGGAAGTGATGTCAGAGGGGATGTACTGGCAGCCATGGAGAGGTGCAGGAAGTTCCCGTGATGACTGAATTTAAAGTTTACTGCTGTTGCTGGTTCAGGAAAGCAGCACTAGCAGAGTAGAGCGGAAGGTTCCAGACCTGGTGGACCAGCTGTGCACCCTCTTACAACATGCACCTGGGGTGGACCACCCTTTGGTACACCACTGCCTCCTTAATCATGTGGAGACAGGCATCCCCCAGCTCTGAGAATCCATCCCACAAGCTTGTATGATAGGCTTGTGCCACAGGGGAGGCAGCTGCTGCAGCTTTGCAACCCAAAGCCAGCACTTCAAACTGTTCTGTAAGGGCCACGCCCACCTTGCGGTCCTGTGCATCCATCAGCATCACTCCATCCTCAGTAGGAAGAAGGTGCATTAGGCTACTGGTACTATTGCGGAGTCTCCTTTCAGCTGCAAAAACAGCTGTTGGAAGTCGAGCCAATGCATCAAACTTTAGATATAGCTTTGGTGAGTCTTCAGGTGACTCCCATTGGTTATAGACTAGGGAGGTGATGTCTGGATGAGCAGGAAAGAAGAGCATCTGTGTATTAGTGCCACACATAACTGTACACTGGGAGATGGAGGGAAACTGAGAATTGAGCTGCTATGCAGAGAGGGAGTCGGACATAACCTGAAAAACTGAAGTTGACCTGAAAAGATGGCACACTGAGGGAATGATCCACTGCCTCTTCCGACTCCTGACCCCCTGACACTTCATACAAAAATGAAGCAGAGCCTTAAGATAGTAAAGGCATGGACAGGGATTTCCAGTCCTCCTAGTTCTACTCCAAAGGGTCACTGACCTAGGAGCCGGTGTGTTGTAAGGTGGAGAGGAATCCCTAGGTAGTGAAGCTGGTACACTCACAAGCTGCGCAGTGCTTCCTGGGCATGCTAAATAGGCTAGCCACAGAAGAGACACCAGACCAGAGGCCCTAAGGACCCCTGCAATCCTCCTGACAGGAGTGTCTCCTCTGCCTCCATGTGCTTGCACTTTGTTCCCTTGTTGCATGAGGCCTCTGGACCAGTGGCATAGTAAGGGGGAAGCAAGTCGGTGGGGGTGCTTGCACCTTTCTGCCCCGCCACACCATCCCTTCCCCTACTCTACCCTATAAGTTCATATTATCTTCACTAGCATGAGCAACTTCTACCTGTTGCTCACGCCAGCCTAGGTCCCCTCTGAATCACTTTTGGGTCACGGGGCTAGGAAATGACAAGAGGGAATCCAATGCTGGCAGAAGCATGCTTGCAGAAGCCACTCATGCTGGTGAAGATTAAGAAGTACAGGGGGAGGAAGAGTGCAAGAGTGGAATGGGGGATGGGAAGGAGTAGGGGCACCTCCTACACCAATGCTCTGCATGAGCTTTATTCACCGCAGGCTGAGTGTTTTGGGCCATTCTGGAGGGTCTAACCCCTAGAGGCCTAAAGGGAGGCTGAGCCTAAAGCTCCCACCCCTTCCTCCCATGACCCATGGAACATGGCTGCTCCCCAGCCAGCAAAACTGTGCAAAAAAATGCATGGATTGGTGGTAGATTGACCTGGGAACTCTATATTAGATGATCCCAAGGCAAAACAAGGGGATATCAGGCAGAAAAAGAACACTTAAACAAACAAACAAAAAAGGCTAAAAATCCAAGATTGCCACCGCCAGAAAATTTGTGCCAAAAATGGCCTGATGTAGCTGAATTTAAAAAAAACAAACAAAAAATAGTGAAAAAGGAGTTTTGGAGGTGGGGGAACCTGACTAACCCCAGAATTCCTCAAAAATGACTTTCAGACCTCCCCCTCCCCCACACCGATTTCCCCCATTTTTCTGGTGCCTGGCAGCTCTCAGCTGCCTGTCAGCAGGGAAAGGATTTCTGCCTCAGAGATATCCAGTACACATCCTCCAACGGAAATCTTTGGGCTGCCAGTTGGGAGGACCCCTGGAAATCTACACAACATGAAACTTTGCAGTCGGCTCCCTAATACCCAGAAGATTGTTACACAGGGGCCCCAGAGCCCTGCCCTCAAGCCTCTGATAAATCAGCAGGCAAGTAGCTCCCAGAATGGACTCTGAGCTCCTAAAGGGACACAAAGCAGGCTGGGTCTACAGGTACTCTAAGAGATTGGCCTGGGAGCAGCCCACCCACATGGGACTATGTCCTTTCGCTGGTGGAGTAAATCCAAGAAGGGGACCTCTGAGCACTGAAGCCACACAGAAAAAAATCTGAAGAGTGACAGCAAAAAATACCTGAAAATAAAAAGCAGAGCAGATCTGAATACACCGAGTTTGCTTGCAGAAGGAAAAACAAGAGGGAGCTGTTCTTCACTGCAGACAAGGAGGGGCTCTGAGTTTAGTGATACCCTTCTGCAGATCTGCAACTATGGGGAAGTAAAAGCTAATGTATGGGATCCCATGTCTTTGCTAGAATTGGTAATTGGTGTCACTACAGTTTTCATCGACTCTAAATCATTCAGAATGCTGCTGCATGAGTAGAAGGCTGTAATTGATTTGATTACATCATTCCTGAAAAATTTACAATATAGGGCTAAATTCAAAACTCTGTCTGATCTTCAAAGCTCTTAAAGGAAAAGAGCCATGAGTTAGTGTACTTGAAGAATAGAATCTACCTCTGCATACCTCATAGTTCACCAAGGTTCTCGCAAGAAATATCTCTAACTATACCTTCTCCAATGGAAATCATACAATGTGACACACACCAATGAATGTTCTCGAGTAACTCCCATTCTCTGGAGCACATTCCTTGAAAGGTTTTGCTTAATTCAAGACTATCTCAACTTTAGGAGGCAGGAGAAATCTTGGCTTGTCACATTGACAAGGGCTTTTTTAGAAGTTTGATTTCATGAAAACCTTATTTATGAAAATATTCTCAAGTTTATTATGAGTGAGACCGGTGACCATTGGATACTTAAACCCTTATTGGCAATAAAATTTTGACGAACAGAACACCGCGCCTTCAGGGAAGAACAGTCCAACAAAAAAGGAAAGGGTAGTGTTTTTTCAACCGGTATTATAATCTTTATTCACCAAATATAGTCCCAAGGATCCCTGTTTCAGCATATGGGAACACCTTCCTCACCACTCATGTGTTCAGTGGATTTCAGCGATATCTCTTTCAGTGTCCCCTGAGGAAGGCATTCCCATATGCCGAAACAGGGATCCTTGGCATGTCAAAAACAAGATGGAGAAAAATGATTTCAGCTAGAGTACAAGTGGGTAAGCAATTTCTTCTACAGTATGTGCAGCTGGTCTTAGCCTTTGTCTGTGTGACTAGCTAGTTAGTTACTTCTTCCACTAAAGGTTTAGAATAGCTTATTTGAAAAGGGCTGGAAAAGAAAACAGAAAATCATTATGAGAAAGGTGGCAAAATGATAGGATAAAGTCTTATCTTCATAGGGGACATGCTCTATCCTATCGTTTTGCCACCTTTCTCTGAACCTTTTCTAGATATATCGTTTATGATATGGGGTGACCAAAAATGCACACAGTGCTCAAAGAGCAATTGCACCACAACCTATACATAGGCATGATTTTCTGTTTTGCTTTCAAGCCCTTTTCAAATAAGCCCTATTATTCTGTTTGTCTTTTTAGCAGCCATGGCACACAGGGCTGAAAATTTCAGTGCATCATCTCATGTCATTTTGTGTTGTTTCCCCCTTAAATGACAGGAAAAAACCTTGGCATTTTTTTTTTTTTTGGGGGGGGGGGGGTGTTATTAAACAATTGCAAAAAAAAAAATAAAAAAAAGGTGCACACTGGTATATAACTGCATACTTTTTATAAAGAATATACACTATTTGCAAATGTACACAGATATGGAATCGCACTTCATTTTGCTCTCCACTCTGCTAGCCAGAACAATCTGTAGAAATAGCTTTTTTTTCTAGGAGAGGTGCAGGGATAGAAGCGATGATGTTAGGAGCAGCAGTTTTTTTAAAAAGCTGCAGCTGTGGAAATGTGGAAACAGAACATTCTAATTTTACCCCATGTGCAGCTTTTTAAAATTGTTGCTCCTGCTGGACATTCTGGCAAACACACATGTACAATACATTCTTACAGTATTTTGTATAACTCCCCATTTGGCAGAGTCTTTGTATAATATGGGGGGGAACTGTAAATGTCAGAAAATCACATGCTAGACACGTACCTCGGTCTCACTAGTCACTAGAACCCCCAGGGTGTCATAAATTAATCCTGTCAAAACACTACTATCAGACCTCCGAGGAGCACTTAAAAAAGTTTTTGGAGAAAAAAACACCTATTCGAGAGTTTCATGAGTCTTTAAAAAAAAACTTCAAAATCAGTGCTACTAATTCGGTTTAATAAATTGTATTCTTTAAAGTCTTCAATTCACACCCTGTGTGCTGTAAATCACACTGTCTATCATGTGACTTTCCGAGATATATATATAAAAAAGTGAAACACCATATGCTTCTCAATCTTCAAAATAGTAGAGAACTGTAAATGTCCCAATCAGAGCATTTGAATTCTCATCTGAATGTTCTATGTAAAATGAGTTTTACCTGATTTGTCATTTCATATTGTACCATACTAAGAACATGATAATTTCATATTAGTGGGAAATAAATGAGTAACAGTGATGATACATGTATTCTTCTATGCCAGGATCATTTGATGCTACAGCTGAGATTTCTTTAATTATGGATCTCCTTACTCAAATACATCTCCAGAATCAATGCCTCTGTGGGACCTGAATTTATTGCCTTTGCAGCAAAGATATATAGTGGTATTTAGTGGATGGCATCGGCAGTAATGCATTGCTTCAAAAGAAGACCATGTCTATATAAAAAGGAGCAAACTATTTTTTGAAATGTTTCTTTACACAACACAGAAGCCACATAAACCAAGACATGATATGTAAAAAAATATTTGAATCATTTTGGCACTAATAACTATTTATTATTACTCTTAATATTTTTGTGTATAATCATTATACAGATCACATCGCCATAATAAACTGTAAAATTTCACAGAGGCTTTATACATTACATTCATGATATTGTTTAAGTACAGTAAGTTATGTCAAAAGACTTCACCTCTAATTTCTAATCTAGACCATTTTCAAATGGAAACTATAATATTGAGAGCCCTTTCCCTTTCTTTCCCTAATAACTTATTGATACTCTATGAACACATTAAAGATTGCTTAACAAGGTCTGAATTTGTTTTAAAAAGACATAACTGAAGAACTACTTTATTATTGTATATGTGTGTTCTTATTGTATTTTGTCATCTGCTTTGCAACTTGAAGACAGAATGTAAATTACTTGATTTAATTGATAAATTGGTGTCAGGAAATGAATTGCTTAGAAATACAGTAGCATGTATTAAAAGCAGAACACACATTTTCAGTGTAAAATTTTGAAAATGTACTCTTAAATCTTAAGTCAAGAATGAAAACCTTAAAATATATACAGGTAAAAGAATGCTTTACTTTCATGCAGGGCTGCTTAAATTCATGAAACAGTGATGTTAAAAGTCTTTATTCCCAAAAAGCATATCAAAATTGAATTTTAAAATGTCATCACAATCAAAATAAATATATTACACCTGGCCCATAATTTCAAAGGAAATGGTTAACATCTAGTCTCCAATAATGTGTAAGTGGAGGTTTAGCAACTGTGAATTTTAAGTAGTCATCAACAGTACAAAACACTGTCACCAAAGCTGAGATAGTGACCAAAAGGCAAGTAGCGTGCTGAAAGCTGGAATGTTCAAAGCAGTACCGTATTTGCTTTGAAAGACCCTAATGAACGTTAATTCTATTGAGTAAAATCTGGAACCAAAGATCACAATACAGTGACAGTTGATTAAAGCTGCCACCAGTTTGTGAAACAGTCCATTGCAAGAGCAACCTATGATCAGCAACAATGAGTATAATGTTACTGTAGGTCTCCAGGACAAGTCAAAGCAAATTCACATGACATCAACCTGCTAACAGGTCTAAATAGGAAAAAAAAAAATAAAAGACTAGTGACATCACATTGTTTAAAAAAATGCAATGATATATAAGGAAACATTTTATAAAGCATTCTCCGCATGTAGAAAATGGCTATTATAAAACTGCATGAGGATAGCACAGTTATCAACATGGGCTACCATTAAGATATGCTATTTTACTGCAGGTAAATGAGATTTAGGGGTCCTTTTACTAAGGCACGCTAACTGATTTAGCATGCGCTAAATGCTAAGGCGCCCATAGAATATAATGGGCGCCTTAGCATGCTAAATTGGTTAGCACACCTTAGTAAAAGGATTCCTTAGTTACTAACTCTGGTGGACAGTAATCATCTTAATGAGAGTTCACTTTGATAATTATCCCCTCAATTTTTGTAATCTGCATATATATATTTCCTCAAGGGCATAGATTAGTTAGAGCTGTGTAAGAGTTGCAATATATATGCATTATTTTTATAAAATAGCTCCAACATTATCAGAACATCAAGCCACAATCTCTCACATAAATATTTAATTAGATCCTTGGATAGTGACCAAACCCTGTTTGTTTAGGTCAATCACTATATTCCTCATTGAATTCCGTTCTTCATATCAAAATATATTATTTCTCAAAAACTCCCAGTATGTTCACTAAAAATTAACCAAAACTTAGATTAAGTGTATCCCCAACTAGGAACATTATAAACCACTTAGGAGGGAAGTTATCAATGTGGGCTACTGTTTAAGATGGGTTATTTTACCACAAGTATGGCTATTTTAGCACAGGGTTCATTTTTGTGCAGACACCCTATGCTAAAATAACCCAACTTAAATGTTGCCCATGTTGCTAACTCCCATAGGCATTTACCATAGCAGCATTGCTACTGCGGCTTTGGAAAAGGGACCCTAAGAATTTTATGATTGGTGGTAGAGATGTTTTAAATAAACCCTTGCATTAAAATACATACATCCAAATTTTTTTTTTACAACTAATGTGAATTATTGATGTTAACTTACTTTCATACTTTAGTATACAATACAGGCCCCACATTAGGTGTACTTTTTTTTTTTTTGTATTATGCCTACTCAGAAAATAAGAGGTGCTTAGTTTTAATTTATTTCAACCTGAAACTAATAATTTGGGTGCCAACTCTTTGCAACTGTAATAGCTATTACGAAACTGATGCAGATATCCATAAAAAATCTTCATTTTTGGCATAGGCAGCTTGGGTTGACTCAACATTTTACAGGGAAGCACCAATTTTCCTTGCAAAAATCAAATCTCATGTCATCTGGCAGCATCATAGGTCACCATATAACTTTCATGTTGTGGTGACTTTATGCACAATTGAGCTGTACTTGGGCATGTAATAAAATTTATTCATTCATTCATTCAATTTTCTATACCATTCTCCTGGGGAGCTTAGACAGGTTTACATGAATTTATTTAGAAACTCATCTATTTTTCCCTGTCTGTCCTGGTGGACTCACAATCTATCTAATGTACCTGGGTAATGGAGGGATTAAGTGGCTTGCTCAGGGTCACAAGGAGCAGCATTGGTTTGAACCCACAACCTCAGGGTGCTGAGGCTGTAGTTTTAACCACTGCATCAAAAGTTTACCTTTAAGAAGCAAATAATAAAAATCTATGTTTAGAAATGCCAACTTATAACTTTTTTAAAATTCCAATTCAGGGGTACTCTAGAAAGTAAATTTGATTTTAGTAAAGTCAGTTCTCCTCTCATTGTTCATCATCTCTCACCCCTCCCCCCCCGTCTCCCTGAGAAAAAAAAAATTAACCATTAAAAAAAGTTGTTTATGCTAGTTAAGAAGCTAATCTAGGTGTAAGTGTCTACCAATTATCAAAGACTTCATATGATTTTCAATAGCAATGCATAATTTTCTTATTGCAACAGTGAAAAGTGCTACAGCATGTAGGAAGAAGTGACACTGCACCTGTATGACTATGACCGGAAGTGGTACAAGTCCATCATGGCTATGAAATGTGCTGGTGTTTTTAAAATGCTTTTCTACTCTCAAGATTTCTAGAGGCAAGACAGGCAGGCACTCCACTATATAAAAATATTTTGAAAGAAGATACTCCAAAACTGCTTTTAAGAAGATACCATTTTGGTTTTAAAATTTAATGAAGTACCAAAAATATTATTTCTTTGATACAATTGCTTTAAAGGCTTTTACTCAGCTTATTGCATTAGTTAGTATTGCTTTTCTTTCAAGGTACACATTTTTAGCCAGTGTGATGGCTATACTAACTTAAGTGCCAGCACCGGCATCAACTCAGCATGAAGCTCATGTATTGTAACACCATTATTGAAGCTCATGCAAACTACTCAGAATTGACACCCAGTCATTAGTAGCTATATAGAAGTTGCCAATAAACAATGTATACATAGCAGGGCTATCTGTATAGATAGAATCACTGAATATAAATGCAATGGGGTTATCACCATGGCACTTTTCCTTTTGTTCAGTCTTGCAGTTCAATAGGCCTAAACTAAACTGTAGAATATATTCATTTAGCAGCCATCTTTAACCTCTCTCTACTCTGGCCCACAATTATAAAAGTGTAGGGCCATTGATAGTGCATCTAAGTCTGATTTCGACATCTTGCAAAAAGCATCCAAAAAATCAGGAAGCAAAAATGTCCATTTTTGAAACTGCTAGACATCTTTAAAAAAAAAAAAAAATCATCTAGACATTGTGGTGCTTAGGACGCCCAATTTTTTCAGCCATTTTTGAAAAGAAAAACAATCAAATACACAATGTCCAAAACCAAGCCATTTAGATGTTGGCGGGACCAACATTTATATTACACTGACCGCATAGACATGCCTGTACAGCAGTGGGGCACCTTAGAGGGCACTGCTGTGAACTTCATGATGGCAATAATAGTATTAAGCAGGATGTGTGTGTGTGTGTGCAATACCCCAATAAGACACTCTTTGCTTGTAAACACTGTGAACCAAAATAAACCACACCAAAATTTTTTGTAATATCTTCCACAGAACTTAACCGATTCTTATGAAATTTAGTGCATCATGTCCTGAAGTTAATATAAAATATTGTAAATATTTCCCATCACACCACCGAATTCTGATAAAGATCTTGGTACTGCTAAAAGGTTACAGCAGTCGATTGTTGAGAGTTCCCACAGAAGGGCTGAAACAAAAATGGCCTTGAAGTGCTGCTACGCAAGATCTGAGCAACAGGCACTGTGGATCGTAAGCCAGACAGTGGACGATCACGCATAATCACGCATGAAAACATTGACTTTGTAAGTGATCTTGAACTGAGCCAAGTTCCATCACAAGCATGCTGAACAACTAGCCAAATAGCAAAAGAAGCAGGAATAAGCCAGACAACTGTGGTTAGGATAATTCATGACAATCCAAAATTAAAAGTGTTGTGTCCTAGAGTTAACTTTACACAACAAAGATATGCCTGAAACAGAGCAGAGCACATTTAGACCAAGTACACCGATCAACAACACTGAAGCGTGAGGTTAATGCCAATGCCTACTATGGACCTGCCTAACCTTCAGCCAATCAGTCATGATCTCGTTGCAATCATGAAACTTGGATTCACAGATCTGTTCTTCATCGATCCTGGGGTTAAGATCAATGGTGCATACTACTTGGACATCCTCTTGATGCAGATGTTGCCAGTGATCCATTGCATGTCGTGAAACTACTTTTTCTTCTAACAGGACAATGCCTCAAGCACATCTGGCAAAGGACACTGTAGAACAGCTGCATCGGGAGACCCCACACTTCATTGGTATAGACCTCTGGCCTGCGAATTCACCAGACCTAAACCCAGTTATATCCTACATATCCCATAATCTATGTGGAGACAGAAACGTGTCAACCAGACAGCGATTTATGACGTCGAATACCTTAAATAGTACATCATTTGTTTGGGCTGAGCTGAAACACAGCATCATTGACAAGTCCATAGATTAATGGAAGCCAAGGTTAAGGGTGTGCCATCATGCTAAGGGAGCACACTTCAAACATCTGCTTAATTGAAACATTACTTTTTGACTTTACATTTTTCTGTACGATAAGCCATAAAACTTTTTGATGTGTTTTTATTCAGTTCACAATTAATTTTAACATGGCAGTGTTGTGGTGTGGTGGGAAATATGTATAACATTTTACATCAACTTCATTCAGCAAAAGACACACTTAGAGCTCCTTTTACTAAGGTGCGCTAGCGGTTTTAGTGCACGCTAGATGCTAACGCCTCTATAGAGCTTGTGTATTTTTCATTTAGCGCAGGGTTTGCATGCGCTAAATGCTAGCGCACCTTAGTAAAAAGAGTCCTAAATTTCATATGAATCGGCTGAGTTCTGGGAAAAATATGACAAAACACATTTTGGTGGGTTTTTTTTTTTTCAGTTCATAGTGTAGATAATAAAAGATGAAGCTGAATTATATATAAATGCTTTAGAGTTACAGTGAAAAAGAATATTGCTTGCTTAGCATTACTGGCAAGCTGTTACTTAAAGTTTTTACATAGATGTTTGGTCCCAACTGCTATTTCCTGTAAGTTTGGGTAACAGAAGCTAACACGTTATTACAAGATGTCCAATGCCTTGAAATAATGATCTCAGCTAGTCCAAATGTAAATGCTGACAGGAATAAAACCAGTAGCATGTGATTTATAAGTCATTATAGAGTTGCTAATTTATTTATTCAATTTTCTCTATTGTTGTCCCAAGAGTGCTCAGAATAGCTTTACATGAATTTATTCAGGTACTCAGACATTTTTCCCTGTCTGACCTGGTGGGCTTACAATCTTATCTAATGTACCTGGTGAAATGGGGGGGGGGGGGAGGGGGGATTAGGTGACTTGCCCAGGGTCATAAGGAGTAGTGTGGGCTTGAATCCACAATCTCAAGGTACTGAGGCTGTAGATTTAACCACTGCGCCACACTCTCCCTATGAAATAAAATTCACAAGAAATCATATGACCAATGAACCAAATATGAACCCAGTAGCAAAATACAGTCATATGCAATTTATCACTGGATCTTAATAAAGTTATTGTATTGTAACTTACGTGACGATATCACAATGATAATTCCATGTCCAACATTGATCTCTTAAAATAATTCATATTGTAGAAGATGTGTTTAGTTTGAATGAGAATTGGATGACAGAGTTTAAGCTGAAGCTTAACTCAGAAAAGAAAAAAATTTTCTTTGCTTCGCCCCAACAGTTCCAATCGGAAACTTCCATTACCCTGAATACCACACAGTACCCGATTTCACTCTTCCATCAAAATACTAGGAGTTACACTCAATCAGAATCTAACTATGAAGAACCATGTGGATTTGGTGGTTTGAAAGGGATTCCATATGTTATGGAAAATACGTGCATTTAGATCATTGGTTCAATCCCAGGTATTGAGCCATCTGGATTATTGTAATATCATTTATCTAGACAGGGTAAATAAAAATATTTTGAGACTGTGAATCATCCAGAAGGCCGCAGTCAGACTTATATTTGGCTTTAAGAAGTTTGAACATGTTACCCCCCCTACTACCGAGAAATGCATTGGTTACTAATTGAGGCGCACATTATTTTCAAGTTGGACTGCTTTTATTATAAAAGTTTTTGTTGGTTAGGCACCATCTTATCTAATTGAAACATTTCTCAGTTCTAATCAAAAGCATTCTCAAAGATCGCACACTCTTGTCTTTCCACCTGTCAGGGGTTGCATTTTAAAGATATCATGTATGTGCACTTTCGTATCACACAGCAACTTGGGACAAGGACTTTAAGAACTTATTATTAACCTCACTCTCCTATTTACATTTTAGAACACAACTGAAAACTCATTTGTTTTCCAAGTTTCTGAGTAACTAACATTTCAATATCAACTACTATTTTACTCCATTCTGATTGTCTAATTTCTTTTTTTTCCTCATTTTATTTCCCGATATCAATGATTATTTAATTTTTTGTAAATAGCATAGAACTTTTTGGATATGCAGTCTAGAAATTGATTTTTATGTTATGTTTATGAATTGAGACCACAAAGTTAATAAAATGGCCTGCAGCCTATGGCTCAGGGAGACTCTTGATTCAGAGAGATCCAGATGAAAAATTTTACATGATTTGAGATCCTAGTGAATGTCCCCACAAAATTTATTCAATTTGGAGTAGGTTGATGAGCATTAACAATTTTCAAAATTGTTAACTTGACGTGGAATGACCAATTTCTCTCTCTGAATACTTATAACTTCTTAGGCGGGCTATGACTTGACATACTTATTGATCATGAGCTACCAGATTCTTGAGAAATATCAGAATTTCATCTAAACTTGTTTGTTTGCAAGGTTTGGGAATGTAGTTGGTACATTCCCTAATCCAAATGGCACAATTAGGAACTCAAATGAGCCAGTTCCATTATATGCGATAGGAACCTATTTACATGCCCATATACACACCAGTATGACCTATGTGTTATTCTTCAAATACCCTCTTAACTTACATACAGTAGTGCATATTTTCAAGGAGGCATAACACAGTGGCTCACCATGGGGGACTCTCACATACATACATAAGAATACTGTAAGTTGCATGGGTACTTGCTTGTACTTAGGCATTCACACTTATATCAGCTGCTATAAATGATCATGCCTGAATGTTTGGTGCATTATTACTGACTTACACTAGCATTCTATTCTATACAAAAAAGCAGATGCTTATATTCCTTTATAGAATAGGTTCCTACCACATGCCCTCCAGACACATAACTCAAAGTGCCTTGCTATAGAATTGTGATGCAGGCTTTTGTTTTCCTTTTATTTATTTTTTAAATCATATTTTTATTGACAAACAAGATACAAGTAACAGAACACAGGTGCAGCTTATTATGCACCTTGTGACTTTTGGTCTGCCTTTTCTCATCCATATTTGGTGCTCAGCCAGTTCCCTTTATTTTAATGCCTTATTATTAAGCCTTCCAATCAACTTTCTCAACTTTTTGGAAACTTAAGACATTTTTCCAACAGCATTATGTTTAACAATTTTTGGAAAGAAAGACAGATATTTTGTGATTAGGTCAAGAAATCTGTTGCAGTAGGCAATAAATATAGTACAGAACTATATGAAATAGTGATAGGACGACTCTTTCTGTTATTATTGTGGAACATATTTTTAATATTGTACACCATTTAATACTAATGTATTTAGTGGTATATCAAATTCAATAAATCCAATACAATCTAATTCAGTTAGCTCAGAATCCAGCTGCTAGAATAATTACTGGAACTTCCCATTGTGTACATGTAACACCCATTTTGGCACAATTACATTGGTTGCCTGTGCTATGGTAGATTCATTTTAAAAGTTTTACATAGTGTGTTTCCTTTGGACTCCTTTTACTAAGCTGCGCTAGCGGTTTTAGCATACGCTGCAATGCCGCAAACTAGACGCTAACACCTCCATTGAGCTGGCGTTAGTTTTTCCGCGTAGCACGGGGGGGGGGGGGGGGGGGAGAGACAGCACACGCTAAAAATGCTACCGCAGCTTAGTAAAAGGAACCCCTTCTGTCTGATCTTGGCATTGAAAAATTATAAACTATCCAGAAGGAAAGATTAGGTAATTACCTCAATAATCTTCTTTCTAGTAAACAGGCACATCATTCTGTAGTGGGTAGTGAACCTCTGATCCCAAGAGCCTGTGTAAAGAGCCTCATTTACATTTTTTTCTGCTCTGCTTCCCATACCTCTGGGCTGTCTTCTTATTCCTCAGTTAATATCAAAGCAGATAGTCAAGCCTAGAGAAAAAAAAAAACATAACAGGGAAGGGTACAGGGATTCTCCACAACAAACAAGTCTGTTCTGCTCATATAACAACATATAACAGAAAATAATCATGAAAACTAACATTTAACAATATAAAAAGGTAGAACTGGCCACCCACCTGAGCACAATCTTTAAATGGTATCTTGCTCAGCATAGCTTTAGAGGAGGAATCCCTGTCTGATCCAAAGCATTCTACGGGCAGAAATCACATATGTAGAAACTTTGCTCAGTACCCTAAATAAATCATGCAGAACCATCTACCACATAATCCACTCCTGACATAAGAAACTGGGGAACCATGTTGGCATGCACTCCAGGAGCACAACACAACTTTGAATGCCGCCTTCAACCCCAATTCTGTGGCCTCAAATTGCCTCTTAAGGACAAAGTCCAGCTTGTGGTCCTGTGTATCCTTTAATACCAGTCCCCCTTCACTAGATTGAGGTATGCTTTGTCACCTGCACCACCAGGGAATCCACCTTTAGTGGACTAAACAGCTGAAGAAATTCAGCTTCCATCGAGTAAAGTTTTATCTTAGCCCTAGCCTCCCATAGGGGCCCCTCCAATGGTCTGTGAGCATCTTAATAATGTTCAGATGGGAGGGACAAAATGTAATCCGAACCTTAGTGCTGTCCATAAGTGAGCACTGGGCAGTAGAGGCCTGAGAAGGCTTTATCTTTAATTCTTGGAGAGACTCAGTAATAATTTCCAAAAGCACTGCTGGCTTGAACAGCTTGCACACAGTCAGGTCCTCTCCGAGATCCAGAACTGGTCACAAATCAACTCCTCCAAGCACGAAATAGAGTCTCTTAATACTGAGGACCAAAACTTGAACAGTAAAGGCAAAGATACTGGAAACCCTTTATCCCAGAACTTTTCTGACTATACTCCTGCATCTTGCACATGGCTCTGCTGTGGGGAAAATTCACCCTTGGCAGAAATAATCCCTGGAGCTACTGTCATAGCAACCCTTGAGGAATCACTACAACCACTGTAATTTAAGTATGCTTCGTACATCATACTTATAAATTCTGGTGCAAAGGCCAGACTAGGGTGCCCAGAGCGTTCTGGCAGGCGCTCCCCTGTGGGCCCTTCTGGATTTTCATGGCTAAGCTTCACAAGAGATGCCCTTTTGCCTAGCTCCAGCTAGGGTTGATCCACCAGAAACCCCATACCTAGACCATACCCTTCTATCAGGAACCCCATACCTAGACCAACTGCAAAGACCTAGACCAACTGCTTTCGCCCACTACATACGGGGAATTCAGGAAACGCCTAAAAACATACCTGTTCCAGAAATACCTAAACAATTGACCTGCTCTCCCTCTCCCTCCCTATTCCACTGGAACTTACAGCACTGTTATAAATATAATCTGTTATCTTCATCTTATCATAATTTTACGTTGCTATTTATCCCCAACAGGTCCTGTCGGACATTACCTACTAAAATGTACATATTACATTTTCGCTCAGCAAATTGTATTTCTATACTATTGCCTCCTGAGGTCTCTGATCTCTGTATTTCCTCTGAATATCTACTTATTGTATTTCGCTGAATGTCCAGCACTCTTGATTGTAAACCGCCTAGAAGTCGCAAGATTGTGGCAGTATAGAAGAATAAAGTTATTATTATTATACCTCCAGAGGGGATAAGCCAGTGGCTCCCATTCTCCTCATGTGCTGTGCGGCATGTGGAACATGGACGATCCTCAGCAAGTCAGCCATCACAAATCTGGCATGAGGCCTGAGGAATTCATCTGGACTGATTTTGGACCAAATTGAAGTGTTCTGAGGCAGATAGAAGCTTTTATTTAAAAACTGAGAAATCCAAGATAGCTACCATGGCAGCGATTTTAGCACAAAAAATGGGCCATGGAAGTTAAATAAGGGTTTAAAAAACTGTCAAGGAATATGATTTTAGAGGTGTAAAGAGCCTGAAACTATAGCCAGAGAACTGCTGCCTCAGACAAGCCTGGGAACCTAGATGGCTTGCTTTTTCAGACTGCTCTCAGTCCAACTGGCCAGACCGAGATTGCAACCTCCACCAGAACTTCTGCACAAAATCGGGGGAGGAACCATAGTCAGCACCTAATCCTGGTGAAAAACACTAAAGGGGCCACACAACCTGCATTCAAGTCCACTCCCAGGAGAATGATCCCTGAGCTCCTGGACAGTTAATGCAAGCTGTCCAAGCAAGCTGCCTCTTGGTTACAGACTCCTGCCCTCAGACTATATTTTCTCTGCAGCCAGAGATGTCCCCAAATTGGAGCCCTCTGCAGCAGTGAAAAGCCTCATGACCAGATGAAAAACCCTGAACTTAAAATGCAAAATAAACTCGAGCAGAACAGGCTCCTACCATCTCATACGTAGAGAGTAAAACTGAGGAATTAAGAGTACAGTCCAAAGAGATGGCAGGCTGAGCAGAAAAAAGTAAATGAGGCTATACACAGAATCTCAGGATCAGAGGTTCACTGCTCACCTGTTTCAGAATGATGTGCCTATTGCATTACAAGTTGAGAAGTATCCTCATTTAGAAAGGTTAGACTACCGTATTTTCACGTAGATAACGCGCACCCGTGTAAAACGCGCACACGGGTATAGCACGCGAAAAACACAAATTTATGTACAGAAATTTTTATATACCGCGCACACCCGTATACCGCACATGCTGCCCGACTCTCCTTTCGCCCGCCCCTACTCTCCTCTGGAGACCCCGACTCTCTTTTCGCCCGCCCCGACTCTTCTTTCCCCCTTGAAGTCCTGTCCCTACCCTGAAAGCCTGATCCCTCCCCCCAACGTCCGATTCACCCCCCCGCAGGACCGCTCGCACCCCCACCCCGAAGGACCGCTCGCACGCACTCGCACCCCCACCCTGAAGGACCGCTCGCACCCCCACCCCGAAGGACCGCTCGCACGCACCCGCACCCCCACCCGAAGGACCGCTCGCACCCCCTCAGCCTCCCCCCCTCCCCCATGGAGAAGCTGTCTACCTTGTTTCCGGATGCCAGCGAGCCCAGCTGCTTCCTCTGCCGGCGGTCCCGCCCCTTCTCTGAGCCCTGCTGCGCTGCTTTTTCTTCTGGCGGTCCCGCCCTTTCTCTGACGTCAGAGAAAGGGCGGGACCGCCTGAAGAGGAAGCAGCACAGGGCTCTGAGAAGGGGCAGGACCGCCGGCAGAGGAAGCAGCTGGGCTGGCATCCGGAAACAAGGTAGACAGCTTCTCCATGGGGGAGGGGGGAGGCTGTGGGGGTGCGAGTGGTCCTTCGGGTAGGGGTGCGAGCGGTCCTTCGGAGTGGGAGTGTGAGCGCTCCTTCCGGGTGATGAATCGGGCGTCGGGGAGGGAAAAGTATGTAAAAAAAATTTTGTACAACACACTCACGCGTATAACGCGCAAGGTTATGCGCGGTTTGTAAAAACCACATATAACGCGCGCGTTATATGCGTGAAAATACGGTAGATGTCTATAGAGATGTTATTTTTAGAATCTTTGGTCCCCCACCGTGTCCTGCTTCAATCGCGGCACTGACTGAGGAGCCCTGACGAATGGAAGTTGCAGGGGAAACCCCAGATCGAGGGGCAGAAGCCGTGAGACCAACAAAGGAGCAGGGAGACCTGGGAGCTGATAAATGAACCAGCTTTTAGCTGGTCAAGCCGCCAGTGGTTACATTGGAGAGTATTTGGGACGCTCTCTCTAGCCTGAATGTTGCAGTGGCCAAGTCTTCACAAGAAATTGCAACTTTAGTAAATATAATTGATTCATTGGGTCTTAAACTGGAAGGGACTAAAGAAGATTTTTCAAAAGATTTAAAACAAGTTAATGATAAAGTGGAAAAACTTCAAGATTTATCCTCTGGACTTATTAAGGACAAAATCCAATTGAATCGCAAGGTGGAACAATTAGAAAATTTTAATTGGCGATTGAATATCTGTCTTCTGAATTTTCCTAAGTCCCTGGGAGTATCTCCTATTGAGATGTTTAAAAGATATCGTATTGAAACACTGAAATTTTCTCCTGACTGTATACTACCTGTTAATAAGATTTATTATCTACTATCAAAAAAGGAGCAGGAGTATCTTACAGTTAAGTTTAGGTAAATCCCACCCCTGCCCCTCAATCCCAATCGCCAACTGCATACACAAAACAGCTTCCATCCATCTAGTCATTCACACGACACACACACTCTCCCAACCCAGTGCCCGCTGACTTCTAACCATTTGTAATGTGACATGTCAATATTATATTGCAACCTATGTATATCTTTCTTCTTGCCAATTTGCACCATGTAATCACTGACCGCTCAGTGACCTCTTCTCTATTTGTACACTGTAATTCGCTGACTGTACAGTTATTCTTCATTGTGAACCGCCTAGAAGTCGCAAGATTATGGCGGTATAGAAAAAATAAAGTTATTATTATTATAAACAGTAAGAGAAGAATTTTTCCTGCTACAAACCTTTTTTCAGCAACTAAAAGAAATGCTCTTGATTAAGCCAACTTATACACACAGCTATGAGTATCTAGGCTTGCAACTTCAAAATCACAGTGAGCCATGAAAAAAGAATAAATTAAAACAGAGTTAGCTCACAACAGTGCATCTTCATCAGGAGCCATGGAATGATGTTGAAGATCAGGATCCTCAAAGGTGGCACGCATGTGCGCTGGATAGAACATTCCTTACTGTGCATCTAATTGTCTGAGCTGCGGCCAAAACAATAATAAAAGTTTCCATTTGTGTGAAGTAGCCAAGGTCAGATCTGGCAAAAAAAAAAAAACAAAACATACAATCCTGCCAAGTTAGATTAGGATTAGAAGATTCCTTAGTCAATATTGCCATAACTTGTTGGTAGCAAAAGACCTGAATGATAAATGGATGTGGACCTCTAAATAATCTGGGTACCTTGCTGGGATCCGATGTGCTCGGTTCACTTCAAAGTGGTATTGAAAATTTATGTTAAGCACTTGGGG
Organism: Geotrypetes seraphini; assembly: GCF_902459505.1. Lineage (NCBI taxonomy): Eukaryota > Metazoa > Chordata > Amphibia > Gymnophiona > Dermophiidae > Geotrypetes > Geotrypetes seraphini. The sequence continues at coordinate 26,307,645 of NC_047085.1, read as the reverse complement.
CACAAAATGCTCAATATACATGACTGGATCCATGCCCTCAATTCCTTCTGGGAGTTCCAGAATCCAAATATTATTTCTTCTATTTCTATTGTTGGCGTTCTCCAGTTTGGAATGAAAATCTTGAAGAAATTGACACATCGGAAGCTTGATTCTCTTAAGACTTGTACATAATGTTCAAGCTCCACATGCTGTTTTGATGAGTGTCAGAAAGTCTTGTTTCAGTTTTTTAGAGCTTCTGGCTGGAGGAAAGACCACATCTATTTGCTTCTCATTCAAGACAGTCATCGTTTAAGTATAAAAGGTAAGAATATCTTACGTTTAGGAATGCAGGGAGAATGAGATATGAGTAGAGATAAGCAGGAATGCTGCCATGCTGGTCTAATGTTATATTTTGTTTAAAAGTCTGAAACCATTCAGTGCAACATATAAGAGAGGAAATCGGAGGGGGGGGGACTTTTTTGAATCACTGATCATGTACCCCTTTGCATGTGCTACTGCAGAGAAAAGTAGCACCTACACCCAGTAAGCATAAGGGTGTTCATAAGTGCTATAGAATGTAAATTCAAGGAGGGTATGCATGTGGGTGGAGCATGAGTGAAACTCTAAGTTATATGCATTCTTGCTTTATTGGGACACCTGCAAATTACACTGGGTGTATGCCTGGTTTAACTATGGGTGCCTAAATGTAAGGTATGCCAATAAGCTAGTATTCTATAACAGAATCTGAGAACCCAAATGCTGTTATAAAATAGACTATCATACATGGCATCAGGGTGCCTAAAAGGAAGACACCCACTGATATAATTGCCTTCAAATATTCATACTGGTGCCGTTTTCCATTTACACTCCTCCCTCAATATTCACGGGGGTTAGGGGCAGAGCCACTCTACGAATATTTAAAATTTGTGAATAACTTTTGGACCGAGGGGATCATGTGTTGACGCGCTGCTGAGTGGTAGCTCTTTGCCTGAGCTCTGACCACCCCTGCTCTTAAATGCTACTCTAACCTCGATGCAGCGCTAAAATCTGCCTTTATTGCAGCGCATTCTGTGCAACTTACCTACTACCTGTGCCGACAGGAGTGAATATAGGCCGGTGGACCGGGATTGCACGGTGTTATGCCCGCTAAGGCCCCGCGGTCGCTCAAACTCAAGCAAACCACACTGTCTCCCAAAATGGCATTGGGGGAGACTCCGCCGCGTACCACAGTTGCCCTGCAGGAAGAAACTTTGAGGGAGCTTACAAAACATCTCTCTGCACTTATCGATGACAAGCTCACTAAATTTCAAACTACTGTGGAGGAGCTTAAGGATTGCATAGAGCGCCACGGGTCCCGGATCACGCAACTGAAGGGCAGAGTATCGGCCCAGGAGGACAGGGATGGCCAGAGTGCTGAACGTCTACATGAATTGGAATCCCAATGCACAGTGCTCCAGTCATGCCTTGAGGACCAGGCAAATCGTGGTCAGAGGAACAATCTGCAGGTCCTCAGTCTACCGGAACAACTGAAAGAGGCCACCCTGTGGGACTTTATAGAACAGTGGTTGCCGACACAGTTGGGTCTGGATCTGGCCAAAGCCTGAGCGGTGGTGGAGCAGGTTCTTCGGATCGGGAGCCAGTGACAAGGATTTGCTGGACATCGTCCAGTGATCGCCTGCTTTCTGAATGCGGCGATCAAGGATCGGATCCTGGGCTCTTACTGGAGAGCGGGTTCACTGGTCTACGAGGGAGCTCCACTACTGCTCTTTAATGATTATTCACCTGCTGTGGCCACCAGCCGTCGCGTCATATGGAGCTCAAAAATCAGGGTATCCGTTTCACGGTGCTATTTTCTGCACGGGTGCGCATCCAGGCACTGTCTGGCCTGCATTTCTGTGACACCCTGGCAGACCTTCGCTCCTACATGGAGAGCCTGAAAGGAGAAGGAGCTGCTTAGATCCAGCTCCGCGGAGGCTTGTGGAGTCGCTGCTGTTGCTTCGGCCGGAGATGGCCTGCCTTCTGCCTATCACGAGCTCTGGCTTTTTTCATTCCAATTTTCAATATGCCCCTTCGTCTCCCATGTTGGCTGCTGCACTGGTGGAGGTGCCCTTTTTGGGGCCGTGAGGGAGATGCCTCCGGTTTTTTTTTGTCTCCTGCTGCCCTTGCAACTAACTACCTACTGGAGGGTTGCCTCGGACTGTGGGAGCGGACATAGTAACATAGTAGATGACGGCAGATAAAGAACCGAATGGTCCATCCAGTCTGCCCAACCTGATTCAATTTAAATTTTTTTTTTTTCTTCTTCTTTGCTATTTCTGGGAAGAATCCAAAGCTCTACCTGGTACTGTGCTTGGGTACCTACTGCCGAAATCTCCGTTAAAACCTACTCCAGCCCATCTACACCCTCCCAGCCATTGAAGCCCCTCCCAGCCCATCCTCCACCAAATGGCCATATACAGACACAGACAGTGCAAGTCTGCCCAGTTCTGGCCTTAGTTCAATTTTTAATATTATTTTCTGATTCTAGATCCTCTGTGTTCATCCCACGCTTCTTTGAACTCAGTCACAGTTTTACTCTCCACCACCTCTCTTGGGAGCACATTACAGGCAATCACCACCCTCTCCATAAAGTAGAATTTCCTAACATTGCCTTTGAATCTACCACCCCTCAACCTCAAATTATGTCCTCTGGTTTTACCATTTTCCTTTCTCTGGAAAAGATTATGTTCTACGTTAATACCCTTCAAGTATTTGAACGTCTGAATCATATCTCCCCTGTCTCTCCTTTCCCCTGCTTTGCCATGTACATTCAGCTAGGACTGGCCACCTGGACGCAGGAGGGTCTGGAATATCTACCCGGACTCTCACTTTGCTGCCTGTGTGGGATGGAGGGGGGCTGCTTTGAGTCTGTGAGGAGTTGCTGGACTTGGGAGTTGCAGGACTGGGGCCTTGCTGGGGAGTGGATGGAGGTGTTTTCTGTTGGACCTGGGTGTCTTTGGGGGTTTGTGTTCTCTTATTCTTTCTTGCTGGTTTCTGTCTTTATTTTCTGCTCGTTGGCTGCAGGGTTTACTAGTTTTAAATCTTCTCATCAGGGGGAAGCCAGGCACTCTGGGGATGTTTTTTATTGGGTGGTTCTTGGGATGGATAGGATGCTAGGAGGGGAGTAGCCCTTTTCTGGTTGGGGGAAGGGGGCTTGCTGGGAGTAATAAGGGAAGGGGAGTGAGCTGGCTTGGTTGGGGGTTGGAGTGTTTGTGTAGTGGGTGTTGACTGAGACGGGGGCTTGGTGGCTGGGGAGGTCTTTGAGGGGGAGGAGTGTGGGTACCTTTCAGCGACTGGGAGTCTTCCTTCTCCTTTCTTTTACCCGGGGGGGCTTAGCTGGGAGGCCTCTTGGGGTGTCTATATACTATTCACTTCTCTGTTTCCTCTCTGCAGTTGTCATGGATACTGCTGACCTGACATATCACTCTTAATGTAGATGGTCTTCATTCTCCCATCAAACATAAAAAGGTGCTGTCTTTACTGAAGAGAGAGAAGGTATCGGTGGCCTTTTTACTTCTTACTTCTAGTGAACATTCCAAATTGGCGAGGGATTGGGTGGGGGAGGCTGTCTATTCTTCCTACAATGCTAGGCAGCGGGGTGTTGCTATCCTTATCCATAAGGCAGTAGTGGCGGTCCAATATAAGACCATTGTGGACCCCCCAGGGCTGTTTTGTCCTCTGGGCTGGCACCCTTCAGGATCGACCTGTGGTCTTGTGCAATATATATGGCCCAAATGTCTATGCTCATTTGTTCTTTTCCACTGTATTGGCACATGTGTTGGCCTTGCCCAATTATGAACTCATTCTGGCGTGGGATTTTAACATTACTAGTGACCCTACGATAGACTGTAAACCTCCCAGGGTATTGCAGGGCGACAACGAACGGATTGGCGTGAACTTTCTGATGAGCGAGTTGGGCCTGATTGATGTGTGGAGGGCTCATCATCCAGGGGAAGTAGATTTCACTTTTTTTTCTGGGGTGCATCATACTCATGCTAGATTGGATTACATTCTGCTGCCGTCACAGTCCATTGGTGGGGTGGTGTGCACACATATCCTTGATGTCCCCTTCAGTGACCACGCCGCTGTCTCTCTCACTATGCATTGGCAGGGGCCTGTCCACGATCATATCTGGCATCTTTAATCCCACACTCATCTTGGATAAAGCTTTTCATGAATACCTCACAGCGGAATGGGAGTTTTATCACCAAACCAATGTAGGAGGGGAGGTCTCGGATACTATTTTTTGGGAAGCCACTAAAGCTTTTCTACGGGGCGGATCATTACCTACACGGTAAAGCAGCGCTGACGTGACGCGGCATTGGTGTCTCTCACCCAGCATTTGCATCTGTGTAGGGCTGCCTTACATGCGCAACCCTCGGAGGTTACTCGCGCGGAATACTTGAACCTGCGTAAACAAATAAATGTTATTTTCACTGAGTGCACTATGTTTCATATTGACATTTACAAGTTCTGGCTGTATCAATGGGGAAATAAGGCGGGTAAATTATTGGTTAATCTGGTGAGGCCGTTTCGGAAGGCCGCACATATTCGGGAGAGTAATCACACTGTACATATGGAAGAGACAGAGATACAAGATCAATTTGTTCGCTTTTACCAGGACCTTTATGGACCGGGCCCTTATGATCTGGAAGCCCGTGATTCCTTCTTTCGGGATCTTGCCTTACCTCAGTTGTTGGCCCACCAGCTAAGTATGCTATATGCGCCTATCTCGTGTGACGAGATTCTTACTGCAGTGGGGAAGCTGAAGCTGGTGAAGGGCCCCGGACCGGATGGGATGGGGCCTGAGTTTTCTAAAATTCTGAGGCTTCAGATAGGCCTGGCCCTGGTAGCCCTATATGCTGACATACAGTGCACTGGCCGCGTTCTCCCTGCTCAGTCATGCTCACGTGGTGGTTTTAACAAAGAAGGGAAGGGCCCTGAGTTGGTGGGCTCCTACCGTCCTATCTCTTTACTGAACCAAGACATGAAGCTTCTCACAGCAATTCTGGTGAGTAGGCTGGCTTACGTGATTCCTTCCCTGGTTCATGCTGACCAGGTCAGCTTTGTACTAGGCCGTTTTGCATCATCCAATATCCTATGGGTGTTGGTGGCTTTTAGGGAGGGTAGGGGTCGAGTAGGTGATGATCTTTTAGCTAGCCTAGATGCGGAAAAGGCCTTTGATAAGGTGACTTGGCTTTATCTCTTCTGGGTAGTTCAATATTCGGGTGGGTGACGAGGACTGCAAAATCACTCTCTTTGCGGATATGTTGTTTGTGAGCAGGGCCCGGAAAACGATCCCCCACCTGACCACCCTTATTGGAACGTTCGGTTTGTCTCCTCTCCCTGTGTCTCGGGCTCTGATTCCGCTTTCCCGTTCTGTTGGGCTAACGGGGAACTTAAATATTTGGGAATTTTCCTTAGTGCGGATTGGCCTACTGTTTATCGCCGTAACATCTCTGACCGGCTGAAAACTTTGCAGGATTATTGTGCACGATGGGGAGAATTGCCACTTTCTTTGTCTGGTAGAACCGCCCTCGTGAAGATGGTTTTGCTTCCTAAACTCCTCTACCCTCTACAAATGATTCCTCTTTGGATTAAATCCGCGGATGAATGCATGTATCAGTCTTTTATTGGTTCTTTTATTTGGCATAATAGGAGAGCATGTATAAGTTGGAGGATGCTTACTCAGAGGCAGGATAGAGGGGGGTTAGCTCTGCCGGACCTTCGTTTGTATAATGTTGCTGCCCTGATGCACTGGATCCATGAGCTTTTCACCGCAGTCTCGTTTTGCTCCAGGGGGCTTGTTTGATTTTTGTACGGCTCCTTATCATGTGTTAGCAAGCCTGACTTGTTCTCAGTGGAGCCATCCCCGCCTGGGACCTGTCTCAGTTTAGTTATCTCTTTTACGTAGGACGCTGCAGTGGTGGCGACATCAGATCGGTAGGGGTCGGGGTAACTAGGCTTTACAAATGATCAGTCACAGCCCAGATTTCCCTCTGGGTGTGGGATTCCCGGGGGATGTCGAGGCGCGGTTTGGTTCTCGCCTTTGGTTGGGTCACGTGTCTTCGCTGGCCTCCAACCCGTTTGTTTTTTCCTCTTTTGACGCCCTTCACACCACCTCAGTCTTACCTCAAATGCCATTTTTTGCATACCTTCAGTTGAGGCATTTTACCTGGCCAACCTTCGCCGTCTCCCGGGGGGGGCAGCTCTTTCTTACAGGTAGATCAAATCTTCGTCCCTCCCCTCTGCTCTCAATTCTTTATCTTTTTGGTCGACATATACATGCGAGGGCAGAGAGGGAGGATACCCTGCTGCATAGGCTGGCTTCTAAGTGGTCTGGAGATTTGTGCGTCATTACATCGGGAGAGCTACGGGCATGTTTCTCTAATATTACCACTGGGATACGCAATGCACAGCTGCAGGAACTCTAGTTCAAACTGTTTCATTGAACCTATTTTACCCGGCTTCTGCGACTTGCACGAAATGTGCGCGCGCATCTGGGACTCTATTGCACATGCACACCTTAAGTGTTTACTGGAATGGGGTCTTGGATTTCCTTGTTCAGGTCCTGGAGGGTGCCAGTCCAGTGGTCTTATCGTATTCTGGTCCTGGGTCATGAGGTGGAATTTTTGGAACAGGGCTTTACTGCTGCTCAGTGGCGCTTTGCCTATGTTGCCCTTCTGGTAGCTAAACGGGGTATACTCCGAAAATGGATAGATGCAAAAACACCGGAGTTAGTGGGCTGGCAGCAAGCACTTTGGGAAGTGTCCCATTGGGAGCTGCGGGGCAAAGGGAGAGGCCTCATCAGTAGTATAGGTCTCTTTGGGAGCAGGTCCTTGCTGTTTATGCTGCTTCTGCGTGAGGCTGCCTGGTTCATCTTTTCTTTTTTTTTTCCTTTTCTCTTTTTCCTATTTCACTTTTTCTTTTCTCTTTATTTTCTCTCTCTCATGTCGCTGAGGGGTGGGTTCCATTTTGTTTGGCTGCAGGGGTCTCATCTTGGGGGGGAAAAGTAAGGGGAGTTCACCGACAGACTGATGCTTCCTGAAGGCTTTTCTTGATCGCGCTGAGTGTCCTCGGTCCCGATGGGGAAAGGCTGGTTGATTGTTCGGGGGAGAGGGGGAGCTGGTATGTATTGTATGCTGTTGGGTTGGTATTGTTGTTATGGTTCCCTCTATCCTTTTTTTTCCCCCCCACATAAGCGTTGTATTATGTGCTGAATTTGTGCTGTTCTTTCTTTCTTTTTGGACACTGCTTGGTTGTATTAGATGTGTATGTCTGTTGGCTCAATAAAAACGTTTCAAACAAAAAAAAAACCCCACCATCTTTTGGGCTGACTGACAAACCCGTCTCCCTCCCGGCATTCTGGACCTTACCTGGTGGTCTAGCGGTCTTTCAGGGCAGGCGCGATCTTCCTACGTGCCTGCCCTGTGCAGATCACTCATCCAAAATGGCTGCCATGAGTTCCCGTAGTCTCTTGAGACTATGACGGGTACTCACGGCGGCCATTTTGGATGAGTGATCTGCACGGGGCAGGCGTGTAGGAAGATCGCTAGACCACCACGTAAGGTCTGAGAGGTGGGAGGGAGGTGAGGGTGATTCCGGTTTTAGGCAATCGCGAATAATCGAAAATGTGAGTCATAAAGAATTATGTAGAAACTGATAAAGATAAGGCTGAATTGCTTAACAAAAATTTCTGTTATGTGTTCACAACTGATGCACCGGGAGCAGGATCGTAGAAGACAAACGCAAATAGTGATAGAGGTGTGGTAAACCCTGATCTATTTTCAGAGTATTGTGTTTGTGAGGAGCTAACTAAACTAAAGTTGGACAAAGCAAAGGGGTCCTCAAAGTCTGCAATCTCCCACAGCCAGAGCTGTCCCTGCTGGGAATCTCTGCAGCACGAAGACACAAAGTGCAAGAAGAAAAAAGACCGACTTTAAAGAAAGATAAACAGGAGCAGAAAAGACTAGCTCCTACTGTCTCACTTGTAGGAAAGCGACTGAGGGCAGTCCTGAGGTAAGGTCTAAAAAATGATGTAAATGAGGCTTCCTACAAATAGTCTCATGACTGGGGATGTATAACCCACTTGTCTAGGAATAGAGCAGAATTTAACAAAAATGTACAATTTAGACATTTTAACCTATACATGGATATTCAGTGGTGCCATCTAAATGAATGGCATTATTGAATATAAAAATGATTTGAAACCATCTAAGTTATTTCATATGATATTTTTGCAGCCTATTTTCATACAGCTACTTCCCGACACAGCAATGGTTATCAGGCAGGTAAAATGGCTAACATGAAACAAGTTTCTAGCCACAGGTGCTACAGTTGAATAATGGCAGAAATTCTCTTTTCCCCAAAGTTATGAATGCTGTCTCTGTTGTATATCCCTAGAGCTGACAGGTGACTTGCTTACCTTTACATTCAATATCCAGCTGTACTATCTGTTTAGAAAACATATACATCTGCTTTGAAAATTACCCCAAGAAAATGATGTACATTAATATTTTTCAGAGTCAATTCATGCATATATGTTTGAATTTTCAAAAACATATACATATCGTAGTGTGAAAAAGTCTGGAACCATTTGTGAATTTTGCATTCTTTCAACTTTCTAACCTATTATTTATTTATCTTTTGTTGACCCAATAGATTTGTATGTGTACCAAATGATAACATTTTTGGCTATTAGAATCAAATTTTTATTCTAGCTTGGCCTTAAATTTCTGAGTTTGTTTAAGTTATCATGTTAATAATTTTTCTGCATAACGTATTTCGCTGCCAATAAAAGTACATATGAGCGTCATCTCTCTTTCAAATTAATGGCCTTGAAAAGGGCTATTTTGTGCATCAGTGATGGCTCAGTATTGAGCGGGCCACCCTCTTTTCTTGATTACCTGTCTGCACTGCATTGAGTGAACTAGTTTGATGAGGTAGGTGATCATGGGCGACAACACGGTTCCAGGCTAAAATGAGTGACTCAATCAACTCATGTTTTGATGTTGGATATCTCTTGGATATCTCCCAGGCCACCTTGTGTCACAAGTTCTCAATCGGATACAGATCCGGAGATTGGGCAGGCCAGTCGATTGACTTGATGTTGTTCTGATGCTTCCAGTAGTCACCTGTCTGGAGCAATGACAAGGTGCGTTGTCAGCTTGTTACAGGAACTGGCCTGGAAATAGCTGTTGAGCTGATGGCACCATGCACTTTTGCAGTATTGTGATGTACTTAGTCCCATTGACCATTCCATCGACAATGTGCAGGCATCAAACACCACTGACAGCCATGCAGTCCCAGAACATGACCTTCAAATGATGCTTCACAATGAGGTTGAGGTATTCAGACTTGAACTCCTTTCCAGGAAACCTATTCATGTAGGTTTGGGCCTGGTTATCAAACAGGGAGAAGGTCATTGCTGGAAAGCACTCTTTTCCCACATTTCACATGTCCAGCTTGAGTGCTTCTGTGTCCACTCGATCTGGTTGTGCTTTTGGGTGTCAATCATCAGTGGCTTCTTGCATGCATTGCAGATCCACAGACCAAACTGAAGGCACCAGCGATGAACTGTTGATGAGGTGACATTGACATGACACTTGCCTGACCACTCACGCAGTAGCTGAGGTGAGGTCAACTTGAAATTGGTCAATGAATTGCGTCAAAGTCTTGGAGTGATGTTGACGCATATGGATGGTTGGACCGAGGCTTGTCTTCCATGGAACCCATTGTTTTCTTATTCTGTACAACCTTTACTACTGCGCTGTGACTGCAATCTACTTTGCTAGCAATCTGGTGGCACGAAAATCCTTCCTCCCTTATCACTGACACACAAACACATTCCTTCAACATCAGGTTTCGAGTCTTGTTCATGGTTGATTAAGAAAGTGTATGAAACCTCAAAAACCTGCAATTTTTTTAGCTGCCCTGTTACCTAGAGATCTGGACTATGATTGGCTGATGAAAGCAGCCTCCTGATTGCTCAGAAATGTGTGCTGATTGGACAGTTCTGATCCAGTTTTGACGCATGGTCTTGATTCTAACAGCCAAATGTATGTGGTGCATAGACAAATCTATTGAGTCAACAAAGAAATTAAAATAAAAGGTCAGAAAATTGAAAGAATGCAAAATTCACAAGTGGACCCAGACTTTTGCATACCACTATAAATACAAACTGCTCAAAATCCACCCTGGGAACACCCCTGCTCGCTGTACACAAAAGAATGTGCATACAGCCTGTTTAGATGTTCACATAGGATGGACAATTTTGCAAAAGCCCATTTCTGCAACTAAAATGCTATTTTACCTACAGAAATGGTTTTGAAAATAACCTGCATTTTATATCATATGATCTCAATTTTGCTTGAATCTAATAGTGGGGTGGGAAGAGAGGGGAGTGCCTATAGAAGTGCTTTCAAATTCTTGATTATTTTTCTTTAAAAGCATAGAATAAAAAAATCAGAATGTGCAAGAATTATCTTACTAATTTTGTTAGACATATTTTCCTGATACTGTTGGCCTGAAAAGTTTCAGACAGATTGTAATATCATGATGATTGTGACTTTGCTTTTAACCGTTGGTTTGTCAAATTACTGTTTTCTCTCTTTTTGACTTCTGAAAATCTGAAGAGAAGGTAGGAGTAAGCTAGAGAGGGAGAAGTAAGGTAAATACAATATACTGTTTCCAAAAATAAACATCAGGAACAGTTCCCATCAAAGCTTCATTTTGAATAAACATTTCACCTTTGCAGGATGGGAAAAGGGGAGTTGATGTGAATTGAAGATACATTTGTATTACATGTTCATTTTGTACTTACAAAGCCATAAAGACAAGACGACGTATGCCTTGATTAAAAATAAACAAATCTAGCATAATGCATTCAACAGCATTAGGGGCTCTGTTGATCCCATTTATATCAACAGAAGTAGTCCATTTCTGCAATGTTGTCTGCAAGTTCTCTATAAACTAACCCCCCCCCCTCTTTTATCAAGCTGCGCTAGAGATTTTTTTTTAGCATGGGTTGGCAAAGTAAGTGCTCTGATGCTCATAGGAATTCTATGAGCATCGGAGCATTTACCGCGCTGGCTCACACTAAAAACCTCTAGCACAGCTTGATAAAAGGGGCTCTAAGACTATTCTGAGGTTAAGAAAATAAGATCATACTGCTCTATTCTGTAATATATCTCTGCAACCTACATGAAAATAAAAGTATTTTACATGTCATCTCAATATTTATATGTATGTACCCTTCTATTTTTTATGTACATTGCATCTCTTGTCTCTACCCTAATACTTTGGCACTGGTATTCAGCTGTATTTATCAAGCTGTTTTCTGGCTTCCGCTGTCTTCACTGATGTGTATGACTATTTGAAGTAGTTCAGACCTGCAACAAGGAAAAATTTTTCCAGGAAGAGTTCAGAATCCAGCACAGCAATGTGTGCAGCCCTTCCAATTAGTGTGTTGGCGGTATTAGGCAGTGCATGGAATACGCTGTGTCGGATTAAAGTGCAACCCTTCACCTCAGTCAATGGCTGGAGAAGATTATTTATCATCTCTTTGTAAACAGGACCTGCACAATAGTGAAAGGAAGTTACATTTAAGTCTTCATCTTGAAATCAGTCATTTAATATACAGTACTCCTATCTCTTAGCACCTTTTCATCATAACCTGTGAATTAGGGATTGGGTAAAAGTTTGCTATAGAGAAAGACAAACAGGCAGAATCTCCCATTATGTTATTTAAGGGTCTTCCCTCAAATTTGTATGAAAAAATTCCAATTCAATTTGAATGCATGTTACATCCAATCACAAAGGTTTAATGTAGATAATTCAATTTACCAGTAATTATAAAACAAAGCAATAAGTATAAAAGTACAATTTAAAACACATTCCATATATATATATATATATATTTATATATTTTTTTTTTTAATAAAAAGAGTCTACAAAATTCTTACCAATATTCAGATAATTTATCACCTTAAACTAATGCCCATAGATGGGGTAAAGGAAGGAAGGATTAGGCTCTCATCTCAATAATCTTCTTTCCTGTAGAACAGCATATGATTCCTTATGAATGGGTTATGAGCTTCAACTCAGATGGATTGTAGAAGACATCAATCATTTTTCTCAGCTCCACCTACTTGTCTCTCTGGGCAGTATCCTCTCTCCTCAGAATGTACCAATGCAAGTGAAAAACCCTAGGAGAGGAAATAATAATAAAGAAGGTTTTGGGGGAACTCCCCAAGAGCATTAGCTTTGCTCTGCAACAGGAATAGGTATAACAGCAAAAGCAACCAATAGAGATAAACACAGCAGTGTGGGGTTTTTTTCTGAACAATAAGAAGTGGAATCAACACACCACCTACCTGTGTGCACCAACACTTGTGTAACTCTACAACTGTGGCATGCAGCAAGCAGTGGGACTCAATCCCCTGTCACATAACCTATCGTATATTCTCTTTTGGCTGCCTCGAGTCAAGCCACTCGAACTACACTCGAGACAACTGTGAAATGCAGGTAGAATCCATTCTGAATGGGGCGTGGCATAAGAAATCATAGAAACATAGAAATATGATGGCAGTTAAAGGCCAAATGGTCCATCCAGTCTGCCCATCCATTATCTCCTCCTCTGCCTAAGAGATCCCATGTGCCTGTCTCACTTTTTCTTGAATTCAGACAGTCTTTGTCTCCACCACCTCTACTGGGAGCTTATTCCACGTATCTACCACCATCTCTGTAAAAAAGTATTTTCTTAGATTACTCCTGAGCAAATCACCTTTTAATTTCATCCTATGCCCTCTCAAATGAGAGTCTCACCTAATGCACCTCTCCTATCTTTCCTTCAAAGTATGCATATTGAGATTTTTAAAACTCTGTCCCCATACGCATTATGACAAAGACCACAGACCATTTTACGTAGTAGCCTTCCTCTGGACCAACTAAATCTTGTTTATATCTTTTTGAAGGTATGGTTCCCAGAATTGTACTGGCTATACCTCTCCCTTTACACCCTGGCATCCTTCTAGTTTTCATCGTCACCTTTTCAATCTGTTTGGCCACCTTAAGATCATCACATACTATCTCTCCCAAGTCCCGCTCCTCTTTCATTCACAAAGAGTTTTTCATCCCCTAAACTATACCATATCCTCAGGTTTTTGCAGCCCGAATACATGACCTTTACATTTCTTAGCATTAAATATTAGCTGCCAAATTTCAGACCATTCTTCAAGCTTCTCTAGGTCCTTCCTCATGTTAGTCACACCATCATGGGTGTGTACTCTGTTGCAGATTTTGTATCATCTGCATAGAGGCAAATCTTACTTGACAACCCTTCAGCAATATCGCTTACAAAAATGTTAAAAATGAACAGGCCCAAGAAAGGAACCTTGAGGTACACCATTGGTAACATCCCTTTCCTCAGAGAGATCTCCATTGACCACTATCCTCTGTCACCTTCCACTCAAACCAGTTCCTGACCGAATCATTCACTTTGGGGCCCATCCCGAGGGCACCCAGTTTATTAGACACCTGTGTGGAACACTGTCAAAGGCTTTGCTAAAATCTAAATACACCACATCTAGAGCACTTCCTCTATCCAATTCTCTAATCACCCAGTCAAAAAAATTGATCAGATTTGTCTTATAAGACCTGCCTCTAATGAATCCATGTTGCCTTGGGTTCTGTAATCCACTGGATTCCAGAAAGCACAGTTACTTACCGTAACAGGTGTTATCCAGGGACAGCAGGCAGATATTCTTGACTGATGGGTGACGGCACCGACGGAGCCCCGGTACGGACAATTTTAGAGTGATTGCACTCTAAGAACTTAGAAAGTTCTGGTAGGCCGCACCGCGCACGCGCGAGTGCCTTCCCGCCCGACAGAGGCGCGCGGTCCCCAGTTATGATAAGCCAGCTAAGAAGCCAACCCGGGGAGGAGGGAGGGACGCAAGAATATCTGCCTGCTGTCCCTGGATAACACCTGTTACGGTAAGTAACTGTGCTTTATCCCAGGACAAGCAGGCAGCTATTCTTGACTGATGGGTGACCTCCAAGCTAATAAAAGAGGGATGGAGGGAAGGTTGGCCATTAGGAAAACAAATTTTGCAAAACAGATTGGCCGAAGTGTCCATCCCGTCTGGAAAATGTGTCCAGACAATAATGAGATGTAAAAGTATGAACTGAGGACCAAGTGGCAGCTTTGCAGATTTCCTCAATGGGCGTGGATCGGAGGAAAGCTACAGATGCTGCCATAGCTCGGACTTTATGGGCTGTGACAGAACCTTCCAGTGTCAGTCCGGTCTGAGCATAACAGAATGAAATGCACGCTGCCAGCCAATTAGACAACGTACGTTTAGAAACAGGACGTCCCAATTTATTTGGATCAAAGGACAGAAAGAGTTGAGGGAATGATCTGTGAGGCTTAGTACGGTCTAAATAGTAAGCCAGAGCCCTCTTACAGTCCAAAGTATGTAAAGCCTGTTCACCAGAATGAGAGTGAGGTTTTGGAAAAAAGACAGGCAGAACAATGGATTGGTTGAGATGGAATTCAGAGACAACCTTCGGGAGAAACTTTGGATGAGTACGCAGAACCACCTTGTCATGATGAAAGACTGTAAAAGGTGGATCCGACACTAGTGCATGGAGCTCACTGACCCTCCTGGCAGAGGTAAGAGCAATAAGAAAAAGCACCTTCCAAGTGAGAAACTTGAAAGAAGCAGTAGCCAAGGGTTCAAATGGAGGCTTCATTAAAGCGGAAAGAACTACATTAAGATCCCAGATAACAGGAGGGGCTTTAAGAGGTGGTTTCACATTAAAAAGACCCCGCATGAACCTGGACACTAAGGGATGAGCTGAGAGGAGTTTTCCATGGATTGGCTCATGAAAAGCTGCTATAGCACTAAGATGGACTCTGATTGAAGTGGACTTGAGGCCAGAGTCTGACAAAGAAAGGAGATAATCCAACAATGTCTCCACTGCAAGGGAAGTGGGATCATAATGATGGAGAAAACACCATGAAGAAAACCGTGTCCACTTCTGATGGTAACATTGAAGAGTGGCCGGTTTCCTGGAGGCATCCAGAATTGAACGAACAGGCTGAGACAAGAGTGTATCATGAGAAGTCAGCCCGAGAGATACCAAGCTGTCAGGTGCAGAGACTGTAGGTTGGGGTGTAGGAGAGTTTCCTGATGCTGAGTAAGCAGAGAAGGATACAGAGGCAGAAGAAAAGGTTCCCTGGAACTGAGTTGAAGTAGAAGGGAGAACCAATGTTGCCTGGGCCACCTCGGAGCAATCAGAATCATGGTTGCTTGATCCCTCTTGAGCTTGAATAAGGTTCTCAACATGAGAGGCAGAGGAGGGAAAGCGTACAGGAACAGATTGGACCAATCGAGGAGAAAAGCATCCGCTGCCAGACGGTGAGGTGAGTAGAGTCTGGAGCAGAATAGGGGCAGCTGATGATTGTGCGGAGCTGCAAAGAGGTCTATCTGAGGGGTGCCCCATTGAGCGAAGATGGATTGTAGAGTTACCGGATCGATTGTCCATTCGTGAGGTTGGAGAACTCTGCTGAGCTTGTCCGCTAAGGAATTCTCCTCTCCCTGAATGTAAATAGCTTTCAGGAATAGATGGTGATTTATGGCCCAAGTCCAGATCTTTTGGGCTTCCTGGCATAAGAGGCGAGAGCCCGTCCCACCCTGTTTGTTGATGTAGTACATCGCAACTTGATTGTCTGTGCACAACAGGACAACTTGAGGAAAAAGAAGATGTTGGAAGGCCTTGAGGGCATAAAACATCGCTCTGAGTTCCAGGAAATTGATGTGACGCTTCTTTTCCTGGGCAGTCCAAAGACCTTGAGTTTGGAACTCGTTCAAATGAGCTCCCCATGCATAAGGGGAGGCATCGGTGGTGATGACTAGTTGATGAGGAGGTTGATGGAACAGAAGACCTCTGGACAGATTTGAGGATACCAACCACCATTGTAGAGACTGACGAAGAGATGATGTCACAGATATGTGACGTGAGCAAGGATCCGTCGCTTGGGACCACTGGGTAGTTAGTGTCCATTGAGGAGTGCGCAGGTGAAGACGTGCAAGAGGCGTGACATGAACTGTGGAGGCCATGTGACCCAAGAGAATCATCATTTGCTTTGCTGTGATGGAACGCTGTGCAAGCACCTGCTGACATAGAGAGTGAAGCGTTTGAAGACGATTGGACGGCAGAAACGCTCTCATGAGGATTGTGTCCAAGACCGCTCCTATGAATTGAAGTCTCTGAGTGGGGATGAGATGAGATTTGGGTAGATTGATCTCGAACCCCAGAAGTTGAAGAAACCTGATGGTTTGATTGGTGGCCAGGAGAACAGTCTGAGATGAATTGGCCTTTATCAACCAATCGTCCAGGTAAGGAAAGACCTGAAGGTGGTGAGATCGCAGGAAGGCAGCCACCACAATCAGACATTTGGTGAACACTCTCGGAGAGGAGGCAAGACCGAAGGGTAGTACCTTGTATTGGTAATGACAACGATTGATCATGAAGCGTAGGTATTGTCTGGAGGCCAGATTGACCGGTATATGAGTGTATGCTTCTTTGAGATCGAGAGAACATAGCCAGTCGCCTTGATTTAGAAGAGGATAAAGAGTGGCTAGAGAGAGCATTTTGAACTTTTCTTTGACCAAACATTTGTTGAGATCGCGGAGATCTAGAATTGGTCTGAGATCTCCTGTTTTTTTGGGGACTAAAAAGTAACGGGAGTAGAATCCCTGTCCCTTTTGATCTAGAGGAACCTCCTCTATGGCGTTCAAAAGGAGAAGGGATTGAACCTCCTGGAGAAGAAGGAAAGACTGAGTGTGCGAAGCAGACTCTTTTGGTTGACTTGGAGGAGGTAGAGTTTGAAAGTTGAGAGAGTAGCCGTGGTGGATGATGTTCAGAACCCACTGATCTGACGTGATAAGTTCCCAACGGCTTATGAAATAAGAAAGACGTCCTCCTATAGGCTGTGGAAGTTGAGTAGGAGGGAGAAGACTGGCTATGTTCTGGAGAACCAAGTCAAAAGGGTTGAGTAGACTTTTGTGCAGGAGTAGATTTTACCTGCTGTTGTTGCTGAGGTTGTCTAGCAGCTGGACGCTGTTGCCTCTGACGCCTAGGTTGTTGAGCAGTTTGAGGCAGAGGACGAGCCACAAATCTACGTTGGTAGGTTGATTGTGGACGAAAGGGCCTAGTTGGTGGAGGCTTCTTAGGTTTAAGAAGCGTGTCCCATCTGGTCTCATGAGCCGATAATTTCTGGGTGGTGGAGTCCATGGAATCTCCAAACAGCTCATCCCCTAAGCAAGGTGTATTGGCCAGCCTATCCTGGTGATTAACGTCCAGTTCTGAAACACGAAGCCAGGCTAGCCTTCGCATGGCCACTGAGATGGCCGTGGCTCTGGAGGTCAGCTCGAAAGTATCATAGATAGATCTTACCATGAATTTACGAAGCTGTAAAAGAGATGAACAAGTGTGGTGAAAAGCAGACTTTTTCCTATCAGGAAGATATTTCTCAAAAGCAGTGATATTTTGAATTAAGTGCTTAAGATAAAAAGAGAAATGGAATGCATAATTTCCTGATCGATTTGCTAACATAGCATTTTGGTATAGCCTTTTACCAAACTTGTCCATAGATTTGCCCTCTCTGCCAGGAGGGACTGAGGCATATACACTAGCCCCTTTGGACTTTTTCAAAGTGGACTCAACCAAAAGGGACTCATGAGCTAATTGGGGCTTGTCAAACCCAGGAATAGGAATGACTTTATACAAGGAATCCAACTTTCTAGGCGCTCCAGGAATAGTTAAAGGAGATTCCAGATTTTTATAAAACGTCTCTCTCAATATATCATGGAGAGGTAGTTTAAGGTATTCCTTTGGAGGCTGGTCAAAGTCCAAGGCATCAAGGAAAGCCTTGGATTTCTTTGACTCAGCCTCCAAAGGAATGGAGAGAGAATCACACATTTCCTTCAAAAATGAAGAAAAGGAAGATACTTCTGGTTTAGAGGAGGCTTCTAAAAGAGACGGGTCCTCATCACCAGAAGAGCATTCTCCCTCCGAAAGAAGAGGATCCTCCGAGTCACCCCATAAGTCAGGGTCTCGAACCTGAGAACTCCGGTCTCGAGACTCTGGAGTGGAAGGCTCTAAATGCCGGGACTTGTGAAGAGACTTCCCCGACCTGCCCGATTCGGTACCCGGAGATGCTACAGTACGCACCGGAGCCAAAGTTTGTACAGCTTGATGGTGAGCTCTCGGCTCCGGGGCCAGAATCGGCATGGAGACCGAGGAAACCGACTGTACCGGTACCGATAGAGTGGACGTCGATAAAATAGGACGGTCCACTATCGGTACCGGTGGCTCAGACCGGACTGGTACCGGCAAATTCGATGCCAGGGCTGGAGGTAGGAGGTGCTGTAGCTGTTCTTTAAGTTGTTCCTTCAGAACAGCAGCTATACGCTCCTCAAGGGAAGGCACCGGTACCGTCTTTTTCTTTAATGGTACCTGCGGTGCCGCTCTACGCTCCGAGGATGAGGACCCCGATGTCGAGGGGCTCACCTCTATTGGAGCGGAGCGCTTCCGTGGGCGCCTCGAGGTCGGCAGAATTGGACTCGCTGCCATCGAGACCGGAGGACGCTCCAACGGGGAAGGCTTCTTAGCCGGCTTACCTGGAGTCGACACCGCCGCGGTATCGCGTGGTGTCGATGATGTGGGTGCCGACTGCGCCGGTGCCGATGTCGGTGCCGGTGTAGAATCAGACATCTCGGCACCAAACAATAATTTTTGTTGAATCTCTCGATTTTTAAGAGTTCTCTTTTTTAAAGTTGCACAGCGGGTGCAGGTTGACACTCGATGGTCGGGACCAAGACACTGGAGACACCAATTATGAGGATCAGTTAGTGAAATTGGTCGTGCACACCGCTGGCACTTTTTGAAGCCGGGTTGGGGGGGCATGAATGTAAAAACGGCTTCAGCCAAATCGAAGGCCGAGGCCTCGATGGTGGCTAAAGGCCCCGCCGGGGCAAGGCCGAAAAACAGGCAAAAAAGAACAAAATTTTTTTTTTTTTTTTTTTAAGAAAGAAAATAAAGAAAAAAGGAAAGGAAATAATATTCCTCAAAAAGTTTACGCGAGCGGGAAGTTCACAAAAAATCCTCTCACAACAGCCGTTGAGAGAGACGCGTCTTCTTAGCTCCGCGGAAACTAAGAAACTAGGGACCGCGCGCCTCTGTCGGGCGGGAAGGCACTCGCGCGTGCGCGGTGCGGCCTACCAGAACTTTCTAAGTTCTTAGAGTGCAATCACTCTAAAATTGTCCGTACCGGGGCTCCGTCGGTGCCGTCACCCATCAGTCAAGAATAGCTGCCTGCTTGTCCTGGGATAAACTTCATTATTATCTATTGTAAAAGCATTTCCATCAATTTACTTACCACAGAAGTCAGACTTACCAGCCTATAGTTTCCTAATTCTTCCTTACTTTCACTTTTGCGAAGAGGAACCACATTCTCCCTTCTCCAGTCCTCCTGGAGAAGCATTGAAAAGGTCAGCCAGCGGAGCCATCAGAACTCCCCTAAGTTCCTTCAGTGCCCTTGGAAGTACACCATCTGACCCCTTTGCTTTGTCCAACTTTAGTTTAGTTAGCTCCTCACAAACACAATACTCTGAAAATAGATCAGGGTATACCACACCTCTATCATTATTTGCGTTTGTCTTCTGCGATCCTGCTCCCGGTGCATCAGTTGTGAACACATAACATAAATTTTTGTTAAGCAATTCAGCCTTATCAGTTTCTACATATTTCTCCCCTTCACTTGAGTCTCGCATTGCCACTTTTGCAATTCTTCCTATCACCGATATACCTAAAAAATGTCTAGTCCCCCATTTTACTGTGCCAGCTATTTTACTTCCATTTGTATCTTTGCTTTCCTGACCATTCGACCAGCTTCTCTTAATTTTTCCAGATATTTTAACCTGTCCTCCTCTTTCTGTGATCTTATGTAGTTTATGAAAGTTAACTTTTGAGAACCAAAATGGCCTTCTTTTCCACTTACTTTTACTTATTTCTCTTACAAAATGGTTTGTTGCCCTTACAATAGCTCCTGTCAGTTTTACCCACAGCTTTCCTGCTTCTTCCACATGTTCCCATCGAGACAAGAATTCTTTAATGTAATCCCCCATCTGAACAAAGTTAGTTTTTTAACATCTAGAACCTTTACTTTTGAATAAGCCCTCTCTACACCTGTCTTAATATTGAGCCCATCTGACATTGTAGATCCACATCCATTAACTACTCGATCCGCAGGCCATTTTAAATGTGAGAAATGCTCAACCTGCATGATAACACTGGAGCTTACAGATTTTTTCGTTCACCCAAGCACAGGTCAGATTTTTAAGTTGAAACATGTAACCTCATGAACTTCCACGTTTGTGGTCTATGTTTTCATATGCTCATGCCCCAAGATTTATGTGGGCCAAACCACTCGCCCCTTTAAAACACGGGTGACTGAACATAAAAGCTGCATACGGAACAATAGACTTCAAGCTCCTATGGTCACACACTGTTTGGAGTGTGATCATTCATTTGCAGATTTACAATGTTGTGTGATTGATCACATCAGTGAAAACTGCACAAATAGACAACAGCGGCTCCTGCAGGCAGAACAACTATGGATTCACAAATTGAACAGTGAAGAACCAGATGGGCTGACCTTAAGACTTGAACGCATTTTACTGACTATTTACATATTACCATCACAGGATTGAATCTTTTGACTTTTCGGCCGACAGGATCGCTTGCATAGTGTTGTAGCACAAGTAGGAGTTTAGCAGGAGTAGGAAGAATAGGAAAATTAAGATAGTTAAGTAAATCATGAAAAGTAAAAGTTATAAATTATAATTTTTCAAAAAACATAACAAAAGCTAGGTTAAAAAAAAAACCCCAAATAATTAAAGAATCATAAAATTAGAAAAATTAAAAACTAAAAATAATTTCAAAAAATACACATGAAAATAAACAATGGAACACTAATAGTGTGAATTTTAACTTTTACATTAGTAATGAATCTCCCAAAGTTTTTGCTTAAATGTGTGATTGTGTGGACTTTTCCATTAATAACTGTGTGCACGTGATCCTATTCAGCCGTTCTTCACAATCATTTTTTCATTTTCATTTTAATTGTCATGTTAAACTTTTCAACCGCAGCGCTAGTCTTTTCTTCTGTCTACTAGCAGCTTTATTTATGTATGTCAGCATTTTTTAGTAGCAGCACTTTTACTGCACGATTACTTCCAGGTCCGACGTCATCACCCGGGAGAGTTTCTTAACCCAGCACCGACATGGTGCAGCCATCTTTTGATCAGGAGAGGCGTTTCGGCGTCCCGTTAAAAGGTATGTCATAGTGGCTTCTGAATAATTTTTTGAAGTTATGCATAAGTCCAGTTTATTGATGTAATTTTCTATTCTGGCTCTAGTTTGATCGGATTGTTTTACACCCTGAGGCAGCAGACTCGTGAAATGCTGGCCACCATCGGTGTACCGATCAACTGAAGATAAGTTGAAAGTTTTTCTTCTATCAACCTGCATAGACAGCCCTGCTTAAGTTTTTTACACTTGGGAGTGCAATGGAGGTTTTTCGCCAGTGAGGTTATCACCCGACCACCTTGGACCACCATTGTGGTGGTGGGAGGGCTTCTGTCTGAGGCTTTTCCTCCATTTTTTTTGAAACACACCCCATTAAACCAAAGCAGCACTGTCTACATTACATATGACATTTTGTATCTTTCTTGTGAAAGTGTGTTTTGCAATATTAATATTAAACCACACCATGCGGTGATCATTGGATGCCAGATGATAACCCACTGTAACATTAGAAACACTTTCCCCGTTTGTAAGCACTAATTAAGGTAGTGTCCTATCATTGCCAACTGCTGGAACAGTTCTCGTAGAGAATCCAGGATCTCTCTACTTCTAGAATCCCCCTTTTAGGGATAACCCAGTCAACATCTGGCATATTAAAATTATATGCTGTTCTACAGGAAAGAAGATTATCGAAGTAAGAACCTAATCCTTCCTTCCCCTTCACATGTCACATGGCATATGGAATACGGATGCTCCTCAGATGGTTAGCCACTGCAAATTTGGCATGAAGCCAAGGTATCCCAGCCTGAGGAGACCATCCCACCTATTTTAAAGCAAAATGAGGTGTTTCAAGGCAGACAGAGGCTTCTGTTTTCCAATCAGGAAATCCAAATTGCTGCTGTGGCAGCAATTTTAGCACTAAAAATGGCACAGGGAGCTACACTGAAAAATAAAAAAATAACAATTTTAGGATTTTAGAGATGGAGGAACCTAACTAACTCCAGAAGTGAAGAAAATTTGATTTTAAAGAACCCCCTGACTTGGTTTGTCAGGCTCTAACTCTGTTACTCACTGTGCCATGCTGTGTGATAGGAGCTGCAAGTGTGACAGTTGCAAACAACTTACAGGGAGAACCTCTGCCTCAACAAGCTTCCTTGTGCCCTCTGACTGCCTCTTGGGTCCAACATACCAGAAGGAGAGCTGAACCCCCCACTGGAACTTATGCAAGCAAAACAGCAGGAGGAGAGCAGTTGGCCCCAATCCTCGACAAAAACAACCACAGAGCAACACAGCCTGCGCTCAAGCCCACTGTGGATGAACCTGGTGCAAGCTGTGCTCCCTGAGCCCTCGAACTATTAGTGCAGGCTGTCCAAGTAGGTGTACTGCCAAGCAGTCTGCCCCTTGGAAGCAAATTCTCGACCTCAGAGTCTGCGCTCTTCCACAGCCAGAGCTGTTCCACAAAGGGGATCCTTTGCAGCACTGAAAAGTCTTGCAAATGGTTAGTGAGAAAGACTGAATTTAAAATTAAAAGGAACACGAGCAGAAAAGACAACCTCCAACTGTCTCGCTTTTAGGAAGACAACTGAGAAACTGAAGGATAGACCAGGGGATGGGGAGGCAGAACAAAAGAATGCAAATGAAGCTCCCTACAAGAGTTCTTGTGAGAAGAGGTTGCGTACACAATCATTCAGGAATGGATTGTCTGTCACACTAGAACACCTTTTTGTGGTACACGCAAAAAAAGACATGTATGGATGATAAAAAGAAAAAGAAGGAAAAAAACACATACTCATAAACAGTTTGGTAAATTTAAATGTATAACCTGACGTGTTATTTAAAGAAAGAGAGTACATTACCTGTGTGTTTGTCTTTAAAAGCTGACTTGCACATTTCTATTCGTGCAGAATGGAAAGGTACGTATCGATCTTGCGGGGAAGCCACCAGCACAACATTTTTAAAAAACTGAAGACCTACAAAAGAAAGTTATAAAATGCATATTTTCCCCTCTCATTTTAATATATCAAAGTTGTTTAGCTATAACAGATGTACTCTATAGACAGAAAGATATATAGTAATGATAAAGATCAAAAGTATTGAAAAATCCTTTAAGCATATATGCCTCTTGTCTTAGTTAATATTATCTCTTAGGAAGGAGTTAGGTAGTAGTCTGAGTGGCTCATATAGCTTCTGATCTAGTTTAGACAGCTACTAACCAGTTGTCCAGGAATTTTTGAATCTTCTGCTTAAATAGATGTACTGCTACCACTGCTGAGTACTTGGTGAAAACCATGAGTATCTTTTTCTTTGGGGGGGAGGGGAATGAATGGGGCAATCATGGTATACACAATTTTTTTTTTTTCTGATATGCATAGTAGTTGGGTATCAGTGCTGGCATGTATGGGGGCACAAAATAATTTTTGCTTAAATATCTATGCTCCCACAATATATACCCTGGAAGTTTTTCAGGAATTAATGAAGATACTAGCTGAAAAAGACGACCCTATTAAAATTATGGCAGGTGCAGGGAAGAAGTGACCTAATAGTTAGTTTAGAGATGCTGCCTCAGCACCCTGAGGTTGTGAGCTCAATCCCAGCCTGCTCTCTGAGATCCTGGGCAAGTTGCTTACCCTACATTGCCCCCAGGTACAACAGTCAGATTGTGAGCCTGCCGAGAAAGATAAGGAAAAATACCCAAGAGTACCTGATTACTATTCAATGTTTTGTAAACTGCTTTGGGTGAATCTCTTCATGGAAACAGTGGTTAATAAATCCCAATAAATAAATAATCAGCCACTTGATTCTCATTTGGAAAGACAATCTACTTGTAAACTGGCTAAAACCAAAGCCTGATTAGAAATTCACTAGCTAATATTCAGAGAGATTTAAGAGGGCAGAAAAGGCTCTAGACTGCTTGAATTGCAGTGAGCCACCCAGTCACCAATATTCAGTGGCACTAAACTAGAAAATGAATCTAGATATTGTCTCCGATTGCCCATGTTAAAAAATGGGCTGGTTAGGAGAAGTACAAGGGCTGACAATGTTATCGGTGATGGATCCAAGATGGTGGAATGCCCTCCCGAAGGAACTAAAACTAGAAAAAGATACCGGAAAGTTCAAGAAAGGGATAAAGACCATCCTCTTTGTAGACTACTTAGCCAATAAAACAACATAGAGGAGACAGTTAGCTAGCCCCCTTCCCCCAATCAGGAATGCAATAGGAAGAACATAATAGGATATAAATAGACCAAGGGCTGAGGCCCAGAAAACTAGACTGAGGAAGATAATACTTCAAAGATAAAACACAATATACACTTCCCCCTCCCTATTTGTGGTTCTGACGTTCACGGTTTTGCTTATTCGGAATTTTTTTTCCCAGGCCCCCCCCTCCCGGGAGAATTGCAGATTTTGGTATCATCCGCAAAGAGGCAAATCTTACCTGACAACCCTTTAGCAATATCGTTTATAAAAATGTTAAAAAGAACAGGCCCTAGAATAGAACCTTGAGGCACACCACTGGTAACATCCCTTTCCTCAGAGCGATCTCCACTGATCATTACTCTCTGTCGCCTTCCATTCAACCAGTTCTTGACCCAGCCCGTCACTTTGGGACCCAGCCCGAGAGCAATCAGTTTATTTGGAACACTGACAAAAGGCTTGGCTAAAATCTAAATACACCAGATCTAGCGCATATCCTCTATCCAATTCTCTGGTCACCCAGTCAAAGAAATTGATCGGATTTGTCTGACAAGACCTACCTCTAGTGAATCCAAGTTGTCTCCAGTCCTGTAATCCACCATTCTCTGTTTTAAAAGTGTTTCCATTAATTTGCTAACCACAGAAGTCAGCCTTACTGGTCTGTAATTCCCTACTTCTTCCTTACTTTCACTTTTGTGGAGAGGAACTACATCTGCCCTTCTCCAGTGCTCCGATACCACTCATGACTCTAGAGAGTCATTGATAAGGTCAGTCAGTGGAACTACCAGAACTTCTCTAAGTTCCTTCAGCACCCTCGGATGTATACCCTCTGGTTCCATCACTTTGTATACCTTTATTTTAGCTAGCTCCTCATGAACACAACCCTCTGAAAATTGATCAGGGTCTATTACTCCTCCATTCCTATTCATGTTTGTCTTCTGCGGTCCTGCTCCCGGCACTTCAGCCATGAACACAGAACAGAAATATTTGTTAAGCAATTTGGCCTTTTCTTTATCAGTTTCTACATATTCCTCCCCTTCACCTTTGAGTCTCACAATGCCACTTTTGTACTTCTTCCTATCACTAATATATCTAAAAAATGTCTTGTCTCTCCAATTTACCATGTCAGCTATTTTTTTCTTCCATTTGCATCTTTGCTTTCCTGACTACATGACCAGCCTCTCTTAACTTTTCCAGATATTTTTGCTTTTCTTCCTCTTTCTGTGATCTTTTGTAGTTTATGAAAGCTAACCTCTTATTCCTTACCTTCTCAGCTACTACTTTTGAGAACTAAAGTGGGCTTCTTTTCTTCTTTTACTTACTTGCCTCACAAAAAGGTTTGTTGCCTTTACAATCGCTCCTTTCAGTTTTGCCCACCACATTTTCACTCATTCCAGACGTTCTGATCCAGACAATGATTCCTTGACGTAAACCCCCATCCGAACAAGATATTAAATAAAGTCTAGAACCTTTGCTTTTGAGTGAGCCCTCTCTATACCCATCTTAAAATTAAACCATACCATGCAGTATCACTGGATACCAGATGATCATCCACTGTAATATCAGAAACACTTTCCCCGTTTGTAAGCACTAAGTCCAGTATGACCTCATCCTGTGTGGGTTTCATTACCAACTGCTGGAACAGTTCTCCTTGTAGAAAATCCAGAATCTCCCTACTTCTAGAAGACCCGACAATAGGGATACCCCAAATCAACATCCAGCATGCTAAAATCACCTATTAGCAAGATTTCCCTTTTTTTAGATATATTCTGAATGTCTTATATTAAATCTCTATCTACTTCTTCCGTCTGTAAACCAATGTAAATATATTCACCATTCCCTTTTACCAAATTGATCCACAGTGCCTCTTTCATGCCCTGCAGATCCTGAAATTCTGTGGCTTTAATATGTTCTTTAACATATAACGCTCCTCTTCCTCCTTTTCTTCCTACCCTATCTTTCTTGAACAGATTATAGCCCGGTATAACTACATTCCAGTCATAGTTCTCTGTGAACCATGTTTCTGTCATCGCCACTATATCTAACCCCTCTATTTCCATCACTGCTTCTAGATCCAGAATCTTGTTTCCCATACTTAGAGCATTAGTATATGCTGCTTTCATAAGAACATAAGAATTGACACTGCTGGGTCAGACTAGTGGTTCCTTGTGCCCAGCAGTCTGCTCACGCGGCGGCCCTCTGGACAAAGACCAGCGCCCTAACTGAGACTAGCCCTACCTGCATATGTTCCGGTTCAGCAGAAACTTGTCAAACTTTGTCTTCAATCCCTGGAGGGTGTGTTCCCCTATGACAGACTCTGGAAGAGCATTCCAGTTTTCTACCACTCTCTGGGTGAAGAACAACTTCCTTACGTTCGTTTCAATTTTAGAGAGTGCCCTCTCGTTCTCCCTACCTTGGAGAGGGTGAACAACCTGTCCTTATCTACTAAGTCTATTCCCTTCAGTATCTTGAATGTTTCGATCATGTCCCCTCTCAATCTCCTCTGTTTGAGGGAGAAGAGGCCCAGTTTCTCTAATCT
Source organism: Geotrypetes seraphini (assembly GCF_902459505.1). Classification (NCBI taxonomy): domain Eukaryota; kingdom Metazoa; phylum Chordata; class Amphibia; order Gymnophiona; family Dermophiidae; genus Geotrypetes; species Geotrypetes seraphini. The sequence goes on along the minus strand of NC_047085.1, from coordinate 26,280,518 downwards.
TCCCTGTACAGCACCTGCTCCAGCTCCTGAACCATCTTAGTCGCTCTTCTCTGGACCCTTTCGAGTAGTACCATGTCCTTCTTCATGTACGGCGACCAGTGCTGAACGCAGTACTCCAGGTGAGGGCGCACCATGGCCTGGTACAGTGGCATGATAACCTTCTCTGATCTGTTCGTGATCCCCTTCTTTATCATTCCTAGCATTCTGTTTGTCCTTTTCGCCACAGCTGCACATTGAACGGACGGCTTCATCAACTTGTCAATTAGAACTCCCAAGTCTCTTTCCTGGGAGTCTCTCCAAGTACTGCCCCGGACATCCCGTATTTATGCATGAGATTTTTGTTACCGACATGCATTACTTTACACTTATCCACGTTGAACCTCATCTGCCATGTTGATGCCCATTCTTCGAGCCTTTTGCCATCTGTGTAGAGGTATTCAGTGATTTGCTTACCTGTGGGCTTATACTCACCCGTGAACTTTGATCACCCTGCCCCATCACTTCTCGTTTAAAGCTCTCTTCAGTAGATTAGCCAGCCTGCTAGCAAAGACACTTTCCCTTCTTTGATAGATGCACACCATCCCTGCTCAGCAGCCTTTGGAAAATCATTCCATAGTTCAGGAAGCCAAAACGCTCTGGATGACACCATCCATGTATTCATTTTCAGGATGCGAGCTTCTCTGCCCTGGCCTTTACCCTCGACAGGGAGGATGGGTGAGAATACCACCTGCACACCTGACTGCTTCACCTTCACTTTTGACACGTTCGCAGGGGTACCTGGCAGTATCGTTAGTGCCAATGCGGATGAGCAGCATCAGATAGTAGTCATCAGGTCTTCTTTTCTTTCTATGGAAACAAAAAGAATGCTGTCAGACTTTACATCTCTTAAATAAACTCAAATATTGTTTTATTAAAGCATTCAGTGTTTTGTGTCCAATTTAACAAGCCATCAGGATGGAAAGTCTTCTCTTTTGCATAAGAGAGGAATTTTCATCCTGTAGAACTTCTCCTGAACCTGTATCCAGGTACATAGCAACCACCCTGGATACCAAGATCGGAGCCGAATACAGGTCCATCTAGTCCTGAGCGCACAGATGTTGGAAAGCCTTCTACGTTTTAGAGTAAGCAGAAACTGTGGATGACTTCTTAGACTTGAAAAGAGTGCCAATAACCATTTCAGAATAACCTTTGTGTTCTAAGGCTGCGCGCTCAAGAGCCATGCTTGAAAGAGCAAAGTGACTCAGGTCCTCCATGCATACTGGACCCTGCGTAAGCAGGTTTGGATGGGTGCTCAGCCAAAGGCTGCAAACCTTGAGAAGATGCATCAGATCTGCATACCACGGTCTGCGAGGCCAATCTGGAGCCACTAGAATGACTTGGCCCAGATGGACTGCGATTCACCGAATGACTTGGCCTATCATGGGCCAGGGAGGAAAGACATTCAGGAGAATCTCCTTAGGCCACGGCTGCACTAGAGCGTCGAGACCCTCGCTTCAGGGCTTGGATTATCGACTGAAGAAATGATCCACTTTCTTGTTCTTCGCTGTGACCATAATGTTGAAGTGGGGCCAGCCCCAGTGCTGTACTATGGCTCAGAACACCACTGTGGACAGGGCCCACTCGCCTGGATCCAGAGTCTATCTGTTGAGGAAGTCAACTTGAACATTGTTGACTCCCACCACATGTGCTGCTGATAGCACCTGGAGGTGATATTCCGCTCATAGAAACAGAAGGTGGGCTTCCTGAGCCAGGGGGCTGCTCTTGGTCCTTCCCTGGCGATTGACATGGGCTACTGCCATTGCATTGTTGGAGAAGACCTGACCGCTTAGCCCTCCAGAGTCTTCTGCAATTGCATCAGAGCCAGCTGAATGGCTCTCAGCTCCAATCTGTTGATTGACCATTTCCTCTGTCCAACACTCCTGGATGGGACAACGATTGTAGTGGGCTCCCCAGTGGCTAGCACTTGTCATCCAAGATCCAGGAGGCAATCCACAGCGGAATACCCCTGCAGAGCAACTGCGGAAGAAGCCACCAATTCATGCTGGCTCAAGCCTCCAAGGAAGACAGGACTAGTGAGAGAGCAGGGCATGCTGGAGAGGATGCAAGTGCACCCTCACCCATGGCACTACATCTATAGTGGCTGTATGGACCCCAGGATCTGAAGATAGGCCCAGGCCCAGGCCCAGGCCAAAAGGAGCCAGCAGCTCCAGAAGGGAAAAAATCTGGGCTCACAGTTTCAGTTTGTGTGCCTTGGGGAGATAGCTCACAGCCATGTCAAAAAGAACTCCCAGATATTCCAGCGACTACGTGGGCTTCAAATTGCTCTTTCTGTAGTTCATGATCCAGCCCAGGTCCTCCAGCACCTGGATCACCTGATCCACCGTGCGCCGACCCTCAGCAAATGAGGGAGCACTGATTAGCCAGTCGTCTAAGTAAGGGTAATCATGCAGACCCATTTTTTGCAGGTAAGCTGCTATGACTACCATCAGTGAGCCATTGCCAGCCCAAAGGGCAGAGCCGAGAACTGGTAATGCTATTCCAGGACATGAAACTGCAAGAATTTGCAGTGGCCTAGAAAAATCAGTATGTGCAAAAAGGCTTCCATGAGATCCAGGGAGGCAAGGAACTCTCCCGGGGACATCACTGCAATGACCGACTGCACTGTCTCCTATGGTCTGGCTTATTTCTCCTCTCCTTCACATAGCCTGGAATCTCTCTCCTCTCCCATGGTCTGGCATCTCTCTCTCCTTCCCTCCCTGTGGTCTAAAATCTGCTTTTAGCCTTTCCTTTCCGGGATCTGGCATATCTCTCCTCTTCTTCTTGCAGTCTGGAATCTCTCTCTCCTCCTTCCCTTCCATTCCGTAGTCTGGCATCTCTCTCTCCTTCCCTTTCTAGTGGTCTGACATCTCTCTCTTCCTCCTTCAATCACCCTTCTCCAGAATCTGACATCTCTTCCTTCTTTGAGTCATCTCTCCTTTCTCCTAGTGTAACTTTTCTCTCTCCATTCTTCCCACCACTATGTCCAACAATTCCCCCTCTTTCTTCCTTTCCCCATGTATACCATCTCTTTCCCTCCCACTCCACACACCTATGTCCTACAATTCTCTTTTTCTCTTCCCTCACCCACTTTTAGCATCTCTCTTTCTCTCCCTTCCTAACCTCCAGCCCATGCAGCATCTGGCCTTCCCAACCCCCTTCCAGCTTATGGAGCATCTATCCTCCCCTGCCTTCCCAAGCTCCAGCCAGTGCAGCGTGTGTCCTTCCCAGCCTTCCCAAACACCTTCCAGTCTGTGAAATATTTATCCTTCTTGCTTTCCCAACTCCCTCCCCCTGCAGCCCGTGAAGCTTCCCTCATTCTCAATCCCAGCCACCACCCTCCCCGCAAGCTGGAACTTGTGGTATGACCTCTCTCCAGTTCCCAACTCCCATACCTACCACCTCCCTGCTGCTGTAATTTAAAATCTTCAGGCAGCTGGTGGCACAACGAAGCCACACCTCCTACTGCCGGCCTGCTCCAGAAGTGTTTTTTTCTGCAGCACTTCCTCTTCCTGTATATGCAGAATGCTGCAGAAAGAACACTTCTGGGACAGGCAGAAGGCGGGAGGCTGGCTTCGTTGTGCTGCTGGCTGCCTGAAAATTTTAAATAACAGCAGCAGGAGGAGATAGCGTGCTAGACGCTAACGCCAGCATTGAGCTGGCATTAGTTCTAGCCGCATAGCGCAGGTTTAGTGCGCGCTAAAATTCTGCGTGCGCTAAAAACGCTATTGCAGCTTTGTAAAAGGAGCCCCAGGTTCTTAATTCGATAATCTTATTCCTAGTAGAAAGATATATGAAACTTGAACCAGTGGGTTATTCACCTCTACTCGCGAGCTGTGTAGAAGGCATCATTCACATTTTTTTCAGCTCCTCCTCCTGTATCGTTGGGCTATGCTGCAGCTCTTCAGTTCATACCAAAGCACTAAGAGAAGAGAAGAAATAAAAAAGGAGGAGCACAGAGAACTCCCCAACAAAGCCAGATCTGCTCTTTTCAAGCTGGTAAACAGTCTAACGGACACTACCCAAATCTTACTACAGGAAAATGAATGTATACCCTCAGCAGAAACCCTGGCCACTTTTTTCAACAACAAAATCTTAGAAGTAAGAGCGACCATACCCTCACCCACACCCAACTTCACATTACAAATCAGACCCCTCGAAAAAGAACCCAGAGTAGACATGATCTGGAACCACTTCGAACCTCCTGATTGGCACCAATTTCTCACCCTGTTCAATAAATATACTAAATCAAATTGCTTCCTAGACGTATGTCCCTCCAATACCCTGAAAACAACCACACCAGATTTCAAGAAGGACCTATTCAATTGGATAACAACCACTCTCACGGAAGGAACATTTCACGAGGAAATGGGACATATACTAATCACACCCATCCCAAAAGATCAAAAAATCTCTCTAGCTTTGAAAACCAACTACAGAACCATAGCGAGCATCCCCGTATTTACCAAGATTCTTGAAGGATTAGTCAACGTGGAACTAGGAAACTATCTAGACAAATTCAGCATACTAAACGAACACCAATCAGGATTCAGGAAAGGCTTTAGCACCGAGACAGTCCTAGCCTCGATCCTAAATCACTTATACGGCCTATTCAGCAAAGGAACAAGTGCTCTAATTCTACAACTAGACTTCAGCAATGCTTTTGATCTAGTTGACCACAAAATAATGATACATTGCCTAGATGCAATAGGAATCATGGTAAAAGCAAGGAACTGGATACAGGGCTTCCTAACAAAGAGATCATATCAAGTGGTTAGTGGTGAGACATATTCAAACTCCTGGAGAAACCCCTCGGGAGTGCCACAGGGTTCACCACTCTCACCCACATTGTTCAACATTTATATATCATCCCTAGGGCACTTACTGCAACAACTAAACTTGAACTACTACATATATGCAGATGACATTTCCATTTTAATCCCAGTGAACAGCATTACAAACGAAACATCAAAATACATTTCTCATATTATGACCGAAATAGAACATTGGACAATCAACTTCAAACTGAAACTTAACACAGAAAAAACAAAAATCTTCTTTGCAAGCCCAACGGATAAAATTACCAACACAACACTACACATAAAAGACCACGATTACCCGATTACTAATACAATAAAAATACTGGGAGTCACATTGGACACACACCTGACAATGGTTGAACACACGAACAAAATGGTAAAAAAATGTTTCCTGATATTATGGAAATTAAAGACCATCAAAAAATACTTTGACCCATTATCGTTCAGATTACTAGTGCAATCACTAGTGCTTTCTACTCTGGACTATTGCAACATCGTTTATATGGGTATACCCAAAAAAACAGTGAGGAAACTTGGAATTATTCAGAACATTTGATATTTGGATTAAAAAAGAGCGACCATGTCACCCCCTACTACAAACTACTGCACTGGCTGTCAGTCGAGGCACGAATAATTTTCAAGTTCTCCTGCATATGTTTCAAACTAGTTTGGGGACTAACTCCTACGTACTCGCAATCTCACTTCTTATTTTACAGCCCTATAAGACAAACCAGAAACTGCTATCTTTTTGCATATCCAAGCATTACTAATTGTAAATACAAAACCTTTCTGAATAGAACTTTCACGTAACAAGCAAACAAACAACAACATTGGCTAGACAACTACATTAATAAAGCTAGACTGACCTACAACGCTTTTAGAAAACTCATAAAAACTGCCTTATTCGATAGATATATCACCTAAACAGAATCTTCACCGAACACTTTTTTCTTTTCTCATCTTCCCAATATGCCCCCTCTGAAATCCTAATCAAACTGTATCTCGTAATTTCGGGACCTTTCACCTAATATGTCCCCTCTGAAAATTCTTAACAAACTGTATATTGTATTTTTGGAATTTTCACTGTATATTATAATTTTCGCTGTATTTTTTGTAATTCGCAACCGCTCTCAAACAGGTCCTCTCGGAAATTTCTTAGCAAACTGTATCATGAATAGTTCATCAACTATGCCAGCGATGAGAATTATTAGCTAGAAAAAGGCATATACAAATAATTGCGTCTGGAGTAATTTTCTAAACAAGCCCATTCCACAACAATTTCATATTTGGCCCACAATGGAGTTCCATATTTTAACTCCTGCACAACAAAAAGTAATTTTACCAGTCTCCACAAGCCTCGGGCTAACATTCGTCTTCAGTAAATCTAAATTCTCAGAATGTAATGATCTATTTGGTGTGTAACTAAACATATTATTTTTTAACAATTCTGGTATGATTCCATACAAGAATTGGTGGCAAATCATTTCTGCTTTATATTGTATTCTGAATGCAATTGTTGGAAATAGGGCAAAATGTGATCAAATTTCGACAATCCCATTATGAATCTTGCTGCTGCGTTTTGTATAACCTGCAATGTCCTGCACAATAAATATCAATTTACCAATGTAGACTCATTCATACTTAATATATCCTCACATCTTATTAGTTAATTCAAATACAAATAAAACTTTTTAGTATTTACTGTGTCATTCTATTGTTTTATCATTTAGCAGCATCAACATGAGGCACAAAGCCTTCATATCAACCTCCCATTCTGAGACTAAAAGACAGATACTACCACACTTCCTTTCATTGGCAACCACCTGTGTCTAAAAAGTCACAAGGCTAAATTCCATTCCACTTCCTTGTTAAGCCCTCTAGGATCTACTGTTTTCCATTGGTGGATAAGCTGTTGTTCCTTATGGAGTAATACGTCAGTCACATTTCCTCCCCTCCTCAAATTTACCTGAATCAGCACAATAAATCGGACCTCCCCTATTAGATGACCTGCCTCAACCCAATGACTAACCAATGGCATATCAATTTCCCCAATCTTATATTACTCAAATGCTTTGCAATCCTCTGTTTAACCTTCCATTGGTCTGCCCCACATACCACTTTCTACAAAGGCATATGATGTCATATACTATTTGCTTTGTGTTACAATCCATATGGACTCGTACTGTCACATGATCACATTCCAGAACATATTCATAATACACGCAAGTGTTACATTTAAAATGACCATTAGGGGCACTACTTCCCACACTGCAACCCAATCTAACTGATAGTAATTCTGACAAATTCAAACCGGGGAAACCCCTGCAGTGGGGGGTGTAGACTCAAGATCGACCAGTGACGTCGGATAGCCCTGCAGATATGCTGTGCCTGCCATGAGTGAGGCAACACACGTTATGCTCTCACTGTATTGGCGATTTGAACGCATCAAAAGCCACTCCCTCTGTGTTTATTTGGCCCTTTTATAAGCCTTTTGGATTACCCAATGGGGATACCCTCGTTGCTGAAACTTTTATGGACCTTCAGTATAAAATAGATGCTAGGTATTTTTGAATGTTCCACTGCCAGGTACTTATATTCTTTTGATGAAATGACCCCATTTTCTTTGGCCATATTTAGACAAGCCAAAACTCTGTTACCATATTCTATTGTGGGGTCACATTCTAACAACTCTTGATAATATTCAGTGTCAGAAAGCTGACTGTTAGCCTCTCTTTCATAAGTCACTCTATCAAGTATTACCACCGCACCCCACCTTGTCACAGTTATAGATGTATCTGTTTGCAATCCCCTCAGGGCCATCCGCTGAAGTTTTATCAAGTTACAGTAATCACCTTGTTCCGTAGCCTCAATCAGGTCCAGTTCCTGCAAATTTTCTGCTGAAATGTTTCCACCACAGGATCCATACTACCCGGGGGTAACCTATTAGATTTATTGCGATATTTATTTAAAAATGTCACGCTATGCCTAAGAAGGTTCAAGGCAACTTACAGTGAAATTTAAGGACATACAATTTAGAATATAATTAAAGAACCCAATAACAATAGAAACATCAAACAAGTGGACCCAAGAAGCCACCTACCTGAGTACAACCGGCACTTACACTTATGTAGTTCTCACATTTGATGCTTTTCAATAGCGAGAAATGTCCTCACTCTTGAAACCTGTCTGACATGAAAGACAAATGTCTGGAAATACCTACATGTCTGAGACAGCAGGCAGGCTAATTGAAATCTGACAGGGCAGGCCTTCATATGCCTTTCTACTAGAAAGAACACTTGTGAGGTAAGAAACTAATCTTCCCTTCTAGTGCAAAAGACATACGAGTTTTGAACCACTGGGATGTACCAAAGCAGTCCCCTGAGTCTATGAAAGGGCAGAGGAGCCTGCTGCTAGCACTGAGAACCCAAAACTGACATCCAGTTATGTTGCTAAATCCACCCTGTAAAATTTTGTGAAAATATGAAAGGTGGACCACATAGCCACCCTACAAATCTCCTTGGGTGAAACTGTCTGGGACTCTGTTCTTGAAGAAGCCACATAGAGTGTGCTGTCAAAAAAATCAGTGGTTGCTAATCATACCCGATATATTCTGAAGAACTAGTCATGCAAATCCATCTTGAAATGGGGGCCTTAGAAACTGGCTTCCCCAGGTGGATAGGACTCATTAGTACACAGAGAATGTGCTGAGGGCTGACAAAACCTTTGAAAACCATGAAAAGTACTGTGACCTCTTTCTTCAGTGGATAGTATCTACTGTCTGGCAAAGATTTAGGATGATGAACCACTAAGATTTAATGTAAGGTCGTGCATTTGGTCTGAAAAACCCAAGGGAATGATACAGTTTAAGGAGTGAAGAACTGTGCACAAAAGAGGAGTGGAATTTGGGAGTGATAGTATATGATGATTTTATGGTATCCAAACAGGTCGAAAAGGTGATGGTGAAAGCTAAGGTGCATATGAAGAGGTATGGCTAGTAGGGAAAAAAGAGGTATTGATGTCTTTGTATAAGACTCTGGTGAGACCTCATTTAGGATAATGTGTACAATTCTGGAGATTACACCATCAAAAAGATATAAACAGGATGGCATTGGTCCAAAGGAAAGCTACTAAAATGACCAGTGGTCTTCATCATTAGCTGTATGGGGGTAGACTCAAAGATATCAATATGTATACTTTGGAGGAAAGGCGGAAGAGGGGAGATATGATAGAGATGTTTAAATATCTACATGGCATAAATGCACATGAGGCGGGTCTCTTTCATTTGAAAGGAAACTCCGGAATGAGAGGGTACAGGATACGCTCAGGATTAAAAGGTGATACGCTCAGGAGTAATCTAAGAAAATACTTTTTTTTACTGAAAGGGTGTGATAGATGAATGGAATAGGCTCCCGGTAGATAAAAACTATGTCTGAATTCAAGAAAGAATGGGACAGGCACGTGGGATCTCTTAGGGAGAGGAGGAGATAGTGGATGCTATAGATGAGCAGACTGGATGGGCCATTTGGCCTTTATCTGCCAACATATTTCTATGTTTTTAAGTTTCTATGTTATACTGGCCATAAGATTATCCAGCCCCTTGCCATAGAGCATTTGGCCCTTGAAAGGTAGCCTGCTCAATGTAGCCTTGGAAGCAGAGTCTCCTGCCCACTGCCTAAAACAGAGCATTCTACAGGCAGATATAGAATAAGCTTAGAGCTTGCTCGTGACCCTGAACACATCATATAGAGTATCTGCCACATTATCCACCCCCAAAATTTGCAACTGATGATAAGCGTTCTCCTCCTCTGATAGTGCCTGATGCAATATAGTATGGCAGGCGTGTGCAATGAAGAAAGCTTCTGCCTCCACCTTCAGCCCCAAAGTCAAGGCCTCAAACCATCTTTTGAGGACTAAATCCACCCCACGGGTTTACGCATCCTTCAGAAACACTCTGCCTTCGATAGTCAGAGAATTTTGCTTGGTAACCTGAGCTACTAGTGAATCCATTTTAGGTGGGACAAACAGCTATTGAAAATCTAGAGCCAGGGGATACAACTTTACCACAGTCCTGGCAATCCACATGGGACTCTCCGGAGCCTCCCAATGCTCAGTTAACATAATTGTAATGTCAGGATGTGAAGGAAAAAAGGTGGTTTGAGGCTTAGAGCTACACAGAATGCTGGGCAGCAGAGGTCTGTGGGGGTTCAATCTTCAATACCCACAAAGATTCTGTGATGCCCTCCAACCAAGCTGCCGGCTTAAAAAGACAGTACACCATTAGGTCCTCTCTTTGGTCCAGGGTTGCCATAGACTCCTGACTATTAGCCCCAGCCTGAAACCCTGAATCCTCCAAAACCGAAGATTCATTTTGAGGGAGTAAAGGGATTGATTCCAATCCCCTGTCATCCCAGTCTTTCTCCAACTGAATCTCTGGTTCCTGTTGGTGAACCTTCAGAGGTGGCACTGCACTCCGAGAGGGCCCGGCCCGGCCCTTCCCCCCCTCCCCTCCCCCCGAACAATAGCTGGCAGGACCACAGAAGGTACAGAGCAACCCTGATAAGCCAAATAGGCTTCAAATAAGACCAACAAAATTGGGAGTAAAGCTTTGACCCTATGCTCTAAGGACATCTGCAGGGACTCACCTTGTCTCCTGAGCCCTGAGGCATCTACACATCTGCACTGCATCATTATCCAAGGGATCTGGAATGGATTTTTGCCCCCAATAAATGAGCCACCTGTGACTCCCCTGCCTTAGAGGGACCAGAGGGGGCTAAGCCTAGTACTTCACGTACCCCATGGCACGTGGAATACAGATGCTCCTCAGTCAGCCATTCAGTACAAATCTGGAATGAATCAAGGGTAAAACAGCATGAGGAGTTCATCTCTAATGATTGTAAACAAAATTGAGGTACAGTGGTACCTTGGTTTACGAGCATAATTTGCTCCAGAAGCATGCTCGTAAACCAAAATACTCGTATATCAAAGCGAGTTTCCCCATAGGAACTAAGGAAAACTCGCTTGATTCGTTCCCACCCATCCCCATCCCCCGAGGCCAGCAGCGCTGCTCTATCCCCCCCGAGAACCAGCATTGTTCCCCCTGAAGGGCCCCCCCTCGTGTGATCCGGCACCCTCCCCCCCCCCGGCGATCCAGCACCTCCCCCCCGCCGTGATCTGGCACCCTCCCTCCCCGCCACGATCTGAAGTCCCCCAGACCCACCCGAACAGGCTTCTTACTTTCATCTAGGCCTTGGCACCGGCATATCCTGTACACTGGTGCCGGTACCCGAAGATCGGCCTCCTCTTCTTTGCTGGGCCTTGAGCATCTGCGGAGAGAGCGTGAACTCACAGGCCTTGAGCATGCGCAGATGCTCAAGGCTCAGCAAAGAAGAGGAGGCCGATCTTTGGGCACCGGCACCAACGCACAGGACATGCCGGTGCCGAGGCCGAGATGGAAGTAAGAAGCCTGTTCGGGTGGGTCTGGGGGACTTCAGATTGCGGCGGGAGGGGGGGAGGAGGGGTGCCTAATCACGGCGGGGGGTGCCAGATTGTGTGTGTGTATGGGGGGGAGGGTGCCGGATCATGGGGGGTGCCACTCGCAAATCGAGGCAAGCTCGGTTTCCGAGGTGCCAATTTTGCAAATGTTTTACTCGACTTGCAAAACACTCGCAAACCGGTGCACTCGTAAACCGAGATACCATTGTATTTTTGAGGTAGACAGAGGCTTTTAAAATCAAATTGAGAAATCCAAGAGGGCCACTGCAGGAGAATTTTGGTGCCCAAAAATGGCCAGAGCTAAAGTTCAAACAATTCAGGAAAGGGGTTTTTGGAGGTAGGGGACCCAAATCCTAGCCCCAGAAACCTCCAAAATTGCAATTAAAGACAAACTCCCCAATGTCTCCCCCCATAGACTACAATGGACTGTATTCACATTTCAGTTGGAGCTGGGTCTGCTTCAGCTTAAACAGCAGCTGGAAGGTGGAGATTACTGCCTCAGACAAGCATATAATGATCCAAATGCTTGTTTCTTCAAGCTGCCAGTCAGATTATTAAATGAACTAAGACACCAGACTCCCACAGCTCCATACATGTAGTCGTGGGGAAAGGGTGCAGCTGACAACTAATAAAATCCTCAGGACCGATATGGGGCCACATAGCCTGTGCTCAAGCCTTGGTAATAACAAGGAGTGAGCATTACTACTAGGGGAGTGGTCCCTGAGCCTTCCAAAAGTGTCAATGCAGGCCGGCTAGGTAGGTGCCTGTAAAAAGGTTGCCCTCCCAGCTACAGACTTCTGACAGGAGAGTTTTTGTCATCTCTCAGGCAAAGCTGCCCCAGTGAAACTGGGGACCTCTGAAGCACTGATAAGCCTCAAATTCAGGATAAAAACCAAAAAATAACACACCAAAATCAGAGCAGATCAGACGGACACCTTCAACTTGCATGTAGAAGGTAAAACAGAGAAGCTGCAGCACAGCCCGATATAGAAGGTGGAGCCGAAAAGAATGTGAATGATGCCTTCTACACAATTTGCCAGTAGAGCTGAATAACCCACTGGTTCAGATCATATGCCTTTTGCACAAGAAATTTTTTATGTTGTAGTATTATTCACTGCTCACAATACAACATGGATTGTAACAGCAAATGGATTATACCAGTGGATGAAGCATGGGCATTCCTCCTAGCAATTTCATGCACCTGATAGAATAAATTGTCGTACCTATATTTTGGCATGCCAAACTGGCTTGGCTCTATTGTACTGTAATGGGTTAGATACTCCTTAATGCCATTATAGAATTGGCATTTTAAGCAAGCTTCTTTGTCTTGCCTACATTTAGACGCCACTGTATAGCAATGCCCCCACAGTGCTTTGATTTGCTACAGAAAACACTAAAAAGCCAGCATTTCAATAGTGTGCAGTTACCTGGTTTTTGACTGAGTTGGTAGAGGAATGATTTGCGTGGATCAGCATTATCTCTGAAAGTTAACTGTAGAAGTGATTCTGATTTTTTGAACTTCTGCATAAGCCACAAGCCTAGAAATATATTAAAAAAATAGTACTTCAAAAACTGAAAGTATTAGCAGTCCCTACATGTGTTGATTGAGTACTATTAACAGACTTGGGAAAGCCACTGCTTGCTCAGTAGCATGGAATGTTTGCTACTATTTGGGTTTCTGCCAGGCATTTGTGGCCTGGATTAGACACTGTAGAAACAGTGTTCTGTGGAAGTGCGCATTTTTTTCTTTTTTTTTTTAATCTTTATTCATTTTCAATTCTTCAACAAGTATACAATGTTTTAATGAATAATATACAGAATCACTTGTACATCCTAACCAATATTCTTTAAGTATTATAAAAATCCCTCCCCCTCCCCACATCAACAATGAATTCCCGCAAAACATCTACTATACCCCTTTATTATGTTTCAAATACATAAAGGTGTCTAATCATTTGAATATACAATCAATGGCCCCCAAATCTTTTTAAAATTATGCGTGCATTATTTTCAAACTAGGCTGCTTGTACTATAAAGTTGTCAGATTTGTTTTTTCACCCCAGAAAAACCTGAGAAAAACCCATGCCCTGTTTGTTTTTCCATCAGCTAATGGCTGCAAATTTTAAAATTTCCATGAGCAACAACACTATGCACGATAGCGATTTCAGGCATTTGTGCTTTATGTCTCACTCTCATCGAATCACCTCTGGGGTCAAAGGTAACACCAGCGGCTCCGATGGGGAAACAAACTCCAGCGCTTCCTATTCAGCTGTTGGAGTCCCCGACATCGTCCCGGGACGAGGAGGTACACCAGGCCCGATCGGGCTCAGCGAAAGATTTCTGCCTATATCCAAGGTCAACCCACCTCGGCCTGCAGATCCACCCACTCCAAAAGGGACCGCGAAGGTGGTAAAGGCTGGATGGCATGTCAATGAAGAAGCAGAGGAGGCAGGCAGGTCACTCCTCTGTTTCTCCCTGTGTTTAGGCATTTCAAAGACGATTCCCCACAAAAAGCAGGTTTATAAAACTTTAGCTGAAAGAAAAATATGCTGACAATGCAGGAGCCTCTTACAGCACACAACTTACTCCTTTTCCATCTTGTTTTATTCCGATGAGGGCTATTCTATAACAGTGTAGTAATATTTGGTCGCATACAGTGAAAAATCCTATGAAGGAAAATAGGCGCCTACTTTCATTTATACAATACTAGCATAATAGGTTAGACATACGATTGTTGTTAAGGTGTAAGTTGCAGGCCTAAATGTTGAGACATGCATAGCATCCTATAAGTGTGAGTCCCACCCATGCTCTGCACAGACTCCATTCATGCACTGTACAGTATATGCATATCTATCAAATACACACTATGGGCTCCTTTTACGAAGGTGCGCTAGCATTTTAATGCACGCACCGGATTAGCGCACGCTAGCCGAAAAACTACCGCCTGCTCAAGAGGAGGCTGTAGCAGCTAGCACGTGCAGCATTTTAGCGCACGCTATTCCACGCATTAAGGCCCTAACGCGCCTTCGTAAAAGGAGCCCTATGTGTAATTAAACTTTGGAAGAAGATATATGTAAATTTATAGCATAGCATTTAGGTGCAAGTTTGACATTTATGCACAGTATTCAAATTATTCACATAAATGTTAACACACACTTTATAGAATTACCCTCATGTGGACTTTTATATGGGGGGATAATTTTAAGAGGCATTTTATACTCATACAAATGGCATGCAGTTCATGAATAGTTCTTACCTGTACTAACCAAAGTGCTACTATTGTAAAGAGTTCCTAGATGTGGCCCAGAAAGAGATAGGAAGGTATGTAACTTGCTGAGGTAACATCGAAAGCGAGGTCGAGTCAGCACAGATCTAATGATGATATTACCAAGTGAATGGCCAATAAAACTAAAATAAAACAGAATTAATCTTTTAAAAACCTTCTTTGGGAACAGTCAATTAGTTAGGTCTCTTTTTTTTAGTAAGATCTATTCTGATTTACAAGTACATAGTGAAGTCAAAACTACACTCCTCCCTTAATATTCGTGGGGGTTTGGGCCGAGCCAGCCCGTGAATATTGAAAATTCGCGAATAACTTTTGGGCTGACTCTGACCCACCAGCCTCCCTCCCGGCATCCCGAACCTTACCTGGTGGTCTAGCAGTCTTTCGGTGCAGGAGCAATCTTCCTACGCTCCTGCCCCATGCAGATCACTCATCCAAAATGGCTGCCATGAGTTCCCGTAGTCTCTCGAGAGGTCTGGGAGGCAGGTGGGGGTGATTCCGGTTTTAGGAAATCGCAAATAATTGAAATCGCGAGTCCTAAAACCGCGAATCGGGAGGGGGAAGTGAATGTCTGCCTTTTTTTTTTTATAGCAGTGATGGGTGAGGAGAGGAGGAATGTGACCAAATGCTATGATACCACAAGAATACTTCTAGGGTTCTGTATTGCAATAAAGCAGCCACATCAGAGAGAAACAGCTACATACAGTATACTGTGTCATTCTAGGGCACAAGTGGAAAATCATAGTCCCTGGGGACCATAACCCAGACAGATTTTCAAGATTTTCACTATGATAGCGAAGTTACTTACCTATAGCAGGTGTTATCTGAGGACAGATATTCTCACGTGTGGGTGACATCATCCAAGGAGCCTGGTATTTTTAACTGCTTGTACTATGCATGCGCCAAGTGCCTTCCCACCTGTTGCTGTCTCGTGGGACCATCAGTTCAGTTACAAAGCCAAGAAGCCAAACAGGGGAGGTGGATGGGTTATGAGAATATCTGCCTGCTGTCCACGGATAACACCTGCTCCAGGTAAGTATCTTTGCTTTATCCAAAGACAAACAGGCAGCATATTCTCACATGTGGGACTCCCTACTTGCCAGGCTCATACCTCTGAGAAGAGGGTTATTAATAATTTCCATGAGCCTGGCGAAATCAAAAGGATTGAAGAGAAGTTGGATTCTAAGTAGAAAATAAATTTTGTAAAACTGTTTGGCCAAACCTACTATCCCTTCTGAAATGACTGTCCAGGTATGGGGATGTGAAAGAATGAATGTGGGATTGAAGGATTGAATTGAGGACCAGGTGGCAACTTTACAGATGTCCTCAATGGGAGTGGAACATAAAACCTAAAAACATAAGAATTGCCATACTGGGACAGACCGAAGGCCCATTAAGCCCAGTATTCTGTTTCCAACAGTGGCCAACCCAAGTCCCAAGCACCTAGCTAGATCCCAACAGATTCTATGCTGCTTATCTTAGGAATAAGAAGTGGATTTCCCCAAGCCATCTCAATAATAACCTATTGACTTCTCTTTTAGGAAATAATACAAACCCTTTTAAAACCCTTCTAACTGATTTCACCATTGTGGAAATTAAGAACCATAAAAAAATATTTTGATCCTTTATCGTTCAGACTACTGGTGCAGGCATTAGTTTTATTTATTTAGACTATTGTAACATCATTTATTTAGGAGCACCCCAAAAAAGTCTAAGGAAATTAAGGATAATTCAGAATACAGCTGTTCGATTGATTTTTGGTTTAAAAAAGAACAACCATATTATCATTTACTTCATTGACTGCCTTTGGATGCAAAAGTATTATTCAAATTTTCCTTTATTACATTACATTAGTGATTTCTATTCCGCCAAGGCGAATTACAAAAGAAGTTATCTGGCCATTTCCAGAGGAAGAGAAGAGCGGTTGCTTCAGAGAATTGGGATGAGTCTTGTGGTGCTAGTTTGTCTTCAAGGCCTTCTTGAATAGCATGGTTTTTATTTTTTTTCTGAACGATTTGTAGTCTGGGGTCATTATCAGTAAATTGGAGAAGTATCTGTATCTGCTTTAAGCTGATATTGGGATTGTCTCCAGCTTACCTTTTTCCTCATTTTGTGTTGCATAGACCATCAAGAGAAACTAGAAACTTCTACTTACTTGCTTATCCAAAAATTAATGGGTGTAGATATAAGACCTTCTTAGATAGGACCCTAGCATTTCAAGCTGGTAGGCAACAATCTTGGTTAGGTAAGTGCATTCAGCAACCTATGTTATCCTATTGCAGTTTTCGGAAAGACCACTTTGTTCGATAAGTTTATTACTTAGTTAGTTTTATTAATGAAATTCTATTTTACAAATATTTGTATTTTTTACTGTATTATTATATTTCGCTGATTGTCCAGATCTTTTTAGTGTAAACTGCCTAGAACCTTTGGTTATGGTGGTATAAAAGAATGAAGTTATTATTATTATTATAATTCTCTGGCGATGAATTCCAGAGTTTAATTGCACGTTGTGTGAAGAAATATTTTTTCCTGTTTGTTTTAAATCTACTACTTAGTAGCTTTATCACATGCCCCTAGTCCTAGTATTTTTGGAAAGAGTGAACAAGTGATTCACATCTACCCTTACTAGTCCACTCATTATTTTATAGACCTCTATCATATCAGTCCTGAGCCATCTCTTCTCCAAGCTGTAGAGCCCTAGCTGCTTTAGCCTTTCCTCATAGGAAGTTGTCCCATCCCTTTTATCATTTTTGTCACCCTTTTCTGTACCTTTTCTAATTCTGCTGTATCTTTTTGAGATATGGCAATCAGAACTGCACACAGTATTCAAGGTGTGGCTGTACCATAGAGCACAGTTCTTCAACCGCCGGTCCGCGGACTGGTGCCGGTCCGATGAAAATTCCTGCCGGTCTGCACAGGACCGGCGAGATTAACTTCTTCAATTTCCTGCCGGTCCGCGCAGGACCGGCAAGATCGAGGAGCGCAGGGCCGGAGATAGAATGGGGAGCCTCTGACTGTGCTTTCTTCCCTCCCAGCGGCTCTCCTTACAAGTGCAGCGATTCAGGAAGGAAGCCTTGGAGCTTTTGCTGAGTCGGGCCACCTCTGATGATGCAACTTCTGCTTTCCTCAGAGGCGGTGCGACCCAACAAAGGACCCGAGGCTGCCTTATTGAATTGCAGCGCTGGCAAGTAAGGAGAGTTGCTGGGAGGGGAGAAAGCTGCTGGCATGGTGAAAAAAAAAAAAAAAAAGGAACAGCTGCTACTGGACCTGGAGAGGGAGAAAGAGATGCTGCTGGGAAGGGGGAGGGAAAGGAGTCTGGGAAGCTGCTGGGCAAGGGGGAAAAAGGGACAGCTGCTACTGGACCTGGAGAGGGAGAAGGAGAGATGCTGCTGGGAGGGGGGAGGGAAAGGAGTCTGGGAAGCTGCTGGGCAAGGGGGGAAAAGGGACAGCTGCTACCGGACCTGGAGGGAGGGAGGAGAGATGCTGCTGGGAGGGGAGGAGGGAAAGGAAAAGGAAGAGAGTTACTGCTGGACAGGGGGAGGAGGGAAGGGAGAAGAAAAAATGAACGAAACAGCTTGCAGGGAGATTAGAGGAGGGGAAGGGGAGAGATAGGAATGAGATGGGAAGGGAGGGTCAGCAGAGAAATTGAGAGGGACAAAGATGCTAGATCTGGTGTAGGAGAGATAAAAATGAAGAGAGCAGTGAAGCTGGAGTGAATCGTGTAAAAAGGAGAGAGGGGCATAGGCTGGATGGAAAGGGGAGAGGGGCATAGAAAGAAGACAAATACCATATGGAAGGGGGAGAGGTCAGACAGTAGATGGACGGGGCAGATGCTGGATTGAAGAGACAGAGAGGGCAGACGCTGGAAGGAAGAGAGTGAAAAGAAGATGAAAGCAGAAACCAGAGACAACAAAAGGTAGAAACAAATAATTTTATTTCTATTTTGTGATTAGAATATATCAGATTTGAAATATATATCCTGCTAGAGACATAACTGGGGACTGCAGTATTCTGTTAGCATGATATTTCTATGAACTTGGCTTGTTCAGTTTTCTTGATAGTAGAGGGGATATATGTGAAGGGGAGGGGAGACAGGGGTTTTGTTGGTCCGTGCTCTGTATATTTGTATTTATAAAATCACAATTGTTCAGAATATTGTTTCTTTTTATACTTTAATAAAATGCGTTCAATATAAAATCATAATTGCGGCTTGTGCAGATGGGATCAGATGGTTTGCGGGGACCGAGCTCGCGGAAATGGAGCGTAAACGGGGTTTTTAAATTTTAGTCCTATTAGTTTGCCGGTCCACAAAATAATTCTTTTATTTCTGCCGGTCCACGGGTGTAAAAAGGTTGAAGAACACTGCCATAGAGCAATACAAAGGCATTATAACATTTTCATTTTTGTTTTCCATTCCTTTCCTAATTCCTAACATTCTATTTACTTTCTTGCAGCTGCTGTACATTGAGCTGAGGGTTTCAACATATCCTCAACAATGAAACCTAGATCCTTTTCCTGGGCAGTAACTCCTAACACAGAACCCAGCAATCACATAGTTATAGTTCGGGTTCCTCTTTCCCACATGCATCACTTTGTACTTGCTCACATTAAATGTCATCTGTCATTTTGATGCCCAGTCTTCCAGTCTCACAAAGTCCTCTTGCAGTTCTTCATAATTCTCTTACGATTTAACAACTTTGAACTTTGTGTCATCAGCAAATTTAATTATCTCACTAGTTATTCCTGAGATAGATAACCTGGACATACTGGCCTCACTTGTGTATGCTGGACACTACAGACTTTTTTAACATATATTTTCCCATAGCCTAACAGCTTGCTTTTACAAGCTAACCAGATGGTTGCTGTCTGTAAACACATGTATCCTTTGAAATGCTAACCCAGCTGGTCTTTGCTGCAAATTTCCTGTCTCCATTCCCTGGTGGGAGGATACTTCTCCAAGGTTCTGCTGAGCTGTTATCAGTGCTATATGACTTCACATATGCAAGACACCCTGAAAAGCCATAAAACATTTATAACAAGGAACAATCCCTACAGGATGACGGGGGAGTAGAGATATGAAGAAGCCTTGTACCAAGACAGAAGCTATTGGAACCACACACAGCTGGGGTGCTAAAAGGTCACCCTTGCCAACTTTCTGCATAAGACTATCTACATCCTGAAGATGTATAGCATTGTAAAACCACAAATTAACATCTGCAAGGTGATAAGGATCTCAGAGCTGGAGGAAGAAAGTTCATGATGAATTCTCTGTTTCTGCTCGGGCCCCCCTCTTGGGGGGGGGGAGAAGTGAGAGAGGCGTGGACTGGGGGAGGAATAGTTAGGTATACATTTTTGTATCAATAGGGAAGTACATAACCAGAGTTCGGGTGTGCTTTTTGGAACAAAGGAAGAATTTCTCTGTATAAAAAAACATGCATCACAGGTAGAGCCAGAGAGATTCACTTGCTTATGTCAGCGGGGAAGTGCTAGCCCCCTGCTAGGCATATCAGTGTAAGTTCTACTCTCCATTGCATATTCTGAACTGACAATATATTTCTTTCTATGCCTTTGCTGCTGTAATTTTGTAAGTATACTAACAATAAAAATATTGTCTGTTTTGGAAAATACAATGCCGTCTCGTAGTCATTCCAATGAGGTAAAATAAGAGGCATTACTTCAGTGGTGACCCCGACGTGATCACGCGTGAGTTTCACGTGCTTGCGTGATTAACAGATTTTATTTTTCAGGTGGTCCGGTGAACTCCAAAGAGAAACACGTTCAGGGTCGTATGACAGTGCCTTGGTGCTGGACGGAAGGTGCTCCTGTGTGAGGGGGGTTTGGGGGGGGGGGGGCAGTTGTGGCACAAACTGGGGGGGCCACATCGTGGTCCACCCTTTGTGCCGTAATTGGACACCAAAACTCCATAAAATATATATTTCTAGTCACAGAGACCGTACGGAAATAATACTGTACAAACTGTAAGTACAACCTTTCATTTTAATTTTTATATATTAGACATCAGGTTAGTAATAGGGAAAGACAGTAGACATTGTTGTACGTTTGTATATATACTGTATATATATTAGGGTGGGGGTTGAGTTAAGATTTGGATTGAGTTTTTCTGTGAGCACCCTGTTATTATGTGTGTATGACACGTGCCAGGGGCACGAAGTGAGATGGAGTCCTTATTTGCGTTTCCATTGTCCTGCGAAGGGCGTGGCCAGAGACGGACAAAGCAAAATATTTCTGTTGAATGTGGGGTAGCTCAAGGGGACAGAATGGGGAGTAAAGCAGAAGTGAGAGACCTCCCCAGATAGCAATCCTCTGGAAAAGCCCCTTAAGAGGACCTGCGAAAGGCGTGGCCAGAGACGGATGAAACAAAATATTTCTGTTGAATGCGGGTTAGCTCAAGGAGACAGAATGGGGAGTAAAGCAGAAGTGAGAGACCTCCCCAGACAGCAATCCTCTGGAAAAGCCCCAAGAGGACCTCTCAAACACCCTATTCTTTCTCCTTAATCGTACAAACTCTCACACTAAATCACAGATAGCCACCCTCTCAGATACCCTAATCTCTTAATCTCTCAGACACCCTTATCTCACAAACTATCAGACACCCTTATCTCACAAACTCTCAGACACCTTATTCTTTCAAACTCTAAATTTTCCAATTCTCTAACTTTTCTAATTCTCTATCTTACTGACAGGCAGACCTAGCTTACAACTTAGATATTGTAACAAACAAAAACAGACTGACTCAGTAATTAGCACTACCAAAGAGAGGGACCCGCTATACAAAAACTCAGCTCAGAGAAATGAAACTCTGAAGAGGGAGGGGTAACCCCCTCTTGGGAAAGAGTTTATCTTCCAATCATTGCTTGATTGATGTTTAAAGCGAGTCCAACTCGATGGTGTGAAAAAGGTTATTCAATTGTGTATGAATGTCTTAATTGAAATACTGTATATATTCAGTTCACAAATCTTTTGCATTCAGGTTGACACTAAAATTTCTACATGCACTTAACTCGGTTGTGAAAGAAAATTCATCAGGGTCCCGACGCGGCCCCGTTTCGGTGTCTACTTCAGGAGACCCCGCACACTGTACTTTGAGATTCACTAAGAAGTAACAACCGTGAAAAGTTCAAAAAAGATCTGAAATGCAAAAATACATGTCAAATGAGCAATAGACACAGGCAAAGAAACTCAAAAAGCCTACTATCTATGCAAAAATTTAATAAGGCTTATAGCTGACAATAGCAGACAGGAGCAACATAAAGTACATACCAGTCAAAATGATGAAAAAATTTTTGTGCAACGGAGAACGCCGGCACCCGCTCCGATATTTAAACCGGAGGGGGGAGGGAAACCGGACGTGACACAACGTGATGACATCATTGCAAATACTGACAAGAGCAAAAACTACAGGATTACACTACAGAAGCCAGACATGATCAAAGGAAAGCTACCCACTCGATCTCATTGTTAAGGCCATATGGGTGGAGAGAGTTGAGATCAAAGATCCATTTCTGCTCCTTTCTCCACAACATACGAGCTGTATCACCACCCCTAGTATTACAGAGTAAATCCAATACTGTAAATTGTAAATCAGTAACAGCATGATTCTTGTTTTGCCAATGCTGGACAAGGGGGGTTTCCTGCACAGCAGTGCGTATGCGACTCATATGTTCTCCAATGCGGAGCTTCAAGCTGCGGGTAGTGCTTCCCACATACAACAGCTGACACGGACAAGAAATAGCATAGACTACATGATGAGAGTAGTTCATCATGCAGTTGGTCACATGCTGAGAGTACTTCAATCGGGAGGGTAATGGCATTTGTTGAATGGTGGCACTAAACTGACAAACTTTGCAGTGCCCACATGGGGAATGCTGACCCCTCAAAGACTTAGAAACCACATGACTTGAAAACTGAGAGTGAGTTAATTGTTATCTCAAATTGAAAGATTTTGAAAAAGCAAATCTGGGAACCTCTTGAAAAACTTCATGGTACTGCATGATAGGCCAGTGACGTTTGATGATTTTCTTGATTTGAAAAGCGTGAATAAAATAAGGCAGCACACAAACCAACGGGCAGGCATCAGATTTGGAATGAGCTTACAGCAACAGAGACCGGTTGGCATATAAACCACGTTTATAAGCTTTCTTGAGAACAGAGGGCGGATAACCCTTCACTAAAAATCTTTGCTTGACTTCATCCGCTCTGTATACATATTCCTCCACTGTGGAACAAAGTCTTCTGAGATGTAAAAATTGTCCAGTGGGTATATTATTCCTTAGATGTCTCGGGTGGAAGCTGTCATACTGTAACAAGTTATTCCTATCTGTTGGTTTGCGGTAAATGGATGTTTGAAACTGACCATTTTGCAATGTGATATTAATGTCCAAAAAAGAGACCCGGTGAGAGTCCATGGTCATTGTGAACTGTAAATTAGAGTCACATTTATTAAGCCAGTCAAAAAAACATCCCAGCTCTTCTGAAGTACCAATCCATACTGCCAATACGTCATCAATATATCTCTTCCAAAAGAGAAAGAATTGCCAAAACTCAGAAGGATATAAAAATTTTTCTTCAAACTGAGATACGTAAAGGCAGCTATGGAAGGGGCCATCTTGGACCCCATGGCAGTGCCTTTAATCTGTATGTTAAAATCTAAATCAAATTGGAAATAATTCATACTGAGCGCTACCCTGGCCAAATCAAGCAGAAACTGTATCCTAGTGTCTAACATATCCTGAGCTTGTAGTTCAATTTTAATAATCTCAATAGCTTCTTCTTGTGGAATATTGGTGTATAATGCTGAGATATCAAAAGTCAGTAGTATAGCATTTGCTGGTATGTCACAAAGAGAGGCTAAAAATTGAATCATACTGGTGGAGTCTAAGACGTAGGAGGGGGCCAGAGGAACCCTATCTTTGAGATACAAATCTAAAAAAGCAGATAAAGGTTCCAACAGTGATCCAATTCCAGAAACTATTGGTCTACCCGGAGGGTTAATTAAAGATTTATGAATCTTTGGGATAAAATAGATGACTGGAATGCATGGATGTTTACAACTCAAAAACCTGAATTCCTTGTCAGTAATAACCCTGGTTTCAAGCGCTTGCACCAATAAATGTGAAATAACATCTTGTATGGATTGTGTAGGATCATTCTGCAAAAGTTTATAATAAGTGGGATCACTAAGTTGACGTGCCTCACTCACATATGAATCTGTGTCAAAAGAGAGACATCAGTCCTAAATAAGGGTCTCTCTTTTGTCCCTACTAGTCGTTATGGGGCTTTTGACACTAGAGTGGCTGTGTTTAAGTTTATAAGATCGTGTAAACTTAAAAAAATTTTTTACACAGAAGAGACCCCTATTGATCAATCCCAAGATAGTCAACCTATTTTACATATTAAATCCTCTTGGTGTCCTCCGGGAGTTGTTGATCCACACATTCAGACATTTGAAGACTTAATATTGAGAGACATTGGCGGTTTAGAGAAAGATCCTCCTCCTACCCGTTTCAATCTATCTAGACAACAACAAGCTGCTGTGTCTTCTTTGGCAACTGACACTAGTATTGTTATTTATCCAGCAGATATGGGTGGAGGAATAGTCATTCAAGACACAGATTCATATGTGAGTGAGGCACAATGTCAACTTAGTGATCCCACTTATTATAAACTTTTGCAGAATGATCCTACACAATCCATACAAGATGTTATTTCACATTTATTGGTGCAAGTGCTTGAAACCAAGGTTATTACTGACAAGGAATTCAGGTTTTTGAGTTGTAAACATCCATGCATTCCAGTCATCTATTTTATCCCAAAGATTCATAAATCTTTAATTAACCCTCCGGGTAGACCAATAGTTTCTGGAATTGGATCACTGTTGGAACCTTTATCTGCTTTTTTAGATTTGTATCTCAAAGATAGGGTTCCTCTGGCCCCCTCCTACGTCTTAGACTCCACCAGTATGATTCAATTTTTAGCCTCTCTTTGTGACATACCAGCAAATGCTATACTACTGACTTTTGATATCTCAGCATTATACACCAATATTCCACAAGAAGAAGCTATTGAGATTATTAAAATTGAACTACAAGCTCAGGATATGTTAGACACTAGGATACAGTTTCTGCTTGATTTGGCCAGGGTAGCGCTCAGTATGAATTATTTCCAATTTGATTTAGATTTTAACATACAGATTAAAGGCACTGCCATGGGGTCCAAGATGGCCCCTTCCATAGCTGCCTTTACGTATCTCAGTTTGAAGAAAAATTTTTATATCCTTCTGAGTTTTGGCAATTCTTTCTCTTTTGGAAGAGATATATTGATGACGTATTGGCAGTATGGATTGGTACTTCAGAAGAGCTGGGACGTTTTTTTGACTGGCTTAATAAATGTGACTCTAATTTACAGTTCACAATGACCATGGACTCTCACCGGGTCTCTTTTTTGGACATTAATATCACATTGCAAAATGGTCAGTTTCAAACATCCATTTACCGCAAACCAACAGATAGGAATAACTTGTTACAGTATGACAGCTTCCACCCGAGACATCTAAGGAATAATATACCCACTGGACAATTTTTACATCTCAGAAGACTTTGTTCCACAGTGGAGGAATATGTATACAGAGCGGATGAAGTCAAGCAAAGATTTTTAGTGAAGGGTTATCCGCCCTCTGTTCTCAAGAAAGCTTATAAACGTGGTTTATATGCCAACCGGTCTCTGTTGCTGTAAGCTCATTCCAAATCTGATGCCTGCCCGTTGGTTTGTGTGCTGCCTTATTTTATTCACGCTTTTCAAATCAAGAAAATCATCAAACGTCACTGGCCCATCATGCAGTACCATGAAGTTTTTCAAGAGGTTCCCAGATTTGCTTTTTCAAAATCTTTCAATTTGAGACAACAATTAACTCACTCTCAGTTTTCAAGTCATGTGGTTTCTAAGTCTTTGAGGGGTCAGCATTCCCCATGTGGGCACTGCAAAGTTTGTCAGTTTAGTGCCACCATTCAACAAATGCCATTACCCTCCCGATTGAAGTACTCTCAGCATGTGACCAACTGCATGATGAACTACTCTCATCATGTAGTCTATGCTATTTCTTGTCCGTGTCAGCTGTTGTATGTGGGAAGCACTACCCGCAGCTTGAAGCTCCGCATTGGAGAACATATGAGTCACATACGCACTGCTGTGCAGGAAACCCCCCTTGTCCAGCATTGGCAAAACAAGAATCATGCTGTTACTGATTTACAATTTACAGTATTGGATTTACTCTTTAATACTAGGGGTGGTGATACAGCTCGTATGTTGTGGAGAAAGGAGCAGATATGGATCTTTGATCTCAACTCTCTCCACCCATATGGCCTTAACAATGAGATCGAGTGGGTAGCTTTCCTTTGATCATGTCTGGCTTCTGTAGTGTAATCCTGTAGTTTTTGCTCTTGTCAGTATTTGCAATGATGTCATCACGTTGTGTCACGTCCGGTTTCCCTCCCCCCTCCGGTTTAAATATCGGAGCGGGTGCCGGCGTTCTCCGTTGCACAAAAATTTTTTCATCATTTTGACTGGTATGTACTTTATGTTGCTCCTGTCTGCTATTGTCAGCTATAAGCCTTATTAAATTTTTGCATAGATAGTAGGCTTTTTGAGTTTCTTTGCCTGTGTCTATTGCTCTTTTGACATGTATTTTTGCATTTCAGATCTTTTTTGAACTTTTCACGGTTGTTACTTCTTAGTGAATCTCAAAGTACAGTGTGTGGGGTCTCCTGAAGTAGACACCGAAACGGGGCCGCGTCGGGACCCTGATGAATTTTCTTTCACAACCGAGTTAAGTGCATGTAGAAATTTTAGTGTCAACCTGAATGCAAAAGATTTGTGAACTGAATATATACAGTATTTCAATTAAGACATTCATACACAATTGAATAACCTTTTTCACACCATCGAGTTGGACTCACTTTAAACATCAATCAAGCAATGATTGGAAGATAAACTCTTTCCCAAGAGGGGGTTACCCCTCCCTCTTCAGAGTTTCATTTCTCTGAGCTGAGTTTTTGTATAGCGGGTCCCTCTCTTTGGTAGTGCTAATTACTGAGTCAGTCTGTTTTTGTTACAATTTTGCATTTTTCTGACTCTTTTGTTACTTTTCCCTGCTGAAGTGGATACAACTTAGATATGGCAGGGTGGACAAGAAGCGCCAAGTCTACAATCAAGTCCAGCATTCCAGTCGCCATGGGGATCCAGGAGGCGATCAAGGACTGCATGCTTAAGGAGGAGGACCCAGGACGGTGGATAGAGGTCTCTGTGCAGACCGAAGCCATTCCCCAGCACTACACTACAGTCTCTACACAGACGGAGGAGGCAGACCAGCTGGATGGTGACCTCATGCAGAAACTAAGGAGCCTCAGGGAGGAGGTGAAACGCCTGAGAAGCATCCGGGAGGATGAGGCCTACATCGATGGAGTCGTCCAGGAGCTGTCCCAAATCACCGAGCAGGACCATGACAAGTCCATCCTCGGGACGCCCAAATCATCAGCTTTGAGACCAACAACTGGGATACAGGAAATGGCTGACGACGCTGACTCCTGGCAGCTGGTGACCTCCTCCACGGGCAAACACAGGAGACCCCCCCCCCACCTTTTTCAATCTCTTCATCTTCTTCTTTTTCTCACCAACAGGGCAGCTCTACATCAACCCCTCAACTCACCCTGAGGAACAGATTCCAGATTCTTCAGGAAGGAACTGCCGATGAGGAACAAGAGCTGGCCCAACTCACAGCTCCATCTCTGGGAACAAATGACCGACCCCCTACGAAGAAGCGCAGAGTAATAGTTATTGGGGACTCCATGCTGAGGGGCACCGAGGGACCAATTTGCAGACTGGATATGCAATCGAGAGAGGTCTGCTGTCTGCCTGGAGCCAGAATATGGGATGTCACCATAGAAACATAGAAACATAGAAACATAGAAAGTGACGGCAGAAAAAGGCCGAGGCCCATCGAGTCTGCCCACACCGCTGACCCACCCCCCCTATTTAATCACTCTCTGATGACCTTTCCCTCCTAGAGATCCGACATGAGCATCCCATCTGTTCTTAAAATCCGACACGCTGCTGGCCTCGATCACCTGCACTGGGAGCTTGTTCCAGCTGTCAACCACTCTTTCGGTGAAGAAGTATTTCCTGGTGTCGCCATGAAACTTCCCGCCCTTTATTTTCAGCGGGTGTCCTCTTGTGGCGGAGGGTCCTTTAAGAAGGAAAATATCATCTTCTCCCTCGATACGACCAGTGACATACTTAAACGTCTCAATCATGTCTCCTCTCTCCCTGCGTTCTTCGAGAGAGTATAGCTGCAATTCGTTCAGTCTTTCTTCGTATGATAGATCTTTAAGCCCCGAGACCATCCTGGTGGCCATCCGCTGTACCGACTCGACTCTCAGTACATCTTTACGGTAATGTGGCCTCCAGAATTGTACGCAGTACTCCAGATGAGGCCTCACCATGGTTCTGTACAAGGGCATTAGGACGTCGGGCTTCCGACTAACAAAGCTTCTCCGGATACAACCCAACATTTGCCTAGCCCTGGATGAGGCCTTCTCCACTTGATTGGCCGTTTTCATGTCTTCACTGATGATCACCCCCAAATCCCGTTCTGCTGTAGTCCTTGCTAAGGTTTTACCATTTAATGTGTACGTTCTGCACGGATTATTGTTGCCCAGGTGCATGACCTTGCATTTGTTAGCGTTGAAGCCAAGCTGCCAGGTCGAGGACCAATGTTCCAATAAAACCAGGTCTTGCGTCATGCTGTCGGACAGACTGCCGTTACCCACAATGTTACATAGTTTGGCATCATCGGCGAATAATGCTATTTTACCTTGAAGCCCCTGAGTCATGTCTCTTACGAATATGTTGAAAAGGATCGGGCCCAAGACCGAGCCCTGCGGCACCCCACTGGTCACTTCCGTCGTTTTAGAGATGGTACCATTAACCACCACCCTCTGAGTTCTTCCACTCAGCCAATCGTGGACCCATGCTGTAAATGTTTCACCTAATCCCATTGATTTCATCTGTCTTGATAGACTACTCAGGCCCCAAGACAACTTTCCCATGCTTCTCGTCCATGTGGGAACAAACGACACTGCCAGGAACACCCTGGAGAACATCACCAGAGACTTTGGAGCCCTGGGTGAGAGGCTAAAGTGGACTGGAGCGCAGGTGGTCTTCTCCTCAATCCTTCCAGTTAGAGGCAAAGGGAGAGCCAGGGACGAGCGTATCCTGAGGACTAACGAATGGCTACAGGGATGGTGCCGGGATATGAACTTCAGATTCCTGAACCATGGAGAGGCGCTACAAGGACTTCAGGGACCAGACAGACTCCATCTGACCAGTAGAGGTAAGTACGTCTTCGGACACCGACTAGCCCGCCTGCTTGGGGCTTTAAACTAGGTAAGTTGGGGGAGGGTACCCACTCACATACCAGTGCAGTAAGGAACTATCCTGATGAGGTGAGTCAAAACTCCGAGGTAAGTACCCACACTGCAAACAGTTCTCTAGGGGTCACACCAACTCAGGTAGAAAAAGTATCAAAGGGACTTAGCAAATATAAGGTGTGGAAGGCTATGTATGTTAATGCACACAGTTTAGGCATTAAAATTCTGGAATTGGAGACTGAAATAAGGAATGCTGAACTAGACGTGGTGGCGATATCCGAAACTTGGTTAACGGACTCTCATGGGTGGGATATGGCTATACTGGGTTATAACCTACTACGTCAGGACAGAGTGGGCAGGTTAGGTGGTGGGGTAGCACTATACATTAAAGAGGACATCAAAACCACCAGGATCACAGATGTCAAGTACACCGGGGAATCCCTCTGGGTAAACCTGGCAAGAGGCAGAGAAAGGCGACTGTATCTTGGTGTGATATACAGACCCCCAAGACAACTGGATGACATGGATGCAGACTTAATTGAAGACATTGAGAATATCACTCTACTAGGGGACTTCAATATGCCTGATGCAGACTGGAATACACTTTCAGCAACAACCAGCGCTAGCAGGAGGCTATTAAACTCCATAAAGGGAGCACGTCTCAAACAAATGGTAATGGAGCCTACTAGGACCCAGGCGATCCTCGACCTGGTACTCACCAATGGGGAAAGCGTCTCAGAGATCTCGGTAGGAGATACGCTAGCCTCCAGCGACAACAACATGGTATGGTTCAGCCTTAGGAAAGGCTTCCCCAGATCAAGCACAAAAACAAAGGTACTTAATTTCCGAGGCACTGACTTCGCACGCATGGGAGATTTCATCCATCGGACGCTGCAGGACCAAGCTGAGACAGGTAGTGTGGAAACTATGTGGTCAACCCTGAAATCAGCCATACATGAAGCAACTGACCGCTACATAAAATCAGTACATAAGCAGCTAAGAAACAATAAACCCCAATGGTTCATCGCAGAGATCTCGTACCTTGTTAAGGAGAAGAAAAAAGCATTTCTTTCCTACAAACGTATGGAGACAAGAGAAGCTATCATAGATTATAGGACCAGGTCTACAGCGGTCAAAACAGCAGTTAGGGAAGCCAAACTTTGTGTGGAAGAAACTCTAGCAAAAAACATTAAGAAGGGGGACAAATAGGAAAAAGAACACAGATGGGATAGTTTGCCTTAGCAAACCAGATGGGAATTACGTGGAAGCAGATTCCGATAAAGCCGAACTACTGAATGAATACTTCTGCTCAGTCTTTACATGCGAGGCACCAGTTAAGGGCTAATACAAGCGTGGAAAACCCGTTTCAGAATTTTGAGTTCACACCAGGTGACGTTTACAGCGAACTGACAAGACTCAAGGTGAACAAAGCCATGGGACCGGACAATCTGCACCCAAGAGTGCTCAAAGAGTTGTGTGATGTCCTGGCGGAACCGCTAGCCTTGCTCTTCAATTTCTCCCTAAGTACGGGGACAGTACCCTTGGACTGGAAAACAGCCAATGCCATTCCTCTGCACAAAAAGGGTTGCAGGGCAGAGGCTGCGAATTACAGACCGGTGAGTCTCACATCAATAGTGTGTAAACTCATGGAAACATTAATTAAACGCAAATTAGACACGATCTTGAATGAGGGGAATCTACGGGATCACAATCAACATGGATTCACCAAGGGTAGGTCCTGCCAATCCAATCTCATCAGCTTCTTTGACTGGGTGACAAGGAAGCTGGACTTGGGAGAGTCTATGGATGTAGTGTACCTGGACTTCAGTAAAGCTTTTGACAGCGTCCCACACCGCAGGCTGTTGAGCAAGATGAAATCGATAGGGTTAGGAGAGACACTGACTGCATGGGTCCATGATTGGCTAAGTGGAAAACTTCAAAGGGCGGTGGTTAACGGCACCCTCTCTAAAACATCGGAGGTGACCAGCGGAGTACCGCAGGGCTCAGTCCTGGATCCACTCCTTTTCAACATATTCATAGGGGACCTGACTCAGGGGCTTCAGGGTAAAATAACATTATTCGCCGATGACGCCAAACTATGTAACATAGTAAGTGAATGCAATTTTCAGGATAGTATGGCACAGGACCTGCTTACATTGGAAAGATGGTCCTCGACCTGGCAGCTGGGCTTCAACGCTAAGAAATGTAAGGTTATGCATCTCGGTAGCAGAACTTACACCTTGAATGGAGAAACTTTAACTAGGACTTCAGCAGAACGAGATTTAGGAGTAATCATCAGTGCAGACATGAAAACTGCCAATCAAGTAGAGAAGGCTTCATCTAAGGCAAGGCAGATGATGGGATGTATCAAAAGAAGTTTCATCAGCAGGAAGCCTGAAGTCATAATGCCATTGTACAGAACCATGGTGAGACCTCATCTGGAATACTGTGTACAATTCTGGAGGCCACATTACCTTAAAGATGTGCTCAGAGTTGAATCGGTTCAGCAGATGGCCACCAGGATGATCTCGGGCCTCAAGGGCCTCTCGTACGAAGAGAGACTAAACAAATTGCAGCTTTACACTCTAAAGGAACGTAGGGACAGGGGAGACATGATTGAGACATTTAAATACATCACAGGACATATCGAGGTGGAAGATGATATCTTCTTTCTCAAAGGACCCTCAGCCACAAGAGGGCATCCGCTCAAACTCAGGGGCGGTAAATTTCATGGCGACATCAGGAAGTATTTCTTCACAGAAAGAGTGGTTGACCGTTGGAATAAGCTTCCGGTGCAGGTGATCGAGGCCAGCAGTGTGCTGGACTTTAAGAATAAATGGGATGCCTCTGTGGGATCCCTACGAGGGTCGATCTGAAGAATTGGTCACTAGGTATAGACTTAAGAGGATGGGTCAGTAGAGTGGGCAGACTTGATGGGCTATAGCCCTTTTCTGCCGTCATCTTTCTATGTTCTATGTTCTAGAGAGGAACCTGCAGTGCTAATGACAGTGTGTCCAGTATTAAGAGAAAAGATAAGATGCAAATGAGTAGCGAGACTCCACCTAGCTTCAGGCCAAAGTTTAATATGGAAAGAAAAAAAAAAAAAATTGGCTATGTCAAATTTTAAAATTAGTAGAATTGCATGCAGCACTAAGGAAGCTAGAAATGTTCCCTGTTGAAAAACAAAGGGGATTGCAAAGAGGTGAAAATCTGCCCATGGGACCCCTTAAAATATTTATCCCCTCCCTGTAAAACCCTCGTGGGAGAGGGGATGTTAGGAGAAAATAATTTGAGACGATGCCTTAAACAGAGATGGGAGGAGGCAAGGAGGCTAAAATTGTAGCTTAGGGGTGTCCTGTACAGTGAAGGTACATTTTATGGAAGGTGTGGCCAGCTGACTGTAAATGTAAATTCTTCACACATGCATGCTTTATTTTGTTAAATGATATTCATGTGCATCGAATGATAAGTATAATCTGTTTTTGTATGCTGCCTGTATATTTATATTTGCTTAGCAAGAGTTATGAAGCTACAGCATTAGGGAACGTGCCATTGTGTTTATGTATGTTAATAAAAAAGAAAGATTAGATCTTGCCAAAGGGACGGATTATTTTTTTCCGGTATAGAGCTTAGAAGGACAGACAGTACAGGAGGTTCACTCCCTGTTGTGGTAAACAGGGAGGGTTTGCTGTGAGATTTTTCCCAACTACATTAGTCGGTTGAGGAATTTTAAAAATATAATTTATAAAGGTAAATGGAGCAATTATAATTAAATTAAGATACTGAGGAGTACAGGGAGTTAATTTACAAGCTGTCCGTTAAAGGGATATAAGTAATAGATTTCTGAGAGTTTGTATTTGCCAAATTCCCGATGTGTTACCGTGGAAATGGCCCGTTTGAACTAAAGGTGTAGGGATCTTTGTAATTCAATGCTTTAATGAGTAAAACAGGGCTCAACGTAATTAGAAACCAGACTTAAATGGTTTTGTATCTGAATCTATTTGCCTATATCATAAATCCTTAGGAGTCTTATCTTGCTTCCCGCTTTAACCTAGAGAATGTGAGAAAGAGATGGAAAAAAAAGGAAAAAGTTCACTCATGCCCTAGCATTTAACTTATATGCTTGAACTGAAGTACCAAACACATCATAACATCAAAGAGGTTATAACTATGATAGAATATCCCACTCTTATAAATGACACTGGGGAATCCCTTTGGGTTAATTTGGACAGAGGGAAGGACAAATGCTTGTATCTTGGCGTGATTTACAGACCCCCAAGACAACAGGATGACCTGGATATGGAAATAATCGGAGATATAGAAAATATCACCTTGCGTGGGGACACAGTATTGTTAGGTGACTTTAACATGCCAGATGTGGATTGGGATACACTTACCTCTGCGCTTCCGGCAGCAGTAGGAGGCTATTAAACTCTATGAAGGGAGCTGGTCTCAAGCAACTGGTGTTGGACCCTACGAGGGATCAGGCAATACTGGACCTATTGCTTACCAATGGGGAAAGTGTAACAGAGGTCTCGGTGGGGGACACATTGGCCTCCAGCGACCACAACATGGTATGGTTCGATCTTAGGAAAGGTTTCACTAAATCCACCACACTAACCAAGGTCCTCAAATTCAAAGACACAATCTTCCTAGACATGGGTTCCTTTGTTCACCAGGAGCTTCAAAGGCAAACAGAAACCAATAGCGTAGAAGAAATGTGGTCGACTTTGAAAGCCACCATACAGGAAGCGACAAGCCGCTATGTTAAATTAGTAAGCAAACGGCGAAGGAACAACAAGCCGCAGTGGTTTACTGCGGAGATCTCAGACCTCATCAAGGAGAAGAAAAAAGCATTCATCTCTTACAATCGG
Organism: Geotrypetes seraphini; assembly: GCF_902459505.1. Classification (NCBI taxonomy): domain Eukaryota; kingdom Metazoa; phylum Chordata; class Amphibia; order Gymnophiona; family Dermophiidae; genus Geotrypetes; species Geotrypetes seraphini. Next base: position 26,246,569 of record NC_047085.1, on the reverse strand, counting down.
GGAAACAGGACTCTAGAGCTGACTACTTGACCAAATCAAAAGCCGTCAAAACAGCAGTTAGGGAGGCTAAATTCCACATGGAGGAGTCTCTAGCAAAGAACATCCGGAAGGGAGATAAATCCTTCTTCAGGTATATCAGTGACAGAAGTAGGAACTCAGGCGGGATCGTACGTCTTAAGAAACCAGACGGAGACTATGTGGAAAAGGATTCGGAAAAAGCCCAACTATTAAATGAATACTTCTGCTCAGTCTTCACCCGTGAAGCACCGGGGCTAGGCCCTCAGCTACAGACAAGGGCCGACTCAGTTGACCCGTTTAGTAACTTCGAGTTTACGCCCAGCAGTGTCTACAGTGAGCTGTCAAAGCTCAAGGTTAACAAGGCAATGGGGCCTGACAACCTACACCCCAGGGTGCTTAGGGAGATGAGTGATGTCTTGGCAGAGCCACTGTCTGCACTCTTCAACCTCTCCCTTAGTACAGGCAGCGTCCCGTTGGACTGGAGGACGGCCAACGTCATTCCACTCCACAAAAAAGGCTCAAAGACGGAGACAGCAAACTACAGACCAGTGAGTCTAACATCGATAGTGAGTAAACTAATGGAAACTCTAATCAAACACCAGTTGGATAAGATCCTGGATGAGGAGAATCTACGGGATCCCCGTCAACATGGATTTACTAAGGGAAGATCATGCCAATCCAACCGTATCAGCTTCTTTGACTGGGTGACGGGGAAGCTGATATTGGGGAGTCCCTGGACATAGTGTACCTGGACTTTAGCAAAGCATTCGATAGCGTACCACACCGCAGGTTGCTGGGCAAGATGAGTTCTATAGGATTAGGAGACACATTGACGAAATGGGTTGGGAACTGGCTTGGAGGTAGGCTTCAAAGGGTAGTGGTGAATGGCACCCCCTCCGAAATGACGGAGGTGATCAGTGGAGTGCCACAGGGCTCGGTCTTGGGCCCGATCCTATTCAACATCTTTATAAGGGACTTGACAGAAGGGCTTCGAGGGAAAATAACTTTATTCGCCGATGACGCCAAACTAAGTAATGTAGTGGGCAAATGCACAACGGACGAAGATTCGACACCCGACATGATACATGACCTACTCCAGGCCATGGTGAGGCCACACTTGGAGTACTGTGTTCAGTTTTGGAGACCACACTACCGAAAGGACGTGCTGAGGATCGAGTCGGTTCAGCGAACGGCCACCAGGATGGTCATGGGGCTCAAGGATCTCACGTATGAAGAAAGACTAAAGAAATTGCGACTGTACTCACTCGAGGAAAGAAGAGAACGGGGAGATATGATTGAAACGTATAAATACATCACGGGATGCATCGAGTCGGAAGATGACATCTTCTGGCTCATGGGACCCTCGACCACCAGAGGGCATCCGTTGAAAATCAGGGGAGGGAAGTTTCATGGCGACTCCAGGAAGTACTTCTTCACCGAAAGAGTGGTAGATCATTGGAACAGACTCCCACTCCAGGTGATAAAGGCCAGCAGCGTGACGGATTTTAAGAAAAAATGGGATACTCTTGTGGGATCTTTAAGGGAGTAAATTCAGGGGGGGGGATACTTGGAATGGGCAGACTTGGTGGGCTATAGCCCTTTTCTGCTGCTTTTTTCTATGTTTCTATGTTTCTACTGGAGTGCTGGTCTAGGACCTGGCAGCTCAGCTTCAATGCCAAAAAATGCAAAGTTATGCACCTGGGCAGCCAAAATCCATGCAAGATCTATACCCTTAATGGCGAGATCCTAGCAAAAACGGTAGCAGAACGAGACTTGGGGGTGATTGTCAGTGAGGACATGAAGGCTCCAATCAAGTGGAGCAAGCTTCATCCAAGGCAAGACAAATCATAGGTTGCATACGCAGGGGTTTCGTCAGCCGTAAGCTGGAAGTCATTATGCCATTGTACAGATCCATGGTGAGACCCCACCTGGAATACTGTGTGCAATTCTGGAGGCCGCATTATCGCAAGGATGTGCTGAGACTGGAGTCGGTTCAGAGAATGGCCACCCGGATGGTCTCGGGACTCAAGGATCTCCCGTACGAGGAACGGCTAGACAAATTGCGGCTGTACTCGCTCGAGGAGCGCAGGGAGAGGGGGGACATGATCGAGGCGTTCAAGTATCTCACGGGCCGCATCGAGACTGAGGAAGATATCTTCTTTTTCAGGGGTCCCGCGACAACAAGAGGGCATCCGTGGAAAATCAGAGGCGGAAAACTACGAGGTGACACCAGGAAATTCTTTTTCACTGAAAGGGTGGTTGATCGCTGGAATAGTCTTCCACTGCAGGTGATTGAGGCTAGTAGCGTGCCTGATTTTAAGGCCAAATGGGATCGACACATGGGATCTATTCACAGGGCAAAGGAAGGGGAGGGACAGTAGGGTGGGCAGACTTGATGGGCCGTGGCCCTTATCTGCTATCTATTTCTATGTTTCTATGACATGGTATTTTAAATTCTGTTTTTTATAGATTTACAGTTACACTTTAAATCAGTGGCTTTATCTTGCTTTCAGTTAGGACAAACCAAATACACCCCTAACAGAGGAGAATTGTTGTATTGATAAATAATAGAGGGAATTTGGGAAAAGAACTGAAAACAGTGATATACATTATTTTACTTCTGTAGATTGGCAGGGGTGGAAGAGAGGAACAGAATGGAGAATTATAAAAATAATGGTCTCCCTTGCTTTCCAGTATTGTAACTTTATCCCAGTGTTCTTTATTAGGTCTGTCATATCTCATGTTTTGGAATATGAATTTTTTGTTCCCATGCACGTTTGTGTACATTCTAAATACAATTGGAAAACGAAATAAATTTTAAATAAACTTGGTAGTTAAAATTAAAACTCCAGAGGAAGGGAATAGTTATTATGTAAAGACAGTGCAGATTTATGCTAATTAGTTCTGAATTGGTTCAGGCTTTACACAGTCATGCTTGGACTGGATTAACTCTCCTAATCTTATAGTTTAGTGACATTTAGTTAAATTCCGAGGAGCTTTAAAAACAAACACAAAATTGTCTTTACCCTTATTTTTATTGTTGTCAAGGGCTTAGTATTTGGAATTTACTTGGTAAAAGAAAGAACTGGGGAAACAAGACAAGAAACAGAGAACGAGACATTGGTGATGTTAAGACATTACCTGGGGAGAAGGAAAACAAACAACAACAAAAAATACATGTGAATTTGGTGAAGCAAGGATGCATGATAGCTGCCGAAAGTTGCAGATAGGATAGTGTACGTTTGATAAACGGGGTATGTGTCACGTGCATGTATTATGTCCTTATTATAAGGGATATTCTAGTTGGAATAGGCAGGTGTGAGTAAAGTTCCAAGTTATTTTTGTTTAGGTAAGCTCTTTGGGGTAGGAACTGAATAAAGCAACTATGGATTGACACTATATATGTTCTAGTGTAACATGTAATTTAATAATTTCCTCTGTTAAGACCAGTGGATCTGCATTAACATTATTGTAGTGTATCATTTTTTTTGTTTTGTTTTACAGTACACTGTATAAGTCCCTTTTACACATCTGGCAAGGGGCGCTTCCCCCTATCACTTTTCTTTTGTCTTAACAATGAGTAAGAAAAAGTTGTGCTTCAAGTAATCTTGACATGACCTTGCACTTTAAGATTTAAAATGTTTCTTTTTCCTCTTATCATTGATGCTGCAATACTTCATGCTCCCTCGGTACCTAACCCTGTACGCTGTATCTTGCTTTACCTAGTAAGATCTGCATCTTTCTGTAGATTGAAGTAGACTAGCCAGTTGTGTCCCTGATTACATTCTCTCTTATGACTGTGTGACTTGACTGAAGACTAAATTTTTTGTTTTCTCTTTCTGAAGTTCTAGCATACATTTAGACTCCAAACCGTTTGATTATGCCTTTTCTGATTCCTGTGCCATGTGCTACATAGAAATTTATTTTGCTAATGTGTGCACACCAATATGTCAGGTTTTATGCTGTTGTTTTTCTTCTTCCTTTTGTCTAACTGTGTTTCTTTGCGGATTTAAGTTCAGCCCTGACTCCTTGACGGATGAAAGAAAGTTTAAGGCCCCCTGGAGCTCTATGTTTGTTTGTGCCATGTAATCTTTGTGTTGTCTGCCGGTTTGGTTTGTGGGGTACCCCGGGGAAACCAAATATACCATTGGACATTTTTGGAGTTTTTTATCCCCATTTTTGCATTTTGGGTTTTTTCCCCCCCCTATCTAAATTGCACAATACCTTTTCATTTCTTGTTTTTATGGCCTGAGTGCTGTTTAGTTAGGGGTTATCTTATTTAGAAAAAGGTTATATAGACATAATGGTATTTTTCTGTGCACTACACTGAGTTTATCCTTATGGTCTCTCTTGCATGCCTTACACTAGTTGTGCACACTAAACCATTTCACCATGTCCTCTTATGAATATTGTGTACTTAAATGTTGTTTCTCTCTTGCCGTACTTATGACCAGTAAATGAATTATTTTTGTCACTTGTTGCCACCCGCAGTACAGGCAACATGCTCTCTCTCTCTCTCTTTTTCTTTGAATCACCTCACTGGGCTTCGGCTGCTGAATGATGATACCTGGACTCCTTTCAAGCTGGTGTGTCCCTCCCTGTATGTGCAGACACCTTTCATTCCGAGTATGCACCTTACCAGTTTAAAGAGATTGCTAGACTTGAAACGCCACATCCTGAACTTTTAATTTCTTGGACACTTTCTCTCCCATGTTTTGTTTCTGCCCCTTCTGACATTTTGCTGGACTTTATATTTTCTTCAGTTTTGGCTCAGGACATTACTTCCATGATGGACTCATTATTTTATCCTGTATTTTCTTTTTAAGTTACCTCTTTATTCTTTCCTGCCACGTTATTAGTTTCTTTTTAATGCTTTCTTTTTCTTTTGATTGCTTGCCTCTTGTATTTCAACTTGAAAGAAACACATTTCAAATATGTATTTATTGCTTTCATAGGTTCCTATGGTCTGATTCTACTATTAATGATTCTCGCTGCTGTTTTTAATTAGCAATGACCCATGTGTTGTATTGATTGCTAAACTTGTGCCATCCCAATTTTCATGCTGTGTACGACGAATCACAGTTCTGAGTTCTATGCCTGTTCTGTACTGTGCATCTGCATTTGCCCTGTGTTTTTTATTGTTCTACTGTTTGCCTTTTGTGCCTACATTCTCTAAACTGTTGTTCAGTTTAGATAGATAGTTGGGAGGACTGCCCCTCCTCCACGCCTTTGTTTCTTCCTCTCTCTGCCACCCTTTGTGTGGCGGCCCTCAGCTTGCAGTTCTTCGGCCCGCCAAGAGGGGAATAAGATGGATAACCTGGACATACTGGCCTCATTTGTGTATGCTGGACACTACAGACATTTTTAACATATATTTTCCCATAGCCTAACAGCTTGCTTTTACAAGCTAACCAGATGGCTCAGCCTTTACCTTGCTGTTTGTTACCCAGCTGGCCTTTACTGCAAAGTTCCTGTCTCCATTCCCTGCTGGGAGGATACTTCTCCAAGCTTATGCTGAGCTGTTATCAGTGCTGTATGACTTAACAAATGCAAGGCACCCTGAAAAGCCATAAAACATTTATAAAAAGCAACAATCCCTGCAGGATGACGTGGGAGTAGAGAGATGAAGAAGCCTTGTACCAAGACAGAAGCTATGGGAACCAGGCACAGCTGGGGTGCTGAAAGGTCACTCTTGCCAACTTTCTGCATAAGACTATCTACAAAGTTGCCATCCTGAAGATGTACAGCGTTGTAAAACCATAAATTAGCATCTGCAAGGTGATAAGGATCTCAGAGCTGGAGGAAGAAAGTTCATGAAGAATTCTCTGTTTCTGCTTGTGCCCCCCTCCTGGGGGGGAAGTGAGAGAGGCGTGGACTGGGGGGAGGAATAGTTAGGTATACATTTTTGTACCAATAGGGAAGTACATGACCAGAGTTCGGGGATGTGCTTTTTGGAACAAAGGAAGAATTTCTCTGTATAAAAAAACATGCATCACAGGTAGAGCCAGAGATTCACTTGCGTATGTCAGCGGGGAAGTATTAGCCCCCTGCTAGGCATATCAGTGTAAGTTCTACTCTCCATTGCATATTCTGAACTGACAATATATTTATTTCTGCTATGCCTTTGCTGCTGCAATTTTTTAAGTCTTTATACTAACAATAAAAATATTGTCTGTTTTGGAAAATACAATGCCATCTCCTAGTCATTCCAATGAGATAAAATAAGTGGCATTACTTCATTCCCATCTCTATATCATTGATAAATATGTAAAAAAAGCAGCTGTCCCAGCACAGACCCCTGGGTAACCCCACTATTTACCACTAATACCCCTCTCATATAAATTCAAATCTATAAATCAGCTTTGGGATGTGAAAAATATTCTTTCCACTGTTAACTGTTCCATCCCGTTAAGGTGGAGTCCATCCTTTCAGAACAAGCTCCCCTTTTTCCAGAAGGTTGCCCAGTTCCTAACAAATCTAAATCCCTCATCCCTGCACCATCATCTCAACCATGCATTCAGACTTTGGAGCTCTACCTGCCTCTTGGGTTCTGTGCATGGAACTGGGAGTTTTTCTGAAAATGCAAACCTGGAGGATCTGGATTTCTGATAATGGGTGAGTCATCCCCCAACAGGTAGTCCGAGATGAAGGTTGTGAAAAATTGGCTATGCTTACCAGAAAAAGTCAAAAGGACTGCTGTGGTTTGGACTGAAAAGGCACAGAAGTTTTCTGCTGCCTTTGTTGTCTGGACCATCTGAGTTGTTCATCGAGCAGATATAACATGTTGGCGATATCTGTGATTTCAGTAGAAATTTGTGTGCTTGAAAGTATTTGAATATCTCCTTGGTGAGCTGTGGGGATGTTTTACTTCCAAGATCAAATTCTATACATGTTCCAACAGTTGTTTAAAGATGTTTGTTGTTTTCTTACATTCCTGTTTAGAGTGTCATATACTGTTTTTCAGTTATGAAATTTCCTAGGTTCCTAGGTTATTCGGCAAACTGGAGTAGCAAGAGGGGCATGCTATACTGATATATAAGTTTGATCTCAGTCTCCACCTGCTGCTCAGTCTCCTCCTCCACGTGTATAAAAAAGGTGCACTTAGAGGAGCTCTTAAAGAGCTTCTCTGTTCCACCGAAAACAAAGAACTAATGGTCCCGTGAGTCGGCAGCGGGCAGGAAGGCACTTGCGCATGCACGGTATGGGCAGTTTGAGATTTTTTCATTTTAAAAGTAACAGCACACTTTTGCACTGCCAATACCAGGCTCCATGCATGACGTCACCCACATGTAAGAATATGCTGCCTGCTTGTCCTTGATAAAGCTCTAAACAATAGGCACAAAGATAATTTGAGGGTGGCAGTTACAACCTTCAACTCCTTTCTGGGCAGAATGGATCAATCATTTATTATGCCACTGGGTTAATAGTCTATATATGAAAATGGTTTATTAGAATTTACTATAATGCTTTCCTTTTCAAAGCCCAACAGTTTACAATAAAATAAAATACATATGCAAAAATTGGAAAAGAACTCCAGTTGATCAGACATATTTCAGATTATTCCAGTCTGAGTAATGGCAACACAACAGATGTCAAAGTTTACATATGACTACATAACATTCTCTGCAATGCTCGTTAGCTCCATGCACAATTTTAATTATTTTCCCTAACTTGCACCATTTTTCTGTTTCCTATTCTATCAAAACAATTTTCTCATATGCAGACTAAATTTTACTTCAAAATATATAGACTGATTAACAAAGGAGATATAAATGTGACTTTTTTCCCCATTACCTTACTCTGGAGACCGATAGGCTGTACAAATGAATATGCTGAATAATCTCATCGATTAGTTTGTCAGTCATAGCTTCAAAATCAGCAAAGGTATCATTCTAGTAAAGAGAAATGTCAGTGGTATATGGTGAATGAAATAATAGCGTTGTCAATGTGCTTGTTCATTCTGCAAACATCAGATAGTATCTTCATTATACAATAATGTACCGGTATGCCAAAATATTTTAAATGGGAGTAAGCTATGGGACTGATCTTATGCTGGTGTTGCTATTAAGCAATCTTTGAATAGCCAAGCTAAAGATGCATTAAATTAAATTTAACAAGGATACTTATATTCTACTTTATCCAAACAGGTAATGGTGAATTGCAATAATACATTTTGGATTGTAATCTTTCATAGGGTTCTGTGTTGTCCTCTCATATTGTTTATTGTATACTTTTGTTGGCTAGTACTGGTTATTCTGGTCTGCTCTGCCATACAGAAACATAGAAAAATGAAGGTAGATAAAGACCATATGGCCTATCTAGTCTGCCTAACCATACGTGTCGGAACGAAGGGGTGGAGGGGGGGGGGCACAGGGGCTGTGGCCTCCCCAAAATTTGCCCGGCATTAGGGGGGGAGCAAACAGGGCAGCTGCCCTATCTTCCACCGCAGCATGCAAGTGACTTCGCCTATGCTCCGGGGCTCTAACGCTGAGCTTGCCGGCTTCCTGACCCTTTTCTGACAAAACTGGAAGTTACGTCATGAGGGGCGGAAGGAGAAGCGAAGCCCCCTTCTCTCCCTGCCCTACCAGGCTATGCAGCCAGCCCCCCTCACTACTTGCCAGGCTCTGCACTGCACCCTGTCCCCCCACCCTGCCAGGCTCTAGGCCCTGCACCGTCCCCTCTCCCTACTAGGCTCTAGACCCTGCAACCTGTCCCCTCTCCCTGCTAGGCTCTGCACCCTGTCACATCTTCTCTTCCACTTCTGGTGGTCTAGTGGTAGACTGGGCCAGGACAGCAAAATTGATATGTGTTTTTTCATAGAAAGAAGGGGACAATGTGATAGTTGAAAACAAATTAATTAGCAATGTCTCACTACATCTAATAAATGCCATTGATTTTAGAATGCAGGTAGCAAAATAAATATTCTCTTGTACAAACCTGATTTTTTTCAGACATTAGGAAATCTAGCTTTGATCCAGGAAGTCCCAACTCAATAAATGTCTTCACCAGTCTCAGATCTGCACTATTTCCTAAAAATAAAATAAAATAAATCAGTGATTATGTAGAAAAAAAGACCTTTCTGAACAGCATACCATTCTTATTGTACAAGTGATTTCTAAGTTTCTTAGTTTTATTAAACAATTTGCTATAATAATAATAATAACAACAACTTATATACCACAATACCGTAAAGTTCTATGCAGTTTACAAAGATTAAGCAAAGTTACAAATTGATTGACTTTAAGAGGGGAGGAAGAAAGAGGGTTAATAGGACAGGAAATCCATTTTTGAGGAGAGAGTGATCAATGGAACAAGTTAATCGCTATAGAGGGGAGAGAGAAGAGAGGATCAGTTGTCTAGATACTTTAAGAACAGGTGTGTTTTCAGACGTTTCCTAAATTCCTCATAAGTAGTGGGCGAAAGCAATTGTTCTAGGTCTTTACCCCATGATGCTGCTTGGTGCGAGAGAAGATGTTCATGGTGTTTTTTCAGTTTACAACCTCTCACTGGGGGGGAAACGAGCTTCTCTTGTGTCTGTTGGCTGAGAAGACGAAAAGGTCAGTTATATATTTAGGTGCAAGTCCGTGTAGTGCTTTGAAGCAGAAGCAGGCAAATTTAAACTTTACGCGCGCCTCCATTGGCAGCCAATGCAGCTGCTGGTAGTAGGGTGTCACGTGGTCAAACTTCCTCAGCCCAAAGATCAGTTTGACCGCTGCATTTTGCATCAATTGTAAACGCTGCATGTTCTTTTGGGAAATTGCTAAATAGGCGATGTTACAGTAGTCAAGTAGACTCAGTACGAGGGATTGGACTAGGGTTCTGAATGCCGCTGTATCGAAATAAGCTTTAATGGATCTGAGTTTCCAGAGAGTGAAAAATCCCTTTCTGATCAAGAAGTCCACCTGGTCTCTCATGGTTAGGCACTGATCCAAAGTTACACCTAGTATCTTTATGGTAGGTTGGATAGGGTAATTAAGATTATTGATACATAGTAGAGATTTGGTGTCAAGCAGATGTGGCGAAGCAACGAAGAAAATTGTTTTTTCTGAATTAAGTTTGAGCCTAAAGGTTGTCATCTAGTGCTCCATCACGTTTATAGTTTCAGAGATAGAATTAACGAATGGGATGATGATCGTAAAATCATCTGCATAACTAAATAGTTTTATACCTAACTGGGTTAGCTCCGTGCCTAGTGAGGACATGTAGACGTTGAAGAGCAATGGAGATAGCGGAGACCCTTGTGGCACACCGGATGGATTGCTCCAGGTATCTGAAAGTTCATAATTAAAACGTACTTGATAAGTGCGGGACATAAGGAAGCCACGGAACCAATTCAGCACCTCGTCCCAGATACCAATGGCGTTTAGGCATTGCAGCTGTTTCCCATGGTCTACTAGATCAAAGGCAGAACTCATATCGAATTGCATAACCAGGGCATTAAGGCCCTTACTAAACAGTAGGCGCAGATTGTCTAAAATAGCCGCAATTACTGTCTCAGTACTGAATAACGGCCTAAAACCGGATTGAGTTTCATGTAGAAGAGAGAACTGATCCAGATAATCCATCAGTTGGGTGTGTACCAATCCCTCCATAATTTTTACAATAAACGGAATGAATGCTACTGGTCTGTAGTTGGATATTATAGCTGAAGATTCTTTTCGATTTTTTAGAATTGGGGTTATTATTAAGTGACCATTATTAAAGAGGAACTTCCCAGTTTTTAGGTTATGAGCCAAATATTGCATCAACGATAGTTTAAATACTAAAGGTGCCGCTTTCATGATTTCTGGGGGGCAATCAAGTGGAGAAGGCTTCATCTAAGGCAAGGCAGATATTGGGTTGTATCAATAGAAGTTTCGTCAGCCGAAAGCCTGAAGTCATAATGCCGTTGTACAGGGCCATGGTGAGACCTCATCTGGAGTACTGTGTGCAATTCTGGAGGCCATATTACAGTAGAGATGTGCGCAGAATTGAATCGGTTAAGCGGACGGCCACCAGGATGATCTCGGGGCTCAAGGGTCTCTCGTACGAAGAGAGACTGAACAAATTGCAGCTCTACACTCTCGAGGAACGTAGGGAGAGGGGAGACATTTAAGTACCTCACAGGACGTGTCGAAGTGGAAGATGATATTTTCTTTCTCAAGGGACCCTCGGCCACAAGAGGGCACCCGCTCAAACTCAGGGGGGGGGAAAATTTCATGGCGACACCAGAAAGTATTTCTTCACAGAGAGAGTGGTTGATCATTGGAACAAGCTTCCAGTGCAGGTGATCGAGGCAGACAGCGTGCCAGACTTTAAGAATAAATGGGATACCCATGTGGGATCCCTACGAGGGTCAAGATAAGGAAATTGGGTCATTAGGGCATAGACAGGGGGTGGGTAAGCAGAGTGGGCAGACTTGATGGGCTGCAGCCCTTTTCTGCTGTCATCTTCTATGTTTCATCTTCTTCTATATGAGTCCAGAACGCAATAGGATTTAGAGTATTTATTATATAGTCTGTTGTAATTGTTCCACTCTAAATCTTGAAAGGAGCTCCAGATCATGTCTGCCGGTGTATCATTTCCTTGGGTGATAGGTATCGGATGATCACTAGGGTCGTTTGTTGAACAATGAATTCTAAGGTTTTTAGTTTTTGAATCGAAGTGTAGTGCTAAGTCATTTGCAGAGGGTAACTTAGAGTTGTGTGTGGGTGTGGTGTAGCGAGCGGTGTCAAATAAATTTGTGATCAGGTTGAATAGCTCTTTTGTATTGATTTCTGTACTGTACTGTACTCTACTTTGCATCCATAAATTGTAGAAACTGGGCTATTTGATAGCATTACAATAGTACTGAACATATAAACAGTGAGATCATACAGCAAGATGTCTTTATTTATTAAACACAAAGTGAGCAGGGCATAAAGATATCACATCCAGGTTGCTAGAATCTGTGAAATAAGAACTATCTGTAATCAAAGTTTAATTTTTATTTCTAGGTATTTCAATATGAATCTGAACCAGTCTTCCCTGAGGAATCCATCCCAACGTTATATTTTGAAAATGAGGTGCTTTCAGGCAGATATAAGCTTTTTAAATTAGATCAGAAAATCCAAGATGGCCGCCGCTGCAGCAATTTTAGTACTAAAAAAGGCCTGGGAAACCACAGCAATTTCTGGATTTTAGGGATAGGGAAACCTGGTACTATCCCTAAAATTGCTCAAAACCTGTTTTCAAAGACCCCCCCAAAATCGATCTAACAGGTTGTCAGCCTATTACTCATTGTGCCATGCTATGTGCTGGGAGCTGCAGAAATAAGAACATAAGCAGTGCCTCCGCTGGGTCAGACCATAGGTCCATCCTGCCCGGCAGTCCGCTCCCGCGGCGGCCCAAACAGGTCACGACCTGTCTGAATCACCAGAAGGGGCTCCCTTGCCACCTTGGTTTCTCATTGAAGTCCTATCTTCCCATCGTAGTCCTAACCCTCCGGTCTTGCACATGCACGACCTGTTGGGTTTCTATACTTATTACCTGGTTAGCTTTCTATACCTGTGTTACATCCAAGCACAGCTGAAACGACACGATATATTCTTAGTGATGGCGCCACAGCTTTTAATGCCACAACATTTAAGAGAGGAAAACAATTTGGCCCATTTTAAAAGCCTCCTTGAGATGCAAATCTATCTCATGCATATTTATTGTGGATATCCTGAAAACCTGACCTGGCTCTGAAGGACCGGAATTGCCTACCCCTGCCCTAGGAGAATGAGGCATACCCAATTCTTCTAAACACTCCTTAGAGTATTTTGAGTCAGATTCCCAAGTGACGTTAAGATCTTTACTCATTTGGCAGACAAACTTGGTAAAGGATATCTGATCTGAAAAGGTATGACCTTGTGGAGGAGAAGGTGACCTTGAGGTTGCTCTCAACGCAGAAAACCAGGGTGAAATCTCTCTGGAGTATTGATACCTGAGATCTGAATCCATAGGCAAAGATGACCCACTTATAGAATGTGAAGAGAACATCGCATGAGAAGAATTCGACTGACGAGAGTAGTGAGGCTCTGGAACAGATCTCCTCAACAAAGGAGCTGGTGGCCTTGAGGATTCTCTATGCTTTGATAAACGAGACCTGTCTCGAGAAAAAGACCTCGACATATGATATGGAGAACTATGCCTTGAATCACGGTTCCGTGATTGAGTCAGATCCAGCCTGGAAGATGAATGTCAAGGAGTCCTTGTCCTATGCCTCGAAAAGGGCAATGCCTTATGTGAGGAGGGAGGACTGGAAGTCGGAGAACGACATCGAGATATCAAAAAGGACTCAGCTCCTTGTGTCATGGTATCTCGAGGCATTCTTAAGGTCTGAGCTCCTTGCACAGAGTGGGTAGATTCAGCTCGAGGCACTCTTAAGAACACGACTCCTTGCACAGAGTGGGTAGATTCAGCTCAAGGCACTCTTAAGAACACGACTCCTTGCACAGAGTGGGTAGATTCAGCTCGAGGAAATTCCAAAGACTTGACTCCTTGTAATACTGCTGAGTGCTCAGGCTGGACTACAGGAAGCAGAGTGAAGGCAGGAGTTAATTGGGCAAGCATGTTACCAAACTCCTGATGCAGAAGAGTTGCCAACATATTCTGCAAAACTGACACCGAGATCACTGAAATCTGGTACATTTGGTGTGGCTACAGTTTCCAAGGAAGATGACCTCAAGGAAGAGTGCTGCCTCGATCTTGAGACGTTTCCTGGGCAGCTTCAAAACCACCGGTTCTAAGGGTGGCATGTCTGGAGGAGTTGACTTAGCTATCTTACCTGAGGAAAACAGTGAGGATAACGGATCCTCAGGCGAAGATTTAGCTGATTTCCCTGAAGATGAGGACTTCCCAAATGAGGAAGGTTTGATTAAGGTCGAAGTTAAAGGTGTTTGCCCCATAGACTTCACTGGAGTGGAGGTCGAGGCCGGAATCAGGGTCAGGGCCTTTGGCAAAGGCCGATTCATGCCGCCGAATATGTTTTCAAGCTGAACTCGACGACGTTTGAGAGCCCGAAGTTGAAGTGTAGCACAGCGGGTGCACGACTCCAGACGATGGTCGGGTCCTAAACACTGAACACACCACTTGTGTGGGTCAGTGAGAGAGATTTTGCGTTGACACTGGCTACACTTCTTGAAGCCTGTGACCGGCCGGGACGTAAAAGGAAACACCACAATGGCTAAATTGAAGCCCGCAGGCTGAGGCCGCGGAGTAGGTCCTGCCATGACATGAGGGAAAAAACAAACAAAACTCATAAATTAAAAAAAAAAAAAACCACGCGAAATAACCCCCACAGTGACCCTGTAAAGAAAATACATGAGCCGTGGTGAGAGAAAGCTTGAGTAGAACTAACTCTTCGTGCAGAGCGTCGAAACGAGGACTTCTCGGCTCCACGGAAAACTTAGAACTGAGGAGACGCGCGCCCTAGGTTGGTCAGGAGGGCATTCGCGCATGCGCGGTGCGGCGGTTGCGAAGTTCTAAAATTTCTTCAAGCAAGTCTGCTTGCGAGGCTGTCCGCATCGGGGCTCCATGGACGACGTCACCCATATGTGAGAATATGCTTGCCTGCTTGTTCTGGGATAAATATGTTCATATTTTATTAATTCTTGTATCTCGCTTAGTAAAACTAAATAAGCGATTCATCAAAGTCGAATAAACTTGAAACAGCTTACAGAGAAATCCTCTGCCTCAAGAAGCCTAGCAATAGACTGGATGTTTCTTCTGACTTCCTTTCAGGCCACAACCTCCCAGCTGAAGACCTCAATCCCCATCAGACCCCACACGTGCAATGGGGGGAATGCCATCGGCTTTGATCCTGGATGAACCGCCACAAAGCCACACAGCCTGTGCTCAAACCCACTAGCAGATGAATCTGGAGATAGGGTTACCAGACATCCGGATTTCCCAGGACATGTCCTCCTTTTTGAGGACACGTCCCAGGGGTCTGCACAGCTTTTCAAAACCTGGCATTTTATCTGGTTTTGAAAAGCTTCCAGTAAAAATTGGGTCTTCTGGGGGCAGGGCTGAGGGGGGGGGGGTCAGAATGGGGAGGGACTATGGGCGTGGCCAGTGGTCTGGATTTTTCTTAAGGAAAATCTGGTAACCCTACCTGGGGCAAAGCAGCCAATTCCCTGGAAGCAGATTCTGCACCCCAGAGTCTCTGCAGTCTCCCACAGCCAGAACTGTCACTCAAAGGGGAACCTGTGCAGCATGAAAGAATTGACAAGATCGGAAAAATATTGAAAAGAGGGGGGGGGACCCACAAGCAGAAGAGACAAGCTCCTACTGTCTCACTTGTAGGAAGACACACTGGGGAGCTGAGGGGCAGTCCAGGGATGCAGGAGGTAGAGAAAAAGTATGCAAATGAAGCTTCCTACACAGTCCTCATGGAAAGGGGTACACAAAACCCGAGAGTTCAGGAATAGAGTGAGGTTGTACAAGAAGGGTGCATTGGGAGAAGTATGTCCAGTAGGAAAAAGGAAGTATTGATGCCTCTGTATAAGACTCTGGTGAGACCTCATTTAGAATATTCTAAATTTTACAATATCCAGGGTACAATTCTGGAGACTGCACCTTCAAAAAAATATAACCAGGATGGAGTTAGTCCAGAGGACGGCTATTAAAATGGTTGGTAGTCTTTGTCATAAGGCCTTATGGGGACAGACTTAAAGATCTCAATATATATACTTTGGAGAAGAGGGGAGATATAATAGACACGTTTAAATACCTACATGGCATAAATGCGCATGAGGTGAGTTTCTTTCACTAGAAAGGAAGCTCCGGAATGAGAGGTCATAGGATGAAGTTAAGAGGTGATAGGCTCAGAAGTAATCTAAGGAAATACTTTTATATAGAAAGGGTGGTAAATGTGTGAAACAGTCTTCCGTTAGAAGTGGTGGAGACATAGACTGTCTGAATTCAAGAAAAAAATGGGACAGTCATGTGGGATCTCTTAGCGAGAGGAAGAGATAATAGATGCTGTGGATTGGCAGACCGGTTGGGCCATTTGGCTTTTGCCTGCCATCATGTTTCCTACCATTGTTCTTACTACTGTTTAATTATATAGCGCTTAAAGGCGTACGCAGCGCTGTACATTTTGACATTTATAGACCGTTCCCTGCTCAGAAGAGTTTCCAATATAACTTGGACAGACAGACATGACATATAGGGTTGGGGAGGCAGAATTCAAGGTGAGCTGAGTTAGGAGTTGAAAGCACTCTCAAAGAGGTGGGGGCTTTTAGGCATCTTTCATCTTCTCATTAAGGAAATATTTTCTCATGTTTTCTATGTATCTTCCTCCCTTAAATTTCATATCATGACTGAGACTTTGAAATTCCTTTTCTATGGAAAATTTACTTCACTCTGAACTGTTTTCATCCTCTCCATGTCCCTATAAATTTATTGCATCCAGCAATATAAAAAATATTTCAGGTGGAATCTTTTACTATTCAGCCACTGAATAATTTGCCTTCTTTAACCTACTACTATTTATCGCTTTCATGGCACTGAAAGGTGTATGCAGCATTGTACATTTTGACATTTAATAGACGGTCCTTGCTCAGAAGAGCTTACAACCTAACTTGGACAGACAAACATGACATATAGGGTTGAGGATGCAGAAACCCAATAGGGTTGGAGGTGCAGAACCCAAGCTGAGAGGAGTTAGGAGTTACAAGCAGTCTCAAAGAGATGGGCTTTTAACTTAACTTTAACACTGCCATCTTGTTGATAATACCTCTACTTATACAATTAAGCATAATAATGTACCTATTCATTTATTACGTTAACTAGTTACCTTCATGTCCTCTGATGCACTTACTCATACAGCTTTCTCTTTAATATACTATATTAATTCTCATTAGAAACAGAAAGAGCAGCACACCTCGGTGCTAGGTAAGAGATTTCCAATACAGCAATATTCAAAACCATTTGCCTGCATAAATAACTATTTTAAGTTGGTAAATTTTCCTACCTGAAAACTACTGCCTGTATACTTTAAGCTGGATAATAGAAGGGATTTTCTGTGGGTATGCTTAGATCAGGGGAGTACAATATCATACGCATATTCAATTTCTAGTGTTGTCAATGCTTCTGATAAAACCAAGCTGAAGATACAGTCTCAACACACTGGGGCACATTTTCTGAAAGGGACACCAAGACAGTGCCTACAGTCAACATGAAGGTCTTTGATATGACTATATTATATATACTTTTAAAAACCACTGCAGTGTTCTCCCCAGAAATTTTTTCCAGCCGGGTGGCATGAAAAAGTAGCCGGGTGGGGCGGGATGAGGAAATTTGGTGGTGGGGAAAATTAACCCCCTTTTTTACTAAGGTGCGCTAGCATTTTTAGTGCGCGCAAACCCCTGCGCTACATGGGAAAACTAACGCCAACTCAATGCTGGCGTTAGCATTTAGCGCGCATGACAATTCCTCCGCGCGCTAAGCGCACACTAAAACCACTATCGTAACTTAGTAAAAGGAGCCCTAAACGTGTACCATTTTTATTAGTTAATTATTATTATTATTTTTCAATGCTCAATATGACTTCCTTTTTTAAGGTTTGACACTTGTGCCAGAATATTTTTACTAAATTTAAGAAGTATTTGCCCTCTTTCAAATGGTATAGAGGTTTAAAAAAGGGAAAGGCATTAATTAAGTCATTAGGTTCAATCTAGCCATTTATTTCTGCATGAATTTAAACAACTAAAAAGAAAAATAAATATAGCTCATCCAGTCATACAAGAAATGGCTCTACAGCAGGGGTGCCCACACTTTTTGGGCTTGCGAGCTACTTTTAAAATGACCAAGTCAAAATGATCTACCAACAATAAAATTTTTAAATAAAAACACAAAGCACACTGTACGCAGAGAAAATGTTAATTATCATTTATATTCCGCGAGTTTTCAAAGAGGTCAAGGCAGAAGATTCTATGCAATGTCACCTCAGGAACAACTATACAAAAATAGACAAATATACCCCTCCATTTTTACTAAATCGCAATACTGGTTTTTAGAGCAGGGAGATGCACTGAATGCCCTGTGCTGCTCTCGATGCTCATAGGCTCCCTGTGCTAAAAACCGCTATTTTGGTTTAGTAAAAGGGGGCCATAGTGCAAAATATAGACAGCAGATATAAATTTTTAACAGACATATTTTGATCACTAAACCGAAAATAAAATCATTTTTTCTACCTTTTTGTCTGGTGATTTCATGAGTCTCTGTTTGCACTTCCTTCTTCTGACTATAAATCCAATATTTTTTTCTTTCTGCCCCTCCCCTTTTCTTTCTGTCTCTCTTTCTTTCTCTCTCCACCTGCCCCCCCAAGCCATCGCGCCAATTTCTCCATTTCCCCCGATTCTTTCCCTACCCCCTAAGCCACCATGCCGATTTCTCCCCGCTTCCAAGAGCCAGGCCAGGAATGTACAAGCACTGGACTTACAAGACTTCACCTCTGATGTCAATTCTTACGTCGGAGAGGAAGTTCCAGGTCAGCCAGGCAGCGATTGGCTGGCCCAGAACTTCCTCTCTGACATCAGAATTGACGTCGGAGGTGAAGTCTTGTGAGTCCGGCGCTTGTACGCGCCTGGCCTGGCTCAGGAAGGCAGGAAGAAAAAGATTGCCAAAGCAACGTGATCGACTCACATTGCCTTTGCGATCTACTGGTCGATAGCGCTCGACCATTTGGGCACCCCTGCTGTTATGGTATTTTAGTCCCCCAAAAACTGCCTTATTTCCACTTCCTATTTATAAACTTTAATCAACAGATACAATACTACTTGATTCTACGTAAAGCAACAAAAAATTTTTTTTTCTACCTTTTGTCGTTTCTGCTTTAATCTTGTCTTCACTCTTCTTTCTAGCCAGCATCTGTCCGCTCTGTCTTCCATGCAGCATCAGCCCCTTTCATCCACTGTCCGCCCTCTCCCCGTTCCATATGGCATCTTCCCTCTTTTTATGCTCCTTCAATAAACTGTCTATCCTGTGCCCCTTCTCTTCTCCTTTGTACATGATTGATTTCAGCTCTGCCACCTCTCCATTTTTCTCTCTCTGTCAACACCCCGTCCCTATGCTCTGGCATCTCTCTCTTCTCCTTTCTTTCCTTCACACCCCACAGTCTGGTGTCTTCCCTTCCCTGATTCTCTGGCATCTCACTCCTTTCCTTTTCTTCCATCTCTCCCTCCCCCTCCATGCTCTGACATCTTCTCCTTCCTTTCCCCCTTCCTTTTCCCTTGGTCTGGCATACTTTCCTCCTTCCCTCCAATCCCTGGCATCTCGTTTCATTCCCTCCCTCATCTTCTTTCTCCCTCCAGTTGGGTGCAGCAAGTCTCTCCCCCTCTGCTCCCTTTCCTCCTTCTGTCACCCAAAGGCAGCAGCATTCACAATTCGCTGCTGTTGCCAGCTTCGGGACTTCTTCTCTGTCGGGTCCTGCCTTCATGGAAACAGAAGTAGGCAGAACCCGGCAGAGAGGAAGGCCTGAAGCTGGCAATAGCAGTGAATTGTAAATGTTGTTGCTAGCCGAAGAAGTTCATGACGTCAGGCTGAGCACCCGGGGCAGACTGCTACTCTCCCCCCGACCCTCCTATCTCTCCCTCCTTCCCATCACGAGACTCTAAACAGCATTGCTCTACTCTAAGCAGGCTACTTCAGGGCTTTCTCCTGCCGTGATTCCCTCTGGCACGTCACTGATGAGGGAAGGAGGGAGAGATAGGAGGGTCGGATCGGGTTGGGGGGGGCGCCTGGGATGATGATGAGGCTGCTGCTGCTGCCAGCGAATCCTAGGCCTGTGCCTACTGGGCCTATCCTTTAATCCGGCCCTGCTTCCCCCCCCCCCCCAATATGCCCTGACATCTCTCTCTTCCACTCCATGGTATGTTATCTCCTTTCCCTCCCTCCCATGGTCTTTGCATCTCTTTCCTTTTTTTCCTGATCTTCCTTCTCCCTCCTTCCCTCTCTTTCCCCAATTGGGTGCAGCAGCATTTCTCTTCCGCTCCCCCCTTTGGGTACAGCAGTATCATCAACATTTCTCTTTCCTCCCCCCAATTTGGTACAGCAGAAGCAGAATTTCTCTTCACCCTCCCCCCTAATTGGGTGCAGCAGCATGACTCTTCCCCCTCCCCCTATTGGGTACAGCAGCAGCATCATCAGCATTTCTCTTAACCCCCCCAATTGGGTACAGCAGAAGCACCAGCATTTCTCTTCCCCCTCCTCTTCTAAATAAGCTTCCCTCCATGGCTGGCCTATCTCCCGCATGCTCCGGGGCTCTAATGGTCCGTGCCGACTTCTCTTCCCTACCCCCCCCCCCGATCTAACTTTCGGTTTCGGAGGGAAGCCGGGTTCGAGTCGCTTGCTGGGTTTTGTTTTGTTTAAAGTCCGGCGGGAGTCTTTCGGCGGCTCTTCAGGCTGCGCGTTAAGCAGTGGTGGCAGCAGGATTCGGCAGATGACAGCCAGGTGGGCATCTAAATTTGCTGGGCGGAGCACCCGGCTGAAAAGCGCTGGGGAGAACACTGCACTGGTATATGTACTTTATTTATGCTGAAACAGTAACAAAGCAAAACCAAACAACAAATTCTGACAAATATATAATTACTGCCACAATGCACACTAAGGGATGGATTCTGTAACCAACGGCCAAGTTGGTGGCTGCTTTAAAAGCAACCATCGATTGCCTATCAATCATTCTAGGGCGCAAGTTACAGAATCGCAGCTTTGGGAAGTCCCTGCCATTCAGCTGATGGAGGAGGGGGGAATGCTACTGCCATGATTGGCTGAGCGGTTGCGACAGGGAAACTTCAAACCCTACCGCAAGTCGGCCGGCAGGAGGGATGCCCACTCCCTCATGCCGCAACCCCCAAACACCCCTATACTGTCCACGGCAGGATAGATGCCCACTCCCTCCTGCCAGCATCACCTGCAACAATCTCCAGCAGGAGGGATGCTTACTTCCTCCTGTTGACACTCCCCGCATCTCTGGCAGGAGGGATGCCCGCTCCTTCCTGCTGGCACCCCCATGGAAGTTGCCTTAGGGATCTGGCTAATCGAAATCTTAGGCCACTTAATCCCCGGCAGGAGGGATGCCCACTGCCTCCTGCTGGCACCCCCTGCAACAATTCTCAGAAGGGTTGCCCATGGAAGTGATCTGGGATCTGGCCAATCGCAATCTTAGGCCACTCCCAGTACATCCCAGAATGCACTGGGAAGGAGGCCTAAGACTCTGGTTGGCCCAGGTGCCTAAAGCCCTTCCTATGCCAATCAGGGCCTTAGGCTTCTTCCCAGGGCATCCCAGGATGCACCAGGAAGGTGAAGGCCCGCCATTCTGAAGAGGCGGGCCTGCTGGCCAGAGGGAGTGGGCATCCCTCCGGCCAGCCTTCTAGAAAAAAAGTACGTGGGGTTTTTTTTTGGGGGGGGGGGCGTTTCGGGGGTGCCAGCAAGATGGAGTGGGCATCCCTTCTACCAGAGATGTTGCAGAGACTGAAATGTAGGCCTGGGTTTTCTGGGTTTACATTTTGGTTGCCTATCTTGGTGTGAATCATGACTGAGTAGCTGTTTTAGCTCGCCTAATGCCACTTCTGGGGTTGGCCACACCTACTATTGCGCTCCAAGGTCTAAAATGGCTACTGAGCCACAATTCCAGTGGCCATTTCAGCCACCTTTTATTTAGGTGGCAGAAGGTGCTTCAACACTTCCGTTTGTGACTGCATCTTTCAATTACTTAGGCATCAGCAGGGCGCCTAGCAATGCCTAAATTCAGGCACTGGTTATAGAATTCTACCCAAAGCCCTAAAAATTGGGCCTGAAAAATAAAAAGTAAATCTCAAAACATAAGTATAATAAAAGTATCCACATATGTTGAAAATGCAAAGACTTTTTTGAAAGTTGTTCCCAAAGTCCTACCATCAAGCCCATGGACACAGATAACCAAGTGAATTCCTTCTTCCAAATTTTCTTCTTCTTCATCGTTTGGAGGAAAATATGGTATATTGGAAGCTAGTATAGACAGCTCACTGTACATGGACCCATCAAACTTCAATTCTTTCTTGAATTTTTCTTTAGCCTGATAAAATCTATAAAAAGCCTTAATTAAACACATACAGGATGCAGAATTTAATAGCAAAATGATATAAATGAAATGTTTATGGTAATATAACATGCATAAGAAATCATACTATGCTTCAATTGCAGACATCAAAATGATCTTTTCCTTTGCAAAATCAAAATGGCACCGAACTGTTGGATGTAGCGGGTTATAAATTTTTAAAATAAATATATAAATTATGATGCTTGATTTATTTATTTAAAAAATATTTATACCCTTCCAATTGCTAGCAGTCCTAGAAAAGAGGCTAGATTTCTAGAGGTGTACATGGTAATAATCCTGTTTGATTTCACCTTAATTTCTTTTTTTCCGTTCATTATCCCCCCCCTCTCCTTTTATCAAGCTGCATTAGGATTTTTTTTTTTTTTTTAAATTGACGACCACTGTGGTAAAAGCTCTGATGCTCATAGGAATTCTATGAGCATTGGTGCTTTTACTGCAGTGGCCAGTGATAAAAATAAACCCCAACGTGGTTTGATTACATTAGTGACTTTTATTCCGCCATTACCTTGCGGTTCAAGGTGTATTACTAAGAGGTTATCTGGACATTTCCAGGAGTGTTACAAAGTAGATCGGGTTACTTCGGGGGAGATCTAGACATTGTATTGGGGGTATATGTGTTAATGTGGTTTTACAAGCATAAATTAATGTATGTAGAAAGTTCTGTGTATAAAGGAAACAAAGTAAAACATGCATGTTTGTGCATTTCAGATTTCTTTACTAAGAAAAAAATTTGACTCTCTAAATTGCTTACTTTCACGAAAATTAGAAAATAAAAAACAATCTTTGGCAGCACAGAAACTGACAGTAACATGCAATGTTGTTGCAAAACCAGTTCATGAAATTTAGGAAAATGTACCTGAGCATCCTTTCATTCATCTGTTCATCAAGGTCATCAGAATTACAGGAAACAACTCCAAAAGAGCCTACTGGCTGCTGAGTTATAGGAATAGAGGTTTGCTTTGAACAGAAATCAATCATTGGCGGAGTCTCTTGGAGTATTGAAGAAAATGGCAAGCATGTGGCAGTGCAAGATATAGAAAGATTTATGCCTTCACCACTTTTTCTACTTTCAAGAGCTAAAGCAGAGACATTTGGTACAGGTTGATTTCCCTCTGTAACTGCAGAAGAAAATACACTAGTTTGGGCAATATCTTCTGCACCATCATTATCCTCATTATTGCCACTACTGTTTATGTATGGTGCATGATCCACAGTGGGAGAGTCATTAAGTTCAATTTCTTGTAAATTATGAAAATTCTCAAGTACCATTTCATCTGCATTTGGGACAATGGTTTCACCATCTCCAATAATGTTTTCTTTTGATGATGTTGTTGACGTTTGCATTCTCCATATACAGTCTGGCATTAAACTAGCACTGTTGGAGACATTTTCAACATGTGAAAAGCCTTCAGGCAAAGGCAAAGCTACCCCCAAAGTACTATGGTCACAGGTACCCACTTGAACTGTAAGAATGTTTGTATCCACATAGTTGCAGATGCTTTCTTTTAAACTAAGTTTATCTGAAGGATATTTAGTACCACCTTCACAGTGATGTGTAATTAGGTGTTTGTTTATATGTTTTGAATTATCAATCCTTACAGGTACATTTTCAGTGTCACATTTGTCCTCCATGAATAAAGCCTCAGAGCAATCACCTGTGATTGAACTGACCTCTAATTTGTCATGTACAGCTATGTCCTGACAACTAAATATTTTTCCTTTAGAGTCAATATTCTTTGATTCCTCAGCGTGCTCTGCTAAGTATGTCTGAGCATGTCCATATAGGGCTTCTGAGATTACATTTTCCTGTTTGGATAAAACTGCATCATCTGCAGAATCCTCTGGGCTACTGATATGTGGAGCTGAAGCAGACTTTGTCAGTTTTGTAAGCTCCATTTCCCTTGCTTCTTCTTCAAATGGCAAAGAACTAATTGAAGTCAATGATGCTTGAATCCCACTTGGTAAGCTTGTATTGCTTTCTGTTTGCCCTTCTCCTAAGGAGTTTCTGTGCAGGGTATGCCTTCTCACTAAATGCTGCAAATATTCACGATCACTGGGCAAGTCTAGAGCTCTGCTTCGAGCATCAGACCAAGCCACAGAGCTTGGTTCACTCTCAATCCCTGAGTCAGAAATTAGTGAGGATGATCTCTTTATAATCCCAGTGCCCAAAACAAAATCTCCACCTTCAAAAGTCTGTTGGTCCTGAGGAAAAGATTTGAATTGAACCGATTCTTTTTCTGCTTTGGTAAAAAGGTCCAAATTGTCCATTCTTGGCTCAGTTTTCAAAGAAGATTGAGTGGTCTTGCTGCTTTGACTTATCTGCTCATCAGGATTGTTTAAACAATTTTGAGCAATATTTTCAGATGTGATATTTTCATAGTTCTTAACCATAGCTGGTTCACTCATCCTAGTCCAGGCAAATACATCAGAAGTTTCTGCTGCCCCATCAGTACCCAAAGCACTGATTACCAACACCGCACCACCTTTGTATGGATCCCTATTGCTAGGCTTCACTTCAATATATGTTACACAGGGAGATTTGATTTCTTGAACTGTTTCTTCTGCAGGTTCTTCTGCACCTTTTTCAGTACTTGCTAAATTCTTGGGTTCCATGTCAATTGCAATTTCACTGGAACATAAGACATTATCTTGGAATAAATTACTTTGACTTTTTACCTCATTAACCTGACATTGATTAAAATCTCTGTCCAGAGAGGCATCAGCAGGTAAATCACTGTAGGCACAAGGTGTGTCCACTGAAATAGTTTCATTTATATTATTACTGTGGATTGGAGGATAATCTTTGCTGAAATCTGTATTTTCCAATGGAATCTCATTATCAGACATTAGGTCCACATTATCCTTTATTGTATCTAACACTTTCCTGTCCATAACAGGCGATGTGGTGCTTGATGTTTTTTCTAAGTCCTGAGCTGAAAATTAAATAATTAATTTGTGAGAAAATATTCAGTATATCTAACTTGTTCAGTTATTCTATAAGGAGATAGAGTCTTATAAATAAGGTTACTTGCCTTTAGCGGGTGTTCTATAAAGATAGTGGAATATATAGCATCAAATACAGGTTATGTCATCCAACAGAGCCTACTTGCGAATGCTTTCCAACTTCTTTACAACAACTTTTAAGGGCACTATACACGTATTAGCACATCTATTCACCAACTGGCAGTCTCAAGTCTTAACCCAAACCACTTGAAAAGCACCCATATCTGTTTGCCATACCCTCTATAGTCCCCCAACTGCCTCATCATTCCTTTTGTAATTCTCTACTTGAACAGTGTATACAGATTCTTTGTCCTGTTTGCCTGTCATAATTAGATTGTAAACTCTTTCAAGCAGGGAATGTCTTTTGCATGTTTAATGTACAAGGCTGTATGCATCTGGTAGCACTATAGAAATAATAAAGAGTAGCAGTAATAAGTAAGACTTGGCCACAGGAAGACGATAAAAATGATAAGGGGTTTGAAACTTTGAATCAAAAGAAGTACGAGAAGAGAATGGAAGACCTAAACATGTATACTCAGAGGAGACAAGGGACAAGGGAAATATGATATAGACATTTAAATACTTGAAAGGTATTAATATAGAACCAAATCTTTTCCAAACAATGTAAAATGGTAAAACTAGAGGGCATAACTTGAGGTTGCAGGGAGGAATACTTAGGAGTAATGTTAGG
Source organism: Geotrypetes seraphini (assembly GCF_902459505.1). Classification (NCBI taxonomy): domain Eukaryota; kingdom Metazoa; phylum Chordata; class Amphibia; order Gymnophiona; family Dermophiidae; genus Geotrypetes; species Geotrypetes seraphini. The sequence goes on along the minus strand of NC_047085.1, from coordinate 26,220,749 downwards.
AAATTCTTTTATCACAGAGAGGGTGGTAGATGGCTGGAATGCCCTCTTGAGAGAGGTGGTGGAGAGGAAAACGGTGATGGAATTCAAAAAAGCATGGGATAAACACAGAGAATCTCTAATTACCCTCTCTCTCTGTAAGTCGCCTAAAGCCTGCATAGGTATGAGCGAAACACAAATGAAAGATTAAATAGAAAACAAATGGTAGAAATTAAATAACTAAGGCTGGTTTTGGGCAGACGTGTATGGTTTGTGCTCCATATATGGTAATTTGGTGTAGGATGGGCTGAGGAGGGCATCAATGGAAACTCCACTAACTTGGAACATAAGGACGTTACTGGCCAGACTTTACAGTAGATATCCTGCAAACAATGGGATGGTTGGGTAGGCTAGAGTGGGCTTATATGGCAACTTCAGCAGTTGCTACCTAGGACAATACTAGGTGGACTTTAGTCGATGGCCCAGAAATATCAAAGAAGAGACAAGTTAATTTAATTATGAATTTATAATAAAAATAACTAATGGGCAGACTGGATGGGCCATTCAGGTCTTTATCTGCCGTCATTTACCATATATATATATATATATATAAGATTATTTACAATTTGACATACCGACCATCAAACAAATATCTGGACGGTTTACAATTCCTATATAATACAACTCTGATGGGAGGATGGAGAGAAAGTAAGGTTATGTGTCTTGCTGTCAGAGAAAGCAGTTACTTACCTGTAACATCTATCCAGGGACAGCAGGCAGTTATTCTCACAGATAGGTGACATCAACCACGAACCCAGTATGGACAGCAAAAGTGTACTGTCACTTTAAACTTATTCAAAAATCTTGAAACTACCCATATTGTGCATACGCTGGTGCCTTCCCATCTGATATTGGCTCATGGGTCCATCAGATCAGTAAAAAAGCTAAGCAACCAAGTAGGGGAGGTGGGAGGGTTGCAAGAATATCTTCGTGCTGTCCTTGGTTAACACCTAGAACATAAGAACATAAGAAGCGCCATCTCTGGATCAGACCTTCGGTCCATCAAGTCCGGTGATCCGCACACATGGAGGCCCTGCCCGGTGTATACCTGGCGTAATTTTAGTCACCCATATCACTCTATGCCTCTTGTAAGGTGATGTGCATCTAGTTTGCTTTTGAATCCTAAAACGGTCGATTCCGCAATAACCTCCTCTGGGAGAGCATTCCAGGTGTCCACCACTCTCTGCGTGAAGCAGAATTTCCTGATATTTGTCTTGAACCTGTCCCCCCTTAGCTTCATTCCGTGTCCTCTTGTCCGTGTCAAGTTGGGCAATGTAAATATTTTTTTCTGCTCTATTTTGTTGATTCCTTTCAATATTTTGAAGGTCTCGATCATATCCCCTCGTAGTCTCCTTTTCTCAAGGGAGAACAATCCCAGTCTCTTCAGTCGATCCTCGTATTCCAGTTTCTCCATACCCTTTACTAGCTTCGTTGCTCGTCTCTGCACCCTCTCCAGCAGTTTTATATCATTCTTTAGGTTGGGAGACCAATGTTGGACGCAGTAGTCTAAGTGGGGTCTGACCATTGCTCTATAAAGCGGCATTATGACCCTCTCCGATCTACTCATGATTCCCTTCTTTATCATGCCCAATATTTTATTTGCTTTCTTTGCCGCTGCCGCACCTGTTACAGGTAAGTAGCTGTGCTTTATTCCAGAATAAGCAGGCAGCATAATCTCACAGATGTGAGGGATGGAGGAAAGTTGGCATCTAAACAGAGAATAAATTTTGTAGAACTGCTTGGTTGAATTGACTATCCCGCCTGGAATGATTCTCCAGACAGTAGTGGGATGTGAAAGTATGCATTGAGGACCTCAATGGGAATGGAACATAGATAAGATACTGAAGTCACCACTGCTCTAACATTATGTGCTGATATAACCTTCCAGCGGTAGCCCGGCCTGCGCACAGGAGATAAAGTCCAACCATGTAGAAGAGATTGTTCTTTTGCTTACAGGAGCTCCCAGCTTGTTAAGATCGAATGACAGGAAAACTTGAGTGGAAGTTCTATGATGCTTGGTCCGATCCAGGTAGTAAGCCAAAGCATGTTTGGGAGAGGCCTTAGACGCTTGGGCAAATCAAAGTCATAGGCCCCTCCCAGTGCATTCCAGGATGAATCGGGAATGGAAAGGCTCGCCATTTTGAAGTGGTGGGCCTGCCTGCAGAAGGAAGTGGCCTCCCTCCAGCAGATCTTCAATTTAAAGGTACAGGGGAAGTTGGGAGTTCACAGGAGGGAGCCTGGTGGCAGGAAGGAGTGGGCATCCCAACTGCCAATCTTTAATTTAAAGGTGACAGGGAGTAGAGAATGACACGGGGAACACATTTTTCCACATTCCCGCTGAACTCATTTTTCGGTCCCATACCTGCAAATTCTTTTTCAGTCCCTGCCCCATTTCTGGCAAGCTCTGTCCTCATCTGGACAAGTTTCAAACACTTTAAAATCATAAGTGTTCGAGGTTTGTGCAATTAAGACAGAGCATACAGGAATGGGACAGGGACAGTGACAAAACTCACGGGGACAGGACGGGGAAATTGAGTTCCTGTGGGGACGGGGACAAATTTGTCCCCATGGCATTCTCTAGCAGGGAGGTTCATGGAAAACCCTGGCAGCAGAAGGGAGTGGGCATCCTTCTTGCTGATATTTTTTAAGTTTGGGGCGGGGGGGGGGGGGGGGGAGAGGGTGTCCTGACATAACTTTTTTAAATGTTTTTAAAAAAAATGTTTTATTTATATATTAATGGCCACAGATGTACATATGTTACACATGCACATCTGTGGCCATTAAAATATAAATAAAACACCTACCTATCCCGAATAGATGAGCAGCAGGAGGCTGCTTCAGGGCTTCCCCTGCCACTCAGATAACTGGCCTTCCGCTGCCAGCTCGACCAACACTCATCAAGCCTGATGACTATCATCCGATGTTGCTCATTTACGTTGACAAAGAGGTACCCCTCCAAATGTATCAAAAGTAACTTTGTGGCTCTGGGAGAGAAGGTGAAGCAGTTAGGTGCACAGGTGGTATTCATAGAAACATAGAAAATGACGGCAGAAAAGGGCCATAGCCCATCAAGTCTGCCCACTCTAATGACCCTCCCCCTCGACTTTACCCCCCTAGAGATCCCATATGCGTATCCCATTTACTTTTAAAATCTGGCACTCTGCTGGCCACATCACCTGCAGTGGAAGTTCGTTCCAATGATCAACCACCCTTTCGGTGAAGAAATACTTCCTGGTGTTGCCATGAAATTTCCCTCCTCGGCCATCCTCCCTGTTGAAGGTAAGAGCCAGGTAGGCACGCATCCTGGAGATAAATGTGTGGCTACGTGGATGGTGTCATCAAGAGCATTTTGGCTTCCTGGACCATGGGATGATTTTCCAAGGGCAACTGAGCAGGGATAGTATACATCTATCAAAGAAGGGAAGAAGCATCTTCAGCAGTAGGCTGGCTAATCTACTGAAGAGGGCTTTAAACTAGAAGTGATGGGGCAGGGTGATCAAAGCTCCCGGATGAATATAAGGTAAGTAAATTACTGAATACCTCTGCATGGATGGGAAAAGGAGCAATGTCTGGAAAGCAGTATATATTAATGCTCGAAGTATGGGAAACATGATTCTGGATTTAGAAGCTGTGATGGAAGATGATGAGTTGGATATAGTGGTGATTACGGAGACATGGTTTATGGAGAACCATGACTGGGATGTAGTTATACCGGGCTATAATCTGTTTAGGAAAGACAAGGTAGGAAGAAAAGGAGGGGAGTAGCGTTATATGTTGAAGATCATATTAAAGCCACTCAATTGCAGGATCTGCAGGGCAAGAAACAGGCATTGTGGATCAATTTGGAAAGAGGGAATGGTAAATATATTTACCTTGGTGTGATATACAGGCCTCCTTCACAGATAGAAGAAGTGGACAGAGATTTAACAGTAGACATTCAGAATATGTTTAAAAAAAAAAAAGGGAAAGTTTTACTAATAGGTGATTTTAACAAGCCAGATGTTGATTGGGGTATCCCTACTGCAGGTTTCCTAGAAGTACGTTAGATAAGATTGTGAGCCCACTGGGACAGATAGGGAAATTATTGAGTACCTGATTGTAAATCCGCTTAGATAACCTTGATAGGCGGTATATAAAATCCTAATAAACTTGAAGTAGGGAGATCCTGGATTCTCTACAAGGAGAACTATTCCAGCAGTTGGTAATGGAACATACACAAGATGGGGTCATGCTAGTTAGTGCTTACAAACAGGGAAAGTGTTTCTGATGTTACAGTGGGTGATCATTTGGCATTCAGTGATCACTGCATGGTATGATTTAATATTAAGACGAGTATAGAGAGAGAGTTCATTCAAAAGTACAGGTTCTAGACTTCTGCTGCCCCTCAATTTCTCTACTTATAGACCTCCCAGAGAACTCCATTCCTTAGAAAAGCTGCTCTTAGCTGTACCTTTCTTAACTACTGCCAATTACAGACTTTAGCTGCCCCCTATGCCTGGAATAAATTACTCGGGTTTGTCCGCCAAGCCCCTTCCCTTAGCTTGTTTAAAAGCAGATTGAAAACTCACCTTTTTGATGTAGACTCCAATCCAATAACTTTACTCCCCATTGCCCATCAATATAGCTAGCAGATTAACCATTCCTCTTAACTGTATCCATGACATCCTGTTTGTCTGTCTTGTCTGTTTAGATTGTAAGCTCTTTCGAGCAGAGACAGTCTTCTTTGTGACTCTGTACAGTGCTATGTACACCTGGTAGTGCTAGTAGTAGTAGTAAAAAAAACTAACTTTGTTCAGATGGGGGGATTACGTCAGGAACTTATCTGGATGGTAATGTCTGGAAGGAGTAGAAATACAGTGGGCAAAACTAAAAGGTATTATTGTAAGGGCGACAAACCTCTTTTTGTGAGGAAAGTAAGTAAAAGTAAGAAGAAAAGAAGGCCACTTTGGTTCTCAAAAGTAGTAGCTGAGAAGGTAAGAGGTAACAGGGTAACTTTTATAAACTACAAAAGATCGCAGAAAGAGGAAGAAAGGCAAAAATATCTGGAAAAGTTAAGAGAGGTTGGTCGAGTACTCAGGAAAGCAAAGATACAAATGGAAGAAAAAATAGCTGTCACGGTAAAATGGGGAGACAAAACATTTTTTAGATATATCAGTGATAGGAAGAAATGCAAAAGTGACATTGTGAGACTCAAAAGGGGAGAATATGAAGAAACTGATAAAGAGGATGAATTTCTCAACAAAATTTCTGTTTTTGTTGTTTTTTAAAAAAATTCTTTATTCATTTATAATTTACAACAAGTGTACAATAAATAACAAACACGTAAGATACAGCATCACTTGAAAATCAGCAATCTTTCAACAAGAAAATTTAACCCTTCCCCCTCCTATATCACTTTTCCAACAAAATAGATATACCACATAAATATAATATCTTATCATTAGAATATATTATTAATAAAAACCCACCCCCCATACCACAATAAAAAATTAAAACAAAATTTCTGTTTTGTGTTCATAACTGAAATGCCAGGAGAGAAACCGCAAAAGACAAACGCAAATAGGGATGGAGGAGTGGTAGACCCTGATCGCTTTTCAGAGGGCTGTGTTTGTGAGGAGCTAGCTAAATTTTTTTTTTTTTAAATTCTTTATTCAGTTTTAACTCTTGCAACAAGTGTACAATATTCAATCAGATAATTCGTACAAATCACTTGACATTCTAACAATTATTGTCAAATGCATATAAAAAAGACCCCTCCCCCCATCCCATTCATCAGGAATAAACCCATTAAATCACATAACATACCTCCCCATCCCCACATTAAATATAGTCCTATGTAATAAAAAGGTGTCCAAGGTGTCTAATCATTAGAATATGCAATCAATTGGCCCCCAAATCTTTTTGAAACTTCCTTGCTGTATAGTAAGCACTCTCTCCATTTTATAAATACGACTAACTGAATTCTACCAAAAGGTATAATTAAGTTTAGTATAGTCCTTCCAATTTCCAGTAATATGTTGAATGGCAACCCCCGTCAGTATTAACAAAAGTTTATTGTTATTTGCTGAAATTTGACTCTTGAATCTCATAGATGTTCCAAATAAAATAGTATCATAGGATAGGGCAACATGATTTTCTAACATTGAATTAATTTGGGACCAAATTAACTTCCAAAAGGCATTGACAAAGGGACAGAAAAAAAGTAAATGATCTAGAGTCCCAGCATCTAAATTACAATGCCAGCATCTATTAGACCTAGAGCTATCCAACTTTTGTAAACGAACTGGGGTCCAAAAAGCTCTATGCAACAAAAAGAACCAAGTTTGTCTCATAGATGCTGACCTTGTACTTTTTTAATCTCCAATACCAAAGTCGTGGCCATTGAGAATCAGAAATTTGGTGCTTGATCTCAATGCTCCAAATATCCCTAAGATCAGTTTTTTGTTTTTTATTCAAATATCCATACAATTTATACCACTGCGCGGCTTGGTGACCCAAAAAATTTGCCTGAAAGCATAGGAATTCCAAACTATACTGAGTATTAAGAACTTTCCATTCAGGGAACCCCTCCTGAATAGCCTGCTTCAGCTGCAACCACTTAAAGCTTTGTGATTTATTTAATCCAAATTTATGTTGCAGCTGTGTAAAACTAAGCAGTGAACTATTAGAAACAACATCATTTAATGTCCTTATACCTGCAATAATCCAATGCTTCCAGACGATTTGAAAACCGCCAATTTTAATCTTGGAGTTTAGCCAAATGGATTGATTTAATGATTTAGAAATTGGATTTGGTGATAGATTACTAACATATTTTAAAGTTCTCCATGTATCAAGCAATATTCTATTGTCTTTATATTTCCTAAATTAAAAGTAGACAAAGTGATGGGGCTGGATGGTATACATCCAAGGGTGCTGAAGGAACTTAGTGAAGTTCTGGTTGCTCCGCTGATGGACCTTTTCAATGTTTCTCTAGATTCAGGAGTGGTACCAGAGGACTAGAGAAGGGTGGATGTGGTCCATCTATACAAAAGTGGAAGTAAGGAAGAAGTAGGGAATTACAAGACAGTAAGTGACTTCTGTGGTAAGCAAATGGATGGAAACACGTTTAGAACAAAGGATGGTAAAATTTCTGGAATCCGGTGGATTACAGGACCGGAGGCAACATGGATTCCTTTGAATGGATGACCAGAGAATTGGATAAAGAGAATGTGCTAGATATGGTGTATTTAGATTTTTGCAAAGCCTTTGACAGTGTTCTACACAGATATCTAATAAATAAACTGAGTGCCCTCGGGATGGGCCCCAAAGAGACGGGCTGGGTCAGGAACTGGATAAGTGGAAGATGATAGAGGGTAGTGGTCTATGGAGACTGCTCTGAGGAAAGGGATGTTACCAGTGGTGTGCCTCAAGGTTCTGTTTTTGGGCCTGTTCTGTTTTAACATTTTTTATAAGTAATATTGCTGAAGGGCTGTCAGGTAAGATTTGCCTCTTTGCAGATGATACCAAAATCTGCAATAGAGTAGATACCCCAGATGTAGTGAATAACATGAAGAAAGACCTAGCGAAGCTTGAAGAATGGTCTGAAATTTGACAGGTAAAACTTAATGCTAAGAAATGCAAGATCTTGCATTTGTGCCACAAAAACCCAGTTTAGGTGATGAAGAACTTGTGTGCCTGAAAGAAGAGAAGGACCTCGGTGTGCCTGAAAGAAGAGAAGGACCTCGGTGTGCCTGAAAGAAGAGCAGGACCTCTCCATGAAGAAGAATTTTCTAACATTGCTCCTAAGACTTGTTCCCTGTAATCTCAAATTATGCCCTTTAGTTTTACCATTTTTTTCTTCTTTGGAAAAGATTTTGTTCTATATTAATGCCTTTCAAGTATTTAAACATCTGTATCATATCTACCCTGTCCTTCCTCTCCTTCTAACTCCTCTCACCTTGGGTTCTGCATCCCCAATCCTATATGTAATGTCTGTCTGTACAAGTTAAATTGTAAACTCTTCCGAGAAGAGACCGTCTATAAATGTCAAAATATACAGTGCTGTGCACGCCTTTCAGTGCTATATAAGTGATAAGTAGTAGTGTTAGTAGTAGTAGGACAACAGGCAAATATTCTCACATGTGGGTGATATCATCCACAGAGGCCGATATTGACGGTGCTAAAGTGTACTGTCACTAACTTCTTTGGAAGTATCGAGACCGCTCATAGCACACATTAATGAATACCTTTCCATTCGATGTCGGCTTGAGGGACCATCAGTTCAGTAAACAAGTTAAGAAGCCAACTAGGGAGGGTTGTGAGAATATCCATCCCTTGCATATCAGTTAGGGCATCCCACATATGAGAATATGTGCCTGCTTGCCCTGCGATAAAGCACGATTACTTACCTGTAACAATTGTTATGCAGGGAAAGCAGGCAGATATTCTCACTGCCTGCTTTCCCTGCATAACAATTGTTACAGGCAAGTAATCGTGCTTTATCGCAGGGCAAGCAGGCACATATTCTCATATGTGGGATGTCCTAACTGATATGCAAGGGATGGAGGGAAGTTGGCATCTAATTAGAAAATAATCTTTGTAGAACTGCACAGTCAAACCAACTATCCCATCTGGAATGAGTCTCCAGACAGTAGTGGGATGTGATAGTATGAATTGAGGATCAGGTTGCTGCTTTATAAATGTCCTCAATGGGAGTGGAATGTAGATAAGCTACTGAAGATGCCATTGCTCTAACTTTATGTACTGTGACATGACCTTCCAGCAGAAGGAGATACAGTCTGGTAACCTTGCAGATATTGATCTCTCAGTAACAGGAGCTCCTAGTCTGTTGGAATCGAAAGACAGGAACAGCTGAGTACAGTAAAGGGCATAGTTGTGTTCTTAGGTTGCAAATCAGAAAAGACTTTTCAACCTATGAACACAAGTGTTTTGTCCGAATCACTCAGCAACTATTTCTCTGGCATTTGAAGTTTTGCACATCTCCTTTGGGTTCCTTGAAACAGACCCTCGAAACATGGCTCATGTCGGGACATGCTAACACACCTTAAAGCTAAGTGGAGTGGTTTTTCCTCTTATTGCCATTGAGAACAAATCTAGCATTCAAAGAGCATGTTGCCTTATTTACTATTATTTTGCATTAAAGTCATACACAGTGATGGGACGGTGGGTTCGGCTATAGGAGCCAAGGCTCTTGGTGAGATTACACAATTCTGAGTGTATGTGAAAATTGATTTACCTCACTTCTTAATACCTATATTTAAGATCCATTTTTGACTTTCATATATTGAGAAGTCTTGGTTCCTGTTACACTTAAAAAAGCATGGGACAAAATCAGTGTAATGAGGAAATGTGCAGATTAGACACACTATATCATGTGGCTTTTTATTTGCTGTCATAGTCAATTGATATCTTGCACCTGGGGGGGGGGGGGTCAAGTGATGCACGCAAACTAGCAGGATGTGCATCACCAGGCTTCATGGCATCTAACCCAAATATCAGCGAAAAAAGCCTCTCTATTATTTGTTATCACTCCCTGGTAAAAAAATGCTACTTCAGCCTACACATGCTGAGGAAAGTAAGATCCTGCTTCCACCAAAAACATTTTGCCGTTCTCGTCCAATCCATCATCCTCTCCAGACTGGACTACTGCAATCCTATCTTCATAAGCCTAACAAAGAAAAACCTTCACATACTCCAACGGATCCAAAATGCCGCGGCCAAGCTTATCTTTGCAAAAAGTAAATTCGATCACGTCTCACCGCTCCTTTCCAAGCTTCATTGGCTCCCGATAATTTCCAGAGTTCACTTCAAATGCATCTGCCTAACTTTCAAGATCCTCCACGGCATCCTTCCTCCTTTAATTCCACTTTCTTGGAATTCCTCAAATCTTAATACCACCAGATGTAATGTAATGTAATGTAATTTATTTCTTATATATCTACCCCAAAACTGAAATTATCCTTCCCCTCATTAAAAGGCATTTCCCACCCAGGAAAACTGGGAACTTCCCTCTCCTTCAGATTCATCGAGCTCTGGAACAACCTTACCTCCCCTCTTCTAAACCTGAGTGCTCTTCAACCCTTCCGTAAACATCTGAAAACCTGGCTCTTCTCCAAAACCTAACACTCCTCCCTCTTCTGACATCCTAGCCCTCTAACATTCTACTCCCCTCTGATCTTCATCTAGCCCTTCCTTGGAGTTCCTTTCTCATTACAATTCCTGTAAACCGTGCAAAGCTCCACAACTATGGAGATGGTGCAGTATACAAACCCAAGGTTTAGTTTAGTTTAGTTTATCACGAAGCCCGTCCTTATCAGCTGAACGATCTGAGAGAACTGAGTTCGGCTGCATATTTCTGGGGCACTAGGAGCCAGGAATACCCGCAGAGACTTCAAAACTCTCCAAAAGCAGGCCTGACATGCACGAGCAAAATACGGAGGCCAATGTATCACTGATTCCACCCCAAGTCAGAGAATGGGCTCAGGAAATATCTAAGATGGTCAATACAGCCCTGGAAGATCGCTTGAATAAGCTGCAGTTGGACGTAGATGGTATTAATGAAAAATTTGATGCACATTCCCAACGCATCTTAGAAGAGGAACGTTGAATTTCAGAGCAGGAGGATGAAGCCCAGCAGGTACAGTACAGGGTGGAGGGGTTATGGGCCCAGGTCACATCTTTTACTGACCGCCTAGAGGAGTCTTTAATAGACGCTGACCTTTATAATATCTTCCACAACTCGCTGATGGAAGCCTTGGGTCTGCCAGTATCAGCTAATACTTTCAGGGTTCAGAGGGATACGGCAGCCATGGTAGGGTTGGACATGGAAAAGGCTTTTGACAGTATCTCAATATCTATTTTGAGTCTTGGGAGAATTTGGGTTTGCAAGGAGAATTCATGACTGGATCCAGAGCTTATATCTGTGCTCATAGGCCCGATTACTGGTGAATGGCCAGCTTACCACACCATTTTCGTTAGAGAGAGGGACTCAACAGGGATACCCTCTATTTTCCACTCCTCTTTGTGTTGGCTATTGAGCCATTAGCCATAAAAATCCACGAAGACCCCTACATTCAAAGCATCAGGAAAGGGCACTGGGAGAACAGAATTAACCTTTTTGCCGATGACATACTATTATATTTGGCACAAGCGAATATACATTTAGATAGAGCCTTAGAACTAGTTAGGCATTTTGGCCAGATATCAGGACTGAGAGTCATCTGTGATAAATCGATTTAAAATCTGCAACAAACACTAAACCCCGAACAGCGAGAGCCAGATATATCAACTGGCAAGAGAAAGAACAGCTTTTGAAAGCTTACTGAAAGAAAGATCAATTGGAATATGAGGGAGCTAGATTACTCTTATTCAATGATTATTCTTCCAGAGTTGTGACACAACGGCAGGAAATGGCACCCATCTGTTCCTCTTTCCATAAGAAAGGGGTGAGATTTGCCCTGGTTTACCCGGCTAGCCTGCGAGTGTGGAGGGAGGGCAAAGTATTCACCCTCGTTGATAAAGCGGCAGCCCAGCAGTTCCTGGACTCTGTTAACCGGCCTGGAAATGAGCATGAGCATCCCTTGACTTCATTGGCCTGATTTTTCTCATTTCTGAATAGGGAATTGGTTACCTCAATGCCCTAGGTGGTAGGGAGATTGAGACGAGGCTACCTAGACTACTTCTGACCTTCATGGCTAGACTTCCTATGATAATATGCAAGGACAGTTCATAACAGGTTTTTTTTTTCAGGTTCTCCCGAGGTTTTGGACATATGTAGTTCTGCAAAGTTACATATGGTGCCTGCATAGCTGAGGTGCTGTTTCCCTGGGGCACTGCTTACTTCCATCACCATGCAGTAGACGGGCCAGGCAGGACACAGAATTTCTGGGGCAGGGTCAGAGAGAGCACACCCTCGTTGGACTATATTACCATTCTTTTTAGTACAATATTAACTCTTATGAGTGGGTTGCCTCTTCCAATATTTTCTATTGTTTGGGTGGAATATCTGCCTGTGGACATTTCACTGCTGCTGGAGTCTGGAAACCCCCCTATTCTATATCATTCTGTTCATATGATTGCATTCTTGGTTTCACTTGTTTCTGTTCTTTTTGTATTTTTGAGACTTCATGAGAGTAGGATTCTCATGGGAGGGGGATTAGTGGGGAGGGGGATTAGTGGGGAGGGGGAATGTGTCAAGGGGTGTATGATTGGAGGGGAATGAATAAGTTGTCTTGTGAGTTTGAGATGCAGGAAAGGAGCAGCTTATATTCATTGTTATGTCTTCGCTGACTGTCCAGCTCTTCTTATTGTAAACCGCCTCAAACTACTTTGGCTTTGGTGGTATATAAAAAATATTATTATTATATACACGATGGGAGGGGAACTGTGATCTTGGGAAGATTATACAACCACACTTGGTGAATGGCAAGAGGACTGGATGGTTTAGCTGGGGGACCGTTCAGTCTCATCGACAAAAATAATAATAATAATAATTTTATTCTTATATACCGCCAAAGCCATAGAAGTTTGAGGCAAGAAGCACTGGACAATCAGCGAAGAGGTTACAATCAAAGTCAGCAATACAATCTTACATAATGAAAGAATATGAGAGCTATATAGTTCTTAGTGTTACTGGTTGAATAGGCAGAGCTGAGTTGATTCTTAGTTTACAAATCGATTGAACAAATTTGTTTTTATCAGTTTTCTAAAATTGGAATAGGATGATGAGAGTGCGAAGACGTTACTAAGCCAATCGTTCCATTTGCCTGCCTGGAAGGCAAGAGTTCTGTCCAAGAATCTTTTGTAGTGGCAGGCTTTTATTGTCAGGTAGGTGAACAGATGTAGTCTTCGTGTGGGCCTAAGATAACTTGCCAGGTTGAAGTTGGAAACCAGGTAAGAAGGGGCCAGACCAAATATTGATTTATAACACAGACAGGAGAACTTAAACAGGATTCGCGCCTCTAGGGGCAGCCAATGGAGTTTTTGATAGTAGGGGCTTATGTGCTCCCATTTCTTGACTGGCAGGTTTGGAACCTTCTTTTCTCCACCTTATGGTTAAGCTTAAGTTAGCAACTCTTAATGTGGATGACCTTCATTCACCTATAAAACGGAAGGTTTTAAATTGGTTCAAGAAGGAAAGAGTAGATATAGAATACCTGCAAGAAACACACCTTAATGCTATAGAACATGGTAAACTGCAGAGAGAGTGGTTTGGTGAGGTGTGCTTCTCTGCATATAACAGTCACCAAAGGGGGGTGGCCATCTTGTTTCATAAACATCTACCAATCCATGTTCACAAAGTTATCCAAGATAAAGAAGGCAGATATGTGATTGTATTGGGAGAACAAATGGCTATTCTGCAATGTATATGCACCTAATATATACAACCATCATTTTTTAATCGGAGCTCTTGGCTAAACTAAGTTTATATCCTGAATACAAGTTATTCCTGGGGGGAGATTTTCACTTTACAGCTGACTCTACACTCGATTGTAAACCAGCTAAGCCATGTCTGAGGGACCAGGAAGCCAAAGGAGTAAACTTTTTAATCAGTCACTTGGCACTGCTAGATATATGGAGGATCTTGCCGATGGAACATACCTATACCTTTTTCTCTAACCCCCATAATAGCTATGCACGTTTGGACTACTTATTATCGTCCTCTGTGTCCTCCTTAGTGGAAGATGCAGATATTTTGGATACTCCTTTGTCAGACCACTCTCCAGCGCTTCTTACTTTACAGATTACCTCTGACCCCACTGAGCACACAAGGCGATTTACTGGCTACCTTTATAAAGATCTAATCTTCCATAAATATTTAAGGGAACAGTGGATAGATTATTATCACAATAATTTTACTCCAGACATTGACCCAGTGATATTTTGGGAGGCCTCAAAGAAAGTGGTGAGAGGGTTTATCACTGCTTATGTGGCTGGGCGGAGAAGAAAGTAAGAGGCAGGGTTTTTATCTCTTTCTGCCAAATTCCAAACACTACGTAGGAAACATATAGGTGGTCTGGCTATAACGGATCGGACCCACCTTCAGGAATTGAGGAGGAATTTGGATAACTCAGGATAATTATCAAAAATATAAGCTCTATTGTTTGGGGGAAGGGGGAAAGAGTGGGTCATCTGCTAGCAAACCTGCTAAGGCCAGCTTGGAAAACACAGGTGATTACATCCATTAGGGATAACCGTTTATACGAAGCAACAACAGAGTAGACATCAATTTGTTCATTATTATGAGAGTGTATATGCTTGCCGACCATTTACAAGCCAGGACTGTGATACTTTTTTTCCAGGGTCTTTCGCTACCATGATTGTCCACAGATCAGCTTATCCATTTAAACACTCCTATTTCAAGCCAAGAAATCATAGAGGGCATAAAATCACTGAATCTGACCAAAGCTCCTGGCCCAGAAGGTTATGGCCCGGAATACTATAAGATCTTATCTGATCTTGTCTCTCCCATGTTAAGATCTGCCTTTAATGCCTTGCACCATCAGAAGGGCCTGGGGAACCCTAACTTGGCGTTCATGCAGTAAGAGTTTCTATGGAGTGGAGTTTTTTTGGCTAAATGAAGCTGAACTGAGGCCTTTTTCTCCACTTTTCTTTTTCTTTTTGATTTTCTCTTATATGGGTGTGTGAATGGTGTGTGTATGTGATTAAGGCCTTGCAGTGTTGCAGAGTACTGTATTGTTTTCCATATAGGGCTCTGTTCTGAGTATATAAGTGGAACCCTAACTTAGCCCATGTAGTTCTACTACCCAAGCCCAGTAAAAATCCCTTGCAGGTGGGTTCCTACTGCCCTATTTCACTGCTCAGTCAGGAAGCCAAACTATTGGCGGCAATCCTGGCCAAGAGACTCAATACCTTCTTGCCCCAGCTTATCCATGAGAACCTCACCAGAGCCCTGATGGCTTTACATACTATATGAGGACAGGGGGGCACGGCACTCATGGAAGGGTTGGACATGGAAAAGGAAAAGGCTTTTGACAGTATCTCATGGCAATACCTATTTTGAGTCTTGGGAGAATATGGGTTTGCAGGGAGAATTCATGACTGGATCCGGAGCTTATATCTGTGCTCATAGGCCCGATTACTGGTGAATGGCCAGCTTACCACACCATTTTCGTTAGAGAGAGGGACTCAACAGAGATGCCCTCTATTTTCCACTCCTCTTTGTGTTGGCTATTGAGCCATTAGCCATAAAAATCCACGAAGATCCCTACATTCAAAGCATCAGGAAAGGGCACTGGGAGAACAGAATTAACCTTTTTGCCGATGACATACTATTATATTTGGCACAAGCAAATATACATTTAGATAGAGCCTTAGAACTAGTTAGGCATTTTGGCCAGATATCAGGACTGAGAGTCATCTGTGATAAATCGGAGCTACTGCCCCTGGGTACTGTTAAATAAGAACAGTGGCAGGCTGGATTGGCCATTCCCCCAGTGAATAAACCTATGCGGTATTTAGGGATCCATTTGTCCTAACTCCAAAACTATGTATCAATATAATGTACTGCACCATACTGAGGCCATTTGAGGTTTATGTCATAAATGGAGAGAACTACCTTTGGGCTTGTGGGGCAGGATAGCGATAACAAAAATGATACTACTGCCTAAGATATTCTGTCCGCTACAGACTATTCCTCTATGGATTGTAAATAAGGATGAAAAGATATTCTGTTCTATAATTTCCTTTTTATGTGTCTCAATCTACTTTAGTGTAGTGGAGAATTGTATATCATACACAGCAACAAAAGTGCTCCACTCTTTTGGCTAAGAGCAATGTCTTGAATGGAAGAAAAAGCCTCAGGTCTATTTTAGGTTGAGCAAACATGCTCAAACCTCCTCTACCCACATCATTGGCTCCAAAATACTTCCGTACAGACTTTGCTCTTGCTGCTATTCCATAAAGTTATTCCAAATTGACCCTTGACAAAAAGATGGGGGGCTTGAATTTGCCAGATCTTATAATGTAGCAGCCATGATGCGCTTCATTCATGAAGGCCTTATGGGTCATTCTAAATTTTCTCCATCGGGATGGCTGAATACGTGGTGCTCCCCTCACTCTTTCTTGATCCTGTTGCACTTGAATTTTTCAGATGCCACAGGAGGGACATCTAATGTACTCTTTTTGAAACTTATACTCTTGTTGGAGGTGATGGTGGAGACATCAGAAGAAGGCCTCTGAGGCCTCACTGTTGTTGCAGCTCCTTGGGAATGCAGCCTTTCCGCCCGGTATGGGAAGGTCCTAGTTTCAGCTGTGGGATCATGGGGGATGTGGTACTTTGAAAGATCTCTGGGATATGGGAGGAGGGACTTTTCCCACATTTGCCCAGGAGCAGACTAAATGGGCATTGCCCTCCACCCATTTCTGGGCCTATCTTCAGGTCTGTCATTATTATTGCACACTGAAGCAGTGCTGGGGTGACCTTTGGTTCCTTGGCCCCTTGGATCAACAATTTTTAAACACTCCTCCCGAAGCAAATACACTCTCCACCTGGTATAAACTTTTGAAAACCTCTGGGAACTTACATCCTATAGACCACATAGTGGTCCTTTGGCATAGAGACTTGGCGATTACTTATTCAAGACCATGATTTCTGGCACTGTTTGAATCTGCCCACACTCTGGTGGTCTCAGTAGATCTTAGGGAAATGCAATATAAGAAATTACATCGGGCCTATATTTCTCAAGTGACTATGGGTTTGTGGGAGGGTAATGTGTGCCCTAAATGCAATCGATTCCAGGGCACTTTGGTTCATCTATTCTTAGAATGCCCTACTACCGAGCTGTGGCTCCAGGTTCTCCTGGTGCTGGAACATAGAGTGAAATGTTCTATTCAATGGGACTATGACTTGCAATGCGCAAAAGAATTGACTGTGTGTCGCATACATAAAAGAAGGCCTTAATTTTATTCCAAGTATAAAAGTACTGACCATTCTGGGTGAAATCCACATATCTGTCCTCAAAAATAATGGGAAGAGAGTTCCAGTCTCCATCTATATCCAGACATTCTACAGGCAGAGGTGGCATGCTAGTGAAGTATTCAGAATTTCGTATGTCTGAAGACATCTGATTGTAGATTTGAATCCTAGTAGACAAGACATTAGGAATATATAAAAATAACTTTATTAACTGCAAAAACATCAAATTTCTCCATAATCTGCATAAGTAAACAGATATTCATTTCTGAAAATCGGCTTGATTGAAAGGCACAAATTACATGGGCTTCCACATTGCATTTATTTTAAACCAGGTTATAAAAAAGCATTCCTAGAGAAAGGAGCAATTAGGTTCTTACCTGCTAATTTTCTTTCTTTTAGACTCTCCAGATCGGCATAGTTTACCGATGGGTAATAGCTCACCATCATTAGCAGGTGGAGACAAACTTTTGGCTGTAGTATAAGTAGCTTTACTTCCCCCTAACATAGAAACATGATGGCAGATAAAGGCCAAATGGCCCATCTAGTCTGCCCATCCACAGTAACCATTATCTTTTTCTCTCTCTGAGAGATCCCACGTGCCTATCCCAGGCCCTTTTGAATTCAGACACAGTCTCTGTCTCCACTACCTCGTCTGGGAGACTGTTCCATGCATCTACCACCCTTTCTGTAAAAAAAATATTTCCTTAGATTACTCCGGAGCCTATCACCTCTTAACTTCATCCTTTGCCCTCTCATTGCAGAGTTTCCTTTCAAATGAAAGAGACTCGACTCATGCGCATTAAAGTGTGAACTAACTTGTCCAAATTCTCACCAAACAAGAAAGAGCCCTGAAAGAGAAATTTTGTAAGCTTAGCCTTAGATGCCGCATCTGCTGACCAAGCCCGGAGCCACAGGATATGACTGATCACCTCTGTCGTTTCGGAGGGGGAGCCATTCACCACGACCCTCTGAAGTCTACCTCCTAGCCAGTCCCCCACCCATGTAGTCAAGGTATCACCCAAACCTATAGAGCTCATCTTGCTCAACAACCTGCAGTGTGGTACGCTATCGAATGCTTTGCTGAAATCCAAGTACACGATGTCCAGGGACTCCCCAATATCCAGCTTCCTCGTCACCCAGTCAAAGAAGCTGATCAGGTTGGATTGACAAGACCTCCCCTTTGTGAACCCATATTGACGGGGAATTTGCGAGATCCCCGTCAACATGGGTTCACAAAAGGGAGGTCTTGTCAATCCAACCTGATCAGCTTCTTTGACTGGGTGACGAGGAAGCTGGATATTGGGGAGTCCCTGGACATCGTGTACTTGGATTTCAGCAAAGCATTCGATAGCGTACCACACCGCAGGTTGTTGAACAAGATGAGCTCTATAGGTTTGGGCGATACCTTGACTACATGGGTGGGGGACTAGCTACGAGGTAGACTTCAGAGGGTGGTGGTAAATGGCTCCCCTCCGAAATGACAGAGGTGATCAGTGGAGTACCGCAGGGCTCGGTCTTGGGCCCAATCTTATTCAACATCTTCATAAGGGACTTGGCTGAGGGGCTTCAGGGTAAATTAACATTATTCGCCGATGACGCCAAACTATGCAATATAGTAGGCAAGACCACAACAGGACCTGACATTAAATCCAAGACCGATAGTATGACGCACGACCTCCTCCTACTGGAGAATTGGTCCAGGACCTGGCAACTAAGTTTCAACGCCAAAAAATGCAAGGTCATGCACCTTGGCAACAAAAATCCATGTAAGACTTACACTCTTAATGGTGAGATCCTAGAGAGAACTGTAGCGGAACGAGACTTAGGGGTAATCATCAGTGAGGACATGAAGACTGCTACTCAAGTGGAGAAAGCTTCATCTAAGGCCAGACAAATCATAGGTTGCATACGCAGGAGTTTCGTTAGCCGTAAGCCCGAAGTCATAATGCCATTATATAGGTCCATGGTGAGACCCCATCTGGAATACTGTGTACAATTCTGGAGACCACATTACCGCAAAGATGTGCTGAGACTTGAATCGGTCCAGCGAATGGCCACACGGATGGTCACAGGGCTCAGGGATCTCCCATATGAGGAACGGCTGAATAAATTGCAGCTCTACTCACTAGAGGAACGCAGGGAGAGGGGAGACATGATCGAAACATTCAAATATCTCACGCGCCGGCTCGAGGTGGGGGAGGATATCTTCTTCTTCAAGGAACCCACGTCAACACGAGGGCATCCGTGGAAAATCAGGGGAGGGACATTGCATAGCGACACCAGGAAATACTTCTTCACCGAGAGAGTGGTGGATCGATGGAATGGTCTTCCGATACAGGTAATTGAGGCCAGCAGTGTGCCTGATTTTAAAACTAAATGGCATCGACAGGTGGGATCTCTTCACAGAGGGAGGTAAGGGAGGGTCATTGGTGTGGGTAGACTTGATGGGCCTTGGCCCTTATCTGCCGTCACTTTCTATGTTTCTATGTAAGTGGCCACCCAGAGAGTCATGTGCTTGGCCAACGCACGTAACAGATACATGGCATCCGAGAGATGAGAAGCACCCATCTCAACTTTGGCTACTTCCTGTTCCACCAAGGACCAGTCATCAGACTCCCGGGTCAAGGACACACTCAGCCCACTGAAAATAAGCCTGAGCCACCAGACCGCCACACATTGCCTCCTGGATCTTTAGGGCAGTGACATCAAAATTCTGCTTAAGAAGAGACTAACTTATGCTCCTCGGAGTCCCTCAAAGCTGAGCCACCCTCTAACGGTACTATATGCCATTTTGCGATGGCTGAAACCAGTGTCCACTACCAGTGACTTCAAGGTATCCTATCCCCCTCCGGGATGGGATACAAGCAAGCTATAGAGCGTGCAAAACGAAAAGACGACTCCGACGCCTTCCACTGCGCAAGCACAATATCCCAAATATCCTGATGCATAAGAAAAGAGCAGGAGGCTGAGCGGATTCCCCGATGCAGGGGGTCCACCATAGCAGGGGCTCCTTCGTGTACTCCTCGAATCACAACACTGAGGAAACCTGAAGAATAAGCTCCTGGAGCTCTTCCCGCTGAAAAATGTGCATTACAGACGCATCCTCACCAGCTGGCGGAACCAAAAAAACCTCCGCAAGCAGCATCCGCCCTCCCAAAATGATCCTAGATGTCCACAATGGGGTCCAAGTCCTCATCAAGTGAAAACTGCTCCCCATATCAAATATCATCATCCCAAGAGACCCTTGACCACTTGGACGAAAGAGGAGGGGGATGAGATTGAAACCGGTGCTGAGGAGGACCAAACTGTAGTGGACACAGAGGGAACCCCCCCAATGACCTCCGGGGTGGAAGCAGAACCCCCAGCCACCCGAAGAGAAGCCTTGCACAAGGCCAAAACAAAATCAGGGGAAAAAACATCTGGCGTCCCAAAGCAGTGGACCCAGCAGAAACCTGTTCCTGTTTCTCTAATATAGGGGGAAGGTCACCTGAGGCTGCAGACAAAATGGAGGAGCTTCCTGCCAAAATTAGTGCAAAACCCGCCGAGAAAAACTCCCCCGAGGCCTTAGCAGCTGAGAGGCCTGAACTGCCTTTGACGCTAAAGTAGGTAAGCCAGCAGCAGCTGTAAGGGAGCTTCGGCGGTAATGGAAACCTTATTTCACTGATCGTTGGAGGCTGAGGGAAACCCGATCTTCCCCGCTGTCAGCTGCAGGTGTGTGAGGCACTCGCAAAGGGGATCCCTGGATGTCGGCACCCGAAGTCGATGAGGATTCCCCTTCACAGCGGCTGGCACACTGCAAGCACAGACCGGCCACATCGACCTCCCTTTAAAAGTGCTCTTTGCACAATACGTAACCTAGTTAAAAGAAAGGTGCCAGTTAAGAATAAAAACACTTCAGACCGGCACTGCCTCAGGATTTTTTTTTTCCTCCACTGGCTCTCTAAGCCATATGGCCTTGCCGGTATCGGTGGCAAGGCTTACAGCTGAGGCTCCTCTACAAAACTTGGGGGAGGTGGAGGGAATCGACCCTGTCGAGTGTGACATCCCGGAGGTCTGACAGACCCCCGAAAGGATCCCCCAAAGCTCAGTCCGGCACCAGACAGACAAGAAGGCCACTACAAAACTTTCAATAGCCCTACACTAATCAAGGGAAGACTGCAACAGCTTACCACACCTGCTGGAGACTGAGAGCAGATTGGTTATATTAGGGGGAAACACAGCTACTTGTACTACAGCCAAAAGTTGTTTCAGTCTCCACCTGCTGATCATCGTGAGCTATTACCCATCAGTGAGCTGTGCCAGTCTAGAGAGGTGCTAAAGCAGAGGACATTTTGGCTGGGAGAAGCATAGCATGCAGACATTTAAACTGTATGTATGTTGTTTTGCCTCCTATTAGCTGCCCATAAAAATAGGAACCACATATTTTGAGGTTAATTTTATAACAGGGTGCCTGGTTTAAGTAAGCACTTATTTAGACACTGGTTTTTAAAGACCCAAAGGACCTGATTCTACAAATGGTGCCTTAATCAGTGGGTGCCTAGGAAACAGCACCTACTACCTGCCATTCAAAGTTAGGCACTGTTTATAGAATCGTGCTTAGAGGCACGTAAATCAAGTTAGGTGCTACTGGGCATCTGCAACTTAGGTGCTGGTATATTAGGCTAGGATTTTCTTGGCCTAAAATACTAGTACCTAATTCATTCCATTTCAAACTCCACTCCTAATCATGCCCACTTTTCAGGTACGGCACCTCAGTATAGATTTATTTATTTTAAAATTTTCTATCCCACTTAGTTGATAAGCAGAATAGAAACTTTTACATAACATAGTAGATGATGGCAGATAAAGACCTGAATGGTCCATCTAGTCTGCCCAACCTGATTCAATTCAAGTGTTTTTTGGTTTTTTTTTCCTTCTTCTTAGCCATTTCTGGGCAAGAATCGAAAGCTCTACCCGGTTCTGTGCTTGGGTTCCAACTACTGAAGTCTCTGTCAAAGCTCACTCCAGCCCATCTACACCCTCCCAGCCACTGAAGCCCTCCCTACCCATCCTCATTCAGAAGGACATATACAGACACAGACCCTGCAAGTCTGCCCAGTACTGGCCTTAGTTCTTCAATATTTTCTGATTCTAGATCAGACATGGGCAACTCCAGTCCTCGAGGGCCGGAATCCAATCGGGTTTTCAGGATTTCCCCAATAAATATGCATTGAAAGCAGTGCATGCAAATAGATCTCATGCATATTCATTGGGGAAATCCTGAAAACCCAATTGGATTCTGGCCCCCGAGGACCAGAGTTGCCCATGTCTGCTCTAGATCTTCTGTGTTCATCCCACGCTTTTTTGAACTCTATCACTATTTTCCTCTCTACACCTACTGAGTTAGGAGCCTACCTGAAATTTTTTTTAATCGTTTTTAATTGTTTTATAATAGCACTGTTCAATTAACAATGCCAATTGAACTAATATAAAACAATTAATGTAGGTGCCTAACTCAGTAGACACCCCAGTCTATAGAATCTATAGAATTTATAGACTGGCTATTTTAAAAGCGCTTTTCGGAAGATGGTAATCCCATGATGCCTGATAGATGTCAAGTCCTCAAAAAAACATGTCATCCTTTCTCAGTGCTACCAGAGAAATTACCCCAAACAAAACACTACCAGGAGCATAATCTTTATATCCACTATTAATTAGGATCATCAGAAGCATCAGAGTCTATCAAAACCCAAATTGGGGTCAGAGATGTATTACTATCATCTCAACTTAGGACATGTTTTAATCATAGGTCCATACTATTATCTATACATGTGCACAATTATTTTTATACATCAGAGTCCATTCTAATTAACAGCAAGAAAATTTGTTAAGAAAAATCATTATTTATCTTCAAACTGATTCAACTATTCTTCAAAATTGCTGAAAGAAAATTTGCCTCAATATGCTATATTCTTCATAATATAAATTCAGTCTAATCAGACATAATTATGCTTCAAGTACAAACTCACTCTTCATTAGGGTAAATTTTTCACTAAAAATTAAGGGTAGCACATGAATTCCCTCTTGGTAGTAGGTTTCTGACAGAGCTTACAAAGAGGTATTTCTGAACAATGGGTTTGAAAAAGTACAGTTACTTACCATAACAGGTGTTATCCAGGGACAGCAGGCAGATATTCTCATATATTGGTGATGGCATCCATGGAGCCCAGTGCGGATAGCCTGATAAGCAATCTTGCTTGAAGAAAGTTTCAGAAAGTTGGCGACTGCCACACCACGCATGTGCAAGGTGCATTCTAGAGAGTTGCACGGGGACAGAAATCCCACCCGTCCCCGCCAAAGTCCCACCCGTCTCCGTGAGGAATCCCACCCATCCCCACCCGTCCCTGTGAGGAATCCCTCCGTCCCCACCCGTCCCCGCGAGGAATCCCCTCCGTCCCGCCCATCCCCGTGAGGAATCCCCTCCGTCCCCGCCCGTCCCTATAAACTTCAGAAATAATTATTTCATTTAATTATGCTACTGAATTAAAGGCTCTGGTAGAAACCCATTTACAAATAAGCAAAAAGACTTTATTAATTTGGAAATATTAATTGGGAAGAATACATACTTTGCAAACGGGTTTCTACCAGAGCCTCTTTTGTTTATAAATTTTTATCAACACAACTAATATACTACTTTATCCTGAAGCAAAAAAAAAAAAAAGAAAAAGAAATAGAATTCTTTTCCTACCTTTGTTGCCTGGTTTCTGCTTTCCTCGTGTTCTCATTCAGTTCCTTCCATCCACTGTCTCTCTTCCTTCTGCGTCTTCCATTTGCTCTGTCACTGTGCCTCTCCCTTTCTCCCCCCTTCCAAATTGGTCTGGCACCCATCTTCTTCCCTCCGCTCCCCCCATAGTCTGGCATCTCTGTCTTCTTCCCTGCCAGCGTCTTCTCCCCACTTTCTCTTCCCCATTTCCTTTCAGTGTCCTTCTCCCCCCTCTGTCTTCCCCATGTCCTTTCAGTGTCCTTCTCCCCCCTCTGTCTTCCCCATGTCCTTTCAGTGTCCTTCTCCCCTGTCTTCCCCATGTCCTTTCAGCGTCCTTCTCCCTCTCTGTCTTCCACATGGCCTTTCAGCGTCCTTCTCCACCCCCCCCGTCTTCCCCATGCCCTGTCAGGGTCCTTCTCCCCCTTCTGTCTTCCACAAGTGCTTTCAGTGTCCTCCCCCCCCCTGTCTTCCCCATGGCCTTTCAGTGTCCTTCTCCACCCCTTTGTCTTCCCCAGTGCTTTCAGCGTCCTTCTCCCCCCTCCTTCTATCCCGCCCCGGGTGCAGCACAGCCGGCCAGGTCCCCTTACTTTTGTGGCGCTTCCCTGACCGACCGACAACAGCCCCGGTCTGACAAACCTCCCTGCCCTTAACCGCGAATCTAAATTTCCTTCTTACAGCTGCTGTAAGAAGGTAATTTAGATTCGCGGTTAAGGGCAGGGAGGTTTGTCGGATCGGGGCTGTTGTCGGTCGGTCGGGGAAGCGCCACAAAAGTAAGGGGACCTGGCCGGCTGTGCTGCATCGGGGCGGACCGCCCCCCTCCCTTGGTAGCCACTCGAGCCGCGAGGCTACTCTACTCTCCTCCTTACCTGCCCTGCCTGCAGCACAAAGCCGAACTCCCGACGTCAGCGCTGACGTCGGGAAGACTTCCGTTCGGCTCTGTGCTGCAAGCAGAGCAGGTAGGGAGAAAAGCCGCGTGACTTAGTAGATCCAGCCCCGCAGGAACCCTGCGACCCTCAGAGGCGTCCCCACGGGATTCCCGCGACCCTAGGTGGCGTCCCCACGGGATCCCCGTGACCCAAAGGGGGAACCCGCGGGATGCCCGCGGGATTCCCGTCGTCCCCGTTCCCGTGCAGCTCTCTAGTGCATTCCCGCCTGACGTAGGGCGCGCATCTCCTCAATTCAGATAGCTAGCTAAGAAGCCAATCAGGGGAGGTAGGTGGGTTGTGAGAATATCTGCCTGCTGTCCCTGGATAACACCTGTTACGGTAAGTAACTGTGCTTTATCCCAGGACAAGCAGGCAGCATATTCTCACATATGGGTGACCTCCAAGCTAACCAGAATGGGATGGTGGGAGTGTTGGCATTTAGGAGAATAAATTTTGTAATACTGTTTGGCCAAACCGGCTATCCCAACTGAAGAAGGAATCCAGACAATAATGAGAAGTGAATGTATAAACCAAGTGGCAGCTTTACAAATTTCTCAATAGGTGTAGATCTAAGGAAAGCTACTGAAGCTGCCATTGCTCTAATTTTGTGGGCTGTAACTTGACCCTCTAAATGCAGACCAGTCTGAGCATAGCTGAAGGAAATGCAAGCAGCCAACCAGTTGAATATTGTTCTTTTGGAGACTGAATGACATAGCTTGCTTGGATCAAAGGAGACGAAAAGCTGGGGAGACCATCGATGTGATTTATTCCTTTGTAAATAGAAAGCCAAAGCACATTTACAGTCCAGGGTATGAAGGGCTGATTCTCCAGGATGAGAATGAGGCTTAGGGAAAAACACTAGAAGAACAATTGATTGAGATGAAAGTTCGTAACAACTTTTGGTAAGAACTTCGGATGAGTCCAGAGTACTACCTTGTCGTGATGAAAAACTGTGATCCGCTACTAAAGCTTGAAGCTTGCTAACTCTGCGAGCAGAAGTGAGAGTGATAAGAAAAACCACTTTCCAAGTGAAATACTTGAGATGAGCCATAGACATTGGTTCAAATGGAGACTACATCAATTGAGAAAGAACCACATTGAGGTCCCAAACCACTGGAGGTCGTTTGACATTAAAAGTCCTTTCATAAATCTGGAAACCAGAGGATGAGCAGTAAGGGGTTTCCCCTGCAGTGGCTGATGAAAGCAGCAATTGTGCTGAGATGGACTCTAATGGAGGTTGATTTGAGGCCAGATTGAGATAAATGAAATAGGTAATTCAGAATTGAAGACAAGGAGGTAGATTGAGGCTCCTTGTGATGAAGAGTGCACCACGCAGCAAACCTAGTCCACTTCTGATTGTAACATTGTCTGGTGGCAGGTTTTTTGGAAGCCTCTTAAGATGTCTCTGAACGATTGAGAAAACTGTAGTTTTGAAGTTATTTTTATTTATTTATTTATTCAATTTTTTAGCCCATCCTCCCAAAGGATCCTAGAACAGGTTACAAAGTACATCCATAATAATCGAGACAGGACAGATATGACATAAGTTATGTCGAGAGGTACCAAGCTGTCAGATGTAGGGATTGGAGACTGGGATGAAGAAGAGAACTGTGACTCTGTGTAAGCAGAGATGGAAAAATTGATAGAAGTAGTGGCTCTCTGCTGCTGAGTTGATGTAGAAGGGAGAACCAAGATTGCCTGGGCCACTGAGGAGCTATCATAATCATGGTGGCGTGGTCATGCTTGAGCTTAACCAGGGTCTTGAGAATGTGAGGGATTGGAGGAAATGCATAGAGGAACCTGGTCGTCCATTACAGAAGAAAAGCATCTGCCTCCAGGCAGTGAGGGGAGTAAAGCCTGGAGCAAAACTGAGGCAGTCTGTAGTTTTGGGGATCTATTTGAGGAGTCCCCCACTGAGAAAAAATGTGACGGAGAGATGCTGAATTGAGTGTCCATTCGTAAGGTTGCAGAACACGACTCAATTTGTCCACCAAGGAGTTTTCTTCTCCTTGAATGTAAACTGCTTTGAGAAACACATTGTGATGAATTGCCCAATTCCAAACCTTCTGAGTTTCCTTGCAAAGAAGGAGATATCCTGTCCCTCTGTTTGTTCACTTAATACATGGCTACTTGGTTGCCTGTACGAATGAGCCCGACTTGATCATGAAGAAGATGCTGAAAAGCTTTGAGAGCATCGAAGATCGCTCTGAGTTCCAACAGACTGATGTGATTCCAACAGTCCGTGGTGGACCAATGTCTCTGGGCACGGAGACCTTCTAGATGAGCCCCCCCCCCCCCCCAAGCATAGGGTGAGGAATCTGTTGTGAGGACTTTCTGATGAGGAGGCGTCTGGAACAGCAACCCTCTGGAAAGACTGGATGAAAGCATCCACCATTGAAGAGAGTGTCGTAGAGTAGAAGTCACTATAATGTGTTGAGAGAGTGGATCGAAGGCCTGCATCCATTGAGAAGCCAGGGTCCACTGAGGAATTTTGAGGTGAAGTCTGGCAAAAGGAGTCACGTGAACAGTAGAGGCCATGTGACCTAGAAGAACCATCATGTGTCTCACTGAGAGTGAAGTGAGGGTAGATAATTGTTGGGAAAAGTGAATGAGAGCATCCTGACGTTGCTGGGGAAGGAATGCTCTGAGTCACACAGTGTCTAAGATGGCTCCAATGAACTGCAGAGACTGGGACGGCTGCAGTTGAGACTTAGGAAAATTGACTTTGAATCCTAAATTTTGTAAGAAGGAAATAGTCTGTTGTGCCGTTACAGTAACCCTCTGGAACTTGGAGTCTTTTATGAGCCAATCGTCCAGGTATGGAAAAAGCTGAAGGCCATGACTTCGTAAAGCTTCTGCTACCACTACCAAGCACATGGTGAAAACTCTGGGAGATGACGCAAGGCCTGTACTGATAATGGTAATTTCCCACCCGAAATCTGAGGAACTTGCGAGAGGCTGGATGAATGGGGATATGAGTATAAGCCTCTTTGAGATCTACAGAGCATAGCCCAGCCCTCACCTGGAGTACTGCGTCCAGCACTGGTCGCTGTACATGAAGAAGGACATTGTACTACTTGAAAGGGTCCAGAGAAGAGCGACTAAGATGGTTAAGGGGCTGGAGGAGTTGCTGTACAGTGAAAGATTAGAGAAACTGGGCCTTTTCTCCCTCGAACAGAGGAGATTGAGAGGGAACATGATCGAAACATTCAAGGTTCTGAAGGGAATAGACTTAGTAGATAAGGACAGGTTGATCACCCTCTCCAAGGTAGGAAGAACAAGAGGGCAGTCTCTAAAATTGAAAGAGGATAGATTCCATACGAATGTAAGGAAGTTCTTCTTCACCCAGAGAGTGGTAGAAAACTGGAACGCTCTTCCGGAGTCTGTCATAGGGTAAAACACTCTCCAAGGATTCAAGACAAAGTTAGACAAGTTCATAATGAACAAGGATGTACACTGGTAGGACTAGTCTCAGTTAGGGTGCTGATCTTTGACCAGAGGGCCGCCGCATGAGCAGACTGCTGGGCATGATGGACCAGTGGTCTGATCCAGCAGCGGCAATTCTTATGTTCTTAACCAATCGTTGCGATCCAGAAGGAGATACAAAGATGCCAGGGAGAGCATCGAAACTTTTTTTTGACAAGAAATTTGCTGAGAGCTCTGAGATACAATATCGGTCGAAGACCTCCCGTCTTTTTCGGAACAAGGAAGTAACGGGAGTAAAACCCTGTGCTCTGCTGCTCCAGAGGAACCCTCTCAATGGCATTGAGAGCTAGCAGAGTTTGTACTTCCTGTAGAAGAAGGGAAGCCTGTGACAAATTGGAAGGACACTCTTTTGGAGGGCGATCTGGTAGAATTTGTAGAACATGAAGGGAGTATCCTTCTTTTATGATGGAAAGTACCCAGAGATCGGAAGCGATGATTTCCCACCGGTTATAAAAGTGATGTGAAGGCGCCCTCCGATGGGAAGAGGAGAAGACAGAGGTAGATAGATTGTTGTTATGCTCCGACTGAGATGATAAAAAAGGCTGTGTAGGCTTTGTTGTAGCTGGTGTCTGAAGCTTTCTCTAATGCTGCTGTTGCTGCTGGGCCTGCTTCTTTGATGGAGGTCTTGAATAAGGAGCAGGTCTAGGGGGGTAGTGCCTTTGGTAAAAAGGCTTAAAACCCCTATTAGGCAAAGGGTTGGGTTTTGGCCTAAACAAGGTAGCAAAATGCTTCTCATGGTCAGAGAGATATTTGGTGGCCTCTTGTATGGATTCCCCAAACAGTTCTTCACCCAGACAGGGAATATTTGCTAATCTGTCCTGTAAATTAGGCTCCATAGCCACCAACCGCAACCATGCCAATTGTCACATGGCCACTGAGAATGCTGTGGCCCTGGAGGATATTTCTAAGGCATCTTACGCTGCCTGGACCATATGTACTCTAAGCTGTTGTAGGGTACAGTGCATATGTTTAAATTCATCCAGACGATGAGAGGATAGATCTTTAAAAAAGGAAGGCATGGTCTTAATCCAGTATTTTAAGATGTAAAAACAAAATTATAGTTGAGAATTCTGTTGCCCATCATGGAATTCTGATAGATTCTACGTCCGAACTTGTCCATTGTCCTGCCCTCACAACCAGGATTGTGATCTGGCCCCAGGCACTGTATGCACCACTTATGCGGGTCAGTAATAGAGATGGTACGCCGACAGCGGGTGCACTTTTTAAAACTGAATACTGGCCGAGACATCGAGGGAAAAATGGCCTCAGGCAAATCGAAATCCGAAGGCTGAGGCCGCGGAATAGGTCCCACCTTCAAAAGGCAACGGGACGAGAAAAACAAACTGTTTAAAAAAACAAAAAATAAAAAAAACTCACGTGAATCAAGAAGATCGAGCAAGAAAAGAGAAATCTGAAGAAAACACAAGCCATGGATGGAAGGCACTAATTTAACATGCTGAGCCTTGAAATAGGGACTGAGAAGGGAACTGAGAAGACGCTGAGGAGTCGTGTGCCCTACGTTGGGCGGGAAGGCACTCGTGCATGCGCGGTGTAACAGCCGCAAACTTTCTGAAAGTTTCTTCAAGCAAGATTGCTTGTCAGGCTGTCCGCACAAGGCTCCATGGATGACATCACCCATAAGTGCCTGCATGTCCTGGGATAACCAGCACTTACCTGTTTTGTGTTAAAACTGAAAAGGGGTTTCTGCCTGCCACTTATATGACTGCTGGAGGATTGTATCCAATTTATTAAAGTTACATGACTAATTGTGCAGAGGGTTTGGGTAACTTCATATGCAATTTTGTTATCTCAGCTTCATAAAAGATTTCCGAGGAGTAAAGGAATATTGTTAGCAACACCAAACCACAACTGAGTAAATGGAAGCACAGAGAAATAAAGGTGTCAACATTCAATCAAATTCTTCAGCTAACTTTGGGAGCTAGCTAACATTTCAGACTAAAATTTCAATCCTTTCCCAACTTACATATGAATATAAAGATCTGGGGGCCATTAGAGAATTATTGTAATGAATGAACATCATTTTCCTTTCTGATGGCTACATGTATTTTATTGGGGGGGGGGGGGAGGGGGGAAATTGGATGATTAATATTTTTATTTAATGATTGGATTTCTGTTGAAGAATTGTTGGGTGGGGGGAAAGGGTTATAATTTCTACTTTAATGGATTATATGTATAAGAATGTCAAGTGCTGTATATTTTATTAGTGATGTGATGTTTTAATATTAATCACTTGTTTGTCGGTTTTAAAATGAATAAAGAATTTAAAAAAAAACCAAAAACATATGAATATAACAAAAGTGGTACCTTATTGGGGCAGACTGATGGTCCATCAAGCCTAGTATCCTGTTTCCAACAGTGGCCAATCCAGGTCACAAATACCTGGCAAGATCCAGAAGAGTAAAACAGATTTTATTCTGCTTATCCTGGATTCTAGGGTCCACCTTGGGGGTTAGCGCCCAAGAAAAAGATCTGGGTGTCAACGTAGACAATACGATGAAACCTTCTACCCAATGTGTGGCAGCAGCCAAAAAGCAAACAGGATGCTAGGAATGGTGCATGGTCTTCGTCATAAGGCATATGGGGACAGACTCAATATGTATGCTTTAGAGCAGGGTTGCCCAAGTCCGGTCTTCGAGATCTGCTGGCAGGCCAGGTTTTTAGCATATCCACAATGAATATGCATGAGCATATTCCTATGAGCAGGATATGTATAAAGTAAGGCCTAAAGGCAGGCAACTTTGTCGGACAAGAGAGAGGGTGCAGAGAAATATCAGATCCAGGAACATAAAAATAGCCTTACTGGGTAAGACCAATGGTCCATCAAGCCCAGTAGCCTGTTCTCACGGTGGCCAATCCAGGTCACTAGTACCTGACCAAAACCCAAAGAGTAGCAATATTCCATGCTACCAATCCAGGGCAAGCAGTGGCTTCCCAAATTTCTTTCTCAATAACAGACTATGGAGTTTTCCTCCAGGAACTTGTTTAAACCTTTCTTAAAACAAACTATGTTATCCACTCTTACCACATCCTCTGGCAACGCGTTCCAGAGCTTAATTATTCTCTGAGTGAGAAAAAATTTCCTCCTATTGATTTTAAAAGTATTTCCCTGTAACTTCATCGAGTGTCCCCTAGTCTTTGTAATTTTTGACGGAGTGAAAAATCGATCCACTTGTACCTGTTCTACTCCACTCAGGATTTTGTGGACTTCAATCATATCTCCCCTCAACTGTCTCTTTTCCAAGCTGAAGAGCCATAACCTTTTTAGTCTTTCCTCATACAAAAGGAGTTCCATCCTCTTTACCATCTTGGTTGCTCTTCTTTGAACCTTTTCTAGCACCACTTTATCTTTCTTAGATAAGGAGACCAGAATTGAACGCAATACTCCAGATGAGGTCACACCATGGCGCGATACAGGGGCAGAATAACATTCTTAGTCTTGTTAGCCATCTCTTTTTTAATAATTCCTAGCATCCTGTTTTCTTTTTTGACCGTCGCTGCACATTGGGCAGAAGGTTTCATTGTATTGTCTACAATGATATCCAGATCCTTTTCTTGGGCACTAATCCCCAAGGTCGACCCTAGCATCCGGTAACTGTAATTCAGGCTACTCTTCCCAATGTGCATCACTTTGCATTTGTCCACATTAAATTTCACCTGCCATTTGGACGCCCAGTCTTATAATTTTCTAAGGTCTGCCTGCAATTTTTCACAATCTGCATGCGTTTTAACAACTTTGAACAGTTTAGTGTCATTTGCAAATTTAATCACCTCACTTGTCGTTCCAATTTCCAGATCATTTATAAATAAGTTAAATAGCACCAGATGGGAGGGAAGGAAAAAGGATGAGAGAGAAAGATGTGCTGCATCCACAGAGGGTAAGTGGGCGGAAGGGAGATGGAGAGAGAGAAAATGCTGGACCCATAGAGAATGAGTAGAAGGGAGGCAAAGAAGCAGACCAGAGGAAAGGCCTAGTGTTTAGTGCAGTGTGCTGAAAACCAAGGGAATTGGATTCAGTTCCCACTGCAGCTTTTTGCAACCCTGGGTAAGTCATTTTAACCCTCCATTTCCTCCAGGTAAAAGCAAACAAATAAAAAAACAAACAAAAGAAATCACACAGTAGTCTCTCTCATGACCTCTCCATCCAACAAAGTGGCCTTATGAATCTTCTGCGCCTCCCCCCACCACAGTAGTCTCTAATGAAACAATCCCCCAAAACCAGAGCCAATCTGAAAGTTTTATATAGCCTACCAGTGTCAGGTATTTTTACTTTGCAGGTTGCACCACCCAGGCTGTTTCTCTTGGTCTGTTGCTACTTCTCCCTTTACAATGCAATTGCTGTTCCTGCCACTCCTCTCCTATTGCTACTACCAATATGCCTTTACTCAGCTTCTACCTCCGCTACTCCTCTCATGTTGCTACCACCAATACTTCTGCCATTCGGCTCCTACCATCGCCACTCTGCTTAAACTGTTGCTAAGAAAAAGAAACTCGCCACTGCTTCAATCCGTCCTCTCATGCTCCGTGTGAGCTGCAGATGCTCCTTAAGACTATTGATGTCAAAGGCTAACAATGGCTGAGGAGAGGCTGCTTGCCTTTCTGGTCAATGAAAGCTGCATGTCTTTGCTGCCAGTGAAGATTACTTGCCTTTCCATCCAATGAGATGCTGTTTTCATTCATGGGATTTTGTAGCCACTATGGTGACCTATCATCTGAAGTTTGTTATAAGCCCCTGTCTTAATAATTTTGTTTTAACTATCCCCTGTATTAAAAATAAGAGGTAATATATTAACAAATAAAGTGGGGGTTTTTTGTACAGCTACAGTATATTTTGGGAAAAAGAAATGAGTACATATTTTTACTTACAGACTTTCCTG
This sequence comes from Geotrypetes seraphini, assembly GCF_902459505.1. Taxonomy (NCBI): domain Eukaryota; kingdom Metazoa; phylum Chordata; class Amphibia; order Gymnophiona; family Dermophiidae; genus Geotrypetes; species Geotrypetes seraphini. The sequence continues at coordinate 26,187,725 of NC_047085.1, read as the reverse complement.
AAATGTCAATACAGCAGGTTTTTGATGTTCTATGAAGAAAAAAGCTTCAGAGAATCGTCTTACCTAAGTGGAATATGAGTGTTATCAGATTCTGTTAGATTAAAAATCACAAAATATAATGGGCTTGATATTCAAGAAGCTCAGCTCCTAAATTAGGCCTTATTTTCAGCTTAGGGTTTTAGAAAAAAATCCATTTTAATTTAGAAGTTTAAGAGTTATGCGTATACATTTTAAATCTGCCATTTATTTGACTAATTTATGAACCTATTGCTGAAAATCAATGCGGCTCATAACTCTTTCCCCATCACCCTTAAATCCATTCTTTATATTCCTAAATTTAGGAGTTTAGTGAAATTTTGAGTATAAATTTAGGCACTTAGTCCTAGTAAATTTTCAAAGAAACCAAATTAGAAGTTTAACCCTCAAATTAGGATCAAAAGTCCTTTGAATATCAAGCCCTATGAATTTAAAATCCAATCTAATAGAACTGCAAATCAGTCAACAGTAAGAGGATAATGTTATAAAGTCATTTTAACACATATGTAGCAATATACATTGTAAAATGATTCTTATAAAACTGTAAACAGTATAAACTAATTCCCAGTGCTATTATGAATACTGCAGCTCTTTTCAAGTATACAGCAACCATTCAGCGAGCGGCACAGGGCAGGGTGGGAGCTCAAGAAGCTCGCTCTTGCGTGCCTGTGCACCGCTGGCTGCGAGATCAGGAAGAGAAAGCAGGGCAGGAGTGTGAAAATTTTGCTCCTGTCTATACACTGCTGGACCACCAGGGATATGAGAAAAGGTATGTGGGGGGAGGGGGGTAAAAGATTGTTAGCATTGGCCAGGACGGATCCCTCCTGTCCTGGCCTACCAGAGGCCTGCATCAAGTCTGGGAGGGGGTCGGGTGATGACCCGAATATAGGACAAGACCCCCATTTTTGGGCCATTTTTTTGGCCCAAAAATATCATTCTATATTCGAGTATATATGATATACCCTCCCCAAGTAGAAATTCATTGGTCACTTTGAGATAATAAAGAAGCACTCTCCACACAGCCAACAATTTCAAGACTTGGTCCCGCTTCTTGGAATCTGTGGTTTGGAAAGCTGGTATCCTGACTTCCTGATTGACGTGGAATGTCAACATCACCTCCAGAAAAAAAGGGACCATACAACGTGACACTCCCGCTTCCGTCAATCTGAGGAATGGTTCCCTGCATAACAGAGCCTGTATCTTCAAAGCCCATCTCGCAGAGACGATGGCTACCAGAAAGACTGTCTTTGTTAGATTCAGCAGAGACACCTATTGCAATGGCTAGAAAGGTGCCTTACTGAGTCCACTCAGCATGATGTTAAGTTTCCACAAGGGAAACAGCTGTCTCACCGAAGGCCTCAACCTGAGCGCCCCCTTCAAAAAGCTGGATATGTCCAGATGCAAAACCAAAGAAACCCTTTTCACTGTGCTCTGAACCATGAGAGACCTGCCACCTGCACTTTAAGTGATCCCACTGCCAGCCCCTTTTCCAAGCCAGCTTGCAGGAAAGTCAGAACCACTGTTACCAGAGCTTGAAAAAGATCTACAAAATCCTTCTCGCACCACTGTTGAAACAACCTCCAGGCCACAGCATATGCCGCAATGGTGGTTGGTTTCTTTGCTCTAAGGAGGATAGCAATAACCATTTCCAAATAGCCTTTGTGCACTAACACGGCACGCTCAAGAGCCACACCGTAAGACCAAAGCACCAGGCCCTATGAAAGAAGAACCAACTGGTAGTATGAGACCTTCATCCTTTCACAAATGCACCAAGACTCTGTACCATAGTTGCTATGGCCAATCTGGCACAACCAGTTTAACTTCGCCAGGATGGCTCACTATCTGACAAATGACTGCCCATCATAGGCCATAGGTGAAACACATACAGAAAACCGTGCGTTTGCCACAGTTGAATTAGCACATCCAAACTGTCATTTCTGGGCTCAAGTTTTCTGCTGAAAAAGCGAGCCAACTTCTTGTTGTCCATTGACAACATGAGATCGATTAGTGCTTACCCCCGGCTTTTTACTATGCAGTTGAACACCTTCTTCAACAGCAACTGTTCCCCTGGGTGTAAGGTATTTATGCTGCGATAGTCAGCTTATTTATCTACTCCCACTACATGCACCACTGTTATCACCTGCAGGTGAAGCTCTGCCCAACTGAACAGCAGCTTGACCTCCATATCCAGCAGCAAGCTTCTGGTACCGACTTACCAACTAACATAAGATACTACTGTAGCATTGACTGAGAAAACCCGGACTGCCTTGAATTCTAGGTGTTCTTCCAACATTTGCAAGGCTAGCTGAAGGCCCGTAAACTCCAGCTGATTTATGGACACTTCCTCTGTGACAGAGACCATTGGTCTTGGACTGGATGCCCTAGATTTTGGCATCAGTCATCAAAATCACCCAAACAGAGAGGCGAGGAGAGATTGTGTGCCTGGAACATTCAGCCTGTTATCATGGAAGATCTGGACTTTGGCATTAGTTCCAACTCACCTAACGTCATTATCAGCTGAATTAAAAGCAAGCGCCAGTAATGGAGGGTCAGAGGTGAGGATAGCTTGTGTACCTGGAATGTGCAGCCTATTACCATGGAAGATCAGTACTTTGGAATTGGTTCCAACTCGCCTGACATCAGTATCAGTTAAGTTAAAAGCAAGTGCTGGTAATGACATGCAGCCATGGGGCGTGCCTGAAGGGGCATCACCTAAGCGGCATGCCACTTAGAGACATGAGGAGATCAAAGGACAGTACGAAGGAACTAAGAATTGTTTAGATCTGGAGAAATGGGTAAGCATAAAGCTAAAACATAGTGCTCATAAGAAATGCCCTCACCGGATCAGACCGAGGTCCATCTAGTCCGGTGCTCCGCACATGCGGCGGCCAAATTAGGTTCTCATTTTTGGAGACCTGACTTTACCGTATCCCTCAATATGATATGCAAGAAGGTGTGCATCCAACTTGCGCTTGAATCCCAGTATCGTAGTCTCCGCCACAACCTCCTCCGGGAGTGCATTCCAAGCACCCACCACTCGCTGAGTGAAACAGAACTTCCTGAGATTTGTCCTAAACTTGCTACCACTCAGTTTCAGGCTATGACCTCTTGTCCGTGTCACATCTGAAAATGTTAGCATTTCTGCTTCTTGGTCTATCTTATCAAATCCTTTTAATATTTTAAAAGTCTCTATCAAATCCCCTCTCAGTCTTCTCTTCTTGAGGATAAACAGTCCCAGTTTCCAGAGTCGTTCTTTGTAACTCAAATGCTCCATTCCTTTGACGAGTTTCGTGGCTCGCCTCTGCACTTTCTCCAACAGAATTATATCCCTCTTGAGGTATGGACACCAGTGTTGGACACAATATTCCAAGTGCGGTCTGACCATTGTTCTATAAAGTGGCATTATGACATCTTCCTATCTACTCGTGATCCCCTTCTTAATTATGCCTAACATCCTGTTTGCTTTCTTTGCCGCCGCCACACATTGTACCGATGGCTTTAGGGTATTGTCAATCAGTACCCCTAAATCTCTTTCTTGTTCGCATTTTGCTAATGTCACCCCCAACATCTTGTACTCGTGTTCCTTGTTTTTCTTTCCTAGATGTATCACCTTGCATTTGCTTATGTTAAAGTTCATCTGCCACTTTGTTGCCCACGTTTCCAGCTGGTTCAGATCTTTCTGGAGGTGGAAACGTGGGCGACAAAGTGGCAGATGAACTTTAACATAAGCAAATGGTTAGCACTGAGAAAGAAGGAGACCCTGGCAAGCAAGTTATCAGAAGACAACCAGAGCCTGGGACCAACAAGATTTGAATAATTATCAGAAAACAAAAGGTAGAAAAACTAATTTTATTTTCTGTTTTGTGATTACAATATATCAGATTTGAAACATGTATCCTGCCAGAGCTGATGTTAGACCGCAAATGTGAGCTAGGATTTAACAAAGAGAGGAAAAGTCTTTTTTGTTTGTTTATTTTGTTTACACCACAGCGCCAGTGTGGTTAGGGAAAGGCATAGGGGGTGAAGAGGCTATAAAATAAACCCACCAGGATGTTTGAAAAAAACACCCAATTGGGCAGGAAAAACCAATTCAATAGGCTGAATCGAATCAAATTTTTTTTCCTGAATCGGGCAGCACTACTGGGGATTACCCCTTTTATTGTCATCATGACATCATCTCATTCATTATTAAACATACATGGTTTAATATAATCTCCAATCAGATTTCAGGTTCAAAATATCACCCAATTATAAATTGCACACCTCAGCAATGTACTTTTTGTTAGTTTCAATCACATGGTATAAGATAACTATAATTTCATTAATATTTCCCCCTTACATTGCAAGTTAAATAATATGTTAGTTGCTTAATCTCTCATAAACAAATAAGTTTCACTTCCTATGCATTGTACCTCATGTCAGGGAACAGTCTGACCAGTAGCCCGCCAATACGTCTACTATTTTATGAGTTATTTATGACTGCTGACTACAGCCTGCTAAGATAACACTGCCACATACCTACTGTCTTGTTGTTCTGACATTAGTCCTTTCACCAGTAAAACACACTTCCCCTTTGGACACATCTGCTGTAACAAACAGCTCACCACACTTTCCTGCAATAACTGCTGAATGCAAGTTTTCAGTTAAAATGAAGCAGTATATCCCTACTTGGTTAAAATGAAGCAATATTTCTCTACTGAATTAAAGCATTTTGCTATAATATGCCTTCTATCGAGGGGGCGTGGCTTGGAGGCACATGAGCATGGTCGGGTAAACGGTGAGCTCTGTCCTGACAGACCTTTTAAAGAAGAAATAAGTTACAAATTTTTTTTTGTTTTCCATCTCAAAGAGGTGATTTTACTATATTATGGCATCCGTGAAACAGGTAAAGGCTGATTCAGCTTTTACAGCGACAGGAAGTGCTAAAAGGTCAAACCTGAACCAGCAACCCCCTTGAAAAATCCATTACCAAAAGACAATATGGAGGATAACGATATTCTAACTGAGCTTCAGGCAATAAGGGAAATCGTTTTGGACAACTCAAAGAAAATACAAGAAGTGAAAGAGGAAATTTCAAATCTTAATAAAAAAATGGAACTGGCTGAAACAAATGGAGAATTTAGACAAAAGGATTGAGGCCACCAAAGTAGAAATATTTCAATTAAAGCCAGTTTATAAGAAGATTGAAATACTTATGGGGGAGTTGGAAGATTGTTGTAATAGGGAGAGGAGGAGTAACCTGCGTATATTAGGGTTACCGGATGGGGTAGAAAAAAATAGCCTGACTTCCTTTTTGGAGAATCTCCTCCCTAAAATCCTGCCAATTAAAATGAAGTTTCCTTTAGAAATCGAAAGAGACCATAGGATACCTTCAAAAAGAATGGATAATCAAAGGGGACCACGTCCATTAATTTTCAAACTTTTAAGGCACCAACATACATTGGAGATATGTCACCTTGCAAAGGAGAATAAAAATTTTAAATTTCAGGATTCCCGTATTCATATAGTGCCAGACTTTGCATGAGCTACCGCAGCTAAACAAGAGATTTCTTGACTTAAGACTGCAATTGAGAAGCATTGGGGCCAAATATGGGTTAATTTATCCTGCGATTATGAGGGTGACATGCAATAATAAAACAACAAGTTTCGAAGAGCCAGAAGAATTACAGGAATTTTTAAGACAAATGGAGGAACCAATGTCTTCATAAGCCCTTCTGTTTTGTCTATAGATATTGGAAGTTATTTATGGATGAGGTTTATTTGAAAGGTTTTACATGGGGTAATTGAATGTGTTGGATTAGATGTTTTAATATAGTTATTCAAGTATATCATTATATACAAGATATGGTTACAGTTTTAAAATTTAAAGTTTAACGACTCATGAGATGAGATGTTGTAGAAAGAATGACAGAGACTGCATTTATCTTGAGACGTCACTGTTAAAACAGTTTTCATAAATGGAAGTAGCACAGAATTTGTAACGGAAGGAAACACAAGAATGACAGATTTATGATACTTGTGTGTCTTGTCGCCTGGCCGTCTCCGCTAAGACCACTGCGGTGACCCACCACCAGGCGGCACTCAATACTAGGCTTGCCTCTCAATAGGGAGAAAGCCCTTCAGGCGTTGCTGGCTAATAAGGTTTGCCAAAGCACCTTTACAGAACACCCAGAAAAGCTCACAGAAGTCACTAAGGCAAGGTTTAATTATTGAAACCGAAAGTAGACTTTTATTATGCAGTCTTTGCAAAACCAACAAGTTTTCCAGCAAAACAAAATCAATCTCAAAAAGAGCAAAAAAAAAGGTATAACAGAAAATATGCAGTGCACAAGAGAAAAATAATGCAGCACTCGAAACAAACACTTAAACAATAGGCAGGTATGGATAATGGCTGCCTGCTTGCATTCAGTGGATCTTTGGCTTTCTTCAGTCTGGTTGGATGTCCCGCCCAGATTCTGCTTAGGCCTTGTTCCCAGGATATCAGGCAGCTCACAAGAGAGGAGAAAAATAATCTTGAGTAAGTTTCAAATACAAACACTCCTTCACTGGTTCATTTATCAGCACTGCTATATTAAGTATTGCTTAGCTAAGTTCACACAGTGTGTATGGTGCAGCATAGGTTTCTCAATTCAGTAAAGTCTTTCAATTAGTCCCAGCCAAAAAGAAGAAGAAAAAAAAAAACATTCATGAAACAAAACAGTTCAAGATGATTGCTCTCAGGTGAGAGTAATAAAGGTTTCCTGCACTATTCCTTTGCAATGAGGCAAAAAAAAGAAAGAAAAGGAATCCTTTCTTCAAGAAAGAAAAAACAATAAGCAGGATTCATTCAGCTAATGTCCATATCTTCATTCAGCTCACCTTGTGCAGGTACTGTTTCATATACTTCCATGCACTCCTCAGTAGTAGGCCAGGTTGACTGAGTGGGGAGTCCAGTTTCCTCTAGTTCCATTAACTCCTCATCAGGACTGGATCTAGGCTGAGCTCTGTTCCAACTTCTGGTCCGCTCCTCTGGCACCTTCTGCTGGGCTGGTTTCCATCCACCTTCTTGAGCATCCCCTTTCCCTGTCTAAGGCTCTGGTTTATATTGTGGCAAGCCACGCCCCAGGCTCTGAGGTATGGGAATGGGCCAGTACTGCCTTCGGCTCCCCCTTTGGCCATAATGAAAATAGCGATCAGGGAACATATGCTGCTTAAAGGCAGTTTTAAAAGGTTTTATTCTTTGCCTAAAATAGGCTCCTTTTGCAGAGCCGCTTCTCTCATTCTGCACAGAGCTGGCCTCTAAGGTTTCTATACTGGGATAGGCAGCCTCATAGCTAGGGAAATTCCTCTGATGGAATTTACTACTACCTGAAATACTGTTCTCCCTGCTTTTACCATGGAGCAAGTTACAAGCAGTGCCGGACTTGCCACAGTCTCGGTATGGAAGAATATGGCAGGCATATAACTATCGAAGGATCAGCGAAAAGGAGGAGGAAAAATTTTGCGTTTCAATGCAATTTCGGTGACATATATTGGAAAATTCATGATGATTTTTCTTTTTGATACTAGCCCTGTTTTCATCCTGGCAAAACAATATCGTCTATTGCCCCTGCCTGTGCATAATGTCAAAAGTATATGTTGGGAGATCATTTGAGGCAAATAGATTGATCAATTTTTATCAGTCAGGAAATCTGAAACAGAATGTTATAACTGTATAAGAAGTTGATGGGAAACATCTGTTCGTCTATGCAACTTATTCTGTGTGGTTCTACTGGGCAGCTTTGGAGTATATGATAATAAACAGACTTGTTATAAAATGCTATTTATCTTTCAGGTTTATAGATATATATTTGTAGGTGTGGAAAATATATTGAGGATAATTATAAGATTTAAAAATAAATGACACTGAAGTATTGAAAATACATACTAATAGATAAGCTACTGATTTAGTTATTTATTTAGATATATGTCTATTTAATGACTTATAAAATATATATCCGAATGAGTTATTAATTTCTTCATTATTTATTTAAGATGAGAGATCACATTGATATAATGTAATGTAATGTAATGTAATTTATTTCTTATATACCGCTACATCCGTTAGGTTCTAAGCGGTTTACAGAAAATATACATTAAGATTAGAAATAAGAAAGGTACTTGAAAAATTCCCTTACTGTCCCGAAGGCTCACAATCTAACTAAAGTACCTGGAGGGTAATAGAGAAGTGAAAAGTAGAGTTAGAGGAAAAATAAAAATAAAATAAATATTTTAACAAGACAGCAATGATCTAAATACTTTGGAAGGTAGAAAAGAGGAGAGAAAGGAATAGAAGCAGAAGGGGGAGCCGTTGAACAGTAGAATTCTGGAGAAATTTAAATGATAGAAATAGAACAAAACAAAGACAAAAGGCAAAACAATAGATAAGATTAAAGATAAATTATAAGCTGGAAAGAAAAATAAAATAAAACTTTGTCTTCAATCCACGGTTTCAGCGTCAGTGATGAAGTGGAGCAAGTAAGTTTAGGAGGAGCGATTGACGTTTCCAGAAAGGGCTTCTTCAGGGAATTCGTAGTTAAATTGGTAAGATTTTTATTGGTGACATTGTTTTTTAATGATGGGTGTTAATTTTAGGATATGAATTAAAAAGGTAAAATGAAATTATTATTATTAATATTTTTAGGGGAGATATGTTTCTTCATGTATAATTCATTGATTTTTATAAGATTAAAGAAGGAAAACATGATTAGATATGCAATTAAATATAAGGGTTGGGTTACATTACTTGTTATATTAATATTTATTGTTTACCCTATTTGGGATAATAATTTTAATTATTCTTGAGGATAAACTTGGTGATTAGCTTTGTTATTTTTGAAATGAATAAGCTATTAGATGAATTATTATGATTATTTAAGTGATTTATTTCTGGAAAAGGTTTAAGGATAGTCTGTCGGGGGTCAGTGCTTGGACCACTGCTATTCAATGTATTTATAAATGATCTAGAAACTGGGACGAAGAGTGAAGTAATAAAATTTGCAGATGACACCAAGCTATTTAATGGGGCTAGGACTAAATAGGACTGTGAAGATTTACAAAGGGACCTAAACAAAGTAGGGGAGTGGGCGACGAGATGGCAGATGAAGTTCAATGTAGAGAAATGCAAAGTCTTACAAGTAGGAAACAGAAACTCAAGGTACAGCTACACAATGAGAGGGCTGTTATTGAGTGAGAGTTCCTAAGAAAGGAACTTGGGGGTAATAGTGGACATGACAATGAAGCCATCGGCACCATGCGCAGCGGCTGCTAAGAAAGAAAATAGAATACTAAGAATAATCAAGAAGGATATTACAAGCAGAACGAAATAAGTTATCCTGCTGTTGTATCAGGCGATGGTGCGCCCGCATCTGGAGTACTGCGTCCAATATTGGTCGCCGTACCTAAAGAAAGATATGGCGATACTCGAGAGGGTTCAGAAGAGAGCGACGCATTTGATAAAAGGTATGGAGAACCTTTCATACGATGAAAGATTAGAGAGACTGGGGCTTTTTTCGCTGGATAAGCGGAGACTTAGAGGGGATATGATAGAGACTTATAAGATCACGAAGGGCATAGAGAAAGTAGAGAGGGACAGATATTTCAAACTTTCGACAACTACAAGAACGAGAGGGCATTTGGAAGTATTAAAAGGGGATAGATTCAGAACCAATGCTAGGAAGTTCTTCTTCACCCAACGGGTGGTGGACACCTGGAACGCGCTTCCAGAGGGAGTGATAGGACAGGGTACGGTAATGGAGTTCAAGAAGGGATTGGACAATTTTCTGAAGGGTATAGATAGAGGGCTAGTATACAGGTATAGATAGAGGGCTAGTATACAGGTCATGGACCTGATGGGCCACCGCATGAGCGGACTGCTGGGCATGATGGACCTTAGCAGAGGCACAACTTATGTTCTTATGATCTAATATGTGTGTTTTCAAGTTTTCACTTTTTATAATAATATGGGGGGGGGGTAGGGTAGGTGAAAGGGGGGTTTGGGAGGGTTAGGAGGGGAAAAATTCCATGTTCAAAGTTTTAAATTGGGGAAAATGGTATATATTCACGAGACTCAGAATGATAATACTTGATTTTGATTAGATGTTTTGTTTATACAGCTTATGATGGCATTTAAAATTTTTTCGTTGAATGTTAATGGCCTCAACTATCATATCAAAAGGAAAAAAACCCTCACTTATTTGAAACAACAGAATGCTGATGTTTACTATATACAGGAGACTCATCTATCTGCGATAGTCAAAAAAATTGGAGGGGGGTTGGGTGAAACATTGTTTTTTTCGCCCCAGCAATAGGGAAAAAAGAGGGGATAGCTATTCTTATAAATAAAAAATGTACAGCTAATTTTCATTTAAATGGTTCAGATCCCTTAGGAAGGTGGGTACATGTAGATATGAGTATGGGAATTAATACCCTGGCATTATTTAACGTGTATGCCCCCAATTCAAACCAAAATAAAAATTTCAAAACACTGCAGCAATTGATACTCCCACTGGCTGCTTCTAAAATAGTAGTAGCTGGAGATTTTAACGCTGTTATGGACCCATTGATGGATAAGAAACCAAGCAAATGTATGAAATCATTAGGATTTGATAATTTGGTACATTCATGTGATTTGAAAGATATATGGCGAATACTTCTTTTTAATGATCGGGAGTCCTTTTCAAGAATTGATTATATTTTTGTTTCAACTCAAATAGTTCAGGTGACAAAGGCCTCTAATTATTTTCTCTAATCATGGTGGTATGTGGATTGAACTTCAATTTGCTGAACAAGAAGATAATAGATCTATATGGAGATTTGACAATACACTGCTTGCGGATACAAACTTCCTTGAAGAGTTTCAATTAAAAATGAATGAATTCTTTCAAATTAATATATCAGAAGAAATCTCCATGGAAAGTTTATGGGATGCCTTTAAGGCTACCATGAGAGATAATATTATTTCATATTCTGCTTATATTAGAAAACAAATTAAAAAACAAATTTTCTAATTTGGAAAAAGAGATTAAACATTTAGAGTCTAAATTGATAGATAAATGGGAGCAATGTACTCTACAGGCTGTATTAAAAGCAAAAGGTAAATATAATGAAATATCTTCAAAATTAGTAAGGAAAGATTTGTTTTCCCAGAAGACTCTGTATTATGGAAACTCAAATAAGGCGGGAAGATTATTGGCAAATTATCTTAAAGCAAAAAAGAGAAGAACAAAAATCATTGCAATTAAAGATGAGAAAGGTGTTACTCATTCTCAAATTGGAAACATTTTAAATCAATTTCTAAATTTTTATAAAGACTTATATTCTTCCGAACCTTGATTAGAAATAGCGTTGAAGTCTCTTAGAGTTGGATCCGCTCCAGGTGGTGATGGTTTCACGGTGGAATTTTACAAATCATTTCAAATTACCCTGTTACCTCATTTATTAAATTTGTATCAGACTCAACTAACTAAAGGTTGCATTATAGGTACTATGGCAGAGTCATTAATTATAGTTTTGCCAAAGCCAAATAAAGATCCCACTTTGGTTTCAAACTACAGGTCTATCTCATTAATCAATGTAGATAGAAAACTTTTGGTTAAGATACTGGCTTTATGCTTAGCCAAGGCTCTCCCTTTTATTATTGATATGCACCAAACTGGGTTTGTTGCTAAGAGACATTCATCTAATAACACCAGATTGGCTCTTCATATATTGAACTTAACAAAAGCCATGAATGATCTGACTTTTCTGTGTCCTTGGATGCAGAAAAGGCCTTTGATCGGGTGGAATGGACCTTCATGTATCAAACAATGGAATGGTTTGGAATGGGTTCAGGATTTATACAAATGATTCAAACATTGTATAGCTCCCCTGCTGCTAGATTATATATTAATAATAATTTTTCAGAATGTTTTAGTTTGCAGAGGGGGGTTAGACAAGGCTGTCCCCTGTCTCCTTTGCTTTTTGATATTGTATTAGAACCCTTGTTATTAGCTATTCAACAGGTAAAGGAGATACAGGGTATTCCTTATTCAGATCGGGAATACAAGGTCTCTGCGTATGCAGATCATATACTGCTTCATTTGAGAAATCCTGAAACAACCATTCTGTGCTTACTTGAATTGATTGAAAAAATTTGGAAAATTCTCAGGTTATAAGATAAATTGGAGTAAATCAGAAGTTCTTCCACTAAATGTGCATTGTACAAAAGGATTGTTTGATTCATTTTCTTTTGTATGGAAGGAAGATGGTTTAAAATATTTAGGAATTTAGATTAAAATACGCTGGAAGACACAATGAAAGAGAATGAAAAATCTTTATTGCAGAAGGTAACAGAAATGTGCAAGCAATGGAATCCTTTACATCTTTCTTGGTGGGGGAAGAGTCCAAACAATTAAAATGATGATACTGCCTGTGGTTTGTTAGCAAATGAGTATATTACCAGTTTTTTTAGAGGGTACTTTTATAAAAAGTTAAACAGTATTCTTACAAAATTTGTTTGGCTAGGTAAAACTCCTAGAATCGCTCTAGTATCTTTACAAAAACTAATGACAGAGGATGGGGTAAATTTTCCCAATTTTTACAGGTATCATCAAGCCTATATTTTGCGCCAGGACTTCCTAGGACACCAGGCCACACAGTGTTATAAATTGATAAATGGATTAGTTAAAAAGAAGCCTAAAAACGGTCTTAGAGATATTTGGAGCATTGAGATCAAGCATCAAATTACTGCGTCTCAATGGTCACGAATTTGGTCTTGGAGGATGAGATCTACAGTGGCCGCATCTATGAGACAATCTTGATTTTTTCTCTTACATAGAGTTTTTTGGACCCCAGTTAGATTGCAAAAGTTTAATAGTTCTAAGTCTAATAGATGCTGGCATTGTAATCTCGAAGTTGGGACTCTAGATCATTTATTATTCTACTGTCCCTTCATTTTAGCCTTTTGGAAGTCAATTTGGGGTCAAATAAACTGTTTATTGGAGAATCCTGAGGCTCTATCTTACGATACAATTCTATTTGGTATGTCAATGGGAACACAGAGCCAAATTTCATCAAAAAATAATCAACTTTTATTGATTATGACAGGGGTCGCCATACAAATATCACATCTAATTGGAAGAATTGGAGTAAAATCAATTACTGTTTCTGGTGGAACTCGTTATGTCATGTCTATAAAATGGAAAAAGCAATTGCGTTACAAAAAGGAAATTATAATAAATTCAAAGAGATCTGGGGGCCATTGACAAAATTTTGTAATGAGTAAATACCTTTTTTCCAATACAAGTATAAATGCAGATGAAGGGTGGGGGAAGGGGGTTCTGAATTTTGGGTAAATTTTTGTTTTTTTTGGTTAAGATTTCTTCTTAGATATATTTGGTTTGATATAATGTGGAAGGGGAGGGAGGGAAGAGATCAATTCAATTCTTAAGTATTAAAGTTAAAATGATAAAAAATTAGTGATGTATACATTTCAATATGTCAATTACTTATACACTTGTTCTAAGAGGCAAAATGAATAAAGAATTAAAAAATATATATATATGCCTTCTATCTTTTTGCCATAATATGCTTTCTATCTCTCTGCCTCACCTTCTCCAGCAACCATTTCCATTTCCCTCCTAACTCTTTCAGGTGTATCAGGCAAAGGGTGTCTTACACATGTGGTGGTGTCCCCTCATCAAGAGCATACAATTATCTAATGCCTCCTCACCGGAATCTGGACCCTCCCTTAGTTTGAGAAGAAGACCCACTCCTCCTCATCTATTAGTCTCTTCGCCCAATAGTGGTTAATGGGAATAAAGAGACTATTATTAACTTGGAGAAGAAGCTAGGTGACCCAGTCCTTGTTATAGCTGGTTCTTGTGGATTACCTTTACCTAAATCTGTATCTTTACAATCTTTACAATCTGCAAATCCAGCTAAAGTTATGGCTTCTGATATTTCATTGAACGATGTTTGGTCTATTGTTTCTAGAATTGAATCCATACTGAAGGATACTATATCCTAATTATGCTCCTTCACCAAGGTTGTAGCTGAGAAGATTGGAGAATTGGACCTTAAATCTAGCAAATTAGAGGAATCTTTTGTTGGCTTGGAAATTCAAGTTAAGAATTTGATATTTACTAATATGCTATTAAAGATAGTCTAATACTTCACAGGAAACTTGAATTGATAGAAAATCAGTCTAGAGCTAAAAATTTATGGGGCTCATAATTGAAACGGAAATTCGTCTAAAATCCGGTCTAAATCGGCAATTAGACGATCAGTAAGAGAAGTCATCCAAGTGCCGATAATCGAACCGGGTTTTAGACGTATCTAAAAATGACTTAGGTCAGGGCTGCCCAAGTCCGGTCCTCGAGATCTACTGGCAGGCCAGGTTTTCTGGATATCCACAATGAACATGCATAAGAAAGATTTGCATACCTAGAAGGCAGTGCAGGCAAATCTCTCTCATGCATATTCATTGCGGATATCCAGAAAACCTGGCCTGCCAGTAGATCTCAAGGACTGGACTTGGGCAGCCCTGACTTAGGCCTTCACAGTGCTGTAGTACGCCCAGAGCTAAAAGGGGCGTTTTAGGAGGAATAGTGAGGGAGGGATTTGGGCGGAATGTGGGACGTCCTAGACTTAGTCATACTGCATGTATAACTAAAAGTTTTACAACACTGCCTAGATGGAACTTGGACGTTGTGACTTACGCCATCTAAAACCAGGTTTAAGTCACAAGAAGATATCCAAAGTGACCCGATAACCACTGTAGGGACAAAGTACAAACCTTTATACACTCCACCAGTGATCACTGCGGCTCCCCCCGACCCCCCCCCCTGCCATAATTGTAATAACAACTTTACATATCTGTCTCCAGAACATCAGCACCTGACAGCCTGGCATAGGAAAGCCTAGTAGAGCTGCATAGAGGTGGCTTAAGTGGTCTGGGGGTGGGCTAGTGAACCATGCAGAGGACCCAGGCCCTTAAGCCACTCTAACCACTGCATGCATGATGAAACATGTACACCCCCCGAAACTCCCGAAACTCTTATGTACTGCTATATAAGTGGCACCTGCAGCCATAGGGGCTATTGGGGTAGTAGACAGGTGTGTCTAGTCAGTTCTAGGGGTGTTTTGGGGGGGCTCACCATGACCTATAAGATTGTTGTGGTGAGATGTGTATATGGCAACCTTTTTGTGAAATTCACAGCAGTGCCCTGGTGCAACATTTGGGTGTCCAGTCCTTCACTTTGCTGACCCCGCCCATGTCCAAAAGGTCTTTTTCTATGCATTTTTTGCCTTGGACAAATTTTTGGATGAAAATGGGGTATAAAGATGGATGACTTAGTGGTCTGGCTAATCAGACGGCTGGACATACAGTTAGACGATTTTCGTGAAAAAAAATATGTTGGATGCATTTTTCAAAAATGGACCTTTTCCCATGTCCGACTTTGGGCAACTAGCGACTTAGGCCCTTAGACATATCTTTTGATTATGCCCCTCCACGTTTCTTAAATTTTCCTATGTCATATGTCATCTAACAAGATGGCAGCCGATTAAGTCTGATTGTCATTCCATTTGTGGATTCTGAACTGACAGTTCAGATTAGACCGTTATTCTTAGTCTGTCAGAAAAGGCCTCGTTCTCACCTGATACTCTTGCACCTTGGCGATCCTGAGTTGTGCCTGACAGCTTGCCATCTTTCTCATCGGATATTTGCTGCGCTTTGGCGCATTGGCGATCCTGTGATATGCCTGGCGACTGATCCATGACAAGCGGTGCTGGTGCTGAGTTGGAGAGGGAGTGTTGCCGAGGTCGATGGAGGGTGACTGAGTCGCCGAATGGAGGCGGTTGCCGAGGCGGAGGCGCCGTGGCTGGGATAGTAGAGTGGACTGTAATCTCTCTGCAGCTATACAGTTTCGGATCTCCTACTGACAGTGCGACATCAGCAGAATGGGAGGACTGGAGAATGGCTTTTTATCTTGCCGGAGTCTTACAGCGTTAGATGTCCCACAGCCGACCTGGATTAATGTTTATGAGTGACGGCACCATCAAGGGTTGATTGAACTGTATTATCCAGACCAAAAGAGCAGAGTATTGAAGCTGGAAGATCTGTGAGCTGTTGAATGTAATGAACAGTATTCCAGAAAATCGAGAAATGCTTCTCTCTGCTTTAAAAAGTGATCCCAAGGCTGATGTGTAGAGATCGTTGATGGTGGTTGCCCGGCTGAAACAGCTAAAGCTCTGGAGATGATAACATTGATGACTGAGGGAAATGAAATCAAGTCCTTCCTGACTTTTGTTCCACTATGCATATTATATCTATTTATTTTTATTTATTTTTGTTTAGTTTTCATTTAAAATTTTCTTAGAATTCTATTGTTTAACTGTTTTTTTCATTCCATTCTATTCATATGCTGTCCTCTACCTTTTCTTTTCTCCTCACTTCAAATGCTTATTTTCTTCCTATATTCCTATATTTGATTAATTCTTAAAATTATTTTCTATTTAATTAGTTTCTTTCTATTACTTTATTACTTTGATATGTACGCTTTGTTTTTAACAGTATGATATTGAGAGTTTTATGTATTCTTGTTAGAAGCTTTATATCTCATTTCCGCTATCTTTATTTTCTTATCTACTACTTGCTAATTTATTTGTCCTTGGTACTTTAGTTAGATTGTGAGCCTTCGGGACAGTAAGGGAATTTCAAAGTACCCATTCTTTATTTATTTATCTTATTTTATTGTATCCTTTATTGTATATTTAATGTATATTTCTCTGTAAACCGCTTAGAACTTAACGGATTTAGCGGTATATAAGAAATAAATAACATAACATATTTGTTATTTCCAAAAATATTTCTTAAGACAATATTTTTTTGACATCCTGAAACTTCCAAATGCTAAATATATTGCCATTTCTAGAATATATTATATTCCTACAAAAATGAAAGTACTAGGGATTGAAGGGGCAACTGATGTTTTGAGTGGTCCTGAAACCTCTAATCTTACAGCATTCTTGGAAGATTCTCAGGATAATATTTCTAAAAGAGCTACTCTGTTGGTGACTCTTGTCTGATTTAGACAAGAATCTGGTTATGAAGGCGTACTTTGGTAATAAAGAATCTATTTTTTTGTGATCAAAAGATTCTTTTTTTTATAATTTTTATTCATTTTACAACTTACATCAAGTGTATCAAGAAATAACATTTGAATTGAAAAAACATCATTCGTATTACTATTATTATCATCAACTGGCATTCATGAAAGTTAACTTCCCCTCCCATTCCTATCACATCAAAAATATTCACTTATATTATATTATACAATATACATTCTATTAATATATTAAAAAAATCATCCCTCCCACCCATCCCTATACCCTCATTTCAATTATCTTATGAAGGGAAAATGTTACTACTCATTACAAAAGTCTGTTAATGGTCCCCAAACATCTCAAAATTTACCAAAATATCCTCTCTGTGTGGCTAACGTTCTTTACATTTTATAAACATGACATACAGAACGCCACCAAAAACTGTAATTTAATCTACTCTGATTTTTCCAATTGAATGTAATATATTGAATGGCAATTCCAGTCAGAATAAGTAGAAGCTTATTGTTTTTTGAAGAAATCTGACTTTTTGCTCTCATTGACAAGCCAAATAAAATAGTATCATATTTCAAGGCTTTTCTAACAACCTATTTATTTGGCCCCAAATTGATTTACAAAAAGCCAAAATACATGGACAATAGAATAATAAATGATCTAAAGTCCCAGCTTCAAGATGACAATGTCAACATCTATTAGCCGTCCAGCAAGAGAAGTGCCGCAATTAAAAACAGGTGGGGATGTGGTATTGGCTCCATAAGACGCACCCTTATTTCCACCTACTTTTTTGGGGGGGGAAGTGCATCTTATGGAGCAAAAAATACGGTAAATTAAATTAATTTATGGAACATGTATGTTTGGGCAGACTGGATGGACCATTCAGGTTTTTATCTGCCGTCATTTACTATGTTACTATGTTAGTTACTTTGGAAGACAAAAATTAAATATTTTTTTGAACTGATCAAAAGGAGAGTCATATTGTTGATATAAACTTAACAAACTTACCTAAAATAATTATTTTCAGTTGTTCTTCTCAGGTGGATAGGAGGGCATTACCAATGGAAAAGATAATGACACTAGTATTTAGGATTGTATTATCCTATCATTGCTTGCTTTGATAAGTTCTCTTTTTTCTTCTCTTCTCTCGTGATGTGGACTATTTCATATGTTATAAGCATGTAATTTTAATTATATTTTCCTGAATTTCTTGATTCAATTTATGCAAATTTTCTTTAAAAAAACAAACACCCAAGCAGGTATGCAGAGCAGCACTCCTCTCTTCAGGGAATCCAGTTGCAGCCACCAAGACAAGCTCCTTCGAGCTTCCTCTGTCCATGCCAGTGGCTTCTGGAACAGATAAGTTTGAGGTAATTAGTGGGACAACAGAGCCTGTTGAAGCGGTTGTATATGGGCCCTTGCCCAAGGAACCACCTCTATAGTAGCCATCATGAAACTTGACCTGTAAGTAATACCAAGCTGTAGGAGTTGGCATTGGCAAGAAGTCTGAAATCTATTTCATCATTTTCCATTTGCGTGGCTTGGGAAGAAAGACATAATAACATAAGCAATGCCTCCGCTGGGTCAGACCTGTGGTCCATCGCGCCCAGCAGCCCGCTCACGCGGCGGCCCAACAGGTCCAAGACCTGTGCAGTAATCCTCTATCTATACCATTCTATCCCCTTCTCCAGCAGGAAATTGTCCAATCCTTTCTTAAACCCCAGTACTGTACTCTGCCCTATTACATCCTCTGGAAGCGCATTCCAAGTGTCCACCACACGTTGGGTAAAGAAGAACTTCCTGGCATTTGTTTTGAATCTTTCCCCTTTTAACTTTTCCGAATGCCCTCTTGTTCTTATATTTTTTGAAAGTTTGAAGAATCTGTCCCTCTCTACTCTCTCTATGCCCTTCATGATCTTGTAAGTCTCTATCATATCCCCTCTAAGTCTCCTCTTTTCTAGGGAAAAGAGACCCAGTTTCTCCAATCTCTCAGCGTATGAAAGGTTTTCCATCCCTTTTATCAGACGTGTCACTCTCCTCTGAACCCTCTCGAGTAACGCCATATCCTTCTTAAGGTACGGCGACCAATATTGGACGCAGTACTCCAAATGCGGATGCACCACTGCCCAATACAATGGCAGGATAACTTCTTTCGTTCTGGTAGTAATACCCTTCTTGATTATACCTAGCATTCTATTCGCTCTTTTAGCGGCCGCAGCGCACTATGTCATGTCCACCATTACCCCAAGTCCCTTTCTTGGGTACTCTCATTCAATAACATCCCTCCCATCGTATAGTTGTACCTCAGGTTTCTGCTTCCCACATGCAATACTTTACATTTCTCAACGTTGAACTTTATCTGCCATCTCGTTGCCCATTCCCCTAGTTTGTTCAAGTCTCTTTGCAATTCTTCGCAGTCCTCCTTAGTCTGAGCTCTACTACATAGTTTGGTATCGTCCGCAAATTTTATTATCTCGCACTTCGTCCCTGTTTCTAGATCATTTATGAATATATTAAATAGTAGCGGCCCGAGCACCAAGCCCTGCGGAACACCACTCGTGACCCTCCTCCAGTCCGAGTAGTGGCCCTTCACCCCTACCCTCTGTTTCCTACCCGCCAACCCGTTTCTAATCCATCTGTGTATGTCTCTGTCCACCCCATGGTTCTTCAGTTTCCGGAGTAGACGTTCATGAGGCACCTTGTCAAAGGCTTTTTGGAAATCTAGGTATATGATGTCTATGGGGTCTCCTTGGTCCATCTGTTTGTTAATTCCTTCGAAGAAATGCAATAAGTTAGTTAGGCATGATCTCCCCCTGCAGAAACCATGTTGGCTGGTTAGCAGAAGTTCGTTTCTTTCAAAATGTTCATCGATGTTTTCTTTTATCAGTGCTTCCACCATTTTCCCTGGAACCTAGGTCAGACTCACCGGTCTGTAGTTTTCCGGGTCACCTCTTGATCCCTTTTTAAAGATGGGCGTAACATTGGCTATCTTCCAATCCTCCGGGATCATGCCCGTTTTCAGGGATAGATTGCAAATTTGCTGCAGTAGTTCCGCTATCTCCTCCTTTAATTCCTTCAGAACCCTTGGATGGATTCCATCCGAACCCGGGGATTTGTCAGTTTTTAGTTTCTCTATCTGCCTGCGTACATCTTCAAGGCTCACTTCCATGGATGTTAATTTTTCTGCTTGATTTCCATTGAAGAATTGCTCATGTTCCGATATGTTGGTTGTGTCTTCGTTTGTAAATACAGATGAAAAGAACATGTTAAGTCTTTCCGCAACCTCTTTCTCCTCCTTCATCACTCCCTTCCTGTCTCCGTCGTCCAGCGGTCCCACCTCCTCCCTAACCGGCTGCTTACCTTTAATATATCTAAACAACAGTTTGAAATTTCGTGCTTCCCTGGCTAGCCTCTCTTCATACTCTCTTTTGGCTTTTCGGACCACACGGTGACATTCTTTTTGATACTTCCTGTGCTCTTTCCAGTTCCCCTCAGTTTTGTCCTTTTTCCATTTTCTGAATGAATTTTTCTTATTGCCTATCGCTTCCTTCACTATATTAGTTATCCAAGCTGGGTCTTTTGTTCAACTCTTTTTGCACCCCTTTCTGAATCTGGGGATATACAGATTTTGCGCTTCGCTCACCGTATCCTTGAAAAAAGACCAGGCATGTTCTACCGTTTGCCATTTTTTGGAAATGTTCCTAAGTTTCTTCCTTACCATTCCCCTCATTGCTTCGTAGTTTCCTTCACCGTGTTTAAGCATATTCCCAAGTACTCCAGGATCTGAACCAAGAGTCAACAATTGACTCTTGTGGAAGTCGACAATCCAACCCAGGTTCTGCAATAGCTGTACTACTACCTGTGTCACTACTCTCTCCCCTTCTCCTTTGGACGGGGCCCTGATTATCCAATTATCCATGCAGGTATGTATTCCCTGTTTTCTGAGATGAGCCACCGCCACTATCCATAACCTTGGTAAAGGTATTCAGCGCTGTTGCCAGACCGAAGGGAAACACGGATAATCTTCTGTGCTCCAGATAGATTGGAATATGGAAATAAGCCTCCTTCAAATCCAAGGAGGCCAGAAATTCCCCTGGTGCAACTACCACAATGTCTGACCAAATGGCCTCCATGTGGAATCATGGCACTTTCAAGGACGCATTTACTGACATTAGATCCAGGATTGGCCTCCAGTTGTCTGAGCATTTCTTGGGCAAGATGAAGTATATAGAGTATCTGCTCAAGCCTGATTCTTCAGGTGGAACTGATTCTATTGCCTGGATGGCTAGCAGCCTGTGAACTATTGCTCAGACCTTGTCTGTTTTTCCTGGTCTTTCGGTTGAAGAATTCACAAAATGGTCTGTCAACAGGCAGCTGAATTTGAGTCAATATCCATCTCAGATTATATCCAGTATTCAGCTGTCCATGCTGATGCATTCCTATGCCTCCCAGTATTTTGTTAGCCTTTCTCCTATATGTGGAAGTCTAGCTACAGGCCTGGCATCATTGGATCTTCTTAGAGGCTGTGGAGGACACCTCAAATTATCATATCTTTGGTGGGAACCCTGGAACATTCTCTGAGTAAAGCCATGAAAATTATTCCATGCAGACCTTTGGGAATTCCAAGGCCTGCTATCTGGAAGGGTCTTAGGCCACCAGTCGGTCATCCAGACCCTTTCCAAACAGCATCTGACTCTAAAGGGGAATCTGCTTAAAGTAGCTTTAGAAGCCAAATCTCCAGCCCACTGCCTGATCTAGAGCATCCTACCAGCTCAGCTGATCAGGGATTTCCCTGCTATGATCAGCTGATAGCAAGCTGCAGTCTAATCTCAAATTTGTTGCTTCATTTGACTCATTGATATCACTGCATCTTTTTTAAAATAATTTTTTGATTCGGTTTTTTATCTGTTGTATATGTATCTATATGCATTTGTGCTAATGTATTTTTCTGCTGTCTCAATTTTTTCTAATTTTTCTATTTATATGTACATTAAGTTATTTATACCATTTATGTATATATTTGTAGACTCCTGAGGCAGGCCTGTTGGACAAAACATGTATGTGTCGAGTCATTAAAACATTGATTTTACCATGATGATTTTGGAAGAATAAACGACTTGTACATCTACAGATAAGTTTGTGGACACTATTTTAGTGCACATCACTCTTTTTGGACAATTTCATTCTCCTTATCTTTGGTATTTTTGTCTGTAGTTTTGTTGGTCCCCTGTTTTTGTGCGCTTTTTATAGAGAGGTACCTCAACCTTGACATTTTTTCCTATTTCTAACAATGTTTTTCCAATGGATTTAGGGGCCAGATTTAGAATTTTCTCCTATGTATCCAACATGTTTTCCTCAAGGCTTTATCAAGGATCTCCCCTAAAACACGAAACAAAAATTGGTCTCTCACTACTAAATATATAAAGTAAATTTACTTAGACAGCAATCAATGTAAGAGACACACTACCTTTACTTGTTACCTTTACTATTCAATAGTATTAGAACATAAGAATAGCCTTACTGGGTCAGACCAATGGTCCATCAAGCCCAGTAGCCCGTTCTCACGGTGACCAATCCACGTCACTATTACCTGGCAAAAACCCCCTTTATCATCTTGGTCGCTCTTCTTTGAATGTTTTCTAGAGCCACTATATATTTCTTGCGGTAAGGAGACCAGAACTGAACGCAATACTCCAGGATGATGTCGTACCATGGAGCAATACAGGGGCAGTATAACATTCCTAGTCTTTTCCTTTTATAATAATTCCTAGCATCCTGTTTGTTTTTTTGGCCGCTGCCACACATTGAGCAGAAGGTTTCATCGTATTGTCTATGATGACACCCAGATCCTTTTCTTGAGCGCTAACTCCCAAAGTGGATCCTAGCATCCAGTAACTGTGATTCAGGTTATTCTTCCCAATGTGCATCATTTTGCATTTGTCCACATTAAATCTCATCTGCCACTTGGATGCCCAGTCTGCCTGCAATTTTTCACAATCCGTATTAAAATGGCATTCATTCATTTAAATATTATTCCGCTGATTTATACTACCATATACATACACTCCCAGACTAAATCTGAGATGTCCATTCCAATTTTGTACTTAAACCATTAGAAGTCACTGTTTTCAGAATAGATATTCATTGTTGTTCTTTATAATTTAATTTAATTTCCAAGTTACCACCCTTCCTTCCTGTATCTGATCTATAATTCACCATTTTAAATTCTCAACTTAATGATGCTACTCTTCCCAATGTTCTGCCAAGGGAGCTAATAAATTCTTAATCATAATTCTTAATTTAGGTTCATTTAAACGATTCGATGACTAGTTCTCCCAATATACAGAAGTCTACAGGGGCATATTATCATGTATTTTATATTAGTACTGTTACAATTCATTATAGATCTAGCAGTAATACAATAAATTATCTGTGGATCTATCCATTGCTCACCCCATTAACATCTCCTACTTTTAGTGTGGGAGCCTTTTGGCTTAATAGCTGCTATATTATATCTTTGATTCTCTAAAGTTACACCAATGGTACAACCTCTAGTATGCTACCTTTGGAAAGGTAGAAAGATTTTTATGGAATTGCATAACCTGCCAGTGTTCATTCATAATTTTCACAAATTCACACACAGCAGCAGAATAGAATAATACACATGTAAGTGTTTCATCTTTTCTCTGATCAGATTCTTGTACTAACCCTCTCTGTGCATAATGAACTCTCAAATAAGCATGTCTTATAGCTCTTTTAGGGTTCCCTTTTTTCACAAACAGATATTGTAAAGTCCAAACTTGCATTTTTGTAGAAATTACTCTTTGTATTCTTAAAAATTGACTTATTAGGAGATTAAACTTTAATCTATAAGGTTGGGAACTATGGAAATGAAGTAATGAGTTCCTTTCAACTGATTTATGATATAAAGATGTGGATAACTTGAATCTCGACTTCATCACCAATATATCTAAAAATTCAATCTTACACCAATCATATTTCAAGGTAAATTGAAGGTGCAAGTGCAAAGTATTTATCCATCTCTCAAAGTTTTTTTTAACTCTTCCTCATTACCAACCCAGAGAAAAAGAATGATATCTAGAAATCTCTGCCATACCAGAATTTTCAGGGGGAAAAAAAAATCTGGAAAATTTGGGGGGTTTTCAAATCTGGCCACATATAATGGACAGATTAAAGCCAAGTTATGATATATGAAGAAAAAAATAAGAAGAATAAGAGAGCTACTAAGTAACAGACCAATAACGATATGACACATATAGCTTGAGGTAATGAGCCTTGAGTGGTGTCACTGGGGTCGCTGTTAAGAAATAGTATCAAATATCAAAAATTAATGATACTTATATGAAATATTGATTTATTCAATAGTACGTTGTGAGTGATTAAGCACAGTTACTTACCGTAACGAGTGTTATCCAGGGACAGCAGGCAGCTATTCTCACATATGGGTGACATCACCGACGGAGCCCGGATGCGGAAGCCTCACAAGCAGACTTCCTTGTAGAAACTAGAAGTTGTGAGAATAGCTGCCTGCTGTCCCTGGATAACACCCGTTACGGTAAGTAACTGTGCTTTATCCCAGGCAGCCTATTCTCACATATGGGTGACCTCCAAGCTAACAGAATGGGATGGTGGGAGCGTTGTCATATTAGGAGAATAAATTTTGTAATACTCTCTGGCCAAAATGGCCATCCCGTCTAGAGAAAACATCCAGACAATAGTGAGAAGTGAAAGTATGAACCGAGGACCAAGTAGCAGCTTTCCAAATTTCCTCAATAGGTGTAGATCTGAGGAAAGCTACTGAAGCTGCTATTGCTCCGACTTTATGGGCTGTGACTCTACTCTGTAGGTGTAATCCAGCCTGGGCATAACAGAATGAGATAAAAGCAGCCATCCAATTGGAGATGGTACGCTTAGAGATTGGATGTCCCAACTTGTTTGGATCGAAGGAGACAAAGTTGAGGAGCAGTTCTGTGTGATTTGGTGCGTTCCAAATAGAAGGCCAAAGCACGTTTACAGTCCAGAGTATGAAGAGGTGATTCTCCAGGATGAGAATGAGGTTTTGGAAAGAACAATGGATTGGTTGAAATGAAATTTTGAAACCACTCTAGGGAAGAATTTAGGATGAGTACGGAGGACCAACTTGTCATGATGGAACACAGTAAAAGGTGGATCAGCAACTAAAGCTTACAGCTCACTGATTCTTCAAGCAGAAGTGAGGGTAATGAGAAACACCACTTTCCAAGTGAGTTACTTCAGATGAGCCGTAGACATTGGTTCAAATGGAGGCTTCATCAATTGAGCAAGAACAACATTGAGGTCCCAAACCACTAGAGGCGGTTTGAGAGGAGGTTTGACATTGAAAAGTCCTTTCATGAATCTGGAAACTACCGGAAGAGCAGAGAGGGGTTTCCCTTCAATAGGCTGATGGAAAGCAGCAATTGCACTGAGATGGACTCGGATCGATGTAGACTTGAGGCCAGAGGTGGATAAGTGCAAAAGGTAATCTAAAACAGAAGATAAAGAGGAATGTTAAGGCTCCTTATCGTGAGAAAAACACCACATAGAAAATCTAGTTCATTTTTGGTGATAGCATTGTCTAGTGGTAGGCTTTCTAGAAGTCTCTAAAATGTCTCTTACAGGTTGAGAAAACTGAAGAGGAGTTATGTTGAGAGGTACCAAGCTGTCAGGTGTAGAGACTGCAGGTTGGGATGAAGCAGAGATCCCTGACTCTGTGTAAAAAGAGATGGAAAAACTGGTAGAAGAAATGGCTCCCTGCTGCTGAGTTGGAGTTGAAGTAGAAGGGAGTATCAAGGTTGTCTCGGCCACCGAGGAACAATCAGAATCATGGTGGCATGATCGTTCTTCAACTAGACAAGAGTCTTGAGAATGAGAGAGAATGAGAGGGAATGCATACAGGAAGAGATTCGTCCATTCCATAAGAAAAGCATCTGCCTCGAGGCGATGAGGAGAATATATCGTGGAGCAGAACTGAGGCAGTTGGTGGTTATGGGGAGCTGCAAAGTGATCTATCTGAGGTGTTCCCCACTGTGAAAAAATGTGATGAAGAAGTGAGGAATGGAGTGTCCATTTGTGAGGTTGCAAAAGACGACTCAAGTTGTCCGCCAAACAATTTTTTGCCCCTTGGATGTAGACAACTTTGAGAAAGGTGTTGTGATGGATTGCCCAGTCCCAAATCTTCAGGGCTTCTTGACAAAGGGAGGAAGATCCCGTCCCTCCCTGTTTGTTGATGTAGTACATGGCGACTTGGTTGTCCGTTCGAATGAGGACTACCTGGTCGTGAAGAAGATGTTGAAAAGCTTTGAGAGCCTTAAAGATCGCTCTGAGTTCCAACAGATTGATGTGACACTGACGATCCGTATGGTCCAGTGGCCTTGAGTACGGAATCCATCGAGATGAGCGCCCCAAGCGTAGGTTGAGGAATCTGTTTTGAGGACCTTCTGATGGGGGGGGGGGTTTGAAACAGCAAGGCTCTGGAGAAATTGGAAGAGAGCATCCACCAGCGGAGAGACTGTCTCAATGAAGGAGTAACTGCGATGTGTCGAGAAAGTGGGTCGAAAACCTGCGTCCACTGAGATGCCAGGGTCCACTGAGGAATTCTGAGGTGAAGTCTGGCAAAAGGAGTCACGTGTACTGTGGAGGCCATGTGACCAAGTAGCGCCAACATGTGTCTCGCTGAGATGGAAGAGCGGGAAGACACTGTATGACAGAGTTGAAGGAGAGCTTCCAGATGTGGTTGCAGAAGGAATGCTCCGAGTTGGATAGTGCCCAGAACAGCTCCTATGAATTGTAGATTCTGAGAGAGTTGAAGTTGTGATTTGGGAAAGTTGATTTCGAATCCCAAACTTTGTAGAAACCATGTAGTCCATTACATGGAGTCGTTACAATAACCCCTTGAGATGTTGAATCTTTGATGAGCCAGTCGTCTAGGTAGGGAAATACCTGAAGACCATGGTTCCTTAGAGCTGCTGCTACCACTACCAGGCACTTGGTGAATACTCTGGGAGGAAGCCAGGCCAAAGGGCAGCACTCTGTATTGATAATGCAGATTCCCCACCTGAAATCTGAGATATTGCCGGGAATGAATGGGAATATGAGAATAGGCCTCCTTGAGATCCAGAGAGCATAACAAGTCATTCTGATCGAGAAGGGGATAAAGGGATGCCAGGGACAACATTCAAAATTTTTCCTTGACTAAAAATTTGTTGAGAGCCCCGAGATTCAGAATGGGTCGCAGATCGCCCGTCTTCTTCGGAACAAGGAACTAACGAGAGTAAAAACCCCTGTTCTGCTGTTCCAAAGGAACTGGTTCGATGGCATGGAGACAAAGCAGAGCTTGAGCTGCCTGAAGAAGAAGGGCAGTCTGGGATGGACTGAAAGGATATTCTCTTGGAAGAAGCTCTGGTGGAACCTGAGTGAAATGAAGAGAGTATCCTTCCCTGATGATTGACAGCACCCAGAGGTCGGAAGTGACGGTCTCCCATCGGTGGTAAAAATGATGGAGACGACCTCCAATAGGGGGAAGATAGGTCAGAGACAGAACGTTGGAGGTTATGCTCTGTGTAAAACAGTCAAAAAGGCTGTGTAGCCTTATGTGAAGCAGAAGGTTGCGATTTCTGTTGCTTCTGAAGAGGAAGCTTAAGTGACTCTGCAGGAGGTTGAGGAAGACGCATGACTTCGAGATACTCCTTAGAGTATTCAGAACCAGCATCCAATTGAATGTCCAGGTCAGCAGCCATGTGATGAAGAAAAGAATAGAAAGATAACTGATCCGCTAATACCTTGCCTTGAAAAGGACTCGAGGACGTTGAGGCAGCCTGGGTCGAAGATGAAGCTTCGTCAGGAAAATAGGCATCAAAAGAAAAAGGAGACTTGGACGAAGCAATAGAAACCGCCGAGTCCTCGAGTCTGGAAGCAGGGACCTTGATCAAGGAGTCGGTGGTCTAGTAGAGATGGAAGGCTTAGATCGAAGCTTAGTGGAAGAAGGATGCTCTTTGGAAGAAGAGGTATGCCTGGAAGTATGCCTCGAGGAAGGCCTCGATCGTCGATGAGAGTGGTGCTTGGAAGCAGATCTCGAAGATCGAGACTTCGCCCCGGAGATGGAAGCAGACATTGCTACCAATGAATGGATAGGGCTAGAAGCTGTGGATCGAAGCTCAGCAGGCTTGATGGAGGAACCTCGAGGCACTCCCAAAGACTCTGCTCCTTGTATGGAGTGTGAGAATTCCTGTCGAGGCACTTGGAAAGAATCTGCTCCTTGCTTCGTGTGCATAGATGCCAGACCAGACACTCGCAGAGACTCTGCTCCCTGTATAGAGTGCGTAGTCTCAGCCGGAGGCATAGGAAGAGGCTCGAGGGAGTCTGCAGAATGCCCAGGCTGGATTATAGTAGCAAGCTTCGGTCCCATATTAGTGAGGAACTGAATGAATTGCTTCTCTAACATGGTCTGGAAAGAAGCTGGCAAGGATGGATCCGTGTCTGAAACCGGACCACCTGCTTTGGCTGGAGGTTCCACAGAGGCAGTGGAAATGTGCTTCGACTTGGAAGTCTTGGCCACCTTGATTACCACCGCTGGAACTTTCTGCTGAGCTATCTGACCTGAGGATACAGGGGAAGATACAGCAGGTGTAGTCACAGTAAGAGCCACTGCAAACGAAGAAGGTCTGATGAGGCTCGAGGTCGGAGTAGTGGAGGCAGAATGGCCCTCGGATGAAGGTGGGACAGAGGACGCTTTTGAAGTCGAGGGAGTGGTCGAAGAATCCATCCCGAAAAGCTTCTCCACTAAAATCCGATGACGTTTAAGGGTTCGAGGTTGAAGAGTAGCATAGCGCTCGCACGACTTCGGTTGATGGTCCAGCCCAAGGCACTTGAGGCACCAACGGTGTAGGTCCATGAGGGAACTCGCACGCTGGCATTGGCTACACTTCTTGAAGCCCATTGCTGGCCGGGACATAGGAGGAAAAATAACCACCACAAAGTCAAAGCCCACGGGCTGCGGCCGAGCGGCCTACCCTGGCAGTCGAACGGAATAATTTTTTTTTTAACTAGAAATAAAAGAAAAGAAAACAGCGATTCGTGAAGAAAATAAACACAAACCGCGGAAAGAGAAGACACAAAGTAACAATTAAATGCAGAGAGTCAAAGAAGGACTTCTCGGCTCCGCGGAAAACTGAGAACTGAGGAGTCGTGCCCTGCGCTGAGCGGGAAGGCACTCGTGCATGCGTGGTGTGGCTGACTCCAAACTTTTAGTTTCTACAAGCAAGTTTGCTTGAGAGGTTTCCGCATCCGGGCTCTGTCGGTGACGTCACCCATATGTGCAAATAGGCTGCCTGCTTGTCCTGGGATAATGCCGATATAAACCACAGAAAAGATATATTTGTCAATATTTTTGTGAATTTATATTCCTCACGAATACAGCATTAAACTGAACTCTGTTTTACTTATACTTTATGGGCCCTTTTACTAAGATACGATGAAATCGGCTTGGCACATCCAAACGTGGGACTTTTCCGCATGCTAGGCTCAGATTTAATATGGCACTTTTTAAGGCTATCTTTTTTTTTTTTGTTAATTTGTAAGTTGTGTGTTAATGTTGTCATTAGCACCTGAAACCTGCAAAAAATTAATGTAGGAGCAACTTAACACCTCCTTTTCAGAAGGTGCTAAGTGTTCCCACATTAACACAAAATATTTTACCCCTTTATCTGATAGCCTGTTTTCCCACACTAAAGCCACATTAAGGGCTTAATGCCCTTCAGTAAACAGCCCCTATATTACTAATCCAACTCTGGGAAATACAGTATTAACAATAAGAGCTAGATTCACTAAGCAAACTGATCGTGTCCCGATCGGTTTGCGAGCTGTTTGTGACCAAATTTCCCTCCAACCCCCATAGCGATTCAAATCCCAACCCTCCCATGCAAATTTGCAAAGCCCCATGCAAAATAGCCAAGCGATTGATTCACTAACAATTGCTTGGCTATTTTGAATTGGGTTTCACTATTTGCAAACCTGACTACTGCAGACCTGTCGGTAACTGAGTTACCGACAGGTCTGCAGGTTTTTTGACAGGCCTGCCTGTCTTTTTTATTCATTTTTTTCCAATGGCACAGGTATTTTACGTGTGTTACACATGCAAAATATCTGCCCCATTAAAAAAAGAAATGAAAAGACTGGCAGGCCTGTCAAAAAACGACCAAGGGTCCCCAACCCCCCGACAAATGAAATTCCCCCGGTGACCCACAAATAGCAGGAGGGATGCCCACTCCCTCCTGCCACCACCCGACGCTGCCCTCCTAGCCCGCATGAATATGGCAGGAGGGATGCAAACTCCCTCCTGCCATGCCACCAACTGTCACCCCTCCCCCCCCAGCAGGCGTACGAGTCACCCCCTGGCCCAGCCCACCTCCTGACCGTCCCACACCACTCCCGACTGCCCACCGCACCCCGACCGGAATGGTCCACCCATGATCGGGCCCGACCCGACACCTCCCCCGTACCTAAAAGTTGGGAGCAGGAAGGGTACTGAGTCCTTCCTGTTCCTTAGGCCTCCCTCCAGCGCTGTCTTCCGGAGCAGGAGGAACCGCAAAGTCCTCCTGCTCCTTCTTCTCCTCCTGCGCACCGCAAATGTGGGCCTTAGGAATGTGAGCCTAAGGAAGACCCTGATTGACTCAGGCGCCATAGGCCCCTCCCAATGGAGCATGATGCACCGAGGCGGGGCCTAAGGCCCATATTCACGGTGTGCAGGAGGAAGAGAAGGAGCAGGAGGACTTTGCGGTTCCTCCTGCACTGGAAGACAGTGCTGGAGGGAGGCCTAAGGAGCAGGAGGGATTCAGCATCCCTCCTGCTCCCAACTTTTAGGTACAGGGGAGGTGTCGGGCCGGGTCAGGCCCGGCCCAACCAGAGGTAGACCAGTCCAGTTGGGGTGCTGGTCGGGGGGGGGGGGGGGTGGCGTGGTGGGCCGGTTGCAGTCATTTGCATGACAGGAGGGAGTTGGCATCCCTCCTGCCTTTTGTTGGGCATCGGTGGTGACGGAGGCAGGAGGGGGAGGGCAGGAGAGGGGCTTATTTTTATTTTTTAACTGAGCAGTTATTTTGCGTGTGTAACACACACAAATTATCTGCCCAATTAAAATAAAAAAAGCCGGCAGAAGCCCTGACAGCAATGACAGGAGGCTGCTTCTCCTATCACTAGTCAGGGTCTACGTATGCTCCAGGATCGCTCTCTAGTGATCCTGGCCGTGGGTAAGGGGCGTGTTAACGATCATCCCCATTTGCATGCAGGCCTTTTGTGAATTTGTTGGTCTGCATGCAATCGGAAACGGATCGGACACAGAATCGGGGGTTAGTGAATCTAGCCCTAAGTCCAGTTCAAAACCTACTGCCTGGCACAAATATCTTGCAAAGGCTGAAGACACATGAAGATTAAGAATTACACTCAGTTTAAGATTAATATTTTTCCTATGCTAGCCATGTATGTAACCATAATATGATTGCGTTTCATGACTCTTTCCTCCAAGGATGTTCTTAGTAAGACCTATGCAATATTTTTTCCAACATTACCCTCAGTGCATGATGCTCCTGAGTCAGATATGCTGTGACTTCAGGATGAAGGGTTACAGATTCCAGAAACTGGGTCCACAATGCCAATAGGTGGGAGCAGAGCCATGCAAGGTCCTTGCTAATCTGCTCAGTCATCTTTTCTGGATTACCCATCATCTGAAAAGAAAAAGAGATTAGGTTCTTACCTTGATAATATCTTTTCCAGTAGATAATTATGGCATGCTGAACCATAGGGTTATCCATCTGTGCTCACGAGCATACTGCAGAAGATGTCAATCACAGCTTTTCAACTCCTCCTCTTTCTCCATGGTCTTTTGCTCCCTTCAGCTCATACCAAAGCTGGCAACAGCCCTACAGAAGACAGGAGGAGGGATACAGGGAATTTCTTAGAACCAGGGATCTGATCAGCTTAGATTAGGGATAGGCAATTCCAGTCCTAAAGAGCCACAGGCAGGTCAGGTTTTCAGGATATCCACAATAAATATGCATGAGATAGATTTGCATCTCAAGGAAGCAGTGCATGCAAATCCATCTCATATATATTCATTGTGGCTCTCCTGAAAACCTGACCTGCTTGTGACTCTCAAGGACCAGAATTGCCTACCCCTGGCTTACATGGTGACCAGAGAACTGTATAGAGAGAGTGCGCTAGATGTGGTGTATTTAGATTTTAGCAAAGCCTTTGACAGTGTTTCACACAGACGTCTAATAAATAAACTGAGTGCCCTTGGAATAGGTCCCAAAGCGATGGGATGGGTCAAGAACTGGTTGAGTGGAAGGCGACAGAGGGTAGTGGTCAATGGAGATCGCTCTGAGGAAAGAGATGTTATCAGTGGTGTGCCTCAAGGTTCTGTTCTTGGGCCTGTTCTTTTTAACATTTTTATAAACAATATTGCTGAAGGGCTGTCAGGTAAGATTTTCCTCTTTGTGGATGATACCAAAATCTGCAATAGACACTCAGGATGATGTGAACAACATGAAGAAAGACCTGGCAAAGCATAAAAAATGGTCTGAAATTTGGCAGCTAAAATTTAATGCTAGGTCATGCATTTGAGCTGCAAAAATCTGCAGAACGGTACAATTTAGGGGGTGAAGAACTTAAGTGCATTACAGAGGAGCGGGAACTGGATGTGATAGTGTGTGATGAACTTAAGGTGGCCAAACAGGTTGAAAAGGTGACGACAAAAGCTAGAAGGATGCTAAGGAGAGGTATGGCAGTAGGATGCCCCTATATAAGATTCTGGTGAGACCTCATTTAGACTATTGTGTACAATTCTGGAGATTGCACCTTCTTTTTTTTTTTAAATTCTTTATTCGTTTTTAAACTTTCATTAAGTGTACAGAAATCATAATAAACACTATTAATTAGATCACTTGAACATCTTATCATTGTATCTTATAAATATAAATGCAACCCTCCCTCTAAGCCCATTATTCATTATAAGATCATAAACCCTCCCATTAAACCTTTCCCCTCTTTCAATAAGTGGTGTATAATTAATAGAAAAATGGCATTTAATCATGACAAAAAGATGTTAATGGCTCCCATATTTTTATAAAACTTTTATACTTTCCATTCTGTACCGCCAGTGATCTTTCCATTCTATATAAGTGACACAACGAATTCCACCAGAAATTAAAATTAAGTCTACTGTGATCTTTCCAGTTATTAGTAATATGTTGGATGGCAACTCCTGTCATGATCAATAAAAGTTTATTGTTACTCGATATCTGACTCTTTTTTCTCATGGACATTCCAAATATCACAGTATCATAAAATAACGCTACATGATTTTCCAATAAACAATTTATTTGATCCCAGATTGAGTTCCAAAAGGCTAAGATATGGGGACAATAATACAAAAGATGATCCAAAGTCCCTACATCCATATTACAATGCCAGCATCTATTAGACAAGGAACTATTTAATTTTTGTAATCTAACTGGGGTCCAAAAAGCTCTATGTAACAGAAAAAATCAAGTCTGCCTCATAGACGCTGACATTGTACATCTTATTCTCCAAGACCAAATTTGTGGCCATTGAGATGCTGAAATCTGCTTAATCTCAATGCTCCAAATATCCCTAAGACCATTTTTAGGCTTTTTTTTAACCAGATCACTAATAGTTTTATACCACTGCGCGGCCTGATGACCCAGAAAGTCCACCTGAAAACATAAAAATTCCATACTGTACTGAGATCGCATCTTCAAAAAGATATAAACAGGGTGGAGTCGGTCCAGAGGAAAGCTACTAAAATGGTGTGTGGTCTTCATCATAAGGTATATTGGGATAGACTTAAAGATCTCAATCTGTATACTTTGGAGGAAAGGCGAGAGAGGGAAGATATGATAGAGACATTTAAATACCTACATGATGTAAATGCGCATGAGTCGAGTCTTTTTCATTTGAAAGGAAAGCACAGTTACTTACCATAACAGGTGTTACCCAGGGACAGCAGATGACGTCAACCACGGAGCCCCAATACGGACAGCTTCACAAGCAGACTTGCTTGAAGAACTTAGGGAAAGTTTGCGACTGCTGCACCGCACATGCGCGAGTGCCTTCTCGCCTGACGTAGGGAGCGCATCTCCTCAGTTCAGATAGCTAGCTAAGAAGCCAACATGGGGAGGTGGGTGGGTTGTGATAATATCTGCCTGCTGTCCCTGGATAACACCTGTTACGGTAAGTAACTGTGCTTTATCCCAGGACAAGCAGGCAGCATATTCTCAACATCTGGGTCATCTCCAAGTTAACCAGAATGGGATGGTGGGAGTGTTAGCAATTCAGGAAAAAAAATTTGTAATATTGCCTGGCCAAAGTGGCCATCCTATCTGGAAAAAGAATCCAGACAATAATGAGAGGTGAAGATATGAACCGAGGACCAAGTGGCAGCTTTGCAGATTTCCTCAATAGGAGACGATCTAAGGAAAGCTACAGATGCCACCATGGCTCTAACTTTATGGGCTGTGACTTGACCCTCTAGATGAAGTCCAGCCTGAGCATAGCAGAATGAGATACAAGCAGCCAACCAGGTTGAGATGGTTCTCTTAGAAACTGGATGTCCAAACTTGTTTGGATCGAAGGAGACAAAAAGTTGAGAAGATCTCTGTGGCTTAGTCCTTTGCAAGTAGAAAGCCAAAGCACACTTGCAGTCCAGAGTATGAAGAGCTGTTTCTCCTGGATGAGAATGAGGCTTTTGAAAAAACACAGAGTACAATGGATTGATTGAGATGAAATTCTGAAACTACTTTTGGTAAGAATTTAGGATGAGTACGGAAGACCACCTTGTCGTGATGGAATACTGTGAAAGGTGGGTCCGCTACTAAAGCTTATAGCTCACTGACTGCAAGCAGACATGAGAGCAATGAGAAAAACCACTTTCCAAGTGAGATATTTCAGATGAGCCGTAGACTTTGGTTCAAATGGAGGCTTCATCAAGTTAGCAAGAACCATATTGAGATCCCAAACCACTGGAGGCGGTTTGAGAGGTGGTTTGACACTGAAAAGTCCTTTAATAAATCTGGAAACTACAGGATGAGCAGATAAAGGTTTCCCTTCCAATGGCTGATAGAAAGCAGCAATTGCACTGAGATGGACTCGAATGGATTTGAGGCCTGATTGAGATAAATGAAACAGGTAATCCAGAACTGAAAAGGATGCAGACTGAGGCTACTTGTGATGAAGAGCGCACCAAGCAGAAAACCTAGTCCATTTCTGGTTGTAACATTGCCTAGTGGCAGGCTTCCTGGAAGCCTCTAAAATGTCCTGAACAGATTGAAAGAACTGTAGATTGGTAGTTACGTTGAAAGGTACCACGCTGACAGGTGCAGAGACTGCAGGTTGGGATAAAGCATAGATCCCTGACTCTGTGTAAGCAGAGATGGAAAAACTGGTAGAAGTAGTGGTTCCCTGCTGCTGAGTTGGAGTAGAAGGGCCAAGGTTGTATGGGCCACCGAGGAGCTATCAGAATCATGGTGGCATGTTCTTGTTTGAGTTTGACGAGTGTCTTGAGAATTAGAGGGAATGGAGGAAATGCATACAGAAATTGGTTCGCCCATTCCAGGAGAAAAGAATCTGCCTCCAGGCGGTGAGGAGAGTAGATCCTGGAGCAAAACTGAGGCAGCTTGTTGTTTTGGGGACGCAAAAAGATCGATTTCAGGGGATCACGACTGAGAAAAAAATGTGATGTAGAGGAGATGAATTGAGTGTCCATTCGTGAGGTTTTAGAAGACGACTCAATTTGTTCACCAGAAAGTTTTTCTCTCCTTGAATGTAGACTGCTTTCAGAAAGATGTTGTGAAGAACCACACAATTACAAACTTTCTGAGCTTCCTTGCAAAGGGGGAGGGATCCTGTTCCTCCCTGTTTGTTGACATAGTACATGGCTACTTGATTGTTTGTACAAATGAGGACTACTTGATCGTGAAGATGTTGAAAAGCTTTGAAAGCACTGAAAACTGCTCTGAGTTCCAATCTGTGATGGACGGAGACTATTGAGATGAATCCCCCAAGCGCAGGTCGAGGAATATGTTGTGAGGACCTTCTGATGAGGGGGCGTTTGAAACAGTAAACCTTTGAAAAGATTGGAAGAGAACACTTATGCGGGTCAGTGATAGAAATCGCACGCTGATACCGGCTACACTTCATGAACCCTGTGACTGGCCGGGACATGGAATAAAACTCGGCCCCAGTGAAATCGAAGCCCTCAGGCTGAAGCCGCAGAACAGGCCCCGCCGTGACACGAACGAAAAAAAACCCCAAAACAAAAAACAAACAAAAAACTTTTTTTTAAAAAAATTTTTAATACATGCAACGCAGTGACTTTGTAAGAAAAAAGAAAAACCACATGCTGCGGCAATGAGAAGGCACGAAAAGAACTAACTCTCGCACAGAGCCTTGAAACGAGGGCTTCTCAGCTCCACGGAAAATTTAGAACTGAGGAGATGCACGCCCTAGGTTGAGGAGGAATGCACTTGCGCATACGCGTTAAGGCAGTCGCGAACTTGACAAAAGTTCTTTAAGCAAGTCTGCCTGTGTAGCTGTCCGCATCGGGGCTCCTTGGTTGATGTCACCCATATGTTGAGAATATGCTGCCTGCTTGTCCTGGGATAAGCTCTGGAATGAGAGGACATAGGATGGAATTAAGAGGTGATAGACTCAGGAGTAATCTAAGGAAATACTTTTTTACAGAAAAGGTGGTAGATGCGTGGAACAGTCTCACAGAAGAGGTGGTGGAGACAGATACTGTCTGATTTCAAGAAAGTCTGGGATAGTCACATGGGATCTCTTAGAGAGAAGGATAATGGCTACTGCTGATGAGCAGACTGGATGAGCCATTTGGCCTTTATCTGCCATCATGTTTCTATGTTTCTAATAAAAATGTGCTCTCGGAAGATGTGCTGGTAGCAGGAACACACAAGATCCCCTGTGCAAATTTTGCTAGTTTTGGCCAGCAATTTTGCTTATTTTTACAAAATGAGAAAACATCTCCACGCCCTCAAACCAAGAACAGATAACCTTGACAGTGGGATCTCGATGAAGAGATAATAGTTACTGTGGATGGACAGAAGGATGGGCAATTTGGCCTTTATCTGTTATCATGCTTCTATGTTTCTAATAAATTTAAGAAACTAACAGCTTGAACATTTATGGAGCTTAACCATTCCTCCCTTGTAATCCAACATACAGATCCTCCTTAATCCAATAATTTTATTGACAGTGAAAATCTTGGCTAAGGAGCTAACTATTAAGTTTGAGTCAAAAAGCAGGTGTATCAAATAAATAGCTGGTCGGGAGGTTCAGCATACCATCCCTATCTACTGGAAAATATATTATCGAGGTAAGAACCTAATCTCTCTTTCCGGTGCAACAGGGATGGTATGCTAAACCATAGGGACATACCTAAACAGTTCCAAACTCTAGGGTGGGATAGATGAGCCTCCTCATAGTGATGAGGACCCAAAAGTGGCATCCTCCGGTGCTGCTATGTCCACCCTGTAAAATTTTGCAAAAGTATGAAGGGAGGACCAGTTTGCCGATCTACAAATTTCCTCAGGTGGAATTGCCCAAGCTTCCGCCAAGAGGCCACTCCTCTCATCGACACTCCAGCATCCGGAGGGACCCAGGGGATGGTCAAGGTCTGTACACAAAAGGCAGAGGGCGACATGGATCAGAAGGCAGAGGTCTCAGTGCAGACCGAGACCTTCCCCCCCCTCCCAAAGTGCACTACAGTCTCTACACAGACAGAGGAGCTAGGAAACTTAGGCGAGGATATCTTGCAGGAACTACTGAGCCTCAGGGAGGAGGTAAAGCGCCTGAGGAGTATCAGGGATGACGAGGCCTTCATCGACGACGCCATCCTGGAACTGTCACACATCACAGAGAGAACCCACGACAGGTCCACCCTCGACATGCCCAAACCTATAGCACTAAACACAACGATTGGAGTAAAGGAGATGATTGGAAATGCTGGCCCCTGGCAACTAGTAACAACCTCTACGGGCAAGCGAAGTAAACCCACCTCATTCTCACTCTCTTCTTCTTCTTCTTTTTCTCTTCAACAGGATAGCCATTCATCAATACCACAGCTAACTCTCAGAAATAGATTTCAGATCTTACAGGATGGAACCACCGAGGAAATAGCAGAAGGGACTCATGAGGATACCCAGCTCACAACGTCAAATCCAGAGCACGCAGACCGGCCCCCTCAGAAGGAACGAAGAGTGGTAATCATTGGTGACTCCATGCTAAGGGGCACCGAGAGACCAATTTGCAGGCCTAATTTGCAGTCAAGAGAGGTCTGCTGTCTCCCTGGAGCCAGGATCCAGGATATTACCATTAGCCTAGACAAAATTCTAAAACCTAAATGATCATTTTCCCATGTTTCTCATCCATGTAGGCACAAACGATACTGCTAGGAATGCCACAGAGAACATCCCCAGAGATTTTGGAGCACTGGGAAAGAAGTTGAAGCAGATAGGAGCACAGGTGGTCTTTTCATCAATTCTTCCAGTAAGAAACAAAGGCAGAGCTAGAGAAGAGCGTATTAAACGGACTAACGAATGGCTCTGAGAATAGTGCATAGAAATGAACTTTGGATTCCTAAACCACGGCGAGACGCTCCAGGGACTACAAGGACCAGACGGACTCCACATAACCAGAAGAGGTAGAAATGTATTTGGACATCGATTGGCCCGCCTACTCCATAGGGCTTTAAACTAGGTAAGTTGGGGGAGGGTACATACTTATATCCCAGAGCAGTAAGAAACCATCCTGAGGAGGCAAGTCGCACTCACACTACCAAGTCTAAGGTAAGTACCAATGATATCCACAATAATTCAGGGAGAAATATCACTGATAATTTAGGAGCCAAACTAGCTCGTAAAGGAATCTCTTCACAGATATGGAGGGCTATGTATGTTAATGCACACAGCTTGGGCAATAAAATTCTAGCATTAGAGACTGAGATAACAAACGCCGATCTTGACGTGATAGCAATATCGGAAACCTGGTTCACGGAATCGCATGGGTGGGTTATGGTTATACCAGGGTACAACCTACTTCGTTGCGACCGAGAGGGTAAATTGGGAGGAAGAGTAGCACTATACACTAAGGCAGGGGTGTCCAATGTCGGTCCTCGAGGGCTGCAATCCAGTCGGGTTTTCAGGATTTCCCCAATGAATATGCATGAGATCTATTAGCATACAATGAAAGCAGTGCATGCAAATAGACCTCATGAATATTCATTGGGGAAATCCTGAAAATCCGACTGGACTGCGGCCCTCGAGGACCGACATTGGACACCCCTGCACTAAGGAAAGCATCAAAACCACCAGAATCACAGATGTTAGATACACCGGGGAATCCCTCTGGGTGAACCTGACCAGAGGGAATGAAAAATGCCTATACCTTGGGGTGATATATAGACCTCCCAGGCAACAGGAGGACAAAGACATGGAATTAATCGAGGACATAGAGAACATCACACTGCGCAGGGACACAGTAATGCTAGGAGACTTCAACATGCCAGATGCAGATTGGAACACACTCTCCGCGACTACGGGTAGCAGCAAAAGAATATTAACCTCCATAAAGGGTGCACGTCTCAAGCAATTGGTATTGGAGCCCACCAGGGACCAGGCATTACTAGACCTAGTTCTCACCAACGGAGATAGCGTCACGGAAGTCTCAGTAGGAGACACACTGG
The DNA here is from genome assembly GCF_902459505.1 of Geotrypetes seraphini. Classification (NCBI taxonomy): domain Eukaryota; kingdom Metazoa; phylum Chordata; class Amphibia; order Gymnophiona; family Dermophiidae; genus Geotrypetes; species Geotrypetes seraphini. The sequence continues at coordinate 26,147,764 of NC_047085.1, read as the reverse complement.
CCTCCAGCGACCATAATATGGTATGGCTCAACCTCAAGAAAGGTTTCCCTAAGACAAACACAGCAACAAGGGTTCTCAACTTTAGAGGCACAGACTTCAACCGCATGGGAGATTTTGTCCATCAGGAGCTACATAAACAAGCAATATCTGACAATGTGGAGGATATGTGGTCGTCTCTGAAGTCCATCCTACACGAAGCAACAGACCGATACATAAAGACAGTAAGTAAACGCAGGAGAAACAAAAGATCCCAATGGTTCAGTAAAGAAATTTCAGACCTAGTTAAACAGAAAAAAGACGCATTTATCACCTACAAACATTTAGGCAGAGAGCGGGCGAAAGAGGACTATCTAGACAGATCTAAAGCTGTCAAAACAGCAGTCAGAGAAGCCAAACTCCGAATGGAGGAAGAGCTAGCACGGAAAATTAAGAAAGGGGATAAATCTTTCTTCAGCTATATTAGTGACAGGAAAAGAAACAAAGATGGGATAGTACGCCTGAAGCAATCGGACGGTAACTTTGCGGAATCAGATTCTGAGAAGGCAGAACTACTAAACAAATACTTCTGTTCAGTGTTCACCTACGAAGCGCCGGGAGCTGGTCCACAGCTGCAGACGGGAGATAACCAGAAAGACCTGTTTCAAGATTTCGAATTTACGCCCAGTAGCGTCTATGACGAACTATCAAGACTCAAAGTAAACAAAGCCATGGGACCAGATAACCTACACCCCAGAATGCTCAGGAAGTTAAGGGAAGTCCTGGCAGAACCATTATCTGTTCTTTTCAATCTTTCCCTAAGCACAGGAAGGGTCCCATTGGACTGGAAAACCGCCAACGTAATCCCACTCCACAAAAAGGGCTGCAGGACAGAGACAGCAAACTACAGACCAGTGAGTCTCACGTCTATAGTGTGTAAACTCATGGAAACACTGATCAAACAGAATCTTGACACAATCCTAGATGAAGAAAAACTGCGTGATCCATACCAAGACGGGTTCACCCAGGGTAGATCCTGCCAATCTAATCTGATTAGCTTTTTTGACTGGGTTACTAGACACCTGGACGCCGGAGAGTCACTGGACGTGGTATATTTGGACTTCAGTAAAGCATTTGATAGCGTCCCTCATCGAAGATTACTGAACAAGCTAAAATCGATAGGATTAGGAGACACTCTAACTACATGGGTTGGGGATTGGCTGAGCAGTAGACTTCAGAAGGTGGTGGTGAACGGTACCCCATCTGAAGCATCGGACGTGATCAGTGGAGTGCCGCAGGGCTCTGTCCTGGGCCCGATTCTATTTAACTTATTCATAAGAGATATGACGCAAGGACTTAGAGGAAGGGTATCACTGTTCGCCGACGACGCCAAACTTTGCAACATAGTAGGCAAAAGCTTATTACCTGATAATATGACACACGACCTACTGTTGCTGGAACAATGGTCAACTACTTGGCAGCTAGGCTTCAATGCTAAAAAATGCAAGATAATGCACCTGGGTAAGAGAAACCCGCGTAGAACTTATGTACTAAATGGTGAGACCTTGGTTAGGACCACGGCGGAACGCGACCTAGGGGTGATCATTAGTGAGGACATGAAGGTTGCCAATCAAGTGGAGAAGGCTTCCTCCAGGGCAAGACAAATGATGGGGTGTATCCGCAGAGGTTTCGTCAGCAGGAGACCTGAAGTTATGATGCCGTTGTACAGAGCCATGGTGAGGCCTCACTTAGAGTACTGTGTTCAGTTTTGGAGACCACACTACCGAAAGGACGTGCTGAGGATCGAGTCAGTTCAGCGAACGGCCACCAGGATGATCTTGGGGCTCAAGGATCTCACGTATGAAGAAAGATTTAAAAAATTGCGGCTGTACTCACTTGAGGAAAGAAGAGAACGGGGAGATATGATTGAAACATATAAGTACATCACGGGACGCATTAAGTCAGAAGATGATATCTTCTGGCTCATGGGACCCTCGACCACCAGAGGGCATCCGCTGAAAATCAGGGGAGGGAAGTTTCATGGCGACTCCAGAAAGTACTTCTTCACCAAAAGAGTAGTGGATCATTGGAACAGACTCCCACTCCAGGTGATAAAGGCCAGCAGCGTGACGGATTTTAAGAGAAAATGGGATACTCACGTGGGATCTTTAAGGGAGTAAATTCAGGGGAGGGGATACTTGGAATGGGCAGACTTGGTGGGCTATAGCCCTTTTCTGCTGCTTTTTTCTATGTTTCTAATGCACCTTTAATGAGATATGCAGAATATGTAGAGGCTATTCTTCTATGAATTCATCTAGGATTGGTGGATTTGGAAGTGGGTCTGCCTCATCTAACCTGATTGTTTAACATGAAAAGATGATCCAAGAGATGAAACCATTTAGTGACGTCCAGGTAACACAAGAGAACTCTCTTGACATCCAAAACCTTTAAGGCCTTGTCTTTCTAAAGGCTGGCAGTCTAACCATTTGATTGACATGAAACATGGAGACAACGTTTGGTAAGAGGGAGAGACAATACGCATGGTCACTTCCACTTCTGTGATTCTGACAAATGGCTCTCTGCATGACACAGCCTGCAATTCTGATACTCCTCTTGCAGAAGTAATTGCTACCAGGAAGACTACTCTGACCAATAGATCAATGAGAGAGACTTCTTATACTAAGTTAAGATTCCAGGATGGAAACAGATCTTGGATCAGCAGCCTTAGTATCAGGACACCTTTGAAAAACCTAACTATGTCTGGATGGACTGCTAGCGAAGCTCTCTTCTCTTGGCCCTGGAAGCATGAGAACCCTGAAACTTGCACTTTAACAGATGTCACTTCTAATCTCTTGTCAAGGCCCTCTTGGAGGAAAGCTAGTACAGATGATCTCCCACTCTTTAGCATACACTGAAACCATTCTTGGCTTTTTGGCTCTAAGGAGAATTGTAATTACTACTTCTGAATATCCTTTTTGTTCTAGCGCTGCACGCTCAAGAGCCATGCCGTAAAACCAAAGTGTCCCGGATATTCTAGGGCAGGGGTAGGCAATTCCGGTCCTCGAGAGCCGGAGCCAAGTCAGGTTTTTAGGATATCCACAATGAATATGTATGAGATGGATTTGCATGCACTGCCTCCTTGAGATGCAAATCTATCTCATGCATATTTATTGTGGATATCCTGAAAACCTGACCTGGGTCCAGCTCTCGAGGACCAGAATTGCCTACCTCTGTTCTAGGGCAATCGGTTCTTGTGAAAGCAAGTCTGGATGTACCTGGAATCTGAGACCTGGCTCTTCTGGAGCGTATAAGATCCACATACCACGCAGTGGCATTACCTAGCATATGTGACATCCGGGGCCTATCATTTTTTGACCCCCCCCCCCATCTATATGAAAAATATGATTTTTAGTAACAATCCACATATCGCACAACAAGAGTGTACCTAGGAAAAGACAGCATCTTAAACACTGCAGTAAGCACTAGAACACCAACACATACATCGTAAAAATAAAGCCAGATCCCGCACAGTCAATTGATCCTGCAGTCAATGCCAACTGAAAACTATATCCTTTTCATACACACAGAACAGATTTACACCCTCGCCCAACATGGAATAATCACAAACTAAAAATAGAAATATGTAGACAAAACTTAAAATGAACTGCCAAGAAACCAGACTCTGCATAAAATGCAATACTACAACACCAGAAAAACAGTGACACATGTCCCCTAATACTATGCAAAATATAGACAGTAGATGTAAATTTGAAAAAACTGATACATAACAATCACCACTTTACAAATTAACAAATAAAAATAAAACAAATAATGAGAAATAAGAAAATACCATTTTATTGGACTAATCCATTTTTCGATTTGCTTTCAGAGGCCAAATCTTTCTTCAGAACAGTACAGTATACTGCTGTTATGGAATCCTGTCCTGACCTGAGGAAAGGGGTTTAGTCCAAAAAATTGCCTTATTTCCATTTCCTATTTATAAACTTTTATCAATACAGTTACAATACTACTTGATTCTAAGTAAAGCAACAAAAAAATCTTTCTACCTTTTGTCGTTTCTGCTTTAATCATCTTCTCTTTGCTCTCTTCTTTCTATACAGCATTTGTCCTCTCTCCCTTCCATGCAACTTCTGCCCTCTCTTTGCCTCTTCCACCCAGCTTCTGCCCTCTCTCTCTACCCCTTCCATCTACTGTCCACCCTCTCTCTTCCATATGGCATCTTCCCTCTTTCTATGTCCCTTCAATAAACTGTATATCCTGTGTCCCTTCTCTCCTTTGCACATGATTCATTTCAGCTTCACACCCTCTCCATTTTTCTGTCTCCACCGCCTCCCCTATGCTTTGGCATCTCTCTCTTCTCCTTTCCTTCCTTCCTTCCCACTCCATACCATGGGCTGGTATCTCTATCTCCTTCCCTGCCCTCCCTCCATGCCATGGCATCTCTTCCTCCCCCTCCATGTTCTGGTATCTCCTTTCCTTTTTTCCCCTTCCCTCCCACCCATGGACTTGGCATGTCTGGTTCCTCTCCCTTATCTTTCTTCTCCCTCCTTCCCAATTGGGTGCTGCTGCAGCATTTCTCTCCCCCCCTTCCCTGTGCAGCAGCAGCATTTCTCTCCCCCCTTCCCTGTGCAGCATTTTACCCTCCCTTCCCTGTGCAGCAGCATTTCTCTCCCCCCTTCCCTGTGCAGCATTTTACCCTCCCTTCCCTGTGCAGCAGAAGCATTTCTCCCCCACTTGCCTGTGCAGCATTTCTCCACCTACTCCCCTTGCCTGTGCAGCAACACTATTTCCTTGCCCAGCATTTCTGGCTGGTTCCCCTGCTCAAAGCCGCGGGCATGTACACCTCACGCGATCCGCGGCTGCGTCGTAAGCCTTCTCTCTGACGTCATGACATCAGAGGGAACGCTTCCAACGCAACCGTGGATCGCGCGAGGAGCCAACGCCAGCGGCTTCGAGCAGGGGAGCCAGCCAGAAGCAGGAGTGAGTACCCGCGGACACCCATTTACTGTCACTGCTGCTGGTTAAGGAAAGCAGCAGTGGCCGGCTGTGCACCCCCTTGGGGCATGCACCCGGGGCGGACCGCCCCCCTCCCCCCCCCCCCTTGGTACGCCACTGGTACCACGGATGCCTGGGCCAATCTACTAGAACTACTAGTGCTACTAGAACTACTGTTCCAGAGTGATTTGATATTCAGTGGATCACCCTACCTATCATGTGCTAGGGTAGGAACATGTACATTAGCCCGATCTCTGGCCATGGTTGAACCCTACACTTCCAGGTTTGGAAAAAGTAAATTTGATCATCTGTTTCCTTTGCTTCTAAATCTTTACTGGCTTCCGGTCCATCTCAGAATCCACTTTAAATGCGCATGTATTACTTTTAAAATTCTATTTTGTGAATCTTTGCATTGGTACGGTATGCATGTTTCTTGCCTTGTTAACATTTATTGTACTTCATATACTACACTCAATAAAAAAAATTTGAACTAAAAAAAAAAATAAAATTCTATATGGTAGTTTTACCCTCTTGTTCCTTTATTATGTAATGTTTATAGATTCTCCCATTAAAGAGGTACCCAACAATTCAAACTCTCCTTTCCTTCAGTAACGGGAATCAAAGGAACCAAGAAACTCAATCAATCTTTTGTTTTCAAATTAACTCAACTATGGAATGAAATTCCTCTTATCCTAAGGAGCCAGGGTTCTTTTTGACTTTTTCACTAGTCTTGTGTTTTTTTCTGTTGATGGGGACTGGTTTTGGAGAGGGAACATAGGGCTTCAGTCTCCCTCTCCCTAGCCTGCTAGATTTGTATTTTGTATCTTTTCTCTATCTTCTATATGTGCCATGATTGCTTGTTCTGTATGTTCTTTTTTCTGACCAATAAAACTATTTCAAACAAACAAACAAAAAAAACCCAATTTTATTTGTTAAACACTTTGGAAACCATTCGCATTAATATTCTTTGATGTTATTTCTCTTTTTTGTATTTCTTTTAGCTACTGTTAACCGGTTCGAGCTCCACTGTTGCAGCGCCAGACAAATGGTTCATAGTTCCACCCTGTTAATAGAACACTTCTGTGGAGCCCATTGTCCTTGTACTGGGTGACCATTGCAATGAGCCCCCTAGCCAAACAAGCTGGAATCCATCGTGAGGATGACCCAGGAATTGTTCTGGAATGGGATTCCCTTCAAGATACTGAGGGCGGAGCCACCAACTCATACTGTTTCGGGTTGTCACTGTCCAAGGAAGTTAAACTTGCATGGCGTATTTCAAAGGTGAACAGCGAGACAACACGTCCTGGTGGGGACACATATGCGCTTTTGCCCAAGACATCACTTCTATTATGGCCACCATTGAACCAAGCACCTGAAGGTAATGCCATGCAGCAGCACAAGCTTGGTCAACTGGGTTGTAATTTGACCAAAAAGCTTCTGTTTGGATGCTTCTGGAAGAAAGACTCATCATTCTGCAGTGTTGAATAAGAACTCCAGAAATTTCAGGGACTGTGTTAGAATCAGGTAGCTCTTTCGGAAGTTCACAACCCAGTACAGACTCTGCAATATCTCCTCAACTGCCATTACTGCTTTTTCTCCTTCCGTTCGGGATGGCATTCTGATGAGTCAATTGTTCAAGTATGGATGCACTTGCCGACCTGCTCTGCGAAGATGAATAGCCACTACCATCATAACTTTGGTGAAAGTTTGGGGCACGATTGCCAGCCCAAAGGGGAGCGCTGAAAACTGGTAGTGATTCTCTAACACATGAAATCTCAGGAACTTTCTGTGCTTTAGAAAGATTGTAATGTCAAAGCAAGCTTCAATCAAATTCAGGGCATCCAGAAATTCTCTTGTCTCTACCATTGCAATGACAGGTCTCCATTCGGAACAGAGGAACTCTCAGGGCTATATTGACATGTTTGAGATCTAGGATGGATCTCCACTCCTTTAAGCCTTTCTTTGGTATGACACAGAATATCAAGTATCTGCCAGAATCCGAATCTTCTGAAGGAACTGGTTCTATGGCTAAAATATCTAGCCACTTTCATAACGCTGCCTGGACTTTTTCTGCCTTCTCTGGGCAGCAAATCCATGAACCAGTCATAGAGAGAGTGTACAAACTAACTTGTAATCCTCTTTCATAATATCCAGGACCCAGTGGTCGGTTGTTATTTGTTTCCAGACCTCCACATAGTCTGAGAGCTGATCTTCAGAGGAGCTGCTGGAAAGGAGGCATCATTGTGGCTTTTTGGCTGGGTCTGGTACTACACAGCAGGAAGCAGAACCTGGGGTCCTCAGGTTCCTGGAGAATTTCTGTCTGAAACCTTGAAAGGGTCTCTGGTTAGAGGCTCTTTTTGAGTACTGGTGAGAGTTCCATGAACCACAAAAGGACCCCCATCTCTAGCCTCTGGCTGCTCGTGGTCATAAGATCATCAAGGTCCTTCCTCCTGAATGGAAGCCTGCTCTGTGTCTATGGCTGATATCACCTCCTGATCCTCCATAGGAGAGGCTGCTTCTCTAGCAGGGAAGCCTCATTTTTGGCCAATAAAGGGATTAAATCTGACCCCTCTTCCTCCAAGTCCCCTTCTGATGGCCCTTTGGAGTCAAGCATTACCTCCACTCTCAGTGAGGACATGCTCTGAGTATCCAGAGGGACCTGTACACTGGTCCACATGCCAGCAGATCTGACCAGCTGAGTTCTACCCTGTATGTAGGCCTGCTAGAGGAGATTAATGGACTCTGGAGTAAAGTAGGCAACTCTTCTGCCCCCTTAGTATAAAGTAAGTGTCTTTTCTTGGGCTGTGAAGCATCTGCACCCTTACTGTGTACAGGATCGGTGTCCATGGGCTCTAGGAGGTGTTTAATTTCCCCTGGTGGGACCATTTGTCATTCTACAATTTTAGAAAACTGCAGAGGGGCTAAACCCAAAGCTCCTGCCCCTCCATCCTGTGATATGCAGCACATGGCACAAGGGTGCTCTTTGGTGACCCATCCAGCACAATAAGGCATGTTTTAGGGGTATTAGGGTCTGAGGATGCCATCTCTGGCAGTTTTGAGTCAAAACAAGGGGTTTGGGGGACATTGAAGAATTTAGACTGCAGAATTTTGATGCCAAGAAACAGCTTCCAAACACTTCAGGACTGGCCAAAAATATTAAAAAATTGGATTTCAGAGGAGGGGGACCAAAACACTAAGTGCAGAAATAGAAAAACACACTTTTGAAGATTGCAACCCCCCTCCTCCCACCACCATGCCATGATTTTCCCTACAGGCTGTCACAGCCTTACTTGCAGATTGTGTGCTGAGGAAATGGTCCTGCACCCTGCTTCAGCTCCTTTAAAGTGTAGCTGGATCTGGATAGGTTCTCTTCCTCAAGCCGCTGGTCAGCTCTCACACCAAGATCTTTGGGATGCTAGTCAGATCTTAGTCGTACTGATTCTCTACTCCCCCTAGACTGCAGCGCATGATGTGGAAAAAAAGGGGTAGGCAAAGTTGAAGCCAGAACCCTGATTGCCCCAAAGGACCACTATCGATATCTAACAACCTGTGCTCAAGTTCCTGACCAAGTCAAGGAAGTAAGCAAGCACTGGGGGCCTAGAACCCTGAGCCCCACAAAAGATACACCTGACAGTTGTGGACTTATCCAACATATAACTGGCTAACACTCTTAATCCCTTGGGAAGAATGCTTGAACTGAAAAACTACAATGATTACTGAAACTCTTTAAATAATGGACATCAGTATGAGCCCTTAGTGGACAAATGAGGGAATGTGGGCTTGGGTAGTAACTCATAGGTAACTAGCACCAGACATAAGTCTAAATGAGAACTGCCCCATACATCATTTAGTCCTTTTTGGTATTATCAATCTAATCATCATTCCATTTAAAATATAATCAAACATTCACACCAAGGAAAAAAATACAAGATCAATAAATACACTCCCAAGACCCATCACAAAATCACAGTATAACAATTTTTTAAAAAAAATATTGCGGTGCAAAGTGCTCACAAGAAATTCATACCATGGTGACAAAAAATATATATGCTGATGTTAAAAAGAGAGGGTGAAGTAGTAAAAAAGTTTATCCTAAACCCTCACATTAAGCAAATTTATACAACATTCATAGAGAAGTGAATAAATAAATATACCCAACCACAGTTCATAAATAGTTCATAAATAGAATTAAAGAAAATGCATGTCCTATGTAAAGTTCACTAAGAAAAATTCATCCACAATTATGATTCACTGAAAAGTACTTAGCTAAAGTTTGTTGAAAACATCTATTGCCACACAAAATGTTGATCACCACTCGACAGAGCTCCGTTTCACCACCTTCTTCAGAAGCGGAGATTACCAACGATAATTTAGCACGGTGACAGAGGCTGATAAGACCTGTCTGTCCAAACTTCCACGGCGTGTAAAAATCAAACCGCTGGAGAGAATAGGAAATAAAGATGGTGTCTCAGGAAATAAAGAACGCCTAGGAGATCCCGCGAGAGCAGCGTACCTATGAGTTACTACCCGAGCCCACATTTCCTCGTTTGTCCACTAAGGGCTCATACTGATGTCCATTATGTAAAGAGTTTCAGTAATCATTGTAGTTTTTCAGTTCAAGCATTCTCCCCAAGGGATTAAGAATGTTAGCCAATTATATGTTGGATTTATGACTGGACTTATTGGCTTCAATATTGTCCAAAGGGTTATATTTTTTGAGCTGTAGACTTAAACATCTGCTCCTCTCTGAGCAGGCAGATTAGCCCATTTGAACCAGGATCTCTGACACTTCACAAAAAAATATGTGAAAAAGCTGACAAACTTAAAACCAATAAATAAATAAACAGAGCAGATCATATCAGAAAGACACCTTTATGTTCGCCTAAAAAGGAAGAAATGAAGGAGGCAGCAGAGACTGTGAAGAAGAAGGAGTTGAAAAGTTGTGACTTGACATTTCTGCAGTAGGCTAGAAAGCACAGATGGATAACCCTATGATTCAGCATACCATTCCTACTGCACTGGAAAGAACCATTTATGAACTAATGACAAGGTATGATATGAGGCTTTCTTTTACACTAGAATATGCAAAATTTATCCAGTAAAAGTAAATTCAGTTGTTTGTTTTCTACAATTTCTAAAATATCTTTATACTTTGGAAGAAAGGTGGGAGAGTGGACATATGATACAGACATTGAAATAGCTACGTGGCATAAATGCACATGAGGCAAGTCTCTTTCATTTGAAAGGAAGCTCCATAATGAGAAGTGTGAAAAGCTCAGGAGTAATCTAAGGAAATACGTTTTTATAGAAAGGGTGGTAGATGTGTGGAATAGTCTCCTGAAAGTGGTGATAGAGACTAAGACTGTCTGAATTCAAGAAATCATGGGACAGGCACATGAGATCTCTTAGGGAGAGGAGGATATAGTGGATGCTGTGGATGGGCAGACTGGATAGGCCATTTGGCCTTTATCTGCCATTATGTTTCTATGTTTTTCAATGCGAGTTTTCATCTTTACACTATGTGGTTTTAGAACAACTCGACCCTTCAAAGTGCCAGGTGATGCCAGCGAAAACAAAAGCTGGTTTATCGATTTCAACACAGTAATTCTTCTGGTTTGAATATATCACTAGAATGGAAAGCCTTTTTTATGACTAGCTAATATGTGGGGGTTTCCCTCAGACAAGATGAGCAGTGATGTCACCACGTTAGGTACTGTAGTATTGGAAGACCTTTGCCAGTTGAAAAGTTGGCATATTTTGGTTGCTGTTAATTTAAAGAGAAATTTGAAGAGCCTGAGATTTGAAAAAATTACAGTCTTTCTCTGAAGCAGCAGCAGTGGGCCGCGAAATGGGATCCATCGGGAGTTGGAGAGAGTTGTAGGGCAGTGTTTCTCGACCCCAGGGGGTACGCGGGCCACGCCACCACCAGGAATCTATCCCTGCCTCCCCCTCCCCCGCCCACTGAAGCCGCTACTGTCAGGATGGCTCCCAGCTGCCCTCTGCATTCCTTCCTGCACAACCCTCCTTCTCCAAAGCCGACACCCTCCATCCCTCCCCCAGCAGAAACTCCATAGAAGTGATTGGCCATGGCCGCAGGCAGCGCCGGCCCACGAGACTTCCCCCCAACGTCAATTCTGATGTCGGAGAGAAAGTCCTGGGCCAGCCAAGCAGCGATTGGCTGGCCCAGAACTTTCTCTCCAATGTCAGAATTGATGTCAGGGATGGGGAGAGTCTCGTGGGCCAGCTGTTGCATGCGACCATGGCCAGTCTCTGCTATGGAGTTACTGCTGGGGGAGGGATGGAGGGTGTCAGCTCTGGGGGTGCAGGGTTTTGCAGTGGGTGTAACGACGGCAGCAGGGAGGCATCCTGACGGCAGCAGCTTCAGCGGGGGAAGGCAGGCTGGGATTCTCAGCGAGAGGTTTCTGTGGACAGGTTGGCTTCAGGTGGGGGTGAGGGTGTGCAGTGGGCATGAAGACGGAGGCATCCTGACGACGGCAGCTTCAGCGGGGGGGGGGGGCAGGCAGGGAGGGGGTGGGACAAAGGCTGGAAGGCAGTGAGGGGCATGAACTTGGGACATAGGAGGGAGGGAATAGAAAGGGACAATTGTTGGGCCTCAATGTGTGAGTGAGAGGAAAATTGGGCATAGTGATGGAAGGAAAGAAAGCACTTCCTCTGATGTCACTTCCTAGGAGTGGTCCAAGAAGTGAAGTCAGAGGAAGAGCCGACACTGGTGCGAGCATAAGAGGTTGTAGTTGCTGCTCACGCCGTGAATGTTAAAGAGGTAAGGGGTGCTCGCGGGACAGAGGATGATGGGTGCCAGTGCCCCCAACAAGACAGCACCTGGCGTGGTCTGCTACCCCCCCCCCCTTTACTATGCCACTGCAGACTATAAACCTCCAGGCATTATAGAAAATTCACTTCTAGCAGGCACACTAGGAAACTACTATTTATCTTCTCCTTTACAAAAAAATGAAAAGGTACACATTTTTGGATGTGGACATTTCCATGCTATTGGTGCTGGTCCAAGCAACCTAATTTATAAAGATGTTTAAGCACAATTGCTGTCCTTATAAAACAGGCTTAATATAGGCATCTTTCTGGAGTTCTCACACAGCTGCCCTTTTACAAAATTATCTCTAATAAGGATAGATCTCTTAAATATTTATAGTGCATTTTTGAAATATAAAGGTGTACCTGTAATTCAGTGCAAAGCTGAGACAGGATATCTTCAACAGCAAGGCTGTCTACATAAAAGAAATATATATATATAAAGAAATATGAATGCATAGAAAGTGAAGTTGCTTACCTGTAAAGAAAGGTTAGGTTCTTACCTTGGTAAACTTATTTTTTATAGATGTGTCTAGTGGTCCTGAATGCTAGGGTTTTGCAACTGAATGCACAAGTTGCTTGCAGAATGCTGTCAATCATATATTACTCTGCCCCCTTCCCAGGGAGCTGTTCCTGTTCCTTTAGTTTCTACAAAAGCAATAAAGTAGCACTGGTATGGAGAATTTGAGCTACCATGAACGCCTCAGAAAACTGAGACTGTTCACCCTCGAAAAGAGAAGATTGAGAGGGGATTTGATAGACTTTTAAAATATTAAAAGGATTTGACATAATAGACCAGGAAGAAGCATTACTGACATTTTCAGATGTGACACGGACAAGAGGTCACAGCCTGAAACTGTGTGGCAGCAGATTCAGGACAAATGTCGGGAAGTTCCGTTTCACACAGCGAGTGGTGAGCGCTTGGAATGCTCTCCCAGAGGAGCTTGTCGCAGAGACCAGTGTTCAGGGTTTCAAGCGCAAGTTGGATGCACACCTTCTTGCAAATCATATCGGGGGATACAGGAAATCCGGGTCTCCAACAGGGAGCACCTAACTGGGCCTCCGCGTGTGCGGATCGCTGGACTAGATGGACCTAGGTCTGATCTGGTGAGGGCGTTTATGTTCACTGTAATGAAGACAACCAGAAAGAGGGAAAACGGGGAAAATCCCTGACACTACACTACTGTTCTGCAGCAGCGGCAGTTAAAAAAGCAAACAAGATGTTAAGAATTATTTTTAAAAAGGGATGGTTAACAAGACTAAGAATGTTATAATGCCTCTGTATCGCTCCATGGTGCGACCTCACCTGGAGTATTGCATTCAATTCTGGTCTCCTTATCTCAAAAGAGATATAACGGCACTAGGAAAGGTTCAAAGAAGAGTGACCAAGATGATAAAGGGGATAGAACTCCTCAGGTTAGGGCTCTTCAGCTTGGAAAAGAGACGGCTGAGGGGAGATATGATTGAAGTCTACAAAATTCTGAATGGAGTAGAATGAGTACAAGTGGATCGATTTTCATTCCATCAAAAATTACAAAGACTAAAGGACACCCAATGAAGTTACAAGGAGATACTTTTTAAACCAATAAGAGGAAATATTTTTTCACTCAAGAGAATAGTTCAGCTCTGGAATACGTTTCCAGAGGTTGTGGTAAGAGCAAATAGCATTGCTGGTTTTAAGAAGGGTTTGGACAATTTCCTGGAGGAAAAGTCCATAGTCTGTTATTTGAGAAAGACAAGGGGGAAGCCACTGCTTGCCCTGGATCGGTAGCATGGAATGTTGCTACTCTTTGGGTTTTGGCCAGGTACTAATGACCTGGATTGGCCACCATGAGAATGGGCTACTGTGTTTGATGAACTATTGGTTTTAGTTTAGTTTTAGTTTATTCAAAATTTGTTATACCGCTTATTGTACTATTCTTATGTTCTTATCCCCGACACTACACTACTGTTCTGCCCTGTAAGAAACATTATCAATTAACATTATAACAATCAAGTAACTGCTGAAAACAGATACAAAAATATGTGCAACCAGCACTAATTTTATATAGAGCTGGTAGCTACTCATATGTCTTGATATCCAGCAGAGACTTAAATCAGACTTACTGTACATATTGGGGTGTTTTCCTTTTATTTTTTTTTCCTATCAGCTCATCTGAGAGAGAGAGCATTTTCCAAATCCAGACTGATCCTAAGGCAGGTGAAGCCCATTGATAAGGCAGGGCTTCAGGACCACTGGACACATCTACAAGAAAGAAGAATACCAAGTTTAAGAACCTAACCTTTCTTTCTAGTGCAATGTGTCTAGGATCCTGAATGCTAGCCAAAGCAATAACAAATAAAAATACCTCTCAAAAACAGTTTCTTACTGTATCATTACTCAAAGTCACCTCTCTTACTGTGAAGGGGAAATAACTCCCTCCAATATAAGTATCTCTATAAATCTCTTTTAAGGAGGAAAAGCCTCAGATCCCCTTAAGCCGCTAGTTACATACTTGCAGGCAATACTGGATAGGGAACAGAAGCAATATCTTTAAGTCACAGGATGTGAGACATTGGGTAAAGCTTTATACAGCACACATATAAAGCACAGTTACTTACCGGAACAGGTGTTATCCAGGGACAGCAGGCAGATATTCTTGACTGATGGGTGACGGCACTGACGGAGCCCCGGTACGGACAATTTTAGAGTGATTGCACTCTAAGAACTTGGAAAGTTCTAGCAGCCGCACCGCGCATGCGCGAGTGCCTTCCCGCCCGACAGAGGCGCGCGGTCCCAAGTTAGGATAAGCCAGCTAAGAAGCCAACCCGGGGAGGTGGGTGGGACGCAAGAATATCTGCCTGCTGTCCCTAGATAACACCTGTTACGGTAAGTAACTGTGCTTTATCCCAGGACAAGCAGGCAGCATATTCTTGACTGATGGGTGACCTCCAAGCTTACAAAAAGAGGGATGGAGGGAAGGTTGGCCATTAGGAAAATAAATGTTGCAAAACAGACTGGCCGAAGTGTCCATCCATCTGGAGAAAGCATCCAGACAATAATGAGATGTAAAAGTATGAACTGAGGACCAAGTAGCAGCCTTGCAGATTTCCTCAATAGGAGTGGAACGGAGGAAAGCTACAGATGCTGCCATAGCTCGAACTCTATGGGCCGTGACAGAACCTTCCAGTGTCAGTCCGGACTGAGCATAACAAAAAGAAATGCACGCTGCAAGCCAATTTGACAACGTACGTTTAGAAACGGGATGTCCCAATTTATTCGGATCAAAGGACAGAAAGAGTTGGTGAGTTGATCTGAGGGGCTTAGTACGCTCTAAATAGTAAGCTAAAGCTGTCTTACAGTCCAAAGTATGTAAAGCCTGTTCTCCAGGATGAGAATGAGGTTTCGGGAAGAATACAGGCAGGACAATCGATTGGTTGAGATGAAATTCAGAGACAACCTTAGGGAGAAACTTTGGATGTGTACGCAAAACCACCTTGTCATGATGAAAGACTGTAAAAGGTGGATCAGCAACTAATGCATGCAACTCACTGACCCTCCTGGCAGAGGTGAGGGCAATAAGGAAGACCACTTTCCAAGTGAGAAACTTGAAAGGAGCTGTAGCCAAAGGTTCAAACGGAGGCTTCATTAAGGCGAAAAGAATCACATTGAGATCCCAGACTACAGGAGGGGGCTTAAGAGGTGGTTTCACATTGAAAAGACCCCGCATGAATCTGGAAACCAAGGGATGAGCTGAGAGAAGTTTCCCATGAACAGGCTCATGAAAAGCAGCAATAGCACTGAGGTGGACTCTGATAGAAGTAGACTTGAGACCAGAGTCAGACAAGGAAAGAAGATAATCCAACAAGGTCTCCACTGCAAGCGAAGTGGGATCATGATGATGAAGAAGACACCAGGCAGAAAACCGGGACCACTTCTGTTGGTAGCATTGAAGAGTGGCCGATTTCCTGGAAGCATCCAGAATAGAACGAACGGGCTGAGACAGAAAAACATAAGCTGAGGTCAGCCCGAGAGATACCAAGCTGTCAGGTGCAGAGACTGTAGGTTGGGATGCAGAAGTGTCTGCTGATGCTGGGTAAGCAGAGAAGGAAACAGTGGAAGAAGAATGGGCTCCCTGGAACTGAGTTGAAGTAGAAGGGAGAACCAATGTTGCCTGGGCCACCGTGGAGCGATGAGAATCATGGTGGCTTGGTCCCTCTTGAGCTTGAACAAGGTTCGTAACATAAGAGGCAGAGGAGGGAACGCATACAGGAACAGATTGGACCAATCCAGGAGAAAAGCATCCGCTGCTAGACGGTGAGGAGAGAAGAGTCTGGAGCAGAAGTGGGGCAGCTGGTGATTGTGAGGAGCTGCAAAGAGGTCTATCTGAGGAGTGCCCCATTGAGCAAAAATGGACTGGAGAGTTAAGGGGTCTAGAGTCCATTCGTGAGGTTGGAGAATTCTGCTGAGATTGTCCGCTAAGGAATTCTGCTCTCCTTGAATGTAGATAGCCTTCAGGAATAATTGGTGATCTGTCGCCCAAGACCAAATCTTTTGGGCTTCCTGACACAAGAGGCGAGAGCCTGTCCCACCCTGTTTGTTGATGTAGTACATTGCAACTTGATTGTCTGTGCAAAGTAGTAGAACTTGAGGAAAGAGAAGATGTTGGAAAGCCTTGAGGGCATAAAACATTGCCCGAAGTTCCAGGAAATTGATGTGATGTTTCTTTTCCTGAGCTGTCCAAAGGCCCTGAGTTCGAAATTCGTTCAAGTGAGCCCCCCAGGCATAAGGGGAGGCGTCGGTGGTGATGACTAGTTGATGAGGAGGTAGATGGAACAGAAGACCTCTGGAGAGATTGGAAGATATCAACCACCATTGAAGAGATTGACGAAGAGATGATGTCACAAATATGTGTCGTGAGCAAGGATCCGTCGCTTGGGACCACTGGGTAGCTAGGGTCCATTGAGGAGTGCGCAGGTGAAGACTTGCGAAGGGGGTGACATGAACTGTCAAGGCCATGTGACCCAAGAGTATCATCATTTGCTTGGCAGAGATGGAGCGTTGTGGAAGCACCTGCTGGCATAGAGATTGAAGAGTCTGAAGACGGTTGGACGGCAGGAATGCTCTCATGAGGACTGTGTCCAAGACCGCTCCTATGAATTGAAGTCTCTGAGTAGGGATGAGATAAGATTTGGGTAGATTGATCTCGAACCCCAGTAGTCGTAGAAAAAGGATGGTCTGGTTGGTGGCAAGGAGCACTGCCTGAGAGGAAGTGGCTTTGATTAACCAGTCGTCCAGGTAAGGGAAGACCTGAAGATGATGAGAGCGTAGAAAAGCAGCCACCACAATTAGACATTTGGTGAACACTCTGGGAGAGGAGGCAAGCCCGAAGGGTAATACCTTGTACTGGTAATGACAGTGATTGATCATGAAGCGGAGGCACTGTCTGGAGGCTAGATTGACTGGTATGTGAGTGTATGCCTCTTTGAGATCGAGGAAGCATAGCCAGTCGCCCTGATTGAGAAGAGGGTAAAGAGTGGACAGAGAAAGCATTCTGAATTTTTCTTTGACCAAGCATTTGTTGAGATCGCGAAGATCTAAAATGGGTCTGAGATCTCCTGTTTTTTGGGGGACCAGAAAGTAACGGGAATAGAATCCCTGCCCCTTTTGATCTAGAGGAACTTCCTCTATGGCGTTAGAAGAAGGAGGGATTGATCTTCTTGTAGAAGAAGAGAGGACTGAGGAGTGTTCAAAGCAGACTCTCTTGGCAGACTTTGGGTAGGAAGAGTCTGAAAGTTGAGAGAGTAGTCGTGGCAGATGATGTTGAGGACCCACTGGTCCGAGGTGATGATCTCCCAACGGCTGAGGTACAGAGAAAGACGTCCTCCTATGGGTTTAGGAAGATGGGTGGATGGTAGAACACTGGCTATGCCCTGGAGAACGAAGTCAAAAGGGTTGCGTGGACTTCTGCTGTGGAGGAGGGGTTGCCGTTGTTGCTGGCGTTGACGCCTAGGCTGCTGAGGAACTGGTGTTAAGGGTCTAGCCACATAACGGCGTTGATAGGCTGATTGCTGGCGAAAAGGCCGGACAGGTGGAGTCTTCTTCTTGGTTTTAAGAAGAGTGTCCCAGCGAGTCTCATGTGCGGACAACTTTTGGGTGGTGGAGTCCATAGAGTCACCAAAAAGCTCATCTCCGAGACACGGGGCATTAGCTAGGCGATCCTGATGGTTAACATCAAGTTCTGATACTCTGAACCATGCCAGACGACGCATGGCAACAGACATGGCCGTGGCTCTGGAGGTTAGTTCAAATGTATCATATATAGAACGGACCATGAACTTCCGAAGCTGGAGCAGAGAGGAAGAACATTGGTGAAAAGCAGATCTTTTGCGGTCAGGTAGGTATTTTTCAAAAGAAGCCAGATTCTGAATGAGATGCTTCACATAAAAAGAGAAATGAAAAGCATAATTACTGGACCGGTTAGCTAACATAGCATTTTGGTATAACCTTTTACCAAATTTGTCCATGGCCTTCCCTTCTCTGCATGGAGGGACTGAGGCGTACATACTAGCTCCCGCAGACTTTTTTTAGAGTAGATTCCACCAATAGAGACTCGTGTGGAAGCTGAGGTTTATCGAATCCAGGTATGGGGACGACCTTGTATAAGGAGTCCAATTTACAAGGAACTCCTGGAATAGTCAAGGGAGTCTCAAGATTTTTATAAAAAGTCTCCCTCAAAATATCATGGAGGGGTAACTTGAGAAATTCCCTTGGAGGCTGGTCGAAGTCCAGTGCATCAAGGAACGCTTTTGATTTCTTGGACTCAGCCTCCAAGGGAATAGAAAGAGACTCACACATTTCTTTCAAGAAAGAGGTGAAAGAGGCAGTGTCTGGTTTAGAGGATGGATCTTGAACCAAAGGATCCTCTTCACTAGATGAACATTCACCCTCAGAGAGAAGAGGCTCTTCGGAGTCACCCAACAGATCAGGATCTCTGATTTGGAAACTTCGATCCCGAGACTCCGGTGTCGAGGGTTCAAGGTGTCGGGATTTACGTAGCGACTTACCCGACCTCAAAGAAGCGGTACCGGGAGAAGTTAAAGGCTATATCGGTGCCGAAGTTTGGACAGCCTGATGTAGAGCTCTCGGTTCCGGCGCCAGAACTGGCATGGACACCGAGGAAGCTGAATGGACCGGTACCAATAGAGTGGAAGCGGACAATATAGGCTGCCCCACTGTCGGTACCGGTGGCTCAGACCGGAACGGGACTGGAAGGTTCGGTGCCAATAGAGCAGGAAGGAGTTGCTGCAACTGCTCTTTAAGTTGCACCTGAAGGACAGCCGCAATTCGCTCGTCCAGCGAAGGCACCGGTACCGCTTTCTTTTTCTGCGGTACCTGTGGTGCCGCTCGACGCCCAGAGGATGAGGAGCCCGAGGACGAGGCACTCACCTCTATGGGGGCGGAGCGTTTGCGTGGGCGCCTCGTGGTCGGCAGGACTGGACTCGCTGCCACAGCGACCGGAGGGCGCTCCAGCGGGGAAGGCTTCTTAGCTGGCTTACCTGATTGGTGCGACGCCGGCGCGGTGTTGCGTTGCGTCGAAGAAGTGGGTGCCGATTGCGAAGGAGCCGACGCCGGGGTCGATGCCGCAGAATCAGCCATATTGGCACCGAAGAGTAATTTTTGTTGAATTAGTCTATTTTTCAACGTTCGTTTCTTTAAAGTTGCACAACGGGTGCAGGTAGAAGCCCTATGATCCGGACCCAGGCATTGTAAACACCAGTTGTGCGGGTCGGTCAGAGAAATGGGCCGTGCACACCGCTGGCACTTCTTGAACCCTGGCTGAGGGGCATGAAAGTAAAGACGGCCTCTGCCAAATCGAAGGCCTCGGCCTCGATGATGGCAACAGGCCCCGCCGGGGCGAACCCGAGAGAAAAAAATAAAGTTGTTTTTTTTTTACGAAAGAAAAACAAATAAAAGAGAACAAAAGAAGGAAGAAACACTTCCTCACAGAATTTTCGCGAGCGGGAAGGTGAAAAACAGTACTTTTCAACGGCCGTTGAAAAGAACGCGTCTTCTTAGCTCCGCGGAAACTAAGAAACTGGGGACCGCGCGCCTCCGTCGGGCGGGAAGGCACTCGCGCGTGCGCGGTGCGGCAGCTAGAACTTTCCAAGTTCTTAGAGTGCAAACACTCTAAAATTGTCCGTAACGGGGCTCCGTCGGTGCCGTCACCCATCAGTCAAGAATATGCTGCCTGCTTGTCCTGGGATAATAAGGATTTATGAAGTAAGATTGGCATGCAAGGACTGTGAATGAGCAGTAAGGAGGTTTTTAAGCCGATGAGGTGGTTTCCCTATCCAGTATTGCCTGCAAGTATGTAACTAGTGGCATACGGAGATCTGAGGCTTTTCCACCTTAAGAGATTTATAGAGATACTTATATCGGAGGGAGTTTTTCCCCTTCACAGTATGAGAGGTGACTTTTTAATGATACAGTAAGAAACTGTTTTTGAGAGGTATTATTTTGTTATAGAATTGGTTCTCTCAATATCCTGTATATATATATTGCTTGAATGTATCAAAGCAGCCCCTGGAGTCTAGGACGGGCTGCTGAGCCTGCCTTCAGAACAGAGGAACCAAAAGCAGCATCATTCCTGGCTGCTACGTCCATCCTGGTATAGGTATGAAGGTAGACCAAGTAGCTGTTCTACAACCCTAGTCTCTACTCTAGTGGAGTGTACTTTCAATGTGATCGGTGGCTGCTTACCGCAGTCCACATATGCAGAGGAAATGACTATTTTAATCCATCTGGAAATCGAGGCCTTAGACGTCGGCCTCCCATTCTTGGCATGACTGGTCAGAACAAAAAAGATGTTCCGAGATGCGAAAGTCATTGGCAACTTCGAGGTACCAGAGAAGCACTCACTTGATATCTAGGGTGAATATTGGGCAGACTTCCTGATTGACGTGGAAGGCAGAGACTACTTTCAGTAAGAAGGACAGAACCATTCGTAAGAAGAGCCCTGCTTCCATAAACTTAAGGAACAGCTCCCTACAGGACAAAGCTTATAACTTGAAGACTCGTCTCACTGACGTAATTGCCACCAGAAACACTGTCTTGACTGCAAGAAGGGATGTCTTTCATGAAGGCTCATACACAGGTCTACAAAGACTTTGCAATATAAAGGGATTGGGACTTGTATACCGTTTTTTTGTCGTTTTACAACCACACTCAAAGCGGTTTACATACAGGTACTTCAAGCAATTTCCCTATCTGTCCATGTGGGATCACCATCTGTCTAATGTACCTGGGGAAATGGAGGATTAAGTGACTTGCCCAGGGTCACAGGGAACAGCACCAGGGTTTGAACCCACAACCTCAGGGTGCTGAGGCTTTAGTTCTAACCACTGGAGAGCACAACCAAAGAGCCCCTTTAATGAACCAGGCAACATATGGGTGAGAGGTCAGAAAGCCTCTTTCCTCCCGAGCTTGGAAACAGGAAAGGCCTCCTTCACTAGGCAAGGAAGTTTATTTGGTGACCTGCACCACCAGCGAATCCACCTTTGGCTGAATAAACAGCAGCTGGAAATTCGGAACAATCAGATAAAACTTGGCCATAGTCTTAGCCACTTGCAGGGACCCCTCTAGCTACTCCCAGTGGTCTGTGACCAGCTTTGTGATATTCGGATACGAGGGAAAGAATGCCGTCGGCGCAACTGAGCCACTCATAATTGAGCACTATGAGAAGGGGGTTGAAGGAACTTCCAGCTTCAATTCTCGCAACAAGGCAGAAATAATGCTTAGGGCACAAAGGTTTTAAAAAGTCAGCACACAGTGGAGTCTTTCTCCTGGTCCAGGGCAACTACCACTTCTGGTCCAGGGCCACTATCGCTTCTTGACCACTGGTCTCAGGCAGATAATCAGACACTACCAGAGAAACTGCATCCTGGAACAATAGTGGCACGGAATTGGACTTTCCATCCTCCCAGTCTATGTCTGACTGAACCTCCTGTTCCAGCTATGTGTCCTTGTCTGTCAGGGTGCATGCTGAGGGGAGTTTCTCTGTGCTGCTGCCTCCATTGCACTGAAAAGCAGATGCTGAGGACTCTCAGCAGTTTAAATAGGCATTCCCCAAAGGCTCACAAAATTTGGGGTGATGTCTTGTACTGGGGGTCTCAAGGACCACGGCAGGAACCCCCTGCTGATTCTCCTGGGCTCTGCGGCACCCAGGCAGCTGTGCTTGGACAAGCAAGACAGCATGGACAGAGGGCTTTGGAAAGAGTCTCTTCTCTTGGAAACACAACTCTTGTGGATCCCCAACCCTGGAGGACTCAGAGGAGACTGAGCCTGAGGCTTCCACCTCTCCCCTGAGTTCCACCGTACATGGGAGATGAACGTTCCTCGGTTGGCCATCCAGCGCAAACCTGGAATGATATAGAAATAGAAGGCCTGAGGGGAATAGGAAGATCTGTCAATTGTAAGTAAAATCGAGAGGTTTTGAGGCAGATGGAGGCTTTAGATAAAAAGATAAATCTAAGATGGCCATCGGCAGCAAATTTGCACCAAAAGCGGTCCGTGGGGACTTCTCTGAAGTACAAAAATGCAGGGAAAGGGGTTTCAGAAGTGGAGGACCTGGGTCTCAGCTATATAAACTTTAAAATTCACATTTGGAGGACCTCCCAATGTTCCCCTTAGGCCAGGGGTATCCAACCTCTTGGCTCCCCTGGGCCGCATTGGCCGAAAAAAATGTTTCTGGGGCCGCACAAATGCGCAAACATTGCAGCAAGACAGAAGAGGGAGCCGGCAAGATGGTAAACATTTGGGGTCAGGAAACACTGCATCACCCTTGACCGGAGCCGCACAAAATACTTCACAGGGCCGCAGGTTGGACACTCTTGCCTTAGGCTGTAATAGACTTACTCAGTGTGCCATATGCCTACCTACTTCAGCATAGAAATACAAATGGGACAAATGGAGAAGAACTCTGCCTCACAGGTTTTCAGGATGAACTTGGTCTTTTGGTTGCCAGCTGGATGAAAGTCAGACTGAGCCTCAACCCCTGGAAAAACTTCGCACTGCGAAGAGGGGGAGTACTAAGCAACTAGCCCACTATTGATCCTGGCAAGCTAGGAAAGAGCCAAACAGCCTGCACGCAAGCTCCTGATTATCAGGGATGCAAACAACTACACAGGGGACGGCCCTTGAGCTCCAAAAAATACAAAAACAGGCTGACTAGCTAGGTGTACCTGAGGGCTGATCCTGCTAGCAACAAATTTCCACAGTGTACATCTGAATCTTCTCCTAGGCAGAGGTCCCAACAGTGGGAACCTCTGGGCACCAAGTCTCCAACCAAACACTGAGAAAAATACCCCAAAATAACAAAACCGGAGAGCACAGCAGAAACACTTCTGAGCAACTTGCTTGCAGAAAAAAAACAAACCAAAAAAAAACTGAGGGAGCAGGAGCAGTTCCCTGGGAAGGAGGTGGAGTTGAAAATATGCTTGACAGCATACTGAAAATAACTTGCAGGTTCAGATACAAAATCATAGCACTGGCCAACACTCATTTTGGTACCTCAAATGTTAGACCTGTTGCTGGGTAAATTTGACCTGCTGATTCCACAAATGGCACCAGTTTTCTCCTATCAGTTCTAGTTTTAGAGATACATAACATGTCATATACCATTCTTCACTTTGCTTGCCTATTAAAAAATCAGAATATTTTAATGTAGTGTTTAAATTTATATATTTTAAGCATGAAGAAAACATTAAAAATTAAAAGGAAAGTATACAACTTGAAAATCTACTTATTTCATACCAAAAGCACAAGTTTATGATACAAACTTTCCAGT
Source organism: Geotrypetes seraphini (assembly GCF_902459505.1). Taxonomy (NCBI): domain Eukaryota; kingdom Metazoa; phylum Chordata; class Amphibia; order Gymnophiona; family Dermophiidae; genus Geotrypetes; species Geotrypetes seraphini. The sequence continues at coordinate 26,124,116 of NC_047085.1, read as the reverse complement.
CATTCGACACACAATAAGCTTTTTTTGTAAGACTTCTGAGAGTGGGATCTGCCAGGACAATCCCACATAAGATTCCAACAATAGTCTGCCATCATGTGTGCATCCCATCTTCCTTGGTACCTGGTTTCCATTGTGTTTATGTCTTGGTGAAATCTTTCACCTTGCTCTTCACTTAAGTCATCAAAGTTCTCTGGAAAGCAATCTAAATGACTGTGCAGATAACTGACTTTAACACTCATGTTACAACCAAGCCTATTGAAATAAAAGAGCATATATCCTCTACTAATTGTGTGTAGATGTGTTCTTTCTTGTTGCCATGTATGCTTCTTGCTGGATTCTGTAAGTCGCTGGAGTGGGGGGTGGGAGGTGTCTTTCTTAGTTTTCCTTGTTGCTATCTATACCTAACATAAAACCAAACCTGTTCGACTAGATGCATTTGTTGTCATGATGGACATTTCTACAGTGTGCTGGAGGCAGCTGCTGGTTTGAGCGTTTGTTCTTTTCCATGTATGTATCCCTATTGCTTTGTTTTGTATACCTTGTTATACTTACCATGCTGTCTTGCTTCTCCGCTGGAGACGATTGTGTTATTGTATTGGTTGCTTTATTTCAATAAAAATATTTTTTTAAAAAAGAACAAATGAAGGCCAGGCACATGATTTGATTTCATTCATTGATGCTATAAAATGTAGGTCATTTATAAGTTGTCTGATCTGTGGACCATCAAAAATTCCTGCTTCCAGTTTTTCCATGGTAAATCCAGGTAACATATGCACTATGGGGCTCATAAAAAAAAAAAAAAAAAAAAACGTTCAAAAAGTGGCCTAAATCGGTACTTGGACGATCAAAAAGACAGATTATCCATGTACCGATGATTAAAGCTGGTTTTAGATGTACAGTACTCCCCTGATATTTGCGGGGGTTCCGTTCCAGAACCCCCCCGAATCTCGAAAAACTGCGAATACGGTTTTTCATGGAGGAGCCTGAAGAGGGCAGCAGGAGAGGGCAGCAGGAGAGCAGCCGGAGCACCATGAGTGCAGGAAATTATTCGTGATATGCTCTGACCGCCTCTTCCTGCACTGTCGGGCCTTATCCAATCAGGAGCTGCGTGTCAAAGCAGCTCCTGATTGGATAAGGCCCGACTTAGTGCAGGAAGAGGCGGTCAGAGCGTACCGCAAGTGATTTCCTGCATTCGCGGCGCTCCAGTTTCTCTCTCCTGCCTCTCCCGCTGCCCTCTCCTTGTCGGCGGTTCACGGTCAGAAAATACCTCGAATGACTGGGACCGCGAACTGCCAACCGAGAACGACTGGGGGAACACTGTATCTAAAACCAGCTTAAGCCTTTACCGTGCCTCTGAACGCCTAGAGAAAAAAGAGGCGTTTTTAGAGGAGTGGAAAGGGCAAGAGGTGGGCCGACCTAGACTTAATCATACTGCAAGTATAACCAAAAGTCTAGGGAGAAGGCCCAGTTGGAACTTATACATTTTGACTTAGACCAAGTCAAATCAGGTATAAGTTCTGAATAGGGGCCACTGAGCAGATCGTAGCTGCCGCCATCAGCTCAGCAGCCCTGACAACCTGCCCACCCCTAACCGCAACGATCACGGCAGGAGAGATACCCAATCTCTCCTGACAGCATCCCCCCAACAAACCCAATACCGGCAGGTTAGTGTGTGTGGGGGGTGTACGGGGTGGTGTGGAGAGGGTCCGTGGTGGAGGGGGAGGCTCGCGGGTGGGGGTTCATCTTCCAGCAGGAGGGCTTGGGCTCCCTCCTGCCTGTTCGGGGGAAGAGGGTTCAGGGGGTAGGGTTCACCTTCTGGCAGGAGGGTTTGGGCTCCCTCCTGAAGGTTGTTGCTCCTTCAAATTTTAAATTGAAATTATTCGAGTGGTTAACTGACTCTTTAGATGCAGGGAAGTTTCCTCAAGAGGAAGGTAACATAATTATCACTCCAATAATTAAAAGTATCAAAGAATCTATTTCATTACCATCTAATTATAGACCTATTGCATCAATTCCTTTTTTTGTAAAAATCATGGAGGGTTTGGTCCAAATTCAGTTGACATAATATCTTGAGCAACACTCTTTACTTCATGATTCGCAATCGAGTTTCAGATCTTATTTCAGTACTGAAACAGTATTAGCCACACTGTTAGACCACTAAAATAGTTTACTGAGTAAGAGTAGTAGTGTACTGGTTCTTCAATTCAATCTGAGTAGCGCTTTTGACTTGGTGGACCTTACCAAATTGCTGGCCTGCCTAGATATTTTAGGCTTACAAGGTAATGAATTTTCATGGTTTAAAGGTTTTTTTGGAATCCAGACTATCAGGTTAGGTTTAATAATCAACTCTCTTCTATTTGGAAAAACTCATATGGTGTCCCCCAGGGCTCCATGCTTTTGCCCACATTGTTTAATGTTTATCTCTCTTCATTCGGCTCCTATTTGAGTAACTTGGGTATAGGATTGTTCAGCTGCATAGGATTGTTCAGCTGGGTATAAGACTGATATTACAATTGTTATACTTTGTAATACAGCTTTGTCACAGATAAGATTGAATCAGTATTGAAATTGATGAACTCCTGGATGCAGGAATTTAAACTGAAACTCAATTCTGATAAGACAAAGTTCTTTATGGTGTCACCTCACAAAATTTTCCATGAACCCTCTATTAGTATAAATTCAACATTTATGTAATTCATCCAACAATTAAAATACTAGGAGTTGTTTTGGACCAGCATCTGACCATGAAAAACAGATAGATGCGGTGGTACATAAAGGTTATTATACTCTATGCAAACTGTGAACTATCAAACCATATTTTGAGTTTTCCGCTTTCAGGCTTTTAGTTCAATCCTTGTTACTGAGTCTTCTTGACTACTGTAACATTATTTATTTGACAATTACTAAGAAAGACATAACCAGATTGCCACTGATTCAGAATACAGCGGTCAGACTGATTTATGGCCTGAAGAAGTATGACCATGTTATGCCATTTTACTGCGAATTGCATTGGCTACCGATGGAGGCTCGTGTTCTGTTTAAGTTGGGTTGTTTCTGTCACAAGGTTCTGTATGGCACTGCTCCATTCTACCTGGTTGATAGATTTTCTATTGCATCGCACAAACATAGTCAAAAATCTTATGCCTTGTTCAATTTTCCCTCTGTACAGGGTTGTAAAAGCAAAAAATTTCTTGAACATACTTTTGCATTTCAGGTAGCTTCCCATGATAAAGAATTTCAATCGTTATTACTTACTGCTTATTCCTATAAACATTTTAGGACTTAGTTGAAAACGTATCTTTTTTTCAAAATACTTGGTTAAATGATTTATTCTGTTTCCGATAATATTGTTCTTTGTTTATAATCTTTTGTAAACCGCATTGAACTTACAGCTACACGGTTAATAAGCACGACGTTATGTTATGTTGGGGTTTGCCTTTTGGCCGGAGGGCTTGGGATCCCTCCTGCTGGTAGTCGCGGGAGGGGGGGTGCAGGGGAGGAGTTATTGTATTAGGTACATATGTGAATGTTAGTATTTTTCAAACTGTTGGGGTGGCCTACTGCACAAATTTATAAACCAATTGAATTCTTAAATAAAGTCTTAAGAGAATATTAACTGATTGAATGTTATGAAAAAAAAGAAAAAAATATAAAATAATAATTATTAAAAAAACAATTAATATAATATTCAGGATTTTTGGCCAATGATTAAATTTTGGAGCAAAGATATGGACTAAAGAATGACATGATGGCTGTTACCCGCGGCTAGCTGCGGGTAACCACCGAAACGGTGAGGGGGAAAAAGTGCTCACTGCGGGTATGGGGACAAGGCCATCCACCACACCGTGGAGCAGTGAATGGCCTTGTCCCCGCAGTTAAGGGAGGAAACGCGCGAGGTCACCAATCATGCATGGTTCCCTCCCTCCTTCCTACCTACCCGAATCTATCTATCTATCTCTCTCCCTCCCCATTACCTTCGCAGCGCATTTTGAGTAACTTCTTCACCAAGCTGTCGGAGCCTGCAAACAGTAGCATGCATGTGTGGGCGGAAGCTTCTCCTCTGCCGCAACTTCTGGTTGCATCAGAAGAGAAGCTTCTGCCCACACACACACGCTACTGCTTGCAGGCTCCAACGGCTTTGAAGAAGTTACTCAAAATGCGCCACGAAGGTAAAGGGGAGGGAGGAAGATAGATAGATAGATTCAGGTAGGTAGGAAGGAGGGAGGGGGGCCACGCGAGGGGTGCCAAAGGGCAGTGAGGTGGCGAGAGGGAAGAGTGGTGGAAGAAAGGAACAGATGCTGAAGGGACATGGGGGAAGACAGAGTGGGCAGAAGACGCTGAAGGAACATGGGGGAAGACAGAGTGGGCAGAAGACGCTGAAGGGACATGGGGGAAGACAGAGTGGGCAGAAGACGCTGAAGGGACATGGGGGAAGACAGAGTGGGCAGAAGACGCTGAAGGGAAATGGGGAACAGAGAGTGGGGAGAAGACGCTGAAGGGAAATGGGGAAGCGAGAGAGTGGGAAAAAGACAGAGATGACAGACTATGGGGGAGCCGAGGGAAGAAGATGGGTGCCAGACCAATTGGGGGGGGGGGGGGGGGTGAAGAGAGGCACAGTAACAGTAACAGAGCAAATGGAAGACGAAGAGAGAAGATAGACAGTGAATGGAAGAAATTGAATGAGAAGATGAAGGAAGCAGAAACCAGACAACAAAAGTAGAAAAAAAATTTCTATTCATTTCTTTTCTTTTTTGCTTTAGGATAAAGTAGTATATTAGTTCTGTTTATAAAAATTTATAAACAAAGCCCTGCCATCTGACCATCTCTTTCTCTAGTTCAGTAGCCAGAACTTTGATTTATAAAGAAGGAATAAGCTAAATATTGCAGTACTGAGGCTTGTATGGATGCTGCGTGGATAATAGTTGCGGAGCAGGGCGGGGACAGTGGCTGCAGGGATGGGGTGGGGATAGTGGTTGCGGGGTCGGGGCAGAGCCAATGGTCGCGGGGATGGGGCGGTCACAGGGACAAATTTTTTCCCTGTGTCATTCTCTAATATGGACTTTAACTACGCTGACAGTGCCAGTTGGTGATAAGACTTAGCGTAGAGCTCCAGATTGAGGCTTTTTTCCTGAAGCTAGGTTAATTAACACGCTGAATCAGTGTTGACTCTAGACTTCCCCAACAGAGTAGATTATGTGATATTGAAGTTATACTGGTTATTTGTACCACTCGGTTAGATATATCTTTAGACATTATTTAAAATAACCATATCTAAGAAACTAGAGTTGATGTGGTCTATCCAATACAATTTTCTGAATCAGCACCCCAAATAACCCCAGGAATAGGTCAAAAAAACGCAAGGCGCCAAGAAATTAATTTTGTTGTTGGCCTGTGTAGACAGCAGGGGAATGCAGCCACACTTACCCTCCTACCTTCTGCTTTAAGAAATGTATATATTTTTCAGCTAGAGACAAAACTGACCATCAAGGGGAGGAGTCACTGAAAGAGGGAGTCCCTGCACAAGCTTAGTAAGCCACAAGCTTACAATTGCTAGAGGAAAGCAGGATTAGTCTGAAGACTTCACCAATTACCAACAAGTTTATTTTTTATTGTCAGTTTCTATACTTCTACTAATGACTGGGGAGTCAATTCAGAGCGCTTTCCATGAGCTTCTGTAAAAAGATGTTACAATACATGGGCTTTTGAAGAGGTGTTACAATACAGTTACAAAGAGCTTCTGCAAGGTTTTACAATACAAGGGCCCTATACAGAATTACAGGGGCTTCTGTAGCAGTGTTACAATACAGAGTTATTAAGACCGGCATAATTATGGCATAATCAATCATCCTACTTATGTTACCGGCACATCGATCATCTTACTTATTTGAATATGTTCATACCAAATCAATCATCCTACACATCTAATATTAGGTTTATTAGTGTGCCTGAATCTCCTCCTGCTTGTTTCAAGAGAACATCAAGCCTTAAGATAAATATAAATAAATATCTATTACTTGGTTAACTAAAGAACATTTAAGTTATTTATTTATTTTAAATATTTATATATTGTCTACACCAACCTAGGTGGTTCCCATGAAAACCATAATGGTTATGGGTCTAAGGTTGACAGTGGGTAGACTAAGGAGTAATTTAGTGATTATATCTTCATAAAAGCCTGATGGATGCATGAAACAGGAAAAGTAGTGAAAGCAATAACAGTAAACAGAAATTTAGTTAAGAGATAAAAAAAGAGGATATTTAACTGCAAGTAAGTGAGGCTGTAGCCAGAAATCAATACGGTAGACCTTTTGTTCAGGAAGAAGAAATGGGCAAATCAGATTAGAATTTTGGTCTTTATCTTGCAAAATGTTCTAACTTTCTACTGGATTGATGTATAACACTAAAGCAAAAACCTTAGAAATGGTCAGGTATATAATTATGTATTGTGATACAGGGCACTTAACATATTTAACTTAGTTTTACAGTGATTTTCTCCCAGTAAAACGGAGGTAAATAAGCCCCTTTATATGTAGCTGTGTACTAAATGAACCAAAGAAGATGGGAAGATTAGGTACCTTGATAATCTTTTCTGTTAACATAGCATAGCATAGATTAGGTACCTTGATAATCTTTTCTGTTAACATAGCATGACAAGTGGGTTAAAGCCCCCCAATTGCAAGCTGTTGCAGAAGGAATCAAACACTTTTTCTTCAGCTCCGTCTCCTTCCTCAGTTGGCTTTACTGCCTCTCTTCAGTTTGTACTAAAGCATTCAATAACCACTACAATAAGAAACATAAGAAGGAGGAATAAGGGGAACTTTCCCAACTGCTTTGTAACAAGCATGATGAACGTTAATAATCAAAAACATTTCATATAAAACAAAGTGGAATAACCAAGCCATATATCTGAGTGCAACCAGCACTAACATTTATGAATTTTGCATACTCTCGATTCTATTTGTAACGATAATATGGTATTGTATTCATAATACCTGACTGGCATAAGATCTCCAGTTCCGGATAGAACAGTGGTCTCAAACTCAAACCCTTTGCGGGGCCACATTTTGGATTTGTAGGTACTTGGAGGGCCGCAGAAAAAATAGTTAATGTCTTATTAAAGAAATGACAATTTTGCATGAGGTAAAACTCTTTATAGTTTATAAAACTTTCCTTTAACAGTTAAAAGGAAAGATATATAAACTATAAAGAGTTTTACCTCATGCAAAATTGTCATTTCTTTAATAAGATATTAACTATTTTTTCTGCGGCCCTCCAAGTACTCTATTTTTTTCTGCAGCACTCACATTTAAAGTTCAATATCTTTTCTTTCTCAAAACTGGCACATTTCAATCACTAAATTGAAAATAAAATCATTTTCCTACCTTTGTTTGGTAATTTCATCAGTCTCTGGTTGCACTTTATTCTTCTGACTGTGCATCCAATACTTCTTCCCTTCTTTCAGCCTCCTGTATGCTTCCTCTCCTTCAGACCTCATTCCCTCCCCCAACTTTTTCTTTCTTTCTCTGTCTGTCTTTCTCTGATTCCTTGCCCCATTTTTTGCTTTGTTTCTGGTTCCCTGTACCCCCTCCTTCTTTCTTCCTTCCTCCGTGCCCCATTTTTTGCTTTTTTTTCTGGCTCCCTGTCCCCACCCCACCTTCTTTCTTTCTTTCTTCCTTCCTTCCTGTCCTCCCCCATGCCACCGCCGCCGCAGAATAGGCTGCTGCCGCTGCCGCTATCGGGAACAGGCAGAGATTTCCCTGCTTCTCTTCTGCACCGGGCCGACCAACTCTTGCCGCCCGACTTCAATTCTAACGTCGGAAAGGACGTTCCGGACAGCCAGGCAGCGATTGGCTAGCCAGAACGTCCTCTCGACGTCAGAATTGACGTAGGGCCGCGAGAGTTGGTCGGCCCCGCAGGGAAGAGAAGCAGGGAGATCAAAGAACATGGTGCCTGCCTGATCCCCGATGGCAGCAGTGAGAAGGGAAGGGAAGCAGGTTCGGCACCAGTACTCTAGACGAGCCGCGAGCCGCACTCTTGGAGAACAGTGGACCGCCCCCCCCTTGGTACGCCACTGGAGCAGCAGTGTGTCTGGCTGGCTCGTTCGTTCAAAGTCGCGGGTGGCGGCTCCTTGTGAGATCCGTGCCTGCGTCTGAAGCCTCTCTGATGTTGTGACATCAGAGAGGCTTCCTATGCAGGAGTGGATAGCGCAAGGAGCCGCCAACCCGCGGCTTTGAACGAACGAGCCAGCTGCTGCTCCAAAAGGAAGAGAATGATGCCTCCAGACCGCGGGCCACAAATAAAACCTGGAGAGCCACATGCAGCCTGCGGCCCGCGTGTTTGAGACCGCTGGGATAGAACATAAGAATTGCCTCTGTTGGGTCAGACCAGTGGTCCATCCTGCCCAGCAGTCCGCTCACGCGGCGGCCCCCAGGTCAAAGACCAGTGCTCTAAATGAGTCCAGCCTCACCTGCGTACATCCCAGTTTAGCAGGAACCTGTCCAGCTTAGTCTTGAAGCCCTGGAGGGTGTTTTCCCCTACAACAGACTCCGGAAGAGCATTCCAGCTCTCCATCACTCTCTGGGTGAAGAAAAACTTCCTTATGTTTGTATGGAATCTATCCCCTTTCAACTTTAGAGAGTGCCCTCTCGTTCTCCCTACCTTGGAGAGTGTGAACAGTCTGTCTTTATCTAATAAGTCTATTCCCTTCAGTATGTTTCGATCATGTCTCCTCTCAGTCTCCTCTTTTCAAGGGAGAAGAGGCCTAGTTTCTCCAATCTCTCACTGTAAGGCAACTCCTCCAGCTCCTTAACTATTTTAGTCACTCTTCTCTGGACCCTTTCGAGTAGTACCATGTCCTTCTTCATGTACGGTGACCAGTGCTGGACACAGTACTCCAGGTGAGGGCGCACCATGGCCTGGTACAACGGCATGATAACCTTCTCCGATCTGTCGTGATCCCCTTCTTTATCATTCTTAGCATTCTGTTCAGATAGATATACTTGTCTGAGCCATTAAGCAGGTGAATAATTATTCTGACAGGGCAGGGCATCAGGACTAGTATGCTGTATTAACAGAAAGAAGATTATCAAGGTAAGTACCTAATCTTCCCTTATGTAACACAAAACATACGAGTCCTGACAAGTGGGATGTATCAAAGTAGTCCCTGGAATCTAGGGCAGGACAGATGAGCCTTCCTTTAATACTGAGGAGTCCATTTGTACTATTATGTCCACTTTTATGCAAATACATCTGTAAATAGATGCCTTAGATGTTGGCTTGCCAAGCCTGGCCTTACTAGTTAGGACAAAAAGATGTTCAGAGAGTCGAAAGTCACTTGTAACTTCAAGATGATGGAGGAGAACTTTCCACACCTCAGTAACTTCAACAGTTTGTCCTATTTCTTTGACCCTGTGGTCTGAAATGCGGGCACTCGGATCTCTTGATTGATACAAAAAGCAAAGAAGGAACTGTGTGCAGGGAAACCTCAGTTGGAAGTAAAGTCATGCTATTGAACCCCAGACTATACCTCCCCTTTGGAACAGCTAAGTGGAATGGACCGTATTTAGTAACTGATGCCCTGGTCCCAAGCCTATACCCAAATCCTAATGCCAGACAACCAACAGTGTTGGAAACACATCATTCAGTTGAAACCGAATGAGTAATATGTGTTTATCAGTCTCTGTTATCAGATATCACTTGAAGACAGCACAGGCAGATACTTTTGCAGACAGCACAGACAGATGCTTTTGAAGAAAAAAGTCACAAGGGAATGGTAACTATATTACTTACTCCTGTTGTATAGTTATCTACAGGAAAAGTATGTAATGATGATATAAATATATAGTAAACATTATTTCTGTTATTGCATTTTATAAGTAGTAAGCACTATTTAATTTGTTTCATTCTTATACTGAGTTAGCTTTATGATGTCACAGTTCCTTTTTGGTCTTGTATTTGCTCTCCTTTACCCATGTCTCATTACAAATATGCACGATTGATTGAGCTAATTCCACAGATGGGGTATATCACTATCAAGAAATACCCTCACCTTTTCCTGAAGAAAAAGACCTTGTCATCCTGAGTTTCTGTTCTGTACAGAACAAGCCAGTATTCTACTCATTAAACATCATCCAAGTACAGTGAACACCTCCTGTCCCCACTTCTCTAGAAAGAATACAAGAATTGAAAGCACCCCCAGAACAGCACTTTCTAGGTCCCCCCTGCCTTGATTCTGTATAATAGTTCCTGTCAGGATAAAGATACCTGGAAGATTTCTTATACATGGGTTCAGAGTAATCAACAGCATAACACAGAGACTTCTTTCTTTTTTTTATGTATTTTACTTTCTTACTACTCCCCCTCCTCTCACCTCTCCCAGCATCTCAGTTCCTCCTCTAATCTACCTTTCTCATATCAATCTGATTCAGGAAGGAAAGCCCTTCCAGGTTAAATATAACGCAACTATATCACTCAAAACAATGGAACTTGACCGACTGATATTAACTTGATTCTCAGATAAAATGTAAGAAAAAAGACATCAGCAAGTGGAACAGACTGCTTACTGAGACCAGTACTGTGATCACCTACTGTGTCTAATCATACATCAAAAACCTCCTTATGTGTAATTTAATTAATTTGTTTAAACATACCTTAAAAGGCATGAAATGAGACTTAAATACAGCATTTATCTTAGGCAATACCTAAGGAGTACCTGTTTCACCTGCAGCTTCTTCAGGGGAAATCAAGGCTGTAGGACAGGGATCCCTAAAGTCCCTCCTTGAAGGCCGAATCCAGTCGGGTTTTCAGGATTTCCCCAATGAATATGCATGAGATCTATGTGCATGCACTGCTTTCAATGCATATTCATTGGGGAAATCCTGAAAACCCGACTGGATTTGGCCTTCAAGGAGGGACTTTGGGGACCCCTGCTGTAGGGTAATGATCATGCCGATATTGGCTTTAGTTGTCATTCCTATGAATAACTCAGCACCCTCCAGCTATTTTTAGAACAAGGCTCAAATCTATAAAGACCGCTGCAACACTGATCTCTCTCTCTGCCTCCTCCCTTCCCCCTTCAGCCCCTACATAGACATATATCCTTTCACACAAACTGTCTTTTCTTTCTCTTTCACCAAAAGCAAAGGAGCATCTCTCTCTAAGCATTGTATCTTTGTAATATTACGCTTATCCTTATAAAATATACTTTTTATGCACTACTCATGGCTATCATTGTCATTAATTCTACTTCGCACTGCCTCTGAAGGTCGAACTCAGGATCTCTCAGACACCCACAAAAAGACTAGCCGAAAGCACACTTAACAGTCTCCAGTCGTCTCGAATCTTTCACGGGCACTATGAAGTATAAATCTGCCCATGCCCGATTCTTTGGTTGGTATGGACCCTATGGCTTCAATATTTTAAACCGTTAGACTTACCGTATTTTTTGCTCCATAAGACGCACCCCAGATTTAGAGGAAGAAAACAATTAAAAAAACCATTCTGAACCAAATTCTCCCTGCCAGGCTCTGCACCCAATCCCACACTCCTTGCCAAGCTCTGCACCCTGTCCCCCCTCCCTGCCAGGCTCTGTACCCTGTCACCCTTCTGGTGGTCTAGTAGTGGGCAGGTAGGCCTAGTGGCTGGCAGGTAGTGACAGGGCATGCAGGCAGGCCTACCCCCAGGCAGGCAGGCAGTACTCCTCCTTCTAAGGCAGACCCCAGGCAGACATCCCCCTCCCAGGCAGCCCCCCCTAAGCAAGCAGGCCTCTCCCATCCCAGGCAGCCTCCCCCCCCCCCTAAGCAAGCAGGCCTCCCCCCAGGTAGGCCCAGCTTCTCCCTGCTCCCTATGTTTAATTCGGTAGGCAGGCAGGCCTCCCCCTCCTCCCCGTAACTTTTTTTTTTTTTCATTCCGTCACCCTCCCTTTATAGATGTGGCTGCCTGCCTGGTTCTGGCAAGCAGTGATGGCTGATGTGGCTCGTGGCTGGAGTCCTCTTCTTTTCCCTTGCAGCGGAGCAGCGCACAGTTGCTGCCTGCCTGGTCCCGCGCCGTTTCCTGCGAATAGTCTTGCTGTTGTATTGTTCACTGCAGACTTCGTTGGTTTTCCCACCAACTGAGCCATAGCTGCTGTTCTTAATTCTCCCTGGCCCTAGAAAAATACTAGAACTGGCAGAAAACCCAAAATCTGCACGCGAGCAAAACCAAAACCCGCAATAACAGCACAAAGACAGATAGGGTGGGGGACAATACCGGTCTACAGGCTAACAGAAAGAAAATTAGCAGGTAAGAACCTAATTTCTCCTTCTGTAGCGCCTGGTAGACCGGTATAGTCCTTATGAATGGGACGTACCAAAGCAGTACCCATCAAGGGTGGGACCTCCGAAGGGTCGACACCAGAACACGCTCACCGAATACCGCATCTCGACACGCCTGAACATCCATACAATAATGACAAAGGAATGCAGAGAAGACCAAACTGCAGCCTTGCAAATAGCCACTGGAGGCACTAGAGAAGACTCAGCCCAAGAAGCTGCCTGGCCCCGAGTGGAATGAGCCTTGAGAAATTCTGGAATAGGCTTTTTCTTCAGAAGATAATCGGAAGCAATAGTCTCCTTGATACAACGCGCAATAGTAGCCTTAGAAGTGCCATCCCTTTACGAGGATCCGCTAGAAGGACAAAGAGATGATCTGATTTCCTGATATCCTGGGTCCTCTGCACATAAGAGCAAAGGACCCAACTGACATCCAATTTACGCAACTGTCTCTGCTCAGAAGAGCCCTCCCGGCTACCCAACACCGGGAGGACCACAGCCTGATTGACATGAAAAGGAGAAACTACCTTTAGCAAAAAAGAAGAAATAGGCTGCAAGACAACCCGCTCCCTAGAAAACTCCAGGAAGGGATCCCTACAAGAGAAAGCTTGCAGCTCAGAAACACGTCTAGCAGAAGTAATGACCACCAAGAAGACCGCTTTAGGAATAAGGTCCTTCAAAGAGCAGTTGCCCAATGGTTCAAAAGGTGGGCGCACCAGAACGGACTGAACCAGATTCAGATCCCAAGCTGGAACAGAGGGTCGTATGGGAGGCTTGAGCAATTTAGCTGGCCACAAGAAGCAAATCACATTAGGAATGGTAGTCAAACGCTGACCTTTCAACAACCCATGAAAGGCTGACAAGGCCGCAAGCTGAACCCAGAGAGAAGACCAAGCAGTCCCCTGTCCAGGCCATCCTGCAAGAACTGTAAGATGTTAGGCAGGGAAGCGCAAAAAGAGACCACTCCATGCGCAGCACACCACTTCTCAAATATACACCAAACCCGCACATAAGCCTGAAAAGTGGAAAGTCTCCGAGACCCCAAGAGGGTTGAGATCACTTTATCTGAATACTCCTTCTTATCTAGGCGATCCCTTTCAAGAGCCAAGCCGTAAGACAAAAGGGGCTCGGATCGAACATAGGAATGGAATCCCAAGTCATAAGGTCATCCAAGAGAGGCAGAGGAAGGGGATCCGCCATCAGATACCTTGCCAGATCCACGTACCAGGGTCGCCTGGGCCAATCCGGAGCCACCAGAACCACAAGGCCTGGATGTCGAACTACACGGAGAACTCTACCCACTAATGGCCATGGAGGGAACACATACAACAGCCCCTCCATTGGCTATGGTTGAACCAGAGCATCCAGGCCCTTGGCCTGACCGTCTCTGCGACAATTGAAGATGCGGGGTGTTTTGGCACTGACACTTGTAGCCATCAAGTCCATGAGGGGCTGACCCCAAAACTGCACTATCAACTGAAAGGACAGGGGGCTTAGAAACCACTCTCCGGGATCTAGCACGTGACGACTGAGGAAGTCTGCTTGAACATTCTCCACACCGGCTATGTGGGAGGCTGAGATGTCTTGAAGATGAGACTCTGCCCAGACCATGAGCCCCCCCACCCCCACCCCCGATGATTGACAAAGGCCTCCACCGTGGCATTGTCCAAAAGAACCCTGACTGACTTGCCCAAAAGAAAGGACTGGAAGGCTAACAACGCCAGATAGATGGCTCTGGTCTCTAAAACATTTATCGACCAGGAAGCCTCCACTGGGGACCAGGTGCCCTGAGCTGAGTGACCTAGACACTGAGCTCCCCAACCGAGAAGAACTAGCATCCGTGAGCAACACCATCCACTGCGGCTGGTCCAGACTCGCCCCTTGAACAAGATGGGAGGTCTGGAGACACCAACGAAGACTGCAATGAACCAAGCCCTGAAGTGGAACAGGAAGATCCAGACTGAAGAGGACGTATGTGGGCCCGAGACCACCTCATCACGTCGAAGGAAACCACCATCAACCCCAAAACGTGGAGGAAATCCTGCGCCCGAGGACACCATATGCAGGCAAATTTGAGATTGTAATTTGCTTACCCAGGCCTCCGGATTGAAGACCTTCCCCAAGGAGGTAGGGAACAGCACTCCTAGATACTCCAGGTGCTGAGATGGAGACAACTGGCTCTTGGAATGGTTGACAACCCATCCCAGTGATTGCAGAAACTCCACCACCTGAGCCATGACCCGGGTGCTCTGCTGGAACGACTTCGCTCGAATCAACCAGTCATCCAGATAGGTATGAACCAGAATTACGTCTTTTCGCAATACTGCCACAACAACCACCATCACCTTGATGAATATCCACTTAGCCGTGGCCAGACCAAAGGGAAGCGCACAGAACTGATAGTGTTGCCCCAAGATCACAAAATGCAGGAAGTGATGATGGGCAGCCCGAATAGGAATGTGCAAGTAGGCCTCCGTCAGATCTAAAGAGGTCAGAAACTCCTCCGGCTGAACCGCCAGAATCACAGACCGCAGAGTTTCCATGCGGAAGGATGGCATGTTGACCCCTTCTTTCTTTGGCACCACAAAGTAAATCGAGTACCAACCTATGCCCCACTCCTGAGAAGGAATCAGAACCACCATGTGGAGATCCAACAATCTTTGAAGGGTCTTGCAAAAAGCCTGCTGCTTCCATTCCATCTGCATAGGAGAAGTGAGAAAACGATCTGGCAAGGAACGGGCAAATTCCAGAGCATAGCCGTCCTGAATCACCTCCAGAACCCACTGATCGGTCGTGATGTCTGCCCACTTTGGATAAAAATCTCACAGCCGGGCGCCCAATGGAACCAAGACGGGCGCCAGCAAGGAGTCATTGGGCAGGACGGGCGGCAGGGGACTTAGTGGGGATGTTACCCGCACTCCAGCAGGCCCCACGAAAGAACTGGAAGAACCTGCCTCTAGAGAGCCCAGGAGATTGAAAAGAGACAGCCCCTCGATCTGGACGGAAGTGGCAGAAATCATGCCCACATCCACGAGCAGCACCACCTCGAGCCAGCGGCCTAGGCCTATCCTCAGGCAAGCGAGGCACTTTAGAATCAGTTAAAGTCTGAACCAACTTGTCCAAGTTCTCACCAAACAAGAAAGACCCATTAAAGGGAAACTTTGTCAACTTAGCCTTGGATGCCATATCCGCCAACCAAGTGCAAAGCCACAAAGTACGGCGCATTGCCACTCCATAAGCCAATGACTTGGCAGAAACTCGCAAGAGGTCATACATGGCATCTGAAAGATAAGAAGCACCCAATTCAATCTTCACCACTTTGCGCTTCAGCAATTCCCAATCCTCGGATTTACTGTCAAGCACATGCTCGGCCCAGCGAAAACACGCCCAAGCTACCAGCCCACCACTCTATCACCGTCTGGACCGCCAGAGCTGTCACATCAAAACTCTGTTTAAGGAGAGACTCCAACTTATGCTCCTCAGGGTCCTTCAAGGTTGCACCGCCCACAACAAGCACGGTATGCCACTTAGAGAAGGACAAGACCACGGCGTCCACCACCAGCAACTTTAGTGTCCCTATCCTCTTCAGGAATGGAATACAGACAGGATATGGAGCATGCAAAACGAAAAGGGGCTTCCGGCACCTGCCACTGTGCGAGCATAATATCCCAAATATCCTAATGCATAGGAAAAGAGCGGGAAGCAGAGCAAATCCCCTTAAGCAAGGGGTTCACCGTACGCGGGGGCTCCGACACGTTATCCTCAAAGTTCAAAACTGAGGAGACCCGAAGAATTAGCTCATGAAGCTCATTCTGCTGAAAATTGCGCAACATAGACGCATCTTCGCCAGCAGGGGTTGCTCGAACCCCATGCTGGCGGAATCCGATCCCCCAAGAGGATCCTGGAAATCTCCCCAAGGGTCCAGGTCCTCTGGGAAAAAATCCTCATCCCAAGAGACCCTCAGCCGCTTGGACGAGAGAGGAGTAGAGGGGGCAAAACCACCACTGTATGGGGCCGCACCGGGGAATACGTCAAGGGCAACCCCAACCCCGAGACCCCCGGAGTAGACACGGAACCTCCAGCCGCCAGCACATAAGCTTTACAGAGTGCCAACATAAAATCAGTGGGAAAGACTCCGGCAGTCCCAAGGACTCCCTGCCACAGCAGGGAACCCAGCCATACCTTGCCCCTGTATTTTCAGAACAGGGGGAAGGTCACCTGAGGTCACAGAAATGAAGGAGGAGGTTCCCACCGAAATTGGACCTGAAACCGCCAAAATCGGAGCTCCTGCAGCCTGCTGCGTCTGAAAAGCCTGGAAATTTCCTGATGCTGAGGCCGAGGAACCAACCAATGCGAAAAGGGAATCCCCAGCCATTCCGGCGGTAAGGGAATCCTTTGCACCCTGACCGTCGGCAGCTAGGGAACCCTCTGCATGTGCGTCGGGGGAAGCACAGGCTTCCCCACGATTCAAAACCGACTCACAAGGTAAATGCGGCGGGGTGCCCTGGCTACCGGCATCCACTGCCAACGAGACTCCCCCACTGCTCCGGCCTGCACAACACTTGCACAGGCTGGCCGCGAGTACCTCACGTCTGTAGCACAATGAGCATTTTTTCCCTTTAAAAGCACTCATTGTGCTAAAAACCACCCTAGCTGCAAAAAAAGTGGCAGTTAGATGAGAAAATACAGTAAAAAAAGAGGCAGTTTTAAAGGGAAATGAGCCGTTTAGACCGGCACAGCCTCAGGATTTTTTTATTTAATTAGTCAGAACAGACTCCACGGCTCTCGAAGCTGGAAGCCTGACCAACCAGGGGGCCAGGCTGCCTGCTGAGGCACCTCTATAAAAATTTGGGGAGGTGGGGAGAGGGACCCAGCATGAGACCCGCCAGGTTTAACACCCCTGAGGTCGGACAGACCCCCAAACAGGACCCGTCCAAGCTCCGTCCGGCAGAAAAGGGGAACCCAAGAGTCCAAAACAATTCCAACATTACTAAGAGAGGAGCCAAATTAGTCTTACCACCTGCTGCTGGAGACTAAGGAAGACAGATTGGATTGCTATGGGGGAATCTATCCTGATATACAAGTTTGTTCTCAGTCTCCACCTGCTAGTAGCAGTGAGGTATATAACCCATTCGTAAGGACTTTCTCTGAGATGGAGACAACCAACCCTGGACCAGGCTCTCATCTTTCATCAGGATCACCCATTTGGAGATCTGGGACGGGAAGACCCCCGGGATAGAGATGGAGTGTTCAATCACCAAGCCAGACAATTCCGAGCCTCTGCTGTCCAAGAGAATTGGGCATGCAATGGATCCCGCTGTGGATTCCAATGGGAAATAAGCACATCCTGTAGTGGACATTGGTGGGCCCTTGTCCAGGGAACCACATCTAAGGTCACAACCATGGACCCCAGGACCTGCAGGTACTGTCAGGCTATCTGGACCAGAGTCTCCAGGAAGGCACGTATCAGTTGGCGAAGCTTCTTCTGGCATGACATCAACAGAAACACCCTGTTCTGTCCTGTGGCGAACCAGACCCCCAGGTATTCCAAATCCTGCATTAGCACGAGGCAGCTCTTTCGAAACTTGATCACCCAACCTAGGCATTGAAGCAGCAGAATGGTCTGACGAATGTCTTGACACTCCTCGGACTTCGACTGGGCTCTGATGAGCCAGTCATCCAGATACAAGTGGACCTGAATCCCACATTTGCGCAGATGGGCTACCACTATCACCATCGTGGGCACTATTGCAAACCCGAAGGGCAAGGCCAAAAACTGGAAATGCCACTGCAGAACATTGAACCTCAGGTATATCCTCTGTTCTGGAAAAATGGGGATATGAAAATAGCTTCCTGGACCTGTTGGATGCCTAAGAATTCCCCCAGAGCCACTGAGGCGATCACCAACTGCAGTATTTTCATCCTGAAACGGGGAACTTTGAGGGTCACATTGATCGCTTTGAGATCCAGGATCTGCCTCCTGTTTTTGGAGTTTCTCTTTGGCATGATGAAGTATACAGAGTATCTACCAGAGCCCGAGTTGTGCTCTGTAACATAAGAACATAAGAAGTTGCCTCCGCTGAGGCAGACCAGAGGTCCATCTCGCCCAGCAGTCCGCTCTCACGGCGGCCCATCAGGCCCACTGCCTGAACAGTGGTCTCTGACTAATTTTACCATTTACCTCTAATCCTATCCCTATAACCTTAACTCTACTCTTATCTGTACCCCTCAATCCCTTTGTCCTCCAGGTACCTGTCCAGACCTTCTTTGAAGCCCTGTAGTGTGCTTCTGCTTATCACATCCTCCGGTACCGCGTTCCATGTATCCACCACCCTCTGGGTGAAAAAGAACTTCCTGGCATTTGTTCTAAACCTTTCCCCTCTCAATTTCACTGAGTGCCCCCTTGTACTTGTGGTTCCCCATAGTTTGAAAAATTTGTCCCTGTCCACTTTTTCTATGCCCTTCGTGATCTTGAAGGTTTCTATCATGTCTTCTCTAAGTCGTCGCTTTTCCAGTGAGAAAAGCCCCAGCTTTTTCAGTCTGTCAGTATATGAGAGGTCCCCCATACCCTTTATTAGCTTAGTTGCTCTTCTCTGGACTCTCTCAAGTACCGCCATGTCCTTCTTGAGGTACGGCGACCAGTACTGGACACAGTACTCCAAGTGCGGGCGCACCATTGCACGATACAGTGGCAGGATGACTTCTTTCGTCCTGGTCGTGAAACCTTTCTTAATGATACCCAACATTCTGTTCGCTTTCCTTGAGGCTGTGGCGTACTGCGCCGACGCCTTCAATGTTGTGTCTACCATCACTCCCAGGTCTCTTTCAAGGTTGCTCACCCCTAGCGGTGATCCCCCCATCTTGTAGGTGAACATCGGGTTCTTTTTCCCAACATGCATGACCTTGCATTTCCCTATGTTGAAGCTCATTTGCCATTTTTTGGCCCACTCTTCCAGCGTTGTCAGATCTTTTTGAAGGTCTTCACAGTCCTCCATGGTTTTGACCCTGCTGTATAGTTTAGTGTCATCCGCAAATTTAATAACCTCACATTTTGTTCCCGCCTCCAGGTCATTAATAAATATATTGAACAGAAGCGGTCTCAGCACCGACCCCTGTGGAACTCCGCTCGTGACCCATTTCCAATCTGAGTAATGGCCCTTTACTCCAACCCTCTGGTTCCTGTCCGCCAGCCAGTTTTTGATCCATCGGTGGACCACCCCTTGCACCCCATGGTTCCATAGCTTCCTTAGCAGTCTTTCGTGTGGTACCTTGTCGAAGGCTTTTTGGAAGTCAAGGTAAATGATGTCTATGGATTCCCCTTTATCCACCTGGCTGTTTACTCCCTCAAAGAAGTATAAGTTCGTGAGGCATGACCTGCCCTTGCAGAAGCCTTGCTGGCTCGACTTTAGCTGCCCATTCTTTTCGATGTGTTCCCAGATGCTGTCCTTAATCAGCGCTTCCATCATCTTTCCCGGGACCGAGGTCAAGCTCACTGGCCTGTAGTTTCCCGGGTCTCCCCGTGAGCCTTTCTTAAAGATGGGCGTGACATTTGTTATTTTCCAGTCCTCCGGAATCTCTCGTTTTTAAGGATAGGTTGCATATCTGTCGAAGTGGCTCAGCTATTTCGTTCCTTAGTTCCTTGAGTACCCTTGGGTGAATGCCGTCCGGACCTGGCGATTTGTCGCTCTTTAGCCTGTCTATCTGCCTGAGGATATCCACCTTGCTCACCTCTAATTGGACCAGATTTCCATCCTGATTTCCTTTTACGATCTCCTCGGCTTCCGGAATGTTGATTGTGTCCTCCCTTGTGAAAACCGACGTGAAGAACTCATTTAACCTGTCCGCTATTTCCTTTTCCTCTTTTACCACTCCCTTTCTGTCTCCATCATCCAAGGGTCCCACTTCCTCCCTAGCTGGTTGCTTCCCCTTGATGTACCTGTAGAATGATTTAAAGTTTGTTGCTTCCCCTGCCAGTCTTTCTTCATATTCTCTTTTTGCTTTCCTAATCACTCGGTGACACTCCTTTTGGTTGTCCTCTGTCTGGTCTTTTTTCCATTTTTTGAATGATGCTTTCTTATCACTTATCGCCTTTTTCACTGCATTTGTTATCCACACTGGGGTTTTGTTCTATTTTTTTTGCACCCTTTTCTGAACTTGGGGACACAGGTTCTGTGCTTCGTGCACCGTGCTCTTGAGTAGGGTCCATGCTTTTTCTAAGGACTCCATCTTCCTTACAGTATCGTTGAGTTTCTTCCCCACCATTTTCCTCATGGCATCATAATTCCCTTTTTTGAAGTTGAGTGCTGTCGTTGTGGTTCTTTTCACCTTTGATGATCCAATTTCTAGCCTGTACTGGATCGTGTTGTGATCACTGTTTCCTAGTGGGGCTAGTACCGCCACCTCCTTAGCGGGTCCCCCTAGTCCGTTGAAGATTAGGTCAAGAGTGGCATCTCCCCGTGTTGGTTCCGTGACCAGCTGTTCCATGAAACAGTCCCTCGTGACCTCCATGAATTTGGTCTCCCTCATGCAGTTCGAGTGTCCGATGCTCCAGTCTATTCCAGGGTGGTTGAAGTCCCCCATCACCACCACACTTCCGCTTTTGCATAACTGCCTCAGTTCGGCCTCCAGGTCCTGGTCGATTTCTTCTGATTGGCCAGGTGGGCGATAGTACAGACCCAATTTTATGTCCGCTCCTGTTCCTCCTGGTAGCTTAACCCATAGTGATTCCAAGTCATCCGCCCTTATTGTTGTTTCCATCCTGGTTGAAGGTATGGAATCTTTTATATATATAGCGCTATTCCTCCACCCTTTTTGTGTGACCTATCTCTCCTGTAGAGTTTGAACCCTGGTAAAGCCACATCCCATTCATTGTCATCAGTCCACCATGTTTCTGTGACTCCAATTATGTCTAGGTCCTTTGTGCTGGCTAATACTTCCAGCTCTCCCATTTTAGCCCTTAGGCTCCTAGCATTAGTGTACAGGCAGTGTAAGTTCCGGTTGTTCGCCTTTCTTGCTGGTTTTCCTCGTGGTTTAGTGCTCCTGGCGACCCCCTCGGGAGCTGCCAGTCCCCAAGCCTCGTCTCGGTCATCCTCCTCCTGTGGTGCGTCTGTTTTGTCCTCAGCCTGTTTCCTCATTTTTGGTTGTCCCTCTGGATTCCGTTGTTCTTTGTTAGTCCTGTTTGCCAGTTTTATTTGTGTCCTAGACCCCTGCAATTTGTCCTTAGGTCCTTCTTCAAAAAATTCCCACTCAGTCCTGAGTCCTCTTTTACAGTGTCCTCGTTCAAGGTCCTTGGCCCTGGGCATCTGCTTTGCATCATTAGGTCCTTTTCCCAAAAATTCCCACTCAGCCCCAATCCCTTTTTTACAATGTCCTTGCTCAATGTCCTTGGCCCTGGGCCTTTGTATTGCTTCCTTAGGTCCTTTTTCAAAAAATTCCCATTCAGTCCCGAGCCCTCTTTTACAACGTCCTTGCTCAATGTCCTTGGCCCTGGGCCCTTGAAATGCTTCCTTAGGTTCTTTTTCCAGAAATTCCCACTCAGTCCCGAGCCCTCTTTTACAATGTCCTTGTTCAGTATCCTTATTTGATACTTTTGTCCAATGTGTCAGATTCTATGGCTGCAGTGGCTAGCAACCTTTGGACTATAGCCTCCACTTGGGCCACCTTGTCTGGCCTCCCCACTGGAGGGTCCAGAAAGAGCTCTGACAGAGGCCAATAAAACCCGAGTTTGTAGCTGTCCTGAAGAACGTCCAGGACCCAGCGATCAGAGGTAATAGGCTGAAAGCTGCCCCCTGATCTGTGGAAGAGCATCAGAGGGCCTGGCATCAGAACAGCTTTTTAGGGGGGAGATGTAGAGTGGATCCCTGCAGGCTATGGATGCCTGGATTCACCAAACCACTGTTTGTCTGGGCTGATAGGATCTCTGAACTGAGGAGCATCCATAGTACTGACAAGAACGTCTGGAGGGATGAAAACTAGAACACCCCGGACCTCGAGAGGACCAGGCCTGCTGTCTAGCAAGGACTTGGGTTTACTAGCCATGATGTCATCTAGACCTTTACCAAATAGTAATTGCCCTCTAAAAAGGTAATTTCCTCAGGGTCACCTTAGAAGATGAGTCACCAGCCCACTGCCAGATCTAAAACATTCAATGTGCCAAAACAGAGTGCACCAAGAGCTTACTCACCACTCTGAAAGCACAGTTACTTACTGTAACAGGTGTTATCCAGGGACAGCAGGCAGATATTCTTGACTGATGGGTGACGGCACCAACGGAGCCCCGGTACGGACAATTTTAGAGTGATTGCACTCTAAGAACTTAGAAAGTTCTAGCTAGGCCGCACCGCGCGTGCACGAGTGCCTTCCCACCCGACAGAGGCGCGCGGTCCCCAGTTAAGATAAGCCAGCTAAGAAGCCAACCCGGGGAGGTGGGAGGGACGCAAGAATATCTGCCTGCGGTCCCTGGATAAAGCACAGTTACTTACCGTAACAGGTGTTATCCAGGGACAGCAGGCAGATATTCTTGACTGATGGGTGACGGCACCGACGGAGCCCCGGTACGGACAATTTTAGAGTGATTGCACTCTAAGAACTTTTTAGAAAGTTCTAGCTCGGCCGCACCGCGCACGCGCGAGTGCCTTCCCGCCCGACAGAGGCGCGCGGTCCCTCAGTTAGTATAAGCCAGCTAAGAAGCCAACCCGGGGAGGTGGGTGGGACGCAAGAATATCTGCCTGCTGTCCCTGGATAACACCTGTTACGGTAAGTAACTGTGCTTTATCCCAGGACAAGCAGGCAGCATATTCTTGACTGATGGGTGACCTCTAAGCTAACAAAAAGAGGGATGGAGGGAAGGTTGGCCATTAAGAAAACAAATTTTGTAAAACAGATTGGCCGAAGTGACCATCCTTTCTGGAGAATGCATCCAGACAATAATGAGATGTAAAAGTGTGAACTGAGGACCAAGTAGCAGCTTTGCAGATTTCCTCAATAGGAGTGGAACGGAGGAAAGCTACAGATGCTGCCATTGCTCTGACTCTATGGGCCGTGACAGAACCTTCCAGTGTCAGTCCGGTCTGAGCATAACAGAATGAAATGCACGCTGCTAGCCAATTAGACAACGTACGTTTAGAAACAGGACGTCCCAATTTATTCGGATCAAAGGACAGAAAAAGCTGGGGAACTGATCTGTGGGGTTTCGTACGCTCCAGATAGTAAGCAAGAGCCCTTTTACAATCCAAAGTATGCAGAGCTTGTTCCCCAGAATGAGAATGAGGTTTTGGAAAGAAAACCGGTAGAACAATGGATTGGTTGAGATGAAATTCAGAAACAACCTTGGGGAGAAACTTTGGATGTGTGCGCAGAACCACCTTGTCATGGTGAAAAACCGTAAAAGGTGGATCTGCAACCAGTGCATGAAGCTCACTGACTCTCCTGGCAGAGGTAAGAGCAATAAGGAAAAGTACTTTCCAAGTGAGAAATTTGAAAGGAGAAGTAGCTAAAGGTTCAAATGGAGGTTTCATTAAAGCTGAAAGAACCACATTGAGATCCCAGATAACCGGAGGGGCTTTAAGAGGTGGTTTCACATTGAAAAGCCCACGCATGAACCTGGACACCAGGGGATGAGCTGAAAGAAGTTTTCCATGGACTGGCTCATGAAAAGCTGCAATGGCACTGAGGTGGACCCTGATGGAAGAGGACTTCAGGCCAGAGTCAGACAAAGAAAGAAGATAATCCAACAACGCCTCCACTGCTAGGGAAGTGGGATCAAGATGATGAAGAAGACACCAGGAAGAAAATCTCGTCCACTTTTGATGGTAACATTGTAGAGTGGCTGGTTTCCTGGAGGCATCCAGAATGGAACGAACGGGCTGAGACAAAAGAGTATCAGTCGAGTTCAGCCCGAGAGATACCAAGCCATCAGGTGTAGAGACTGAAGGTTGGGATGCAGAAGGGTTCCCTGCTGTTGGGTAAGCAGAGAAGGAAACAGAGGAAGAAGAAAAGGTTCCCTGGAACTGAGTTGAAGTAGAAGGGAGAACCAATGTTGCCTGGGCCACCTCGGAGCAATCAGAATCATGGTGGCTCGTTCCCTCTTGAGCTTGAACAAGGTTCTCAACATGAGAGGCAGAGGAGGGAAGGCGTACAGGAACAGATTCGACCAGTCGAGGAGAAAAGCATCTGCTGTTAGACGGTGTGGAGAGTAAAGTCTGGAGCAGAATAGGGGCAGCTGATGATTGTGAGGAGCTGCAAAGAGGTCTATCTGAGGAGTGCCCCATTGATCGAAGATAGACTGCAGAGTCACGGGATCGAGTGTCCACTCGTGAGGTTGGAGAATTCTGCTGAGTTTGTCCGCTAAGGAATTCTGTTTCCCCTGAATGTATATAGCTTTCAGGAAGAGATGGTGATCTATGGCCCAAGTCCAGATCTTCTGGGCTTCCTGGCATAAAAGGCGAGAGCCTGTCCCACCCTGTTTGTTGATGTAGTACATCGCAACCTGATTGTCTGTGCACAACAGAAGGACCTGAGGAAAGAGAAGATGTTGGAAGGCCTTGAGGGCGTAAAATATCGCTCTGAGTTCCAGGAAATTGATTTGATGCTTCCTTTCCTGGGCTGACCAAAGACCTTGAGTCTGGAACTCGTTCAAGTGAGCTCCCCATGCGTACAGAGAGGCGTCGGTGGTGATGACTAGTTGATGAGGAGGTTGATGGAACAGAAGACCTCTGGATAGATTTGAGGATACCAACCACCATTGAAGAGACTGACGAAGAGATGATGTCACAGATATGTGTCGTGAGCAAGGATCCGACGCTTGGGACCACTGGGTAGCAAGGGTCCATTGAGGAGTGCGCAGGTGAAGACGGGCATGAGGTGTGACATGAACTGTGGATGCCATGTGCCCCAAGAGTACCATCATTTGTCTTGCTGAGATGGACGGCAGAGGAAGCACCTGGTGACATAGAGACTGAAGAGTCTGGAGACGATTGGATGGTAGGAAAGCTCTCATGAGGAGTGTATCCAGGATCGCTCCAATGAATTGAAGTCTCTGAGTGGGAATGATATGAGATTTGGGTAGATTGATCTCGAATCCCAGAAGTTGTAGAAACTGGATGGTTTGGTTGGTGGCCAGAAGGACTGCTTGAGCGGAAGTGTCTTTGATCAACCAATCGTCCAGGTAAGGAAATACATGCAGGTGGTGAGAGCGTAGAAATGCCGCTACCACAATGAGACATTTGGTGAATACCCTTGGAGATGAGGCAAGACCGAAGGGCAGCACCTTGTACTGGTAATGACAATGATTGATCATGAATCGGAGATATGGTCTTGAGGTTACATTGATCGGTATGTGAGTGTAAGCCTCTTTGAGATCGAGGGAGCATAGCCAGTCGTTTTGATTTAGAAGGGGATAAAGGATGGCTAAAGAAAGCATCTTGAATTTTTCTTTTACTAGATGAATGTTGAGATCGCGAAGATCCAGGATAGGTCTGAGATCTCCTGTCTTTTTGGGAACTAGAAAGTAACGGGAGTAGAATCCCTGCCCCTTTTGATCTAGAGGAACTTCCTCTATAGCGTTCAGAAGGAGGAGGGATTGGACCTCCTGAATAAGGAGGGTCGATTGAGGACTGTTCAAAGCAGACTCTTTTGGCAGGCTT
Organism: Geotrypetes seraphini; assembly: GCF_902459505.1. Classification (NCBI taxonomy): domain Eukaryota; kingdom Metazoa; phylum Chordata; class Amphibia; order Gymnophiona; family Dermophiidae; genus Geotrypetes; species Geotrypetes seraphini. The sequence continues at coordinate 26,098,165 of NC_047085.1, read as the reverse complement.
TGAGGTGGAAGAGTCTGAAAGTTGAGAGAGTAGCCGTGGCGGATGATGTTGAGGACCCATTGGTCCGATGTGATTAAATGTAATTGTAATTTATTTCTTATATACCGCTACATCCGTTAAGTTCTAAGCAGTTTACAGAAAATATACATTTAAATTAAAAATATGAAAATAATAAAGGTACTTTAAAAAAAAAAAAAAAAAATTCCCTTTCTGTCCCGAAGGCTCACAATCTAACTAAAGTACCTGGAGATTAATAAATTAATTAAAATAAAGATAGAAGAGGGAATAGAAATAAACATTTTAACAAGACAGCATTGAATTAAATTTTTTTTTTTTTTGGTATATAGAAGAGAGAAGATTAAAGAATAAATGCATAAGGGGAAACCGTTAAACAATAGAATTCTGGCGAAATTTAAATTGACAGAAATGTTATAAAACGAAGAAAAAAAAGGCATAACAATAAGTAAGATTAAAGGTATATCATAAACAAGTAGGGAAAGAAAATAAAATAACACATTGTCTTTTTAAAAAAGAGCTTCTTCATGGAAGAGACTTGGATGATAGCCACTCGGTATTGAAAGTCATCATATTCTGTTTCCGATGTTACTGGATCCGACACAAGACTCCCGTCCCGCTGTTTCCGTGCACATCTGCCGAGAGCTCTGGAAAGAAGCTGAGTCAATGGGCGAAGGGGCTCTGGGGTATAAGAAACCAGATTTCGGGTCAGGTAAGTGGAGATCAGATTTTCATCGTCGAAGTTATGAACGCAGGAAGCGGTGAAAGGTTTTGCGCCGACCAGGGTGTGTTGCAGCCGGATATTGGGGTAAGGCGGAGCTTCCCAGGATCATTTCCAGTAATAGGCAGGTTAATGTATGAAACGCCTCTACAACTACTGCCCTCGCATCCTGGTCGATGACCTCCGGCGATCCCCTGGTCGGTCCCAGCTGTGGCTCGCCGACACTCAATGGCGACAGACGATAACGGCCACAACATCACATTGGTTTTCACACCGGAGAGCACGTCCGCCATACATGACAGCATCTCTCCAGTCCGCACAATCCCGGCTCTCCTCTCCACTCGGGTCTCAGTTTCCGCAATCCTCTGATCAGGTGATCGAAGTCTCCGATGTTGTTGCGGAGAGTGAACCCTCTGTAAAAACCCCTGTCACCACCAACCTCCGAGCTCCATAACCGTTGGGCCTGTGTCAAACCTCCTTTGATATAATCCAGGAATGTGTACTCTGACTCAACGGTGAAAGAGAGCAGCGTCACCTCATACACATTAAACTGACTCTGTCCTCTGGCGAGCTCACGATAACTGGTGGTAAATTCCCCAATGAAATCATGGCTGCCATCACGGTCCCAGTCATACACCTCCACTTTGATTGTTCTGTCATAGTCTCCATTGCACAAGGCTCGAACAGGGATGGAGAAAGCTTGCCACACGGGATTTAGCGTGTTTTTCACAACTTCAGTTTTGTGGCAGATTGTAAACGTTCCATCCTCGTTGCTTCTGTAAAACACCATGAAGGGATCGGATTTTCCAAAGAAGTCCTTCTTGTCCAGCTTGTTGGCACAAAACTGCATGGTTGCAACATCCCTGCAGTTCCCAAGCTCTTCTGCTGAGATGATTATACTGCCACACCTTTTCCCTGGAATTCCCCCATTAGAGACAGACGGCATAGGCTTCCCTGTTCGAGAATGGAGAGTGTATGCACCCATCATCAAGGGCTTCTCTAGGCGGCTTCCAGGTGAACCAACGATCTCACCCAGCGTGCAGAAACACTGGCCCAGGAAATCATGTTTTGATAGATCAGGGCTTTTTGAATCCACATCATACAGATCAAAGCGCAGGTTCTGCTTCTCTTCGAAGAAGTAGTCAAGAATAAACTTCCGTAGAAAATCAGGGTTTAAGGTATTGTCGATAATTTCAGTTCTTCCAAACTGGGGTTGCTGGAGTTCCAGTACACGGCATGCCGCATGCTGCAGACCCTCCGGATCCCCTCCAAGACCAGGCTCAGCCACACCAGCTCCCACTGCATCCCACCGGCTGAGGAACAGAGAAAGTCGACCTCCTATAGGCTGAGGCAGGAGAGCAGGAATAGGGATACTGGCTATACTGTGGAGAATGAAGTCAAAAGGGCTGTGACTTCTGCTGAGGAGGTTGTTTTACAGCTTGTTGCTGCTGCTGTTGTCTGGGAGGCTGACGTTGTTGTTGCCTCTGACGCCTAGGTTGCTGAGCAGTGGTAGTCAATGGACGAGCTGTGAAGCGGCGTTGATAGGCCGATTGCTGCCTGTATGGTCTTGGCGGAGGAGGCTTCTTTTTATTTTTGAGCAGGGTATCCCAGCGCGTCTCATGAGCAGAGAGCTTTTGTGTGGTTGAGTCCATGGAATCCCCAAAGAGCTCATCCCCTAGGCATGGGGCATTGGCTAACCGATCTTGATGGTTAACATCAAGCTCGGATACCCGAAGCCAGGCCAAACGACGCATAGCTACTGACATTGCTGTCGCTCTGGATGTAAGTTCAAAGGTGTCATATATGGATCTAACCATAAACTTACGTAATTGTAGAAGAGACGACAAGCATGTGTGAAAAGCAGGATGCTTTCGTGAAGGAAGATATTTTTCGAAAGAAGCCATGGTGGTAAGGAGATGCTTTAAATAAAAAGAAAAATGAAAAGCATAATTACTAGCCCTATTTGCTAACATAGCATTTTGGTAGAGCCTCTTACCAAATTTATCCATGGCCCTTCCTTCTCTGCCAGGAGGGACAGATGCATATACACTGGCTCCTGAAGTCTTTTTAAGGGTGGATTCGACAAATAAGGATTCATGTGGAAGTTGAGGTTTGTCGAACCCAGGAATGGGAATTACCTTATATAGAGAATCCAGTTTACGTGGGGCCCCTGGGACAGTTAAAGGAGTCTCTAAATTCTTATAGAAAGTTTCCCTCAAGATGTCATGAAGGGGAAGTTTCAAAAATTCCTTTGGAGGCTGATCAAAATCAAGGGCATCCAAAAAAGCTTTAGACTTTTTGGATTCAGCCTTCAAAGGAATGGACAAGGACTCACACATCTCTTTCAAAAAACTAGAGAAAGAGGAAGTGGCCTGTTTGGAGGATGGGTCAGGGACAGCCGAATCCTCCTCCTCTGAGGAACATTCGCCTTCAGAAAGAAAGGGTTCCTCTGAGTCTCCCCACAGATCAGGGTCCCTGACATGGGAAGAATGGTCCCGAGACTCAGGTGTCGACGTTTGCATGTGTCGGGTTTTGCGCACCGACTTACCCGACCTCATCGATACCGAGTCAGGAGAAGTTATCGGTCGCACCGGTGCCGAAGTCTGCACCGATTGATGGTGAGCTCTCGGCTCCGGTGCAAGGACTGGCATCGATACCGATGAGGTTAGGTGAAGCGGTACCGAGACAGTGGAAGCGGGTAACACGGGTTCCACAATCGGTATCGATACGGGTTGATCCACAACCGGTACCGGTGGCTCGGTGCGGACTGGCACCGGAAGGTTCGGTGTCATGATAGCAGGAAGGAGTCGTTCTAATTGCTCCTTAAGCTGCACCTGAAGGATGGCCGTAATGCGGTCATCGAGGGATGGCACCGGTACCGCTTTTTTCTTCTGCGGTACCTGCGGTGCCGCTCGACGCCCCGGAGATGAGGAGCCCGATGTCGAGGGACTCACCTCGATAGGGGCGGAGCGCTTCCGCTGGCGTCTTACAGGCGGCAGGATTGGACTCACTGCACTCGAGGCCGGAAGACGTTCCAGCGGGGAAGGCTTCTTAGCCGGCTTACCTGACTGTTGAGATGCCGGTGTGGAATCACGCGGCGTCGAAGACGAGGGTGCCGACTGAATCGGTGCCGAAGCCGGAGTCGAAGGAACGGGGTCGGACATCTCGGCACCGAATAACAATCGCTGCTGAATTTGGCGATTTTTCAATGTCCGTTTTTTTAAAGTAGCACAGCGGGTGCAAGAAGAGGCCTGATGCTCAGGACCCAAACACTGTAAACACCAGTTGTGTGGGTCCGTGAGAGATATAGGCCTAGCACACCGCTGGCACTTTTTAAAACCCGGTTGAGGGGGCATGAAAGTAAAAACGGCTTCCGCCAAATCGAAGGCCGAGGCTTCGATGGTGGCAGAAGGCCCCGCCGGGGAAAACCGAAAACTGAAGAATAAAAATGAAAGTTTTTTTTTTTTTTTTTTTTTAAATGGAAAGAAAGAAAAAAGGCAATTTAAGCCAAAACGTTTACGCGAGCGGGAAGGCAAGTTAGGAGAAAATTTCAACAGCCGTTGAAAACGCGTCTTCTTAGCTCCGCGGAAACTAAGAAACTGAGGGACCGCGCGCCTCTGTCGGGCGGGAAGGCACTCGCGCGTGCGCGGTGCGGCCAAGCTAGAACTTTCTAAAAAGTTCTTAGAGTGCAATCACTCTAAAATTGTCCGTACCGGGGCTCCGTCGGTGCCGTCACCCATCAGTCAAGAATATGCTGCCTGCTTGTCCTGGGATAACACCTGTTACGGTAAGTAACTGTGCTTTATCCCAGGACAAGCAGGCAGCATATTCTTGACTGATGGGTAACCTCCAAGCTAACAAAAAGAGGGATGGAGGGAAGGTTGGCCATTAGGAAAATAAATTTTGTAAAACAGATTGGCCGAAGTGTCCATCCCGTCTGGAGAATGCATCCAGACAATAGTGAGATGTAAAAGTATGAACTGAGGACCAAGTAGCAGCCTTGCAGATTTCCTCAGTAGGAGTGGAAAGGAGGAAAGCTACAGATGCTGCCATAGCTCTAACTTTGTGGCCCATGACAGAACCTTCCAGTGTCAGGCCCGACTGAGCATAACAGAATGAAATGCAAGCAGCAAGCCAATTGGATAGGGTGCGTTTAGATACAAGATGACCCAACTTGTTAGAATCAAAGGACAAAAACAGTTGAGCAGATGATCTGTGAGGTTTACATAGAAACATAGAAATAGACGGCAGATAAGGGCCCACGGCCCATCTAGTCTGCCCACCTTAATGTCCCTCCCCTACCTTTGCCCTGTGAATAGATCCCATGTGCCGATCCCATTTGGCCTTAAAATCAGGCACGCTGCTGGCCTCAATCACCTGTAGTGGAAGACTATTCCAGTGATCAACCACTCTTTCAGTGAAAAAGAATTTCCTGGTGTCACCTCGTAGTTTCCCGCCCCTGATTTTCAACGGATGCCCTCTTGTTGTCGTGGGACCCTTGAAAAAGAAGATATCTTCCTCCGCCTCGATGCGGCCCGTAAGTTACTTGAACGTCTCGATCATGTCCCCCCTCTCTCTGCGCTCCTCGAGCGAGTATAGCTGTAATTTGTCAAGCCGTTTTTCGTATGGTAGATCCTTGAGTCCCGAGACCATCCGGGTGGCCATTCTTTGCACCAACTCCAGTCTCAGCACATCCTTGCGATAATGCGGCCTCCAGAATTGCACACAGTATTCCAGGTGGGGCCTCACCATGGATCTATACAATGGCATAATGACTTCCGCCTTACGACTGACGAAACCCCTTCGTTTACAGTCCAAGGTATGCAAAGCCTGTTCACCTGGATGAGAATGAGGCTTCAGAAAAAATACAGGTAGGACAATGGACTGATTAAGATGAAAGTCAGACACAACCTTAGGGAGAAACTTTGGATGTGTACGGAGAACCACCTTATCATGGTGAAAAACAGTGAAAGGTGGATTGGCCACTAGTGCATGCAACTCACTGACCCTCCTGGCAGAAGTGAGAGCTATAAGGAAGACCACTTTCCAAGTAAGAAATTTGAAATGTGCAGTGGCCAAAGGTTCAAAAGGAGGCTTCATTAAAGCAGAAAGAACCACATTGAGATCCCAGACCACAGGAGGGGGCTTGAGAGGTGGTTTCACATGGAAAAGGCCCCTCATGAACCTAGAAACCAGAGGGTGAGCCGAGAGGGGTTTTCCATGAATTGGCTCATGAAAGGCAGCAATGGCACTAAGATGAATTCTGATAGAAGTAGATTTGAGACCAGAGTCAGACAGAGAAAGATAGTCCAACACCAGTCCCACTGCTAGAGACATGGGATTATGGTGATGTAAGAGGCACCAGGAAGAAAAGCGAGACCACTTCTGTTGATAACATTGAAGCGTGGCCGGTTTCCTGGAAGCATCAATGATAGAACGGACAGGCTGAGAAAGGAGTGAGTGAGCCGAAGTCAGCCCGAGAGATACCAAGCTGTCAGGTGCAGAGACTGTAAGTTGGGATGCAGTAGGGTCTGCTGATGCTGAGTAAGCAGAGAAGGAAACAGTGGAAGAAGTATGGGTTCCCTGGAACTGAGTTGAAGTAGAAGGGAGAACCAATGTTGCCTGGGCCACCGTGAAGCGATGAGAATCATGGTGGCTTGTTCCCTCCTGAGCTTGAACAATGTCCGCAGCATGAGCAGTAGAGGAGGAAATGCCTATAGGAAGAGATTGGTCCAAACCAGGAGAAATGCATCGGGTGCCAGACGGTGAGGAGAGTAGAGTCTGGAGCAAAACAGGGGCAGCTGATGATTGTGAGGAGCTGCAAAAAGGTCCACTTGAGGAGTGCCCCATTGAGCGAAAATGGACTGGAGAGTCAAGGGGCCGAGAGTCCATTCGTGAGGTTGGAGAATTCTGCTGAGATTGTCTGCTAAGGAATTCTGCTCCCCTTGAATGTAGACAGCCTTCAGGAATAAATGACGAGCTGTCGCCCAAGACCAAATCCGTTGGACTTCCTGACACAACAGGTGAGAGCCCGTCCCTCCCTGTTTGTTGATGTAGTACATTGCAACTTGATTGTCTGTGCAAATGAATAGTACTTTAGGAAAGAGAAGATGTTGAAATGCCTTGAGGGCATAAAACATTGCTCGGAGTTCCAGGAAATTGATGTGGTGTTTCTTTTCCTGGGCAGTCCAAAACCCCTGAGTTTGGAATTCGTTCAAGTGAGCTCCCCAGGCATAGGGGGAGGAATCTGTGGTGATGACTAGTTGATGAGGAGGAAGATGGAACAGTAGACCTCTGGATAAATTTGAAGATGTCAACCACCAAAGAAGCGACTGTCGAAGAGACGAGGTCACAGATATGTGTTGTGAGCAAGGATCCGTCGCTTGGGACCACTGGGTCGCTAGAGTCCATTGAGGAGTACGCAGGTGGAGACGTGCAAAGGGGGTAACATGTACTGTGGAAGCCATGTGCCCCAAGAGCACCATCATGTGATTGGCAGAGATGGTAATCTGTTGAAACACCTGCCGACAGAGATGAAGGATGGTCTGAAGGCGGTTGGATGGAAGAAATGCCCTAATCAGAACAGTGTCCAGAATGGCTCCAATGAATTGAAGTCGCTGGGTTGGAATGAGGTGCGACTTGGGAAGATTGATTTCGAATCCCAACAGTTGAAGGAAGTGAATGGTCTGGTTGGTGGCAAGCAGAACCGCCTGAGTAGAATGAGACTTGATCAGCCAGTCGTCCAAATAAGGGAAGACTTGAAAATTGTGAGAGCGGAGATAGGCCGCTACCACAATCAGACACTTGGTGAATACCCTGGGAGAGGAGGCCAGACCGAAGGGTAGCACCTTGTACTGATAATGATTTCGATTGATGAGAAAGCGTAGATATTGCCTGAACGCCAGATGGATAGGAATATGTGTGTAAGCCTCTTCTAGATCGAGGGAGCATAGCCAGTCGCCCTGAGTGAGAAGAGGGTAGAGGGTGGCAAGAGAGAGCATTTTGAATTTCTCCTTGACCAAACATTTGTTGAGATCTCTGAGATCTAATATAGGCCTGAGGTCTCCGGTCTTTTTGGGGACTAGAAAGTACCTGGAGTAAAATCCCTGACCTCGCTGATCTTGAGGTACTTTTTTGATGGCATTGAGAAGAAGGAGGGATTGAACCTCTTGAGCGAGAAGGAGGGACTGAGACTTGTTGGAAGCAGACTCTTTTGGCAGGCCTAACGGCGGAGGAATCTGAAAATTGAGGGAGTAGCTGTGGGCGATGATAGAGAGCACCCACTGGTCGGTGGTGATTACTTCCCTTCGAGTCAGAAAAATGTTTAGTCGACCTCCTATATGCTGTGGAAGAGGACATGAGGGAGGAAGACTGGCAATGCCCTGGAGAAGCGAGTCAAAAGGGCTGAGTCGGTTTAGGCTGAGCAACAGGCTTTATGGCAGGTGGCTGTTGTTGGCGAGCCTGTTGTTGTTGCTGCCGTTGCCTCCGAGGCTGAGGAGGATGAGACTGAATTGGCCGTGCAGAAAAACGCCTCTGATACGACGTCTGCTGCCTAAAAGGACGAGGAGGAGGGGGCTTCTTTTTGTTTTTCAATAAAGTATCCCACCTCGTCTCATGAGCAGAAAGCTTCTGAGTGGTGGTATCCAGAGATTCTCCAAACAGCTCATCACCCAGGCAGGGAGCATTGGCAAGGCGGTCCTGGTGGTTCACATCAAGGTCTGAGACGCGAAGCCATGCCAATCGTCTCATTGTTACAGACATAGCAGTAGCTTGGGATATGAGTTCAAAAGTGTCATAGATGGAACGGACCATAAACTTCCTGAGCTGCAAGAGACTGGCAGTGCATTGCTGAAAAGCAGAAAGCCTGCGGTCAGGAATATATTTTTGAAAAGTGGCCATCTGCTGGATAAGATGTTTCAGCTAAAAGGAGAAATGGAATGCATAGTTACCTGAACGGTTGGCCAACATAGCATTTTGGTAAAGTCGTTTACCAAATTTGTCCATAGCCTTGCCCTCTCTGCCAGGAGGGACAGATGCATATACACTAGAGCCTGCAGATTTTTTTAAGGTTGACTCCACCAGCAAAGATTCGTGTGGAAGCTGAGGTTTGTCAAACCCTGGAATAGGAATAACTTTATAAAGTGATTCCAATTTCCTTGGAGCTCCTGGAATGGTGAGAGGAGTTTCCAAATTTTTGTAAAACGTTTCCCTTAATATATCATAAAGGGGTAACTTTAAAAATTCTTTGGGAGGTTGGTCAAAGTCCAAAGAATCCAGAAAAGCTTTTAACTTCTTAGAATCAGACTCCAAGGGGAGAGAAAGGGTGTCTGACATCTCCCGAAGAAATTTAGTGAAGGAAGAGTGCTCTGGCTTACTAGCAGGATCCTGCACCGATGGGTCAGCCTCATCCGATGAAAAATCCTCATCGGTACCGAGGGGATCCTCGGAATCATCCCATAAATCAGGGTCACGTACCGATGGAAGACGGCCCTGAGATAGAGGAGTAGAGGATTCGGTATGCCTGGTTTTGCGTACCGATTTACCTGAACGCATTGACCCTGTACCTGGTGACTATAAAGCGGTACGGGTGTCAGAGAGCGGTACCGGATCAGAGGCCGAGTGAGCAGTACGTTGAAGAGACTTTGGCTCTGCCGATAAAATAGGCATAGATATGGAAGAGGTAGATTTAAGCGGTGCCGATAACGTCGATGCCGACAAAATAGGCTGGTCGACGATCGGTATCGTAGGCTCAGTGGGTACCGACACCGGAAAGTTCGGAGTTAGCAGAGCCGGGAGCAGGTGTTGTAATTGCTCCTTAAGCTGGACCTGGAGGATGGATGCTATACGCTCATCCAGAGACGGTCCCGATGGCACCGGTACCGCTTTTTTCTTGCTCGGTACCTGCGGTGCAGCTCGACGCTCAGGCGAAGTCGATGCCGATGAAGAGGCAGTGACTTCTATGGGAGCGGAGCGTTTGTGGGGCCGGCGCGCAGTCTGCAGGACTTGGCTCACTGCATGTTCGACTGGCGGGCCAAGAACAGTAGGGGATGGCTTCTTAGCTGGCTTACCTACAAGGGTGCGACACCGACGATGAATCTTGCGGTGTCGAAACCACCGGTGTCGACTTGGAAGAAGTTGTCGTAGTCGATGCCGGTGGAACTTCCATAGCGGCACCGAAAAGAATCCGCTGTTGAATTTGACGATTCTTCAAAGTTCTCTTTTGAAGAGAACTACAGCGGGTGCACGTTTCTGCCCTATGGTCCGGACCCAAACACTGAAGGCACCACTTGTGCGGGTCGGATAAGGAAATAAGGCGTGCACACCGCTGACACTTTTTAAAACCCGGTGAAGGGGGCATGAAGGGAAAAACGGCCGTAGCAAAATCGAAGCCCGAGGCTTCGATGGTGCCAACAGGCCCCGCCGGGGCCAACCGAAAAAAGTCAAAAAAAATAGACTTTTTTTTTTTTTAAGTTTTATCAAGAAAAGAAGAAAAAAGAAAACGTGAAGAGTTTCACGAGAAAAAATACGCGAGCGGGAAGGCGAAAAAAAAGAGTATCCAACAGCCATTGGAAACACGCGTCTTCTTAGCTCCGCGGAAACTAAGAAACTGGGGACCGCGCGCCTTCGTCGGGCGGGAGGGCACTCGCGCACGCGCGGTGTGGGCTAGCTAGAACTTTCTAAGTTCTTAGAGTGCAATCACTCTAAAATTGTCCGTACCGGGGCTCCGTCGGTGCCGTCACCCATCAGTCAAGAATATTTGCCTGCTTGTCCTGGGATAATGGACATTTTCCCTGCTTCTACTTTCAACGTTTAAAGCCTTAGTCCAAAAGGGGACTTAAGACGTTTTTTTTTATTATGCCCCTCCATGTGTCCCATAAGTATAAAATAGGATATGTGGAGGGGCAATTTTGATGTGATGTCCAAATCCAATTTTGTAAAAAATGTATAAAAATCCAGTGCCAAATTAATAAGTTGGTATAGGTTACTTTTTAAATTATAGACATCATATAGTAATATAGTAGATAAAGGCAGATAAAGACCAAATGGTGATTAACGATACTTTTAGAAGTAGGTTTTTATTTCACATTTGAAGGCAAATGTCTTTTTCAAACTATGTGCAAAGGAATAAGGGGATGGAATGAATTTCCTGCGGGTCAATGTTATCCCAATTTTTTAAAAGGGTTCCGGGGTGATCTGGGACATTACAGACCGACAAGCCTAACTTCCGTGCTGGGCAAAATAGTGGGAATTAAAAAAATAAAATTGTGGAACACGTAGACAAAGATGATTTAATGGGAGTTAGCATGGCTTCACCCAAGAGAGGTCTTGCCTCACCAATTTGATTGACTTCTTTGAAGGTGTGAATAAGCACATGGATAAAGGTGAGCCGGTTGTTGTAGTAAATCCTAGATTTTCAGAAAGCTTTTGACAAAGTTTCTCATTGGAGGTTCCTAAGAAAATTAAAGAGTCATGGGATAGGAGGCAATGTTCCATTTTGAATTAGAAATTAGTTAAACAGAATACAAAGGGTAGGTTTAGATGGCCATTTTTCTCAGTAGAGAAGGGTAAATATTGGAGTGCTGCATGAATCTGTTCTGCGACCGGTGCTATTTAACTTTTTATAAATGATCTGGAAATTGGAACGACATGTGAGGTAATTAAATTTGCATATGTCACTAAACTGTTGTTGAAACGCATGCGGACTATGAAAATTTGCATGCAGACTTTAGAAAATTGGAAGACTAGGAATTCAAATGACAGCTGAAATTTAGATTGTGAGCCTGCTGGGATAGTGAGGATTACTTCATTTTTAATATATTAGTTAAGTGTTCCCCCGCAAATTTGCAATTCACGGCCTCAGTTATTCGCAGTATTTTCTTACTGCTTCTTCCGGTCAGAAAATATAGGGAATAAGTCCACGAAACAGCCTTCTGCACAGCCGATTCCTCCTCCTCCTCTTCCCCCCCCCCTCCCCAGAGCATACCAGGTATGATTTACTGCACCCGCCAGCGCCCCAGCTGCCTTAGCCTGCCTTTTTGCAGACTCAAAACCGCATTTGCAGTTTTTTGAAATTCACAGGTGTTCCTTGAATGGAACCCCTGCGAATTTCGGGGGAGTACTGCATTGTAAACCTTTTAATACTGATGTACAAGAGGTATAACAAATAATAAATCAAATCAAAATGTGGACAAAAGCAAAGTGATAAACACTGGGAAGAATAAAACAAATCATAGTTACCAGATGCTAGGGTCCACCTTGGGGGACAACACCCAAGAAAGGTGTCATTGTGGATAATATGATGAAACCTTCTGCCTAATGTGTGGTGGTAGCCAAAAAAAAGTAAATAAGATGCTAGGAATTATTAAAAAAGAGATACTGAACATAAAAATAGTTTTAGTGGGTCAAACCAATGGTCATTTAGCCCTGTAGTGGCCAATCTAGGTCACTAGTACCTGGAAAAAACCCAAATAGTAGAATGTTGTAATGCCTCTGTATCGCTCCATGGTGTGACCTCACCTTGAGTATTGCGTTCAATTCTGGTCATCTTATCTCAAAAAAGATATAGTGGAACTAGAAAAGGTTCAAAGAAGAGCGATCAAGGTGATGGAACTCCACTCATATGAGGAAAGACTAAAGAGGTTAGGGCTCTTCAGCTTGGAAAAGAGACGGCTGAGGAGAAATACGATTGAAGTCTACAAAATCCTGAGTGCTTTAGAATGGGTACAAGTGGATCTATTTTTACTCCATCAAAAATTACAAAATCTAGGGGACATTCAATGAAGTTACAGGGATATACTTTTAAAACCAATAGAAAAAAATATTTTTTCACTCAGAGAATATTTAAGCTCTGGAACACATTGCCTGAGGATGTGGTAAGACTGGTTAACGTAGCTGGTTTTAAAAAAAGTTTGGACAAGTTCCTAGATGAAAAGTCCATAATCTGCTATTAAAACAGACATGGAGGAATCCACTGCTTGTCCTGGATCGGTAGCATGGAATGTTGTTACTATTTAAATTTTTGCCAGATACTTGTGACCTGGATTGGTCACTGTGAAGATGGGATACTGGGCAAGATGAACAATTGATCTGACCCAGTTAAGAGTATTCTTATGTTTTTATGGTCATATATTAAGTCAGTTGCAAAGAAATGCTTTCTCTAAGACCTATTCTAATGCCCACTAGATTCAAAATGATTCTGAACAATATAGTATATATGTATATATATATAGAGAGAGATATATATATTATCAGAGTAGAATTAAAATAACATGAATCAATTGATTAAACCTAAGATGTTAGTGTGTCAGCCTGGGTTCTTGTATGCATTAGGTTTGACTTTTATGAATACGAAGTCAACATTATAGTTTCATGAAGAAGTGCATACAAATCAGTCTAAATCATGCAGTGCTGGAAAGAAAATCAATGAGTCCATGAAGAGCAGCTAAAATATAAAAATGTAATAGGATGAACAACTTGAAATGGAATGACTAAATTACTTTTGGATGTTTTTGAGCATTTTGAATGTGTATTTACATATCTGCACTATAACTGAGAGAGGCTTATTTAACAATAGGTTCAAATCATATTTAGATTATTGTGGTCATACAAATATTCTTATTTTTCCAGACATCTTAAAAAAATGACCTTCATAATAATTTCTAAGAGGTGGCCATTCCTGTCCAAGACAATGTTATCTGCTTGTGGTTTGGCCAATGCCATTGAAGCCATCCTTGCATTTGTAGTCAATTTAACAGACATTCAGTACAACAAACCACAGGATAATATGAGAAGATTAAATTCATAACTGGAAGGAAATATTAGTATAGCCAAGCAGGTCACTTGGTTAAAAGTAAAATGATAATTTTTTTCATATTTTTCTGAATTAATGAAAGTAGTGCTATAAGCCTTTCTATTTATTTTTCTCAATTTAAACTGACAGAACTTGTTTGATTTTATAATAAAATAGTATATCTTAAAATAAAGCTAAAGCTCTCACCTAACTCAGTATGAGGCAACGTTGGAATTTTTTTCATGATGACTCTATAATAAGAGTGAAGTCCTCTATATGCAGAGAGTAGCATATGACAAAGGTCCTTGTGCCATTTGAAAGCATGCTGCATGCAATTTTCAGAAGGGATATAAAAGCTACCCTGTAAAAGAATAATAGGAGAATAAAAAACAAATTATAAACATACTAGTATCACAGCGAGTAGGCTAACATTTTTAGTGGTCATTTTAGAAGCACTGGGTATATCACATCACATGGAAAATCTGGCATTTACATGTACAAATGGCCACAAGGAAAACATAAGTTTAAAATGGCCACAATTTACACAGGGGTAAGTCAGATGCTAAAACTTCCATGTAAATGAAGAGGCATGTTGGGTGATTTAGCCAGTAAGGTGCCGAAGAATATTTAGCCATTTATTTAATGGGGCTCATAATAATTTTTTTTTTAAATACGTCAAAAAACCTGTCTAAATCTGCACTTGGACGATCAAAAAGACAGGTCGTCCAAGTGCTGATAATTGAAAAGGGTTTTAGACGCTTCTAAACCAACTTAGGCCTTTTCCATGCCTCTTTGTGCCCAGAGTGAAAAGGGGCATTTTTGAAGGAGTGGGTAGGGTGGGAGGTAGTCGGGATATGGGCCGACCTATACTTAGTCATCCAGCAGCCATAATCGAAATGTTTGACAGGTTGCTTGGACGGAATTTATATGTTATAAGTGTTTTTATCAAATTTTAAATAAACTTGAAACCAGGTATAAGTTCCAGATCGGGCTATTGAGCTGATCGTGACTGCTGTGATCAGCTCAGCAGCCCAGGCAACCCGTCCCCCCCCCCGCCCCGTAACAATCGCAGCAGGAGATGCCCAGTCCCTCATGCCCAAACCCGCCAGGGATGCATTGGGAGTGGCCTAAGATTCTGATCCTACAGGAGGGGCCTTCCACAATGCATCCCAAGATGCACTGGGAAGGGGCAGGAGCCATCTGGCTGGCCAACTAAACCAGATTGGGGTGGGTCCTGGTGGGGGGGGTTGTTCTGGATGGGGTTAGGGGTGGGTCCTGGTGGGGGGGTGTTGGCAGGAGGGACTGGGCATCCCTCCTGCCACGTTCATTGGGGGGGGGGGGGGTTCGCAGGTGTCAGTAGGAGAGATTGGGCATCTATCCTGCCACGATCATTGGGGGGTTCGCAGGTGTTAGAGATTGGGCTTCTCTCCTACCACGATCATTTGGGAGGAGGGGGCCGGTTCCACGATTCTCTAACTGGCACTTATGACAGACGCTGGTTAGAGAATCATGGGTTTAGGCGAAAGACTGGTCCCTCCCATGCCTAAAAGTTCTTGTTTTGGGTGTATGGGACTTGGGCAATTTTTTTTTTTTTCAGGAATAGGGCTTAAAGGTAGATGTAGTGGTGGTCTGGACAATTAAACGCCTGAACATACAGGTAGGCCATTCTCGGAAAAAAACACATTTTGGACTTTTTTTTTTTTTTTTTCGAGAATGGACATTTCCCTGCTGCCTACGTTGGGCACTTAAAGGCTTAGGCCAAAAAGGGACTTAAGATGTTTTTTTTGATTATGCTCCTCCACATTTATGTTTATTGACTCAGGGCCTGATTCTATATATAGCACCTAAAAAAACTGGTGCCGACTAGAACAGCGCTTAGTGTGATTCTATAAGGTGTGCATACATAAGAACTGCCATCTCCGGATCAGACCCATGGTCCAGCGAGTCCGGCGATCCGCACACGCGGAGGCCCAGTCAGGTATACACCTGATGTAGTTTTAATCACCCATATCCCTCTATGCCTCTCGTAAGGAGATGTGCATCTAATTTGCCTTTGAATCCTAGCACAGTGGATTCCTTAATAACCTCCTTTGGAAGAGCATTCCAGGCGTCCTCCACTCGCTGCGTGAAGCAGAACTTCCTGACATTTGTCCTGTACTTGTCCCCCCTTAGCTTCAAACCATGTCCTCTTGTCCGTGTCACATTGGACAATGTAAATAATTTGTTTTTCTGCTCTATTTTATCGATGTCTTTCAGTATTTTGAACGTCTCTATCATGTCCCCTCGCAGCCTCCTCTTCTCAAGGGAGAACAGTCCCAGTTTCTTGAGTCGTTCCTCATATTCCAAGTTCTCCATACCTCTTATTAGCTTCGTTGCTCGTCTCTGCACCCTCTCCAGCAGTTTTATATCCATGCCTTTTATAGAAGCGTGCTAAACGCCAATGTGTCACATAACTTAGGCACACCCATTTAGGCCATCTAAAATCAGGCCTAAATGCCTGCACCTAAGTTGTGTGCAGATCGGTTGATTTCTCTAACAATGCACATAACTTTTATTAATGCTTACTATCCACCCTTGGCAATGTTGTTTTCAAATTTGCACACTGCAACTGGTACATACTTTTTATAGACTTGCACTTTACAAGCTGTGTGTTTAGCTTTTAATTTGTGCTAATTATGAGGCGTTAATTGCCAATTACTGATACCTATTGAGCTAATTAATTAATAACAACAACTTTATTCTTGTATACTGCCATACCATTTAGTTCTAGGTGGTTCACTTTCAAGAGAGACTGAACAGTTCAGTCATTCTTAGAGAATACAGAGTATAGGGGGGCGTGGCTTACCGCGCACACAAATGGACGTGTGATCGTGGCGCTCCTCTCAACTAGGCAACAAATTAATATAACATTTTCCCCTTCGAGTCGATTTTTTAAGAAAATTCAATTGCTGACTGATAAAACTTAAATATATATATCAACGGAGACAATTTGACAAAAACCGCCGATACTGAGGAAAGACCTGAAGGGAAGGAGATAAGTAAGGCTGCTGTTTTTTTACCGGCTTCTCTCTATGTTGATGCGGCACGGTGGTGAGGAGGGCTGTTAAAAATTTGAACTGACTAACGTTAAAAAAAAAAAAAAGAAAGACCGATCTCGGAGTGAGGCCGTTGTCAGTTGACTTCTGGAGCTGTGGCGGTTTGATGCAGCCCTCTCCTGCCGGTGTTGAGTCGGAGCCCTGGGAGATCAATTAATCCTTTGCCTGAAGCCGATTTCTTTTTGTGATATGAAAGCAAGATACTGGAAAGAATGAAGGCAGACTATTGAGTACTACATTAGTCAACAAATAGAAAAGAAAAAGAAAAAAAAGTTCTCACTTCAGACTGATTTCGATAGAGGGCTGCTGCCTGTCAAAGATAAAAATATGGCAGTTTGAAATAGCCCTCCCCGTCTGGTGTCAAAGCAAAGCCCTGAGGATAAAAAACCAATTGTTTTCTTCTGTGCTGAATGACATTAAAAATATATGTGGAGAAATAAAATTGGCGAATACTGTGGCAATTGATACTACCCTCCACCTGACAAAACTAAAATAAAGCTCTGAGGGAATAAATGCCAAAAGAAAATCTGTTATTGCCTCACTGGCAAAACAGAGAAAGAAAAATTAAAAGCGCCTTTTTTCCAAATGCTAAAGCAAAGTCGTGTTGAGGGCTGAGATTTCTAAAGAGCTGAAAGATAAAAACTAAAAAGAGGCTTGAGGACCACAGATAAATGATATTGAACTAGCCAAAGACAAAAGGAAAAAGTAAAAGCTTCCTCAATTTAAACTAACTTTGGTGAGAGGACAGTGTCTGTCAATCTAAAATTAAGACAGTTTGAAATAGCCCTCCTCTGCCGTTTTTGAAGAAAAATCCTGAGGGTAAGGAGCTGATTTTCTTTTTATACTGTGTGAAAATTGGTGAAAATTGTGCCAATTGAAACTACCCTCCAACGAAATTAGACTGGAACCCTGAAGGAAGGGATCCAAAAAAAAAAAAATTTGCTATTCCTCATAGTATAGCATCGAAGGCAAACTATTATACACTGTTGTGGACAAAAATCTCATTGAACATAAAGATTGTGGAAAAGGTAAAAATATAAAAATAAGTTCAGAAATATGGCAAGTACCAGACAAAATAAAAATGAGGCTGGTATGTCAGCAAAAAGACAGAAGCAGGATCAAATTACACCAAGTAAGATCCCACTTCCTGCTGAAGAACCTGATATATTGAGTAAAGCAGAAGTTATGGAAGAACTGAGACAAATTAAACAAATGCTTAAGGAAACTGTAACCAATATGGCTGAAATGAAGGAAGAAATACTAAACATCCACAGACAAATGGAAGTAAATAATAAAAGAACAACTGTCTTAGAAACTAAAATGGAGGTCATAGAAGGTGAAGCAAACAGATGCAAAAATGACAGTCTGGAATTGAATAAATTGAAAGATCAACTGGAAGACTATGAAAATCGAGGAAGAAGGAAAAATATTAAACTTTTTGGAATACAAGAAAATTTAGAAGGGAAAAATGCTATACATTTTCTAGAAAACTTAATTCCAAAAATACTACAACTGGATTTAAAACAACCACTAGAAATAGAAAGAGCGCATAGGATCCCAGCAAAAAATGTAGAAAATCAAGGCAGGCCAAGACCAATAATATTCAAAATGCTTAGATACCAACAAGCACTAGAAATATTAAATGCTGCCAAGAAAGACAAAAATCTAAATTACAAAGGATCCAGAATATGGTTTTTGCCGGATTTTGCTAAAAACACAGCAAATAAAAGAAAGAGATTATTAGACATGAGACCTCAACTAAAAGAAAAAGGTTTTAAATACGGATTATATTATCCGGCAAAAATGAGAGTATCATCTGGAGATAAATCTTTGTATTTTGAAGATCCAGAAAAACTAAAAGCCTTTGTTTCAAAATCAGAACCTATGTCATTTTAACATAAAATATCAAGATTGGTTTTGATGATATTGTGAAAAATTATAAAAAATGAGATATTGAAATACTGAAGAAAGAAAAACATGAACTAAAGAAAAGACAATAAAAATATAAAGAGAGAAAGTATAAGATATAGGAAAAATAACAATACCATATTAAATACATGTTTAAGATAAATTTTTATGATGTAAACTATAATACTAGGGAAATATAAATTAAAAATTGATGAATGGATATAGATACATTAATGAAATGTTAGAAGTAAAAAAATGACTAAAGATATTAAAGGTTAATATAGATAGATAGAAGGGGATATTGATTGAATATTGGTTGCCTAGAGGGGAGGGGAATGTTCGGGTTGCAGTTCCAATGTGTGTTCTTAAGCAGTCATTATATTGGGTGGGAAAGGGAGGGAAAAAGATGGTATTTATTAGAATGATTAAAGAGAAAGTAAATAAGGGATTGGATACTTCAAGGGTAAATATGTGTGTCATAGAAAATATTTTTTGGATTTTAAATATAAAAGAAGAGGGGAAAAAGATTATACTGATAAGTTTTAAAATATATAATGTCTTTTAAGATATATTCTATTAATGTCAATGGCCTGAATCATGTAATTAAAAGAAAAAAGGTATTAGCATTTTTAAAAAAGCAAAATGCGGATATTTACTGTCTGCAGGAGACCCATCTTAATACAAAAGAATCACAGAAACTAACGGGTGGGTGGGTAAAAGAATGTTTTTTTGCTCCAGCAGAGGGTAAAAAAGCAGGGGTAGCAATTCTTATAAATAAAAAATGTATGGCCAAGATTAAGGTAATAAATTCAGACCCACATGGAAGATGGATACATGTTGATATAGATATGGGAAATAATGCCCTGACGTTGTTTAATATATATGCCCCTAATTCGAATCAATCAGAATTTTTTAAAAAATTACAGAATATGTTATTACCACTGGCTGCTTCTAATTTAGTGGTGGCTGGAGATTTTAATGCTGTAATGGATCCATTATTGGATAAAAAACCAAGTAAAAGTATAAAATCTTTAGGTTTAGATAATCTGGCTCAATCATGCGATTTAAAGGATATATGGCGTATTCTTCATTTTAATGATCAGGAGTTTTCATTTTGTTCACAGGTTCATAAATCATTTTCAAGAATAGATTATATTTTTGTTTCAACAAATGAAGTGCAACAGGTGATTAAAGCTTCCATAGATCCTATTATTATTTCGGATCATGCAGGAATATGGATAGAATTACAATTGGATAAATTGGAAAAGGGTAGACCTCTTTGGAGATTTGATAATGCACTGCTTGTGGATGATAAATTTTTGGAAAATTTTAAAACACAAATTAATGATTTCTTTCAAATGAATTTAGTGGAGGATACATCTATTGAGAATGTATGGGATGCATTTAAAGCAACTATGAGGGGTAATATTATATCATATTCAGCTTTTATTAGGAAACAGAATAAAATTCAATATATAGAATTAGAAAAAGAAATCAAAATATTAGAAGCTAAATTGATAAACAAATGGGAAAATGAGATATTGCAAGCTCTTTTGAAAGCAAAAGGTAAATATAATGAATTATCTTCAAAAATGATAAGAAGAGATTTGTTTTCCAAACAAGCAGTGTATTATGGAAATTCTAATAAGGCGGGGAGATTATTGGCAAATTATCTTAAAGCAAAAAAAAGGAAAACTAATGTTAATGGGATAAAAGATGATAATGGTACAATAACAAATCAAACAGATATAATTTTAAAACAATTTCTAAAATTTTATAAAGATCTGTATTCTTCCGAGCCTTATTTGGAGAGACAAAAAGATGGTAAAAATTTTTTAGATTTAATTAATGGACCTAAGGTTCCTGATCATATAAAACGGAGTTTAGATGAACCTATATCATTAAAAGAATTAGAAACAGCATTGAGATCTCTTAGAGTTGGATCCGCTCCAGGTGGTGATGGTTATACAGTAGAATTTTATAAAACATTTCAAAATATCCTTTCCCCACATTTACTAAATTTATATCAAACACAACTTATAAAAGGTGATATTAAAGGTACTATGGCTGAATCAATAATAATTGTTCTGCCTAAGCCAAATAAAGATCCTACTTTGGTTTCGAACTACAGGCCTATATCTTTAATAAATGTGGATAATAAACTTTTGGCGAAAATTTTGGCTTTGAGATTAGCCAAAGCTCTCCCACATATTATAGGTATGCATCAGACGGGTTTCGTTGCTAAAAGACATTCCTCTAATAACTCTAGATTATTGTTTCATATGTTAAATTTATCAAAAAAAATAGATGAACCGACTTTTACAGTTTCCTTGGATGCAGAAAAAGCGTTTGATAGGGTAGAATGGAATTTTATGTATCAAGCTTTAGAATGGTTTGGTATAGGTTCTGGATTTATACAAATGGTAAAAACTTTGTATAGCTTCCCGATTGCAAGATTAAATATTAATAATATGATATCTGATGGATTTCAATTGCGGAGGGGAGTTAGACAGGGTTGTCCTTTATCTCCTTTGTTATTTGATGTTATATTAGAACCCTTATTGTTAGCAATACAGCAAACGGGGGAGATACAGGGTATTCCATATTCAGATATGGAATATAAAATTTCGGCTTATGCTGATGATATTTTGCTTTATTTGAAAAATCCAGAATCTATCTTATCTTCTTTATTAGAATTAATTGATAAGTTTGGTAAATTTTCAGGTTATAAAATTAATTGGAATAAATCTGAAATTATACCCTTAAATGTTCATTGTGTAAAAGGACTATTTAAAGATTTTCCGTTCATATGGAAGGAAGAAGGATTTAAATATCTTGGCATTCAAGTTAAAAATACAATTGAAGATACCGTAAAAGAAAATGAAAAATTTGTATTAAAAAAAGTTACGGAATTGTGTGAGCAATGGAACCCTTTACATATTTCTTGGTGGGGGAGAGTTCAAACTATTAAAATGATGATCTTGCCTGTAGTTTGCTACCAAATAAGTATGATACCTATTTATTTTCAGGGGTCCTTTTATAAAAAGATTAATAGTATTTTAACGAAATTTCTTTGGCTTGGTAGAACACCTAGAATAGCTTTAGTAACTTTGCAAAAATTAAGGAGGGAGGGGTAAATTTTCCAAATTTTTATAGGTACCATCAAGCCTATATTCTACGTCAGGGTATGTATTGGATCCTCCCAGAACTTATAGATAATGCACCAGATTGGTTATATTTGGAATGGCGCCTTATGTTTCCCCTAAATTTAGTTCACCTTCCAAGTATTAACATGCCTAGAAGATACAGAGAAAATAAAATATTAATGGATACTTGGAAAACGTTGAGATTTATTAGTAAATTAACACCTATCCCAATAAACAAATCAACTAATCAATCTCCATGGATAAACTCCAAGATCAAAATTGGCGGAGCTCAAATCCTTTGGAAGAACTGGATTATTGCAGGCATTAGATCTCTAGATGACGTTATTTCAGAAGGTAAACTGCTGGATTTTTCACAATTGCAACATAGATTTGGTCTTAGTAAAACACAAAGTTTTAAATGGTTGCAATTGAAGCAGGCCATTCAGGTTGGGTTCCCTGAATGGAAAACATTGAATAATCAATATAGTTTAAAGTTCTTATGTTTTCAAGCAGACTTCCTAGGACATCAAGCCGCATTGTGGTATAAATTAATATCTGGATATTTGAATAAAAATCCAAAAAATGGTCTAAGAGATATTTGGAGCATTGAGATTAAGCATCAAATTAATGCATCTCAATGGCCACAAATTTGGTCTTGGAGAATGAGATGTACAGTGACAACATCTATGAGACAAACTTGGTTCTTTTTATTACATAGAGCTTTTTGGACCCCTACACGTTTGCAAAAATTAGACAGTTCTAAGTCCAATAAATGCTGGCACTGTAATCTGGAACCAGGGACATTAGATCACTTACTGTATCATTGTCCCTACATTAAAACTTTTTGGAATTCAATTTGGCCACAAATTAATAAATTGATGGAAAATCATATAGCAATATCATATGATACAGTATTATTTGGAATGATGATGAGGAAAAAAAGTCAAATTTCACCAGAAAATAACAAGCTTTTATTAATAATGACAGGGGTTGCCATTCAACATATAACCAATAATTGGAAGAATTATAATAACCTAAATTATACATTTTGGTGGAATACAATATGTCATATATTTAAAATGGAAAGAACAATAGCAATACAAAGAGGGACATATACTAAATTTATAAAAATATGGGGGCCATTGACAAAATATTGCAATGAATAAATAGTAGGATTTTTCTTCTTCTTTTAAAATATCTTCTTTGTGACACACAGAGGGGGGACAGTGAAAATAATTTTTACATAATAGACTATAATATGATATATAATATGTAATATATGATTAAAAAATAATAGAAGGGTGGAGGGAGGGAGAGGGGAAAAATATATTTAGAATATGATGTATTAGATATAAAAGTGATATTGTGTATTTATCAATTGTATTTTAATATTTTGTACACTTTATGTAAAACTTGAAAATAAAAAATAAAAAGGAAAAAAAAAAAGAGAATACAGTGTATAATTGACATTTAATTTACAAATAATAAGACTGAGTCCGGGAAATTATTGTACTTAACCAATTGTTCAATTTGCCTGCCCAAAATGCAAACGTTTTGTCAAGAAATCTTTTATAACGGCAATGTTTTAGTGTAGGAGAGGCAAAGAAATTGATTCTTCGAGCACTTATTTTATCTCATATAGTTCAAACCATGAAGATAGGTAAGCTGGAGCCAAGCTGAACAATGTTTTGAAGCAAATTTAAATAACATCCTAGCTTCGAAAGGCACAAAACCAATTTGCATGTACATCTTAAAGGCGTCATATAAACAGATTAGGTTCTTAATATCTTTTCTAATGGGTGTATCATTCTGGACAGATAATTTTCCCATGCTTGCGAGTCACACAGAAGGAATCCATTCCAGCTTCTGAATCCCTCCTCCTTCATCATATGGCTCTGCTGCCCCCTTAAGTTTGTACCAAAGCAGGTGATAGCCCTATATAGAAACACATGTGAAGGAGGGGTATGGGGAAACTCCCTGTACTATACCATAATGATTCTTGTATCCTACAAGTGTCAACTAGGAATCATTGCGGCTTAAAGAATATTAGAATGATACAGAAGCGTAGATGTCTTACAACTGATTGCAGGAGAATAGGCTAGTGCAATGAATAGAATAGATGTGTTTTTAGTGCTTTCCTGAATTGAAAGTAGTTAGGAAGTTGGTGCAGGTTTTGGGGTCCTGGAATTTGAAGGTGGTCTTGAAAAGAGCTTTTCTCTGGTCCGAGCAAGGGGAGGGAAGTGGTAGTTTCCAATGCTGGATTGTCCTTGCGTTGTTGAAGGACTGTGTGACCTAGATGGCGGAAGTGAGTCCAGCTGAGTTTTCTTCATATATGGCCTTATGGACCATGCATGCAATTTTAAACTGAATCCTGCTCTGACTAGTAGCCTGTGCAATTCTTTAAGAAGCACTTGCCCTCTCATATTTATTCTTGCATAGGATCAGCCTCGTTGCTGAATTTTGAAGTAGTTGCAGTTTCTTGAGGTCTTTCTCAGTGATGCGGCAGTAGAGGGAGGTTACAGTAGTCTAAATAGAGAATGAGGGCTGCCTAGGGCACTGTCCTGAAGTTGGTTGGGCTTAAGGCTGATCTGATTGTTCTCAGTTGCCTTAACCAAAAGAAGACCTTCTTGACCAGCGAGTTGACTTGGTCTCTCATGGTCAGTTCCGAGTCAAGTAGTATCCCAAGTACCCTTGACAATCTACTTATGGTTATCTTCTCATCCATGGTCAAGGTGATCTCCTGATGTGGTAGTGGGCTCTGGTTACCAAACCAGAGTACCTTAATCTTCTTCTTGTTCAGTTTGAGGAAGTGCTGGTGCGACCAGAATAACTGTTCCGCTATGAAACTATAACAAACAACAAACCGGAAGTAGAGAAGAATCTAAAATGCCCAACATATGGTTCTCCTACATGCAGAAAAGCACCAAGGAAACAGCTCTACGACAATCATGCACACATGCATTAAAGTGCTCCAGAGTTTCAGATAAAATAAGACTTCATGCTCTGTTTCATTTTTTGTGTTAGCGGGTATTGACATTTTTCAGCAGTTTTTCACCAGGACACTATTCTCCCTTTTCTCAAAAAACTTTTCACTTTTTCATTTTCATATGTGGTTGATGTTTCTACCACAGCCCAGAGCACTAAATGCTCCGAGACTGTTCTGACGCTCATAGAATTCCTAGTGAGCACTATCATTCATGATACCTCCTCTTTCACACTAAAAACTTTTTTTTTCATAGTAATGTAGTAACATAGTAAATGACAGCAGATAAAGACCTGAATACTCCATCCAATCTGCCCAATGATTACATGCATTATAAATTTATGATTAAATTGTCTTATATTTCTGGGCAGAGAAAAACAAAGAAACCCTAATTGCTGCTGAATATCTTAAAAGTCACTATATGAACAGCACTTGTCAATGAAATATAGGGAAGGAAATTCCACTGTACCACTAACACCAAAATATTTATTTATTCATTTGCTTCGATTTCTATCTCATCCTCCCAGGAGCTCAGAACAGGGTACAAAAGGACATTTACAATATATTACAAAGATATTTTTGAGATCATCATAAGCACATGAATGCTACAGAAGGAAAACAACAGTAGAATAAAGGAAGTCACGGTAGATTAAGAGAAGGCAGGTGGCAGAGCAAGTGCTCACAGGAAGAAGGGAAAAAGGAGGAGACTATTTGTTGGTGACTGTTAAGTTGAAGAGGGTCTTCACTGCCTTTCGGAAGCTAATCAACAAGCCCTGAGATCTTATTTGTGCAGGCAGTTGGCTCCAAAGACGAGGGATAAAGTGGCTATACGAGCACATATGTGCAGTTTCCATTTGGAGAGATCTTCCTGGGGGGGGGGGATACATAGTCGCCTTTCTGCTTCAAAGCAGAGGAGGGCGTGTAATAATAATAATAATAATTTATATACCGCAGGACCGTGAAGTTCTATGCAGTTTACAATGATTGGAAATGTTACAGATTGAATGGAATAGACAAAGTACAGACTTAGTGATTGACAATTCTAGCGATCATTTATTGAGGCTAAGATTGTACAGGTTGGTTTCCTAAGTATTTCAGGAACAGATATGTTTTTAGGCATTTCCTGAATTCCCCATAGGTAGTAAGCACGAACAATTGTTCAAGGTCTTTACCCCATGATGCTGCTTGATGTGCGAAAAGATGTTGGTGATGACTTTTAAATTTATAACCTCTAATGGGTGGAGAAACAAAGTTCGGGTGTGAGCTTCGCTTGTGTCTGTTGGTTGTGAAAGAGAAAAGGTAAAGTACCTTGAAGCAAAAACAGCCAAACTTGAATTTCACACGTGCCTCCATCGGCAGCCAGTGTAGAAGTTGATAGGAAGGTGTTACGTGATAAAACTTCTTCAGTCCACAAAGTAGTCTAACTGCTGCATTTTGAACTAGTTGCAGTCGCTGCATATTCTTCTGGGAGAGTGCCAAGTAGGCGATGTTACAATAATCGAGTTATCTCAGTACAAGAGATTGTACCAGAATTCGAAATGATGAGACATCGAAGTAAGCTCTGATGGACCGAAGCTTCCAGAGGGTGAGAAAGATTTTTCTGATCAAGGAGTCTACCTGGTCTTTCATGGTCAGGTTCTGGTCCAGTGTTACTCCTAATATCTTCATAGTGGGTTGAATGGTATAACTAAGGTTACTGATGCACATTGGTGCTTTAGTGTCAAGTGGGTATGGCGATGCTATGAAAAATTTTGTTTTCTCTGAGTTTAGTTTTAGTCTGAATTCAGTCATCCATTGCTCCATCCGATTTAGTACTTCTGTTGCTTTGGGGGTGACTTCTGAGACAGAGTTGGTGAATGGGATAATTATCGTGAAGTCGTCAGCGTAACTAAATAGTTTTGTCCCCAGCTGGGACAGTTGTGCACCCAATGAGGACATGTAAACATTGAAGAGCAAAGGGGATAGTGGTGATCCTTGTGGCACGCCAGATGGATTGCTCCATGTTTCAGAGAGATCGTGAATAAAGGACTTGGTAGGTGCGTGATGTAAGGAAACCTCAAAACCAGTTCAGTACCTCTCCTTTGATTCCGAATGCGTATAGGCATTGTAACAGTTTTCCATGGTCCACCAAGTCGAAGGCAGAATTCAAGTCAAATTGCATGATGTGTACTGGTGTAACTTGGGTGCGATGTAAGCGGGGGCAACGATGTGGACTCTTCTGTATGTTATTACCAGGCCTTTGAACATGCATTTGTTGACAGGTAGCCAGTGTTCTGAGTGGAGAGCTGGGGAGTTGGGGTACCAGTAGTTGAGGGTTTTTAGGAGGCGGATTGCCAAATACATAGACGTAGAGAAGCTGGACCAGGTCGGGTTTAGAGATGTAAGGCTTGATCCTTCTTAGTGGGCGCAGATAGTAGAAGGAAGTGGAGACCACCTGTGAGATGTGGGCTGAAAGGGACGTAATAATAATATCATAATAATAATAATAATATAATAATAGTGAAGTATGTCCTCAGCCAAAAATTCAAAAAGAGCCAAAGCCACCATGCTTAAACTTCCTGGGCTTTTTCCAGAGTGAAATAGAATCACAACTTAGTCCCAAACCATCAAAGGAATATACTATATGTGAATGAATATAATGAATAAACTTATTATAGAGTAATTTGCATTATATAATTCACAAAATAACAGTGAAAATCCTGCCCCACACCTCCAGCCGGGAAAAATAAAATAAACAAGCTGAAAAAGTCAAATACAGAAGTATTTCGCTTCATGAGTCAGATAATCCCATTCTTCAGGAACCGATAATCAACGTAGGGAGAGAAAAGCTTGTAGTGAAACTCTCCAGGGTTCAAGCAGGCTTAGTTTCAGGGACAAAGCTCCTTCTTCAGGAACCAAACATAAGGAGGACAGACAATAAGCTGCCTAGCAATCAAAAACTTGACTGTACTGCTTAAATTAGCTTGCTGAGTATTCGGCAGGGGGAGGAGGCCTTATATTTCTGGGTCACAAACTATAGAAGTCTGCCCGGTACAGTTCTTAGCGGGTACTGAAATTATAACAAACATGTCAAATATTGCAGTTGAACAAATCGAAACATTGAAATAATCATACCAAACAGAAACATTTATGAAGCTCAGATTTTACCCCAATGTCAAAATGCTCTATGTAAAAAGAAAAACCAAGTTTGTCTCATAGATGCAGACACTATACATCTCATCCTCCAAGACCAAATTCGTGGCCATTGAGACGCAGAAATGTTGTTTAATCTCAATGCTCCAAATATCCCTAAGTCCAGTTTTAGGTTTATTTACAAATCCGTTTATCAATTTATACCACTGTGCGGCCTTGGTGTCCCCAAGAAGTCCACCTGAAAAGCATAAAAATTCTAAACTATATTGACTGTTAAGATTTTTCCATTCAGGGAACCCTGTCTGAATGGCCTGCTTCAGCTGCAACCATCTAAAGTTTTGTGATTTATTAAGACCATATGTATGCTGCAGCTGTGAAAAATCAAGCAGTTTACCATTTGAAATAACATAACCTAAAATCCGTATACCTGCTATATCCAATGCTTCCAGATGACCTTAAATCCGCCAATTTGAATCTTGGAGTTTAACCATATAGTTTGATTTGTCCAAAGCTTTCTTAAAACCAGCTACTTTAACCGCTTTTACCACAATTTATGGAGGAGAGTATGGTGTAGTGGGCAGAGCTACAGACTCAGCACTCTGAGATTGTGGGTTCAAACCCCACGCAGCTCGTGACCCTGGGCAAGTCACTTAATCTTCCACTATCCCAGGTACATTAGACAGATTGTGTGCCCACTGGGACAGATAGGAAAAATGCTTGAAATACCTATATGTAAACCACTTTTAAGTGTGGTTATAAAATTACAAAAAGGCAGTATACAGGTCAAAATCCCTTTCCCTTTTACAATCTCTGGCAACGCATTCCAGAGCTTAACTATTCTCTGAGTGATAAAATATTTTCTCCTATTGGTTTTAAAAGTATTTCCCTAAAACTTCATCGAGTGTCCCCTAGACTTTGTAATTTCTGATGGAATAAAAAAATTGATCCTATTCAGGATTTTGTAGACTTCAATCATATCTCCCCTCAGTCATCTCTTTTCCAAGCTGAAGAGCTCTTACCTTTTTAGTCTTTCCTCATACCTCATATGGTCGCTCGTCTTTTAACCTTTTTTAGTTCTGCTATATTTTTCTTGAGTTAAGGTAACCAGAATAGAATGCAATATTCAAGGTGAGGTTGCACCATGGAGTAATACAGAGGCATTATACATTTTTAGTCTTGTTAACCATCCCTTTTTTGGCTGCCACTGCACATTGGAGATAATTTATGACTAGTTGATAGTTATTTAGTTGTTATTGGGGGGAAAAAAAAAAAAATCACATTTGAGGTTATGGCCCATTTCTTAATGTAGACTCGCTTTTGCGGTGTACAGTTGGATCGCATTGATTGCTTTAACACAGGCGCTTTGCTTATTACCAATTTATATTGCAGTTTGTTTTAACCCTTACAACTCATGGACCCCTGAAGAAGGCATGTTCTCCGAAACACGGACCGTGTCGGGTCCCAGGGTTTGTAAAACAAAGGGTGACAATCGTTACCACATTTTATGTTTGGTTTAATAAACACAGCCTGTATCTTGTACATACTGTCTGCAGTTTTGTTTTTTGCTTGCTGTTCTTGAATTGCTGACACCGTTAGATTTCCTTGTTGTTTGCCATTTCTTAATGTGTAATGTTGATCTGCTAAACCAGGAATAGGGTTTTAAAACCTAGCAGGCAGATTTTTGGTCCTTTAGAAGGGCAATGGATAGGGACCAGTGCAGCAGGAGAACCATGATCCATTAAGGAACCCTATTATTTCTTCCCTAAGGCTGCTGGTAAAGCTTCCTGTAACCCACCAGCAGTAGGGGAGAATAACCAAAGAGTTAAGAAAAGGGGAGGGGCTAATAGAGCTGTGCTTCACTGGCAAACAAAAACAAAAGTTCATGTTGCTCGATTTTCCTACAGAGAGACTTTCTCGGAGATTTACTTTGGTGTCATACAGGCTCACGTTTTTTTTTTTTGTGGTTTGCTTTGAGACCTTTACAAACTAGGGTCCCCTGATGAAGGAGTGGTGGGTCCCTGGTTTGTATAAAGGTGGTGACATTAGCCACAACATATATTTAATAAACCCAGCCTGCATCTTGTACCCTTGTCTCCAGTTTTTTCTTTATTTGCACTGGGAAGTGCAGCAGCCCTGGGAGAATAAATCTCTTACAGCTGAGAGTTGGGAAAGGACCAGTCTTCCCATGCCCAGAGGCAGAGAAACATCCCTATCTGGATGGAACAGGCTGGAAAACCCTGTGCACCAATTTCTCTCACTTGCAGGAATGTTCTACAGCAGGTTCCTGGAGAAAGGCTTCCCTGGAGTGGGGATAGTTTACAGAGAAATGATATTGAAACTGGCAGTAGAAGAGTGATTCACCAACAGGTAGAAGGTGGGGGGTTGGGATATGCTGAAGAGCATCTCATGGAGGTAGGAGAGCCAGTTTATGAATTGAGGGAGGAAGAATGTGGAATAGAATGTAATTATGAATCTGAACAAGATATGCCGGATGAAGGGATGTATGAATGAACCAGTAAAATTTGGAAATGTAAATGAAATGATCCTGTTAAGTAAGAGAGAGGTTTTTTTTTAGGAGACATGTTTGGTTGAAAAATGTGTCAAGATTGGGGGATGGGAGTGTCTCTATTGGAAACCCCAGAACAGCTGAATTAGGAAGCTGTGTGTAAAGAACCAAGTCCTTTGTAGGTACTTTAAAAGCCTACAAGTTTGACTAAACTACCGTATTTTCGCGGATATAACGCGCACCATTGTAAAACGCGCACAGGGGTATAGCGCGCAGAAATCACGATGATATGTACAAAAACTTTTCTATACCGCGCTCAGGCATATAACGCGCATGCTGCCCGACTCTCCTTTCGCCCGCCCTGACTTTCCGTGCGCTGTCCCGACTCTCCGTTCACCCCCCCTGACTTCCGTGCACTGTCCTCCCTTGAAGTCCTGTCCCCCCTTGAAGGTCTGTCCCCATCCTGAAAGCCTGATGCCCCCCCCCCGACGTCCGATACATCCCCCCCCACCCCCCCGGCAGGACCACTCGCACCCTCACCCCGAAGGACCGCCGACTCCCCAACAATATCGGGCCAGGAGGGAGCCCAAACCCTCCTGGCCACGGCGACCCCCTAACCCCACCCCGCACTACATTACGGGCAGGAGGGATCCCAGGCCCTCCTGCCCTTGACGCAAACCCCCTCCCCCCAACGACCGCCCCCCCCAAGAACCTCCGCCCGTCCCCCAGCCGACCCGCGACCCCCCTGGCCGACCCCCACGACACCCCCACCCGCCTTCCCCGTACCTTTGTGTAGTTGGGCCAGAAGGGAGCCCAAACCCTCCTGGCCACGGCGACCCCCTAACCCCACCCCGCACTACATTACGGGCAGGAGGGATCCCAGGCCCTCCTGCCCTCGACGCAAACCCCCCTCCCCCCCAGCCGACCCGCGACCCCCCTGGCCGACCCCCACGACCCCCCCACCCCCCTTCCCCGTACCTTTGGAAGTTGGCCGGACAGACGGGAGCCAAACCCGCCTGTCCGGCAGGCAGCCAACGAAGGAATGAGGCCGGATTGGCCCATCCGTCCTAAAGCTCCGCCTACTGGTGGAGCCTAAGGCGCGTGGGCCAATCAGAATAGGCCCTGGAGCCTTAGGTCCCACCTGGGGGCGCGGCCTGAGACACATGGTCGGGTTTGGCCCATGTGCCTCAGGCCGCGCCCCCAGGTGGGACCTAAGGCTCCAGGGCCTATTCTGATTGGCCCACGCGCCTTAGGCCCCACCAGTAGGCGGAGCTTTAGGACGGATGGGCCAATCCGGCCTCATTCCTTCGTTGGCTGCCTGCCGGACAGGCGGGTTTGGCTCCCGTCTGTCCGGCCAACTTCCAAAGGTACGGGGAAGGGGGGTGGGGGGGTCGTGGGGGTCGGCCAGGGGGGTCGCGGGTCGGCTGGGGGGGAGGGGGGTTTGTGTCGAGGGCAGGAGGGCCTGGGATCCCTCCTGCCCGTAATGTAGTGCGGGGTGGGGTTAGGGGGTCGCCGTGGCCAGGAGGGTTTGGGCTCCCTTCTGGCCCAACTACACAAAGGTACGGGGAAGGCGGGTGGGGGTGTCGTGGGGGTCGGCCAGGGGGGTCGCGGGTCGGCTGGGGGACGGGCGGAGGTTCTTGGGGGGGGGGCGGTCGTTGGAGGGAGGGGGGTTTGCGTCGAGGGCAGGAGGGCCTGGGATCCCTCCTGCCCGTAATGTAGTGCGGGGTGGGGTTAGGGGGTCGCCGTGGCCAGGAGGGTTTGGGCTCCCTCCTGGCCCGATATTGTTGGGGAGTCGGCGGTCCTTCGGGGTGAGGGTGCGAGTGGTCCTGCCGGGGGGGGGGAATGTATCGGACGTCGGGGAGTCGGCCGGGCAAGAGGGCTTGGGCTCCCTCTTGCTCCGATCGTGGATGCGGGTGCGGGTGGGAGCGCGTGCGAGCGGTCGTTCGGGGTGGGGGTGCGAGCGGTCCTGCTGGGGGGGTGAATCGGGCGTCGGGCGGGGTGGGAACTATGTTTAAAAACTTTTGTATACCGCGCTCAGGCATATAACGCGCGAGGGGTATGCGCGGTACGTAAAATCACGTATAACGCGCGCGTTATATCCGCGAAAATACGGTAAACTGAAACTAAACCTTAAGCTTATATACTGCATCCTCTCTATAAAGATAGAGCTCGGCACAGTTTACATGAACTTTAAAATAAGGGAAAACACATAATAAGAATTAGTGATTATAAAGAGAGCAGCGAAATTTACATTTTTGAGAATAGCCAAGTTTTCAGATGTTTTCGGAATAATTGGAAGGAGCCCAGATTCCGCAGTTGGGTAAGAAGGTTATTTCAAAGCTCAGTGATTTTGAAGAAAAGAGATTTCCCTAATTTTTCAGCATAGATAATGCCTTTTAACAAGGGGAAAGATAGTTTACGTTTTGGTTGGATCTGGAGCATCAGATCTCGCAGAATTCCAAGATAATAGAATTAGAGGAGGAAGAGTGCCATGCAAGATCTTGAATGTTAGATAGGCACATTTAAAGTGAACCCTAGAAATTACTGGAAGCCAGTGAAGTTTTGACAGAAGTGGGGAGACATAATCAAATTTGCTTTTTGCGAAGATCAACCTAGCCGCAGTATTCTGGATCTGCTGAAGACTTTTCTTGGTTAGACTTAGATAGATGGAGTTACAATAGTCCAGTCTAGAAAGAATGATCAATTGGACAAGGACAGCAAAACGTTGTTGGTGGAAACAGGATCTCACTTTTCTCAATATTTTTTTTTTACCAGAGAGATAAGATGGTCATTAAATGAAAGTGTAGAGTCTATAATGACACCCAAGACTTTGCTTGAGAATTCAATCTGCAGTGTGGGACCAGAAGGTAAGAAAATGAGCAAGGATAGCTAATCTAATTTTGGGCCAAGCCAAAGTAGTTTTGTTTTGGACTCATTCAGCTTCATTTGTACAGTGAGGGCCCAGGATTCGAGTTTCGTTATACATGCCATTATATTCTCAGCGAGGTTAGTAAGATTCAAATCTATCTCAAGAAGGACAAAGATGTCATCTGAATATGTATATAATGTTTCAAAAGGAGATAGTTGGAACAGTTTCAAAGTAGACATATAGATGTTGAAGAGAATAGGGACAGAGGTGATCTCTGCGGGACTCCACATAACGGCTTCCAAGGAGATGACATGGCGCCATTCATATTAATAGTGCATGAGCGAGATTGTAGAAATTTCGAGAACCAGTCTAAGACTGTGGAATCAATGCCTATCTCAGAGAGTTGGTAAATTAGAATATCGTGGTGGACGACATCAAAGGCCGCAGATAGATCAAAACTTATTACAAGAATTTAGTTGCTGAATCTTTGAAATTAATGAGGCCAGTAGGGATTCGATACTGAAATTGGGTCTGAAGCAATATTGGCAAGATAGAATGGAAAATCTCTCTAGATAAGATGAGAACTGAGTAGATATGATAGACTCTAGCATTTTGGCCAGGAGAGAAATATTCGCTATAGGACAATAGCTAGACGGTGAAGATGGGTCTAGATCAGCTTTTTCAGTAATGGGGTCAGAGCAATATGTCCCATTTCTACAGACAATAGGCCTGATAGTAAGACAGAATTTATAAGTCTGGTGAGAGATGAAATAGCCTGTGTGGGAATATTCTCATATAAGTATAAAGGAATCGGATCCAGGGCACATTTGCAAGATCTTAATTTGTGGTACAATTTTGAAACCTGGGCCATGGATAAATATTCAAAGACTGTCCAGGTTTTGTCTACTGGGATAAGGTTAGTGTTGCTGGACACCAGAGAATTGTAAGAGACTAATGATGGAAAAGAGCTTCTCATAGTAGCAACCTTTTTATTGAAAAAATTTGCTAGGTCATCTGCTACTGGGGAGGAAGTTGTTTTTAGAGGTTAAGGAGCGCCCGATGTTAACTTGAGTAATGAGTACCAGAGTTAACTTGAGTAAGGTGCGCCAGATGTTAACTTGAATAATGAACATCTGCGAACCACAGGAGGGAAAATGGCCATATTGATCTCATTAAGGGTGGTTAGTGTTCCCCACAAACTGGCTCCAGCTAGAGAAAGGCAGGGCAGTTATGTGCTACTCAATTAGAAAATAAAGGTAAATGTGTGACTTGAGACATAACCAGTGCTATAGTGAACCTAGGGGAAGCGCTGGTAAAATGTGAAGACAGGAGTACTGCCTAGGATTGCCAATTTGGCAGGAAACAGTAAACTGATGTCCTGGTTAGAGAAGGCTGCCTGGACTGGTAAAGCAGGAGCCAATAAGTTAATTCACCTACTATTGATATCAATGCAATGAGAAATTATTTTAACATCCGATCTATTTCTCATCAGGACAGCCACTCCATTTTTCTTATTCACCGCAGGAGAAAATAATGCTGGCAGTGACCAGTTAGTAATTAGTTTTCGGATTCAATATCAGAAAAGTATTTTTCTTATAAAAAGGTAACATCTGGATAGTAATTAGATATATAATCCAAAATTGTTTTCCTTTTAATTGGGTTGTGCAATCCATTTGCATTGAGCGATAGATAGGATAATGACAAAGAAAAAAAATAATAACTGAGCTTCCAATTGTGATGCCAAATATTAGATACCAGACACAGATGAACATCTTCAAATAAGCATCAAACATTATCTATGTTCCTAGATTAAAAGAGTTCCTGGATTAAAAGAACAAAATACAATAACAGACAACAGAACAATACAACCGAAAACGGGTTAGACAATCTATAGAGGCAGCCCAGATCCATATCCAGCAGTCAGTAATAGACAAAAGCAAAACAATTTGATTATTCACAGAGAAAGCATTTTCCAAAAAATATTTAAACTCAGCACCTGCTGAGAGAAAACAAAGAGAAAAAGAAAGAAGAAAATTATTATATTTCAGCATGTGATAAGGCACATAACATTTAAAGATGGAGTTCCAAGCAAGCCTCCAGAATAACCTGAAGCCTGGCTGGTCAGAACATGCCATATTTCGTGCCAATTTCTTTTTAATTTAGGTCAATACTCAAGCAGTTGTTTATGGCGCTTTGCAATCTGCTTACTGATATCCAGAACAAACAAGATCGTATTTCCTTCAAATTTCACAAGCAATTTCAATCTTGCCTGCTGCATTATGTCGATCACCTGAGAGTAACGCAATAAGCGTACAATTGGTCTTGGGTATTTGGCACTCGCATCAATTTTCTGAGAAGGCACTCTGTGCACCTGGTCAATCTCAAAATTACGTTTAAATTCTAGTTCCAGTAATTTGAGCAATGTCGTGGTTATAAAGACAGTGTCATGGCCTTCAGGTAAGCCCAATATTCAAAAGTTATTTCTGTGTGACCTCTTATTAGCATCTTCCAACTCTTGTTCTAGAATATTTAATTCTTGATTTGTCTCTGTAATATTTTAATATTTTCACCAGCTACACCGATCTTCTGTTCAGCGATATCCATTCGAGAGTGAAACACAACAATCTCCGTCTTTAACAACTGTAGATCGTTTCTGATGTCTCTTCTGTATCTTATGTACCCACCATGATCTCACGCATAATGCACAGCTCCTCTAGGATGATCCGTGAGGCCTCCTCAATTTTTGCAGGTGCTGATTTTTGCAGAGATACCAGTTCCAAACTTCTCCTCTTTCCCAGCTTATGCACTGCCATAATGTTCACACAACAGAGAAAGGTGATACTTTTCACTACAATGGTTGATTTGTTGGTGAAATTTGATATTTGCTGATACTTCTCACCAGAGCTATGCTCATACGCTGCCATATTCTGCAGCGGTCGCTAGCATCCCCATGTAAACTTATTTCTATGACAAATCAGACACTATAGAAGCTTGTCTTACAGATACTTTTTCAATGTAGAAATAAAAATCCTTACCTCTGTTGAAACTGGCTTACAATAAGCAGCTCCAAAAACCACGCTCTCTAGAGATATACTAGACTGATCAGATCCCGTTTCTCTGCTACCTTTCCCAAACCAGGATCCTTTTCCTGGACGAGTGAAGCTGTAAGATGACACAGTAAAGATAAGAAGATCATGATTCAGAGAAAATAAATATACAGAATTTCTATTTGAAAACATAATGTTTTAATGGGAATGCCTAGCGGCTATGACTTTGCTCAGGAATAGTGTGTCCCTTTTTCAAGCTGCAGCACATTAAACTCGGGGCCATATCTAGAGGGTGCATACATTGGCGTGATGTCACATGCATGCATGATGTCATCACGTCGACATCTGTGCATACACTCAGGCCCTCCAGATGGGGCACCGAGCTTACTGATATGCCATTGTGGGGGGTGGGATGCGAAAGGAGAGGCATCGGCGCCAGCCGACTGCCTACGGGACATGCCTCTCACGACAAGAAGCACATCCTATAGGTATTCAGCTTCTGCCGACACCTCTCCTCCACGCCGGCGTCTCGTGGCACACCCAGAATCTTGCCACTACACACTTGCTATACACTGCACTATGAAATTCTTAGCCCACATTAGATTAATAGAAACTTCAATCTGAGAAAGATGTACACATGCATACAAAAATAATTATTATAAAATACCTCCCATATGAAAAGTGGTTAAACAGATTAGGACCTCCACTGCATCCTTAAAGGGCTATAGAAAATACACTGCTTATACCATGTGTATCCAATTCTGATGCCCAAGGGAACAATCCAGCCGAATGTTAGCCTCCAGAGAAAATGCATGATAAAGTTTGCTGCTCAATTAAAAAGGGAAACAAAATTTTTTTCAAGTATATTAGTGAAAGGAGAAAGACAAAAAAATGGAATTACAAGACTGAAAGAAGGTTTGAGCCGCTATGTGGAGAGTGATGAGGACAAAGCAAACATTCTAAACAAATACTTCTGTTTGATATTCACAGGAAAAAAAACAAAACATGGAGAAGGACCGCGATTGGTTACCTGAGAATGGAGTGGATACCACACCGTTCATGGAAGAAAGTGTTTATGAACAACTTGAAAAGCTGAAGGTGGACAAAGCTAAGGGACCGGATGGAATCCATCCCAGGATATTGAGGGAGCTCTGAGGTTCTGGCAGGTCCTCTTAAAGATTTGTTCAATAAATCTTTAAAGATAGATGTTCCGCAGGACTGGAGAAGAGAGGATGTGGTCCCTCTTCACAAAAGTGGTTACAGAGATGAAGCAGGAAACTACAGGCTGGTAAGTCTCGCTTCAGTTATTGGAGAAATAATGGAAATGTTGCTGAAAAAAAGGATAGTGAAATTCTTAGAATCTAATGGATTACAAGATCCGAGGCAAATCCGATTGAACTCTGACTGGGTGATCAGAAAATTGGATCAAGGATGTGTGTTAGATGTAATTTACACTTCTCCCTCCATATTCACAGTTTCTGCACTTGCGATTTCGATTATTCGCAAGTTTTCCATGAGTGCAGAAACAGAACTACTGTAAACTGAAAAACCAGGAAGCAAAGTCCTCGCTCCCATCCCTACAAACTACACCTCCCAGGGCTGCCCTGCGAGAGGATGTGCCTTCCCACGCAGAGCGCCGTAACGTGCATGCCGCAACTCTCATACGCTGGACTTGCAGCGGCTTTGGAGGCAGGAGCGTGAGGCTGCAGCTGCTCTATCGGGATTCCCGGGATTGGGAGAGGAAATCCGTGGTGGGCTGCCTCCCCTCTTCCGTCCGGTTCCAGAGGCCGCATAGGGACCAGCCAAGGCCAGTCCATCCCCGTTGTGGGGAAGCTGCCGACATGCTGAATATGTGGAAAGTGCAAGAACTGGTGGCTAAACTAAACTAAACTAAACCTTGGGTTTATATACCGCACCATCTCCACGAATGCGGAGCTCGGCACGGTGTAAAGGGGGAAGGTGAGAGGCCTAAGAGGGGGAAGTGTTACAGTTTTGAGAATAGCCAGGTTTTTAGGTGTTTGCGGAAGAGTTGGAGGGAGCTTGAGGTTCGGAGAGGGGAGGTGAGGTTATTCCAGATCTCAGTGATTCTAAAGGGGAGGGATGACCCAAGTTTGCCTACATGGGAAATACCTTTTATGGAAGGGAAGGATAGTTTAAAAATTTGGGAGGATCTGGAGGAAGTAGGGGTTGGGGAGTTCCAGGATAGAGGGATAACGGCAGGAAGGATGCCATGTAGGATCTTGTAGGCCAGACACGCACATTTGAAGTGGATCCTGGGGATTACTGGGAGCCAATGGAGCTTAGACAGGAGTGGTGAGACGTGATCAAATTTGCTTTTCGCGAAAACAAGCTTAGCTGCGGCATTCTGAATGCGCTGAAGTCTGTGGAGGCTTTTCTTGGTTAGGCTGAGGTAGATAGAATTGCAATAATCCAATCTGGAGAGGATGATGGATTGTACTAGGACTGCGAAGTGTTTTTGGTGAAAATAGGGTCTGACTTTCCTTAGCATGTGAAGGCTAAAGCGTGATATGGCTTCCTCCAGCCAAGGAAGAGGTACCCCTGGCTCCCCCTGCCCACCATCCCCCCTCTCTCTCAGCTGCTGAAGAGGACCCATCATGGCAGCGCCGGGCTCAATTTGAAGGAGGCTGCAGGCAGGGCAGGGAAGGCTAAAACACCATATGATAAGTTATTCACAGTTTTTACATATTTGTGGTTCAGTCCAGCCCCAATCACTGCGAATATGGAGGGAGACGTGTACTTAGATTTCAGCAAAGCCTTTAGCACGGTTCCTCATAGGAGGCTCTTAAACTCCATGGGCTAAGTTAGGGCCCAAAGTGGTGAACTGGATTAGAAGCTGGTTGACGGACAGACGCCAGAGGGTGGTGGTTAATGGAATTCGCTTGGAGGAGGGAAAGGTGAGTAATGGAGTGCCTCAGAGATCAGTTCTGGGACCAATTCTGTTCAATATGTTTGCGAGCGACATTGCTGAAGGGTTAGAAGGTAAG
The DNA here is from genome assembly GCF_902459505.1 of Geotrypetes seraphini. Lineage (NCBI taxonomy): Eukaryota > Metazoa > Chordata > Amphibia > Gymnophiona > Dermophiidae > Geotrypetes > Geotrypetes seraphini. The sequence continues at coordinate 26,058,948 of NC_047085.1, read as the reverse complement.
GTTAACCTCTTTGTGGATGTTACCAAGATTTGTAACAGCGTGGACACCCAGAAGGAGTGGAAAACATGAAAAAGGATTTACAAAAGTTAGAAGAATGGTCTAATGTCTGGCAACTAAAATTCAATGCGAAGAATTGCAGAGTGATGCATCTGGGGGGTAGACATCTGAGGGAATTATATGTTCTGGGAGGTGAGAGGCTGATAAGCAATGATGGAGAGAGGGACCTTGGGGTGATTGTGTCCGAGGATCTAAAGGCATCTAAACAGTGTGATAAGGCGGTGGCTGTAGCCAGAAGGATGCTAGGCTGTATAGAAAGAGGAATAACCAGCAGAACAAGGGAGGTGCTGATGCCCTATATAGGTCATTGGTAAGGCCACACTTTTGGAGGCCATATCCAGTGAAGGATATAAAAAGACTTGAAGCGGTCCAGAGGAAGGCAATGAAAATGGTAAGGGGTTTGAACCAAAAGTAGTATGAGAAGAAACTGGAAGACCTAATTATGTATACTCTAGAGGAGAGGAGGAACAGGGGAGATATGATACAGACATTTAAATACTTGAAAGGTATTAATATAGAACCAAATCTTTTCCAGAGAATCGAAAATGATAAAACTAGAGAGCATAATTTGAGGTTGCAGGGAGGAAGACTCAGGAGCAATGTTAGGAAATTCTATTTCATGGAGAGGGTGGTAGATGCCTGGAATGCCCTCCCGAGGGAAGTGGTGGAGAGGAAAACACTGATGGAATTCAAAAAAGTGTAGGATAAAAATAGAGGATCTATAATTAGAAAATGAAAGATGTAAATTAAAGAGCTAAGGCCAGTATTGGACAGACTTGCACGCTCTGTGTCCCATATGTGGTAATTTGGTGTAGGATGGGCAGGGGAGGGCATCAATGGGAACTCCACTAATTTGGAACACGAGGATGTTACTGGCCACACTTTATAGTAGATATCCTGCAAACAACGGGATGGTTGAATAGGCTGGAGTGAGCTTGGATGGTAACTTCAGCATTTGGAATCTAGGACAATAACAGGTAAACTTTACAGTCTATGACCCAGAAATATCAAAGAAGAGACAAGTTAATTTAATCACATAATTTTAATGAGCATAACTAATGGTAGACTGGATGAACCATTCAGGTCTTTATTTGCTGTCATTTACTATGTTACTTCCAGAGATTTTAACACAGTCATGTTTACTCGAACCAGAGGGTGCATAGACTGGCAAACACACCTCCTGATTGATGTGGAAGCCAGAAACCACTTTCGGCATGAAAGAAGGAATTGTGCGCAGGATCACACTTGAGTCTGCAATTTGAAGAAAAGGATCTCTGCAGGACAAAGACTCTCTTTGAGCGGAGATAATGGCTATCAAAAATATTGTTTTGATGGCGAGATCCATCAGAGAAGCTTGGTCCAACGGCTCACAGGACGAACTCGCAAATGCTTGAAGAACCAGGTTAAGATTTCAGGTCAGTAATGGCTGACACAGCAGAAGGCAGAGCCATAATGTGCCCTTTAAAACTGTACCACATATAGATGAGCAGCGAGAGAGTTCCCCTGAGGTTTGGGGCCAAAGCAAGAAAGCCCAGTTATCTAGCGAGAGAGTTACTTGAGGTTTGGGGCCAAAGCAAGAAAGCCCAGTTATCTGAACTTTAAAGGAGTCAACTGCTAGACCTTTTTCCAGACCCTCCTGCAGAAAGGCGAGCACAACCAGGATCAATGCCGTGCCCAGGTCTTCGCTCTTCCGAGCACACCAGGGTTGGAAATACTTACAAGCTTTCATGTACACTACAATAGTCAACTTCTTCTTAAGGGTAACAACTACACCTTCCGATTAGCCCCTGCACACTAGCATTGCACGCTCAAGAGCCATGCCATAAGACCAAAGAGTTCTGGATCCTGTAGGGCTATTAGTCCCTATGTGAGGAGATATGAATGATAGGGAAGTTTGAGACCTTGATCTAGCTAAAGACAAACTAGGTCTGTATACCATGGGAATCTCAGTCGACCTCGATAAGCCATGATCCCTTATAGTAGATATCCTATCATGGGCCATGGAGGAAAAGAATAGAGACCTGGCTTTTGGCCACAGCTGGAATATAGCATCCAGCCCTTTGTTTCCTGGTTCCCGACTCTGGCTGAAGAACCAAGCCACTTTCATGTTGTAAGCCAACGTTATCAGGTTGAACTGTGGACGTCCCCATCTGTTCACTATACCATTTAAGGCACTCTGGAATAGCAACCATTCCCTGGGATCCACGATTTGGTGGCTGAAAAATTCCACTTGCACATCGTCTATCCCAGCTACATGCACTGTTGAAAGCGCTAGAAGATGAGTTTCCATCCATAAAAATAGCATGTGGGCTTCCAGACGTAGGGGTGCACTCCTTGTGCTCTCCTGGCAATCGACATAGGCTACTGCCTTGGCATTGTCTGAGAAGATTGGATCTGCCTTGTTATGCAGTGCACTCTTGTTCCGCCACTTGAGGAGACATATCACGTAGTATGCTGAGTTTCAGTTACCCCCGGGCCATAGGCATAACAACTCTCAAATTTTAGGAGAGCCAGACAGATCGCTTGAAGTTTCAAGCAACTGATCGACCACTTCCACTGGGAAGAGTACAAGCGTCCCTTAACCGGACGGCTCTCGCAATGAATCCCCCAGCCGTAAAGGCTGGCATCCACCATCACAATCACCCAGGTGGAGCATTCAACCACCAGACTAGACTACGATCCCAGGACCTAAAAATATTGCCAGGTTCTCGGAGTGTGTATTCTTAAAGGCTCGTATCAGTTGGAGAAGCTTCTCCTTATGTGCCTCCAGAAGAAATACTTTGTTCACTCCCGTGGTGAAACAGACTCCCAGGTATTCCAAGTCTTGCATCAGAATGAGGTGATTCTTCCGAAAGTTGATCACCCAGCTGAGCTTCTACAGCAACTGGACAATTTGGTGAACTGCCTGTTGTTCTTTGGACTCAAACTGGGCTCTGATGAGACTTCGTCCAGATACGGGTGGACCTGGATGGCGAGACTGCGTAGGTGAGCTGCTACTACCACCATCACCTTGCTGAAGGTCCGAGGCGCTGTAGCCAGCCTGAAGGGCAAGGCCACAAACTAGAAGTGCTGTTGCAAGGCGTGGAACCTCAAATATCACCTGTACTCCAGCAACATGGGGATATGAAGATAGGCCTCTGTAAAATCTAGAGAGGCTAAAAATTCCCCTGATGCGACCGATGCAATCAATGACCTCACCGTTCCATTTGGAACCGCGAGATTTTGAGGGTTGCATTGAAAATTTCACTTAAGCTGGCCCGCCGGCACACGGGTACAAGCACCGCATCAGCCAGAAACGAGCGACTTGCAACCTGATTGCAGCTAGGAGAGCAAGCACTACCACACATGTGTGACAACCCGACAGCCATAGAGCGGTGGTCGGAAGTGATCTCACTAACAGAAGCCAGCTGAGCGCGCCAAGCCTGCTGGCCTGGTTCGACCTCTTAACGTCATTTTTCGGGTAGTTTAGAGCTGTTCATGCTAGATCTCCGTGGGAAATGTGGTAGTTCTATATTTTTTCCTATTTTTTTAGTGCCATTTTGTCATGCTGTTTCGCTCAATCACCAGCGTGCCAAGCTGGGGCTCTGTAAGTATAATGATTGGTTTTTGTCTGTATACTAATTGTCCTGCAGGGTGAGAGAAGTGTCTGTGGCGAGTGTAGGCTTTGTACATTTTTTTTCACTGGCTCTGCAATTATGGTTACTGAACAGGGAAGGAGAAAAACTAGTCCAGTATATATGGAGGGATCAGTGCACATTCAGAAGATTAGGATCAATACTGTCGGGATTCTGTTTGTAGTACAACAAAAGACACAAAAAAAAGTTATTGGATTATCTTAGAGTTAAATATACTTTTCTTTAAAAGGGTTTAGTTGTTTGGTTTTTAAAATCTGATTTGGATGTGATAAGTATTTCTCACTGGGTATTAACATTATTTGTAACCGTAATAATATGGCTAGAATGCTATTAATTTTGACCTGTACTCTCCTCTTTAATATTGAGTGTCTTCACAAAATGCATTAGTACATAACATGTGACTTGAGTTTGTTGACCAGACAACAAAAAGTAGAAAAATAATTTTTATTTTCTGTTTTGTGATTCCAATATGTCAGATTTGAAATATGTATCCTTGCCAGAACTGGTGTTAGACAGCAAGCGTGAACTAGAATCTAAAAGAGAGAGGAAAAGTCTTTTTTATTTATTTTGTTCACATCACAGAGCTGGTGCGGGGTTGGAGAGGTTGGAACCCTATACTTCTACTAAGACATCAAGGATCGCGCGATCTCCGCAGCCCCTGCCCGACCGATCGATCTTAGCCAGCTCCGTCCCTTCACCTCACCTTAGTTTGCAGGCTTTCTATTTCGGCGACCCGCACACTATCTAAGAGCCGTGCACGCAGGGCTGCTCAGTGTTCAATCTTTTGCTCTGACGCAACCGGAAACAGGAAGTTGCAGCAGAGCAGAATATTGAACACTGAGCAGCCGCGCGTGCGCAGCTCTTTGGGAAAGCGTGCAGGTCGCCGAAAAAGAAAGCTTGCAAACTAAGGTGAGGTGAAGGGAGGGAGCTGGCTAAACGCTACCATCGATCAGGCGGGCGGGTGGGGGCTGTGGGGACCGCACAATCGCGCGTGTTCCCGGCTCACATTTTTTCTTTGTGCTTCTCTGTGATCACAGGAAGTGCTTGCAACTTTAAAAAGCAGAATGGGAAGTAACAGCTCTGTGTATATGTACGACGAAAACAAAAGTCCTAGCACACATCTGTCCTTGAAGCACAATGTTGTTCTGTGCATAAAAATTAGCTTCACAAAAATTTTATGTGTGAAAAAATTTTGTGAGGCTAATATTTACACACAGAACAGCATTCTAGTTCATGTGTAGGTGTGTGCTGGCACTTTTATTATTATTCTGATTTTTTGGACATGAACACAGTGCAGCTGCAATTACTGCAGAACTACTCATCCGTAGTTGCTAAAAGATTTGGGGCATTAAGACAGGGGTCTCAAAGTCCCTCCTTGAGGGCCGCAATCCAGTCGGGTTTTCAGGATATCCCCAATGAATATGCATGAAATCTATGTGCATGCACTGCTTCAATGCATATTCATTGAGGAACTCCTGAAAACCCGACTGGATTGCAGCCCTCAAGGAGGTACTTTGAGATCCCTGGCTTAGAGTTATTCAAAATGGGAGTGAAAAGGAAAAGGATTCTGGATCAAGGGGATGAAAACGGAAAGAAAAACCCACAGCAGGAAAGAAAGGGGAGGACAGGCAGGTGAGCCAGATGCTGGAAGGGGGGGGGGAGAAGAAAGAGGGAAAAAAGCTAGATGGGATTGAAAAGAAGAGACACACTGGTATGGAAGAGGAAGATAGGGGAAATCTGGACACAGGAAGGTAACAGAAAGAGGGGAAATTATGTGCATGGGGTATAGGGACAGAGACATAAAGGGGACATGCCATGAGGATGGTATATGGACACGGAGGGGGGGGGCAATGACAGATACATAGGGGAGATATTAGAAATGGGGAAAATAGAAGCACATAAGCGAGATGGTTTGTGGGGATGGGACAGGGACCGAGCTCGCAGGCTCCAGTGGCTTGCACAAATTACATTGTAACGTGCCACAAAAATAAGAGGGAGGAAGGTAGATAGATAGGCCACGCAAGAGGAGCTGAAGGGTGGTAGAAAGGAACAGATGGTAAAGGAGGGAGGGAAGGGTGGTGGTGGAAAGGAATAGGACAGACATTGAAGGAGGGTGGAGAGGAACAGACACTGAAGGGAAATGTGGAAGACAGAGTGGGAAGAAGACAGATGCCAGACTATGGGGGAGCGGAGGAAAGAAGATGGGTGCTAGACCAATTGGGGGGGGGTGAAGGGAGAGGCACAGTAATAGCAAATGGAAGACGCAGAGAGAAGACACACAGTGGATGGAAGGAATTGAATGAGAAGATGTGGAAAGCAGAAACCAGACAACAAAGGTAGAAAAAAAAAATTCTATTTATTTATTTATTTTTTGCTTTAGGATAAAGTAGTATATTAGTTGTGTTGATAAAAATTTATAAACAAAGCCCTGCCAGCTGAACATCTCTTTCTCTAGTTCAGCAGCAGGAACTTTGATTTATAAGAAAGGAATAAGCTAAATATTACAGTACTAAGGCTTATATGGATGCTGCAGGGACGGTGGACGGGGCGGTGAAGGGAACGGCGGTGACGGGGCGGTGCAGAGGATGGTGGGCCAGGGCCGGGGCGGTGACGGGGACATATTTTTTCCCCGTGTCATTCTCTAATACTAAGTAAACAGAGGTGGGATCACCTACTACTAAATGTTCTGCTTGTCACTTTGTAACTGGAGACTAGCAAATGGAGCAGATGCTTAAACCCCATATTCTCCAGAGGACATAGACATTATTGGAATCTCTGAAACATGGTGGAATGAGGAAAGCAAATGGGATATAGCATTGCCGTGGTACAAGCTCTATCACCAGGACAGAAAGGCGGTGGAATAGCACTATACATAAAAGAAAGCATACAATCGACAAGAATGGACACAGCGGAGACGACCAACAAGCTAGAATCGCTATGGGTTAAAATACCGGGAAGGAAAGGGCCTGAAATAAAGATAGGCCTATACTATCGTCCACCCGGACAAACCAGAGATATCGATGAAGAAATGGAAGCCGAGATGAAGCGAGAATGCAAAAGCGGTAACACGGTTATTATGGGAGACTTCAACTACCCCGGGATAGACTGGAGTCTTGGAAGCTCAAGATGTGCTAGGGAGACAGAATTCCTGGAGGCTATACAAGATTGCTTCATGGAGCAGCTTGTTAGAGAACCGACAAGAGGAAATGCCACTCTGGATCTAATCCTAAGGGGACCTGCAAAGGAAGTGGAAGTAGTGGGACCGTTGGGAAACAGCGATCATAATATGATCAAGTTCAAGGTTGAGGTAGGAATACCGAAAGGAAAGAGAACCATAGCGACAACTTTTAACTTCAGGAAAGGAAACTACGAAGCAATGAGGGGAATGGTAAAGAGGAAACTTAGGAGCACTTCCAAAAAAATGGCAAACGGTAAAACATGCCTGGTCCTTTTTCAAGGACAAGGTGAGCGAGGCGCAAAATCTGTATATCCCCAGATTCAGAAAAGGATGCAAAAAGAGTCGAACAAAAGACCCGGCGTGAAGGAAATAGTGAAGGAAGCGATAGGCAATAAGAAAAAATCATTCAGAAAATGGAAAAAGGACAAAACTGAGGAAAACTGGAAAGAGCACAGGAAGTATCAAAAAGAATGTCACCGTGTGGTTTAAAAAGCCAAAAGAGAGTATGAAGAGAGACTAGCCAGGGAAGCACAAAATTTCAAACCGTTCTTTAAATATGTTAAAGGGAAGCAGACGGTTAGGGAGGACATGGGACCGCTGGACGACGGAGATAGGAAGGGAGTGGTGAAGGAGGAGAAAGAGGTCGCAGAAAGACTTAACATGTTCTTTTCGTCTCTTTACAAGCGAAGACACAACCAACTTAACGGAACCTGAGCAAATCTTCAATGGAAATCAAGCACAAAGTAACATCCATGGAAGTGAGCCTTGAAGATGTGTGCAGGCAGATAGAAAAACTAAAAACTGACAAATCCCCAGGTCTGGACAGAATCCATCCAAGGGTTCTGAAAGAACTAAAGGAGGAGATAGCGGAACTACTACAGCAAATTTGCAACCTATCCCTGAAAACAGGCGTGATCCCGGAGGATTGGAAGATAGCCAACGTTACGCCCATCTTTAAAAAGGATCAAGAGGTGACCCAGGAAACTACAGACAGGTGAGTCTGACCTTGGTTCCGTGGAAAATGGCGGAAGCACTGATAAAAGAAAACATCGATAAACATTTTGAAAAAAACAAACTTCTGATAACCAGCCAACATGGTTTCTGCAGGGGGAGATCGTGCCTGACTAACTTATTGCACTTCTTCGAGGGAATTAACAAACAGATGGACAGAACTATAGACCGGTGAGTCTCACATCAATAGTGTGTAAACTCATGGAAACACTAATTAAACGTAGATTAGACATGATCTTGAATGAGGGGAGTCTACGAGATTCCAGTCAACATGGATTCACCAAGGGTAGATCCTGCCAATCCAATCTCATCAGCTTCTTCGATTGGGTAACAAGAAGGTTGGATCTGGGAGAGTCCTTGGACGTCGTGTACCTGGACTTCAGCAAAGCCTTTGACAGCGTCCCACACCGCAGGCTGCTGAGCAAGATGAAATCGATGGGCTTAGGAGACACGCTAACTGCATGGGTCAATGATTGGCTAAGCGGCAGACCTCAGAGGGTGGTGGTTAACGGAACCCTCTCTAAAACATCGGAGGTGACCAGCGGAGTGCCGCAGGGCTCAGTCCTGGGTCCACTCCTTTTCAATATATTCATAGGTGATCTGACTCAAGGGCTTCAAGGTAAGATAAGATTATTTGCTGATGACGCTAAACTATGTAATATAGTAAGTGAATGCAATCTACAGGATACTATGGCGCAGGACCTGCTTACATAAGAAAGTTGGTCCTCGACCTGGCAGCTAGGCTTCAACGCCAAGAAATGTAAGGTCATGCACCTCGGAAGAGACAATCCATGCAGAGCTTACATCTTGAATGGAGAAACTTTAACTAGGACTACAGCAGAACGAGATTTAGGAGTAATCATCAGTGCAGACATGAAAACTGCCACTCAAGTGGAGAAGGCTTCATCTAAGGCAAGGCAGATAATGGGTTGTATCAAGAGAAGTTTCGTCAGCCGGAAGCCTGAAGTCATAATGCCGCTGTACAGAGCCAAGGTGAGACCTCATCTGGAATACTGTGTGCAATTCTGGAGGCCACATTACTGTAAAGATGTGCTCAGAATTGAATTGGTTCAGCGGATGGCCACCAGGATGGTCTCGGGGCTCAGGGGTCTCTCATACGAAGAAAGACTGAACAAATTGCAGCTCTACACTCTCAAAGAACGTAGGGAGAGGGGAGACATGAATGAGACATTTAAGTACATCACGGGACATGTCGAGGTGGAAGATGATATTTTCTTTCTCAAAGGACCCTCAGCCACAAGAGGGCATCCGCTCAAACTCAGGGGAGGGAAATTTCATGGTGACGCCAAGAAGTACTTCTTCACGGAAAGAGTGATAGATCATTGGAACAAGCTTCAAGTGCAGGTGATCGAGGCCAGCAGCATCCCAGACTTTAAGAATAAATGGGATATCTACGTGGGATCCCTACGAGGATAAAGATAAGGAATAGGGTCACTAGGGTATAGACTTAAGGGGGTGGGTCAGTAGAGTGGGCAGACTTTCTATGTTTCTATGTTTCATAAACCTAGATTTCCAGAAAGCCTTTGACAAGGTGACTCATGAACGTCTACTCCAGAAACTGAAGAACCATGGGGTGGACGGAGACGTGCATAGATGGATCAGAAACTGGTTAGAGGGTAGGAAACAGAGGGTAGGAGTGAAGGGCCACTACTCGGACTGGAGGAAGGTCACGAATGGTGTTCCACAGAGCTCAGTGCTCGGGCCGCTGCTATTTAATATATTCATAAATGATCTAGAAATAGGGACGAAGTGTGAGATAACAAAATTTGCGGACGACACCAAACTATTTAGCTCGGACAAAGGAGGACTGTGAAGAATTGCAAAGGGACTTGGACAAACTAGGGGAATGGGCAAAGAGATGCCAGATGAAGTTCAACGTTGAGAAGTGTAAAGTATTGCATGTGGGAAGTAGAAACCCGAGGTACAATTATACGATGGGAGGGATGTTATTGAATGAGAGTACCCAAGAAAGGGACTTGGGGGAAATGGTGGACATGACAATGAAGCTGACGGCACAGTGCGCAGCGGCTGCTAAGAGATCAAATAGAATGCTAGGTATAATCAAGAAGGGTATTACTACCAGAACGAAAGAAGTTATCCTGCCGCTGTATCGGGCGATGGTGCATCTGCATCTTGAGTACTGCATCCAATATTGGTCGCCGTACCTTAAGAAGGATATGGCGTTACTCAAGAGAGTTCAGAGGAGAGCGACACGTCTAATTAAAGGGATGGAAAACCTTTCATACGCTGAGAGATTGGAGAAACTGGGTCTCTTTTCCCTGGAGAAGAGGAGACTTAGAGGGGATATGATAGAGACTTAGAAGATCATGAAGGGCATAGAGAGAGTAGAGAGGGACAGATTCTTCAAACTTTCAAAAAATAAAAAAACAAGAGGGCATTCGGAAAAGTTGAAAGGGGACAGATTCAAAACGAATGCTAGGAAGTTCTTCTTTATCCAACGTGTGGTAGACACCTGGAATGCGCTTCCAGAGGATGTAATAGGGCAGAGTACCGTACTAGGGTTTAAGAAAGGATTGGACAATTTCCTGCTGGAAAAGGGGATAGAAGGATATAGATAGAAGATTACTGCACAGTAGAGCTGCACGGGAACGGGGACGACGGGGATCCCGCGGGTTCCCCCTTCGGGTCACGGGGATCCCGTGGGGACGCCCCCTAGGATCGCGGGGTTCCTGCGGGGCTGGATGTATTCAGCCGCGAGGCTCGTCTCCCTACCTGCCCTGCCGCACACAGTCGAACAGAAGTTTTCCTGATGTCAGCACTGACGTCGGCGAGAGGGCTTAAGCAAAGCCCTCCCTCCTTCCGACGTCAACGCTGACATCGTGAAGACTTCCGTTCGGCTGTGTGCTGCGGCAGGGCAGGCAGGGGAAAGGCAGTGGTACAAGGCGGGGGGCGGTCCGCCCCGGGTGCAGCACAGCCATCCAGGTCCCCCGACCGTCCGACAACAGGCCTGGTCCGTCAAACCTCCCTGCCCTGTAGCCACGAATCTAAATTACTTTCTTACAGCATCTTCAATACTCCAGCTGCTATAAGAAGGTAATTTAGATTCGCGGCTACAGGGCAGGGAGGTTTGTTGGACCGGGCCTGTTCTGTTATCAATCGGGCGGGTAAGCGCCACAAAGGTAAGGGGCAGGGAGGGAGAAAGGGAGGAAAGTTGGAGTGGAGAGGAAAAGGCGCTTAAGCAGCTAACCCAGTTAGGGATAAAACTATTTAGTTATGCAGATGATTTTACGATCATCATCCCATTCGTTAATTCTATCTCTGAAACTATTCCTAAAGCTTCAGAAGCCATAAACGTGATGGAGCACTGGATGACAACCTTTAGGCTCAAACTTAATTCAGAACAGACAACTTTCTTCGTTGCTTCGCCACATTCGCTTGACACCAAATCACCACTATGTATCAATAATCTTAATTACCCTATCCAACCTACCATAAAGATACTAGGTGTAACTTTGGATCAGTGCCTAACCATGAGAGACCAGGTAGACTCCTTGATCAGAAAGGGATTTTTCACTCTCTGGAAACTCAGATCCATTAAAGCTTATTTCAATACAGCGGCATTCAGAACCCTAGTCCAATCCCTCGTACTGAGTCTACTTGACTACTGTAACATCGCCTATTTAGCAATTTCCCAAAAGAACATGCAGCGTTTACAATTGATGCAAAATGCAGCGGTCAAACTGATCTTTGGGCTGAGGAAGTTTGACCACGTGACACCCTACTACCGGCAGCTGCATTGGCTGCCAATTGAGGCGCGCGTAAAGCACAGTTACTTACCGTAACAGGTGTTATCCAGGGACAGCAGGCAGATATTCTTGACTGATGGGTGACGGCACCGACGGAGCCCCGGTACGGACAATTTTAGAGTGATTGCACTCTAAGAACTTTTTAGAAAGTTCTAGCTCGGCCGCACCGCGCACGCGCGAGTGCCTTCCCGCCCGACAGAGGCGCGCGGTCCCTCAGTTAGTATAAGCCAGCTAAGAAGCCAACCCGGGGAGGAGGGTGGGACGCAAGAATATCTGCCTGCTGTCCCTGGATAACACCTGTTACGGTAAGTAACTGTGCTTTATCCCAGGACAAGCAGGCAGCTATTCTTGACTGATGGGTGACCTCTAAGCTAACAAAAAGAGGGATGGAGGGAAGGTTGGCCATTAAGAAAACAAATTTTGTAATACAGATTGGCCGAAGTGACCATCCCTTCTGGAGAATGCATCCAGACAATAATGAGATGTAAAAGTGTGAACTGAGGACCAAGTAGCAGCTTTGCAGATTTCCTCAATAGGAGTGGAACGGAGGAAAGCTACAGATGCTGCCATTGCTCTGACTCTATGGGCCGTGACAGAACCTTCCAGTGTCAGTCCGGTCTGAGCATAACAGAAAGAAATGCACGCTGCTAGCCAATTAGACAACGTGCGTTTAGAAACAGGACGTCCCAATTTGTTCGGATCAAAGGACAGAAAAAGTTGGGGAACTGATCTGTGGGGTTTCGTACGCTGCAGATAGTAAGCAAGAGCCCTTTTACAATCCAAAGTATGCAGAGCTTGTTCCCCAGAATGAGAATGAGGTTTTGGAAAGAAAACCGGTAGAACAATGGATTGGTTGAGATGAAATTCCGAGACAACCTTGGGGAGAAACTTTGGATGTGTACGCAGAACCACCTTGTCATGATGAAAGACCGTAAAAGGTGGATCTGCAACCAGTGCATGAAGCTCACTGACTCTCCTGGCAGAGGTAAGAGCAATAAGGAAAAGTACCTTCCAAGTGAGAAATTTGAAAGGAGAAGTAGCTAAAGGTTCAAATGGAGGCTTCATTAAAGCTGAAAGAACCACATTGAGATCCCAGATAACCGGAGGGGCTTTAAGAGGTGGTTTCACATTAAAAAGCCCACGCATGAACCTGGATACCAGGGGATGAGCTGAAAGAAGTTTTCCATGGACTGGCTCATGAAAAGCTGCAATGGCACTGAGGTGGACCCTGATGGAAGAGGACTTCAGGCCAGAATCAGACAAAGAAAGAAGATAATCCAACAACGTCTCCACCGCTAGGGAAGTGGGATCAAGATGATGAAGAAGACACCAGGAAGAAAACCTCGTCCACTTTTGATGGTAACATTGTAGAGTGGCTGGTTTCCTGGAGGCATTCAGAATGGAACGAACGGGCTGAGATAAAAGAGTATCAGTCGAGTTCAGCCCGAGAGATACCAAGCCATCAGGTGTAGAGACTGGAGGTTGGGATGCAGAAGGGTTCCCTGCTGTTGCGTAAGCAGAGAAGGAAACAGAGGAAGAAGAAAAGGTTCCCTGGAACTGAGTTGAAGTAGAAGGGAGAACCAATGTTGCCTGGGCCACCTCGGAGCAATCAGAATCATGGTGGCTCGGTCCCTCTTGAGCTTGAACAAGGTTCTCAACATGAGAGGCAGAGGAGGGAAGGCGTACAGGAACAGATTCGACCAGTCGAGGAGAAAAGCATCTGCTGTTAGACGGTGTGGAGAGTAAAGTCTGGAGCAGAATAGGGGCAGCTGATGATTGTGAGGAGCTGCAAAGAGGTCTATCTGAGGAGTGCCCCATTGACTGAAGATAGAGTGCAGAGTTACGGGATCGAGTGTCCACTCGTGAGGTTGGAGAATTCTGCTGAGTTTGTCCGCTAAGGAATTCTGTTTCCCTTGAATGTATATAGCTTTCAGGAAGAGATGATGATCTATGGCCCAAGTCCAGATCTTCTGGGCTTCCTGGCATAAAAGGCGAGAGCCTGTCCCACCCTGTTTGTTGATGTAGTACATCGCAACCTGATTGTCTGTGCACAACAGAAGGACCTGAGGAAAGAGAAGGTGTTGGAAGGCCTTGAGGGCGTAAAACATCGCTCTGAGTTCTAGGAAATTGATTTGATGTTTCCTCTCCTGGGCTGACCAAAGACCTTGAGTCTGGAACTCGTTCAAGTGAGCTCCCCATGCATACAGAGAGGCGTCGGTGGTGATGACTAGTTGATGAGGAGGCTGATGGAACAGAAGACCTCTGGATAGATTTGAGGATACCAACCACCATTGCAGAGACTGACGAAGAGATGATGTCACAGATATGTGTCGTGAGCAAGGGTCCGACGCTTGGGACCACTGGGTCGCAAGGGTCCATTGAGGAGTGCGCAGGTGAAGACGGGCATGAGGTGTGACATGAACTGTGGATGCCATGTGTCCCAAGAGCACCATCATTTGCCTTGCTGAGATGGACGGCAGAGGAAGTACCTGGTGACATAGAGACTGAAGGGTCTGAAGACGATTGGATGGCAGGAAAGCTCTCATGAGGAGTGTATCTAGGATCGCTCCAATGAATTGAAGTCTCTGAGTGGGAATGATATGGGATTTGGGTAGATTGATCTCGAATCCCAGAAGTTGTAGAAACTGGATGGTTTGGTTGGTGGCCAGAAGGACCGCTTGGGCAGAAGTGTCTTTGATCAACCAATCGTCCAGGTAAGGAAAAACATGCAGGTGGTGAGAGCGTAGAAAAGCCGCCACCACAATGAGACATTTGGTGAATACCCTTGGAGATGAGGCAAGACCGAAGGGCAGCACCTTGTACTGGTAATGACAATGATTGATCATGAATCGGAGATATGGTCTTGAGGTTACATTGATCGGTATGTGAGTGTAAGCCTCTTTGAGATCGAGGGAGCATAGCCAGTCGTTTTGATTTAGAAGGGGATAAAGGATGGCTAAAGAAAGCATCTTGAATTTTTCTTTTACCAGATGAATGTTGAGATCGCGAAGATCCAGGATGGGTCTGAGATCTCCTGTCTTTTTGGGAACTAGAAAGTAGCGGGAGTAGAATCCCTGCCCCTTTTGATCTAGAGGAACTTCCTCTATAGCGTTCAGAAGGAGGAGGGATTGGACCTCCTGAATAAGGAGGGCTGATTGAGGACTGTTCAAAGCAGACTCTTTTGGCAGGCTTTGAGGTGGGAGAGTCTGAAAGTTGAGAGAGTAGCCGTGGCGGATGATGTTGAGGACCCATTGGTCCGAAGTGATTACTTCCCACCGGCTGAGGAACAGAGAAAGTCGACCTCCTATTGGTTGAGGCAGGAGAGCAGGAATAGGGATACTGGCTATACTGCGGAGAATGAAGTCAAAAGGGCTGTGACTTTTGCTGAGGAGGTTGTTTTACAGCTTGTTGCTGTTGCTGTTGTCTGGGAGGCTGACGTTGCTGTTGCCTCTGACGCCTAGGTTGTTGAGCAGTGGTAGGCAATGGACGGGCTGTGAAACGGCGTTGGTAGGCCGATTGCTGCCTGTATGGTCTTGGCGGAGGAGGCTTCTTTTTATTCTTGAGCAGGGTATCCCAGCGCGTCTCATGAGCAGAGAGCTTTTGTGTGGTTGAGTCCATGGAATCCCCAAAGAGCTCATCCCCTAGACATGGGGCATTGGCTAACCGATCTTGATGGTTAACATCAAGCTCGGATACCCGAAGCCAGGCCAAACGACGCATAGCTACTGACATTGCTGTCGCTCTGGATGTAAGTTCAAAAGTGTCATATATGGATCTCACCATAAACTTACGCAATTGGAGAAGAGACGACAAGCATGCGTGAAAAGCGGAATGCTTTCGTGAAGGAAGATATTTCTCGAAGGAAGCCATGGTGGTAAGGAGATGCTTTAAATAAAAAGAAAAATGAAAAGCATAATTACTAGCCCTATTAGCTAACATAGCATTTTGGTAGAGCCTCTTACCAAATTTATCCATGGCCCTTCCTTCTCTGCCAGGAGGGACAGATGCATATACACTGGCTCCTGAAGTCTTTTTAAGGGTGGATTCGACAAATAAGGATTCATGTGGTAGTTGAGGTTTGTCGAACCCAGGAATGGGAATTACCTTATATAGAGAATCCAGTTTACGTGGGGCCCCTGGGACAGTTAAAGGAGTCTCTAAATTCTTATAGAAAGTTTCCCTCAGAATGTCATGAAGGGGAAGTTTCAAAAATTCCTTTGGAGGCTGATCAAAATCAAGGGCATCCAAAAAAGCTTTAGACTTTTTGGATTCAGCCTCCAAAGGAATGGACAAGGACTCACACATCTCTTTCAAAAAACTAGAGAAAGAGGAAGTGGCCTGTTTGGAGGATGGGTCAGGGACAGCCGAATCCTCCTCCTCTGAGGAACATTCTCCTTCAGAAAGAAAGGGTTCCTCTGAGTCTCCCCACAGATCAGGGTCCCTTACATGGGAAGAATGGTCCCGAGACTCAGGTGTCGACGTTTGCATGTGTCGGGTTTTGCGCATCGACTTACCCGACCTCATCGATACCGTGTCCGGAGAAGTTATCGGACGCACCGGTGCCGAAGTCTGCACCGATTGATGGTGAGCTCTCGGCTCCGGTGCAAGGACTGGCATCGATACCGATGAGGTTAGGTGAAGCGGTACCGAAACAGTGGAAGTGGATAATACGGGTTCCACAATCGGTACCGATACAGGTTGTTCAACAACCGGTACCGATGGCTCGGTGCGAACTGGCACCGGAAGGTTCGGTGTCATGATAGCAGGAAGGAGTCGTTCTAATTGCTCCTTCAGCTGCACCTGAAGGATGGCCGTAATGCGGTCATCGAGGGATGGCACCGGTACCGCTTTTTTCTTCTGCGGTACCTGCGGTGCCGCTCGACGCCCCGGAGATGAGGAGCCCGATGTCGAGGGACTCACCTCTATAGGGGCGGAGCGCTTCCGCTGGCGTCGAACCGGCGGCAGGATTGGGCTCACTGCACTCGAGGCCGGAAGACGTTCCAGCGGGGAAGGCTTCTTAGCCGGCTTACCTGACTGTTGGGATGCCGGTGTGGAATCACGCGGCGTCGAAGACGAGGGTGCCGACTGAATCGGTGCCGAAGCCGGAGTCGAAGGAACGGGGTCGGACATCTCGGCACCGAACAACAATCGCTGTTGAATTAAGCGATTTTTTAAAGTTCGTTTTTTCAAAGTAGCACAGCGGGTGCAAGAAGAGGCCTGATGCTCAGGACCCAAACACTGTAAACACCAGTTGTGTGGGTCCGTGAGAGATATAGGCCTAGCACACCGCTGGCACTTTTTAAAACCCGGTTGAGGGGGCATGAAAGGAAAAACGGCTTCCGCCAAATCGAAGGCCGAGGCTTCGATGGTGGCAGAAGGCCCCGCCGGGGAAAACCGAAAATTGAAGAAAAAAATGAAAGATTTTTTTTTTTTTTTTTTTTAACAAAATAAAAGAAAGAAAAAAGGCAAATTAAGCCAAACGTTTACGCGAGCGGGAAGGCAAGTTAGGAAAAAATTTCAACAGCCGTTGAAAACGCGTCTTCTTAGCTCCGCGGAAACTAAGAAACTGAGGGACCGCGCGCCTCTGTCGGGCGGGAAGGCACTCGCGCGTGCGCGGTGCGGCCGAGCTAGAACTTTCTAAAAAGTTCTTAGAGTGCAATCACTCTAAAATTGTCCGTACCGGGGCTCCGTCGGTGCCGTCACCCATCAGTCAAGAATAGCTGCCTGCTTGTCCTGGGATAAAGTTTAAATTTGCCTGCTTCTGCTTCAAAGTACTACACGGACTTGCCCCTAAATATATAACTGATCTTTTCGTCTTCTCAGCCAACAGACACAAGAGAAGCTCACATTCCAACTTCGTTCCCCCCCAGTGAGAGGCTGTAAACTGAAAAAACACCATGAACATCTTCTCTTGCACCAAGCAGCATCATGGGTTAAAGACCTAAAACAATTGTTTTCGCCCACTACTTATGAGGAATTTATGAAACGTCTGAAAACACACCTGTTCCTAAAGTATCTAGACAACTGATCCTCTATTCTCTCCCCCCTCTATGGCGATTAACTTGTTCTATTGATCACTCTCTCCTCAAAAATGGATTTCCTGTCCTATTAACCCTCTTTCTTCCTCCCCTCTTAAAGTCAATCAATTTGTACCTTTGCTTAATCTTTGTAAACTGCATAGAACTTCACGGTATTGAGGTATATAAGCTGTTATTATTATTATTATTATTAAGGTAAAACTGAGGGGGGAGAAGGACACTGAAAGCACTGGGGATGACAAAAGGGGTGGAGAAGAACACTGAAAGGACACGGGGAAGACAAAGGGGTGGAGAAGGACGCTGAAAGGACATGGGGAAGACGGGGGGGGGAGAAGGACGCTGAAAGGACATGGGGAAGATGGGGGGAGAAGGACGCTGAAAGGACATGGGGAAGACGGGGGGAGAAGGACGCTGAAAGGACATGGGGAAGACGGGAGGGAGAAGGACGCTGAAAGGACATGGGGAAGACGGGGGGGAGAAGGACGCTGAAAGGACATGGGGAAGACAGAGGTGGGAGGACACTGAAAGCACATGGGGAAGATGGGGGGGGGAGAAGGACACTGAAAGGAAATGGGGAAGAGAGAGTGCGGAGAAGACGCTGGCAGGGAAGAAGATGCCAGACTATGGGGGGAGCGGAGGGAAGAAGATGGGTGCCAGACCAATTTGGAAGGGGGGAGAAAGGGAGGCACAGTAACAGAGCAAATGGAAGACGCAGAGAGAAGAGAGACAGTGGATGGAAGGAATTGAATGAGAACATGAGGAAAGCAGAAAACAGGCAACAAAGGTAGAAAAAAAAATTATATTTCTTTTTTTTTGCTTTAGGATAAAGTAGTATATTAGTTGTGTTGATAAAAATTTATAAACATTAGAGGCTCTGGTAGAAACCCGTTTACAAAGTATGTATTCTTCCCAATTAATATTTCCAAATTAATAAAGTCTTTTTGCTTATTTGTAAATGGGTTTCTACCAGAGCCTTTAATTCAGTAGCATAATTAAATGAAATAACTATTTCTGTAGTTTATAGGGACGGGTGAGGATGGAGGGGATTCCTCGCGGGGACGGGTGGGATTTCTGTCCCCACGCAACTCTCTACTGCACAGGTCCTGGATCTGTTGGGCCGCCGCGTGAGCGGGTTGCTGGGCACGATGGACCCCAGGTCTGACCCGGCGGAGGCACTGCTTATGTTCTTATGCTTCTTAGCATGTGACAGTGCAGTGGGAAACTATGCCACCTGCTCAACAGTAGCCTATCTGTATTCAGGGTAGAATTTGCATTGTTCTAGTGGCTGGTGCCAGAGAGAGATGAAGAAACTGATTGCTACTAGACCTTCTGTTGTTTTTCCTTTTCTTTTGCTGCTACTAGTTCACTTCTCTGGCTACAGGCCTACGCTGAAAACAACACAGCCCTATATTGCTTTTTCTAAAAAAAATGGTGCTTGAAAGATTATCAATTATTTTTCATCAGTTCACATGCTTCTCACAATAAAATACAAACTTTCTGTAAAATGTTGATCTAATCTTCAAGGACACAAAAGTGCTTCTAAACATTTCCTTTTTCAGTGGTCACTACTGTGAAATTCTTTGATGCCACTGTGGCACTGGTGGTTAACTATAGATCAGAAATTAAGAGATCTACTGGTAGTATAATCTACAGTACTTATATTATGGCTTACATTTCCCATACTAGGAGTCACCTCCTCATCTGACATCAGACTAATAATTACCTCCACAGCTACCGTACATTAAACATCTCCAAGTATTTCCATTTCTAATTCTTGGACAACCTAATCATCAGATTCTATGATTGTCTCTAAAATAGATTGGCTTTGGCTGCTACTGTTGTATTATTTTGTTCCTAATATTCTTTTACTGCTTTCAGGCTGAGTCTTTAACCCTCATTCAACTTCTCTACCTGATTTTTCAGTTTCCTCCCTGAAAACTCTTGCTGAATTTTGGTTAAGGTGCTACTGCTAATGCTACTAGTGCTGCATAGTAAACTAAACTAAACTAAACTGAGCCTTAGGTTTATATACCACATCTTCTCCACTGAAGTGGAGCTCGACACGGTTTACAGAGTTTAAAAAATATGGGAAGAGAGAAGAGAAAGAGTTTACAAAGCATAAAAAGAGGGGATGTAATCAGGAGAAGAGATTATTATATGCTAGAGAAAAGCCAGGTTTTCAGTTGTTTTCGGAATAGTTGGAGGGAGTCCAGGTTCCGCAGCAGGACAGTGAGGTCGTTCCAGAGGCCGGTGATTTTGGAGAGGAGGGATCTACCCAGTTTACCTGCGTGGAGGATGCCGTGTAGAGAGGGGAAGGATAGTTTATGTCTATGGGCAGATCTGGTGGTAGTTGGTGTCGGGGCGAGGAAGGATAGAGGGATTAGGGGCGGAAGGATGCCGTGAATGATCTTGAAAGCCAGGCAGGAGCATTTGAAATGAATTCTGGAAAGTACTGGGAGCCAGTGAAGATTGGTAAGTAGAGGGGAGACGTGGTCATATTTGCGTTTAGCAAAAATCAGCTTAGCCGCAGTGTTCTGTACAGATCCCAACTTAACTGTACCTTTCCTTCTCACCTCATTCTCTGCCACTTGCATGTTTCATTTTTGAAAAAGGGCATAATATGTATATGTTTAGGATAAGGGTAGGAAAGCACACATTAATGGATATGTGCAATTCATATATTCGCTCCTGCCCTCAATGATCCCACTTAAGACCACCAGGGATGAAGTAGGCACGGGGAGGGGGGAAACTTGTTCCAGTGAGAGGGGAGGGGCTTTGCTTCTCGATTAGATGAGAGGGAAGGCAGCAGGTAGGCCAGGAGGGGAATCGAGGGTGGGGGTCTTTTAAGGTACCACATATTTATGTGGGTCTCAGCCAATATTCAGTGCCAGGGTCTGGCACTGCCCACTTAAACTGCTTTAAATATAGATCTGTTACTTTCTGTGTCGATCAAATGTGTGGTCATGAGGCCTGCCATAAAAGACAAAGTCAGTCACGGATTCTATTTTTGACATGAAAATTTCTGCCTCCCTGTTCTCCTGACTCTAGCAGAACCCATTACCCATGTTTACCAGCATTAGTAGTACATTTGTCTCAACTCCTACAAGTGTAGTGTGCTTGCTATATACCTCAGGACACTGTGGGCCAGATTCTGTAATTGGTGCCTAAAAAAGATAGGCATCTCTCTCATGTCCATCACAGTTAGGCGCCAATTACTGAATAGTGCTTAGAGGAACCTAACTTAAAACTTAGGTGCCTTTAATGTAGGCCAGAGTTTTACAGGGCTAAATCCTTTGGAGAACTGTGCCATACAAGTGGCACCTGCAGCCATAAGGGCTATTGGGGTGGTAGACAGGTGGGTCTAGTCGGTTCTGGGGGGTGCTTTGGGGGGGCTCATCGTGACCTATAAAGTTGTTGTGTTGAGATATGTATGTGGCACCCTGTTTGTGAAGATAACAGCAGTGCTCTGTAAGGTACCCCACTACTCTGGTGCAATATTTGGGTGTCCAGTCCATCACTTTGCTTACCCTGCCCACATCCAAAAGGTCTTTTTCTTGGCGTTTTTGACTTGGACAAATTTTTGTCCGAAAATGGGGTATAAAGATGGACGATTTAGCTGGACATACAGTGAGACGATTTTCGGCAAAAAAAAAAAAATACGTTGGATGTATTTTTTGAAAATGGACATTTTCTGACTTTGGGCAACTAGCAACTTAGGCCCAAAACGGACTTAGACGTATCTTTTGTACCATAAAATACTTTGGACTCCTCATAAACTTTCTTTCACTGGTTTATTGCAAACAAACAAATGCTGGCATTATGAACAGAATATGTAGCAGATACAACAATAACATATTAAACATAAACAAAGATTAAAAATAAATGGATAGGTTTATTGCAAAAAGTAAATAAGATTTCATATACAGTGGTACCTCGGTTTACGAGTGCACCGGTTTGCGAGTGTTTGCAAAATCGGTGCCTCGGAAACCGAGCATGGCTCGATTTACGAGCACCCCCCCCCCCCCACGATCCGACCCCCCCACCCCCGACATGATTGGGCACCCCCCCGACACGATCCGACATCCCCCCCCCCCGAAATAATTGGGCACCCCCCCTCGCCGCTTCTTACCCTCATCTGGGCACTCTTGAAGATCGGCCTACTCGTCTGCTGGGCCTTGAGCATCTGAGCATGCTCAAGGCCTGCGAGTTCACGTTCACATTCAGATGTCGGATTGTGTCGGGGGGTGCCCAATCGTGGCTGGGGGGGTCGGATTGTGGCGGGGGGTGCCCAATCGTGGCGGGGGTGGTTCGGATCGTGGTGGGGGGGTGCCGGTTCGAGGCAGTGGGGGTGCCTGATCGCAGGGGGGGGGGCCTTCGAGGGGAGCAATGCCGGTTCTCGGGGGGGGGGAGAATGCATCAAAGCGAGTTTCCATTATTTCCTATGGGGAAACTCGCGTTGATAAACGAGCATTTTGGATTACGAGCATGCTCCTGGAACGGATTATGCTCGTAATCCAAGGTACCACTGTATTTAGCCTGAATAGCATTCAATGTCAAGTGTGACATTATTCCAATGATTAATATTAATTGTAGGTAGTAATTAAAGTTTGTAAGTAAGATTGTACTGCGGACCAATGCTTATTGACAGAGCATGATGTACCAAGTTTCTCAGCGATAAATAATTCTGATTTATGATAATTTAATACTGATTACCCAATCATGTACAGATAGGAGTTTAGAGGATTTCCAATTGGATAATATGTTTCTTTGTGCAATTGTTAATACAGTGTTGAAAAGTTTTGAGTAAGGTTCTCCAATTAATACATTTGGTGACTGAGACTTGAAGATAGCTACTGAAAGTGAAATGTCTGAATGGATATAAAAAATCTTTTGGATTATTTTCCAAACCTCTCTCTAATACACTATAGTACATTTACATTCATAAATCATATGCAGTAACAGACAAATATTTTGTACAACTTTTTCAAAACTCAATAAAATATCTTTGGAAAAAGGAGAAATTAGGTTCTTACCTGCTAATTTACTTTCTTTTAGCTTCTCCAGACCAGTAGAGGTTAACTTTACGAATGGGTATATATCTAATCATGACCAGCAGGTGGAGACTGAAAACAAAACTTTGGGACAGTATATCCTAGCCCCTCCTCTATTTCCCTCAGTCTGCCGAATAGCCAAGCAGAACCAAGAACTGGAAAACAGGAAGAAAACAATACTCCGAACAGGAGTAACAAATAACATACCCAAATGCTGTTGGAAAATGCAGAGGAGAAATACCCGAAGGAAAATGTCCCCACAGCTCGCCAGCTAAGCCAGCCGAGCCACAGCCGCTGTTCTTTAATTCTCCCCGGCCCTAGAAAAATACTAGAACCCGCAGCAAAAGACAAAAACTGCCCGCGAAAACAGCCCCAACAACAACAACAACAACAGACAGGGTGGGGACCTCTACTGGTCTGGAGAAGCTAAAAGAAAGTAAATTAGCAGGTAAGAACCTAATTTCTCCTTCTTTAGCACTCTCCAGACCAGTAGAGGTTAACTTTACGAATGGGACGTACCAAAGCAGTCCCTCTCACGGGCGGGACCCCCGAAGGGCCGATACCAGAACACGCTCACCGAACACCGCGTCCCGACGCGCCTGAACATCTACCCGATAATGTCTAACAAAAGAATACAAGGAGGACCAAACCGCAGCCTTACAAATATCCACCGGAGGCACGAGCGACGACTCAGCCCAAGAAGCCGCCTGACCCCGAGTGGAATGAGCCTTGAGAAACTGCGGAACAGGCTGCTGTTTCAGAAGATAAGCGGAAGCAATCGTCTCCTTGATCCAGCGCGCAATAGTAGCCTTAGACGCGCCAGCTCCCCGACTAGGACCAGCCAGGAGGACAAAGAGATGATCGGACTTCCGGAATTCCTGGGTCCGCTGCACATCAGAGCGAAGGACCCGACCGACATCCAACTTGCGCAGCTGCCGTTGCTCAGAAGAGCCCTCCCGACCACCCAAGACCGGGAGAACCACCGATTGATTGACATGAAAAGAGAAACAACCTTCGGCAGAAAGGAAGGAACAGGCCGCAAGACGACCCGCTCCCTATACAACTCCAAGAAGGGAGCCCTACAAGAGAAAGCCTGCAGCTCAGAAATACTCCTAGCAGAAGTAATGGCCACCAAAAAGACCGCCTTCAAAGTAAGGTCCTTCAAAGAACAGTCGTCCAAGGGCTCGAAAGGCGGGCGCACCAAAACAGAGAGAACCAGATTAAGATCCCAAGAGGGAACCGAAGGCCGTAGGGGAGGCCTAAGCAACTTGGCCGCCCGCAGAAACCGAATCACATCAGGAAGAGCCGATAAACGCTGACCTGACACCAACCCTCGAAAGGTCGACAGGGCCGCAAGATGAACCCGGAGAGAAGACCAAGCCAGGCCTCTATCCAGGCCATCCTGCAAGAACTCTAGAATGTTAGGCAGAGAAGCGCGAAAAGAGGTCACTCCCCGCGCCCGACACCATTCCTCAAAGAGACGCCAAACCCGCACATAAGCCCGAGAGGTAGAAAGCCTCCGGGACCCCAACAGTGTAGCGATCACCTTGTCTGAATATCCCTTCTTGCTAAGGCGACCCCTTTCAAGAGCCACGCCGTAAGACAGAAGAGAGACGGGTCGAACAAGGGAATGGGACCCTGCATCAGAAGGTCGTCCGAGAGAGGCAGAGGAAGAGGAACCGCCACCAGGTGTCTCACCAGATCCGCATACCACGGACGTCGAGGCCAATCCGGAGCCACCAGCACCACCAAACCAGGATGGTGAACAATGCGAAGAAGCACTCTGCCCACCAGCGGCTAAGGAGGGAACACATACAACAGCCCCTCCGTTGGCCACGGCTGGACCAGAGCATCCAGACCCTCGGCCAGCCCTTCCCTGCGACGACTGACGAAGCGGGGCACTTTGGCGTTGCCACTCGTGGCCATCAGGTCCATCAGGGGCTGCCCCCAATCTTGCACTATCAACCGAAACGCTCCGGCGCCGAGAAACCACTCTCCTGGATCCAGGAAGTGACGACTGAGGAAGTCTGCCTGAACATTTTCTACCCCGGCTATATGAGAAGCCGAGAGGTCCAGAAGATGGGACTCCGCCCAAACCATGAGCCGAGCCGCCTCCTGCGCCACAGGAGTGCTCTTGGTGCCCCCCTGACGATTGACATAAGCCACCGCCGTGGCATTGTCCGACAGGACTCTGACCGACTTGCCCAGCAAAAGGGAGTGGAAAGCTAACAGCGCCAGCCTGACCGCTCTGGTCTCCAACTCGTTGATCGACCAGGAGGCCTCCTCCGCGGACCAGGTGCCCCGAGCTGAGTGGCCCATAAACTGAGCCCCCCAACCGAGGAGACTCGCATCCGTAAGGAGCACCGTCCACTGCGGGAGATCCAGACCCACCCCCTGAACCAGGTGAGGGGTCCGGAGCCACCAGCGCAGAATGCAGCGCGCCAAGCCTCGCAGGGGAACCGGAACATCCAAATCTTGCCTCCGGGGAGACCACCTCCGGAGCAGAGCATACTGAAGAGGACGCATGTGGGCCCGCGCCCACCTCACCACGTCCAGGGACGCCGCCATTGACCCCAGGACTTGGAGGAAATCTCGCGCCCGAGGACCCCGGGACGCCAAAAGCAGGCGAATCTGAGATTGCAATTTGCTCACCCGGGCCTCTGGAAGGAAGACCTTCCCCAAGGAGATGTCGAACATAACCCCAAGGCACTCCAGACGCTGAGCCGGGACCAACCGACTCTTGGAAAGGTTGACCACCCAGCCCAGCGACCGGAGAAACTCCACCACCCGAGCCGTAACCCGGGAGCTCTCCTGCAACGACTTTGCCCGAATCAACCAGTCGTCCAGGTAGGGGAGAACCAGGATGCCCACCGACCGCAAGGCTGCCGCGACGACCACCATTACCGTGGTGAACGTCCGAGGAGCCGTGGCCAGACCAAAGGGAAGCGCACAGAACTGAAAGTGCCGCCCCAAGATCGCAAAGCGAAGGAAGTGCTGATGAGAGGCCCGAATTGGAACCTGCAAGTAGGCCTCCGTCAGATCGAGAGACATCCAGGATGGGCCGAAAGGTCCCCTCCTTTATGGCCACCACAAAGTAAATGGAGTACCTGCCGGTGCCCCACTCCGTAGGGGACACCGGCACCACTGCCTCGAGATCTAGCAAACGCTGAAGGGTCTGACGAAAAGCCTGCGTCTTCCATGGAGTCTGACATGGAGAAGCGAGGAAAAAGTCCGGCAGAGAGCGGGTAAACTCCAGAGCGTAACCGTCCCGCACCACCTCAAGGACCCACTGATCGGACGCGATCTCGGCCCATTTGGGGAAAAATTTGCGCAGCCGGGCCCCCACCGGAACCAAAGGGGGCGCCGGCAAGGAGTCATTGCGCAGGACGGGAAGCGGGGGAACCGGCGGAGGGATTCCCTGCCCCCCGACGGGCCCCCCGAAAGGGCTGCATGCGCTGGAAGAACCGACCCCGGGAAAAACCCTGAGCCGGGAAAGAAGCAGCCCCACGCCCCGGGCGATACTTGCGAAATTCCCGCAAACGCCCCCGGGCAGCCCCACGCCTAGACGCAGGGCGGGCACGGTCCTCAGGCAGACGGGGCACCTTCGAGTCCGTCAGAGTCTGAATCAACTCATCTAATTCCTCTCCAAACAAAAAGACCCCCTAAAGGGAACTTTAGTAAACTTAGCTTTGGACGCAGAATCCGCCGCCCAAGCGCGCAGCCACAAAATACGCCGCGCGGCCATGCCATAGACTTAGCCGAAATCCGCACCAAGTCATAAAGAGCATCTGAGAGGAACGAGGCAGCCATCGCAATCTTCGCTACCTCCTGATCCACTAGAGACCAGTCATCAGACTCCCGATCCAGGACACGCTCAGCCCACCGAAACACGGCGCGAGCGACTAGCTCCCCACAAACAGCCGCCTGGACCCCAAAGGCAGAGACATCAAAATCATACTTAAGAAGAGTCTCTAACGCACGCGCCTCCGAGACCCTAAGAGCAGAACCGTCCATAACAGGCACGGTATGCCGCTTAGGAAGTGCCGAGACCACCGCGTTCCCCATTGGCGAAATTAAGGTAGCCCTACCTCCCTCCGGGACGGGATACCCAAGAGCCAAGGCGCACACCAAACGAAACTGCGCCCATAGGCCACTGCGCCAACACAAAATCCCGCAAATCCTGACGCACAGGAAAAGAGCGGGAACCAGGACAGACCCCCTGAAGCAGAGGGGCCCCCATACGCGGGGTCTCCGGCGGCGCCACTGCAAAAATGCAGCACCAAGGAGACCTGCTACACAGGTCTAAAAGCTCATCCCTCTGAATAAAAAAGCGCACCACGGACGCATCTGCTCTGGAAGACGGGAAACCCGCCGCCCCGCTGCCAACAGGCGTCCCCTCTAGAGGATCCTGGAAGCCCGCCAAAGCAGCCAGGTCCTCAACCAGGCCAACACGCTCCTCCGCCCACCAATTCGCAATCCAAGCCCCCCCGCGGGCGCTTGGATGAGGGAGGAGGAAGAGGGGACGCCAAACGAAAAGAGGGAGGCAAAGCCATAGGGGGCGCGGAGGGAAACCCCCCCCGAAACCCCCCAGGCGCACGTGGGACCCCCAAAAGTCCGCACAAAGAAAGAAAATAAATTGGGGGCAAAAAACCCCTGGGGGTCCCCAGGGACTCCCTGCCCCAGCAGGGGTCCAAGCTGAAACCTGCCCCTGTGTTCGCCATACAGGGGGAAGGTCACCTGAGGTTGCAGACAAAATGGAGGGGCCAGACAAAGAAAATGGCGAAGTTCCCGCCAAAAATGCTCCCTCCATGGCCTGTAGCGGCTGAGAAGACTGAACAGTCCCAGCCGCTAAGACAGGCAAGTCGGCATCAGCTGTCAAAAAATCAGCTGAGAGGGAATCCTTCGGGGAATCCCTCCGTGGGCGGTTGTGGAAGACCGGGCTTCCCCACTGCTCCAAGCCGACTCGCGAGGCACCATCGGCGGGGAGCTCTGGGCGCCTGCAGCCGCTGCCGACGGAGCTCCACCACCTCACCGACCCAAACCGCCGAGTTCAGGCCGGCCGCGAGTGCCTCGCGGCTGGACTAAAATTGTGGCCTACTCCCCCGGAGAAGGGCACAATTGCTCCAGACGCGACCTAGCTATAAAAAAGTGCTGGTTACATGAAAAAATACAGTAAAATACAGTTTTCTTAAAGGGAAACAACCCTTCAGACCAGCACTACCTCAGGATTTTTTTTTTTTTTTTTTTTTTTACAGAACAGACTCCACAGGCTCTCGAAGCAATATGCCTTGCTTGACTTAGGGGGCAAGGCTTACTGCTGAGGCTCCTCTAAAAAAATGTGGGGAGGTGGAGGAAGTGGGGGGAGGGACCCCGCTCGTGACCCGCCGGGTTTGACACCCCCGAGGTCGGACGGACCCCCAAACAGGGCCCGACCAAGCTCCGTCCGGCCAAAAAACAGGGACAATAAACCCCTAAACAAATTCCAACAGCCCTACCAAGAGAGATGGGTACAGATCACTCAACACCTGCTGGAGACTGAAAGAAGACTGAGGGAAATAGAGGAGGGGCTAGGATATACTGTCCCAAAGTTTTGTTTTCAGTCTCCACCTGCTGGTCATGATTAGATATATACCCATTCGTAAAGTTAACCTCTACTGGTCTGGAGAGTGCTAAAGAATAAAACATTTTCCATGATAATTGTTTTTTAAAGAAGAGTGACGAAAAATGTCATTCCTGCATGGTTTACCTGATCAGAGGCTGATGCAATGCCACCAGTGAAGCATGCACAGTTACAGATATCACTGACAAATGGAAATAGTCAAACATGACAGGAACATAGTGGTGCAGGCCTCTTCTAGGGTGAAAATGAAGGCTAAGAGTACGACTGCTTATCAAGGGGATCACAGTAACATCTCTAAGCCTGAAGAAAAGAAGGTTTCAAAGATTAGAAACAACTAAAATCACTGCATACTCCAGAATTATTTTTACATATAACTTAGTCCCTTTCATTGGTTGCTCACAAAGCAAGTTATATTCAGGCACAGGAGGTATTTCTAGGTCCTTAGTTGGTTTGTAATCTATATTTGTACCTAAAACAGAATGGGAAGTGACCTGCCCAAGGTTAAAAAGAGAATACGCTGGCTTAGAACTCTAGATTTTCTTAGTTCACATTCTGTTGCTCTAGCTACTAGGCTACTCTTCCACTCTGATTTCTAATGGTAGCTTCTGGACAAATTATGCAGAAGGAAGTAATACTATGACATAGAGAATGACACGGTGGCGGTTTACCCGCGGCCACCGCATTTTAGCTGCGGGTCACCCGCCGAAAATGGGGAAGAAAACTAGCAGTCGCTGCGGCGACGGGGACAAGGCCATTCACCGCCCGCGGGGCGGTGAATGGTCTTGTCCCCCGCAGTGAGGCATGAAGGATCGCGCGGTCCCCGCAGCTCACACCAGCCCGCCCAATCGATTCCAGTGTCCAGCCAGCTCTCTCCCCTCTCCTCACCCCAGTCCGCAGATCCTCCTCCTCGGCGACCCGCACGCTACCAGAGAGCCGCGCACACCCGCCGCTGCTCAGCCTCGATCTTCTGCTCTGACGCAACCGGAAACAGGAAGTTGCAGCAGAGCAGAAGATCGAACACTGAGCAGCCGCGCGTGTGCGGCTCCCTGGGAAAGCACGCAGGTTGCCGAAAAAGAAAACCCACAAACCAAGGTGAGGAGAAGGGAGAGAGCTGGCTAAACACTAGGATCGATTGGGCAGGCAGGTAGTGGCTGCGGGGACCGTGCGATCGCTAGTGTTCCCGGCTCAAATTGGAAGGAGGGAGTGAAAGGAAAAAGGCTTATATGGATGCAGCGGGGACGGTGACGGGGCGGTGAATGGGATGGCAGTGGCGGTGACGGGGCGGTGAAAGGGATGGCGGTGACGGGGCGGTGAAGGGATCGGCAGTGACGGGGCGGTGCAGAGGATGGTGGGCCGGTGACGGGGACAGATTTTTTCCCCGTGTCATTCTCTACTATGACATACAATATTTACCTAAAAAGCATAACATACAATTCAAGACTATTTTTATTAAAAGGTCACATATTAACCATATTACACTACAGAATTAACATAGCTTTCCAAACAGTTCACTATATTAAGGCAGGTAAGATATAACTCAAGGAAAAGACATTTTAAATCCAGAAGTAATAAATAGGATATTACCCAGGCTAATTAATGAAAGATTAGGTTCTTTCTGTTAATCTTCTTAGGAGTCCATACATAGGTGATCAATCCATTTCTGTGAAATGGGATTTGCAGAAGTGTGACTACTTATAGTTTTGAGCACTCCCCACAGAGGTGGAGCACAATACCCCCTTCAGTTATATCCCAAAGCAATCAAGCTCCACTGGACAGAATACAAACAAGGACGGGTACTGGGAACTTCCCCACCTACATTACACAATTCTGTTCTGCTCTGTAACTTAGAAACAATAATTAAAACAACATTAAAAGGAATTTAAAACAACCACAGAGAACCAACCTGCTGTGCGCAACTGGCACTAACATCAAGGGATCCAGAGGCTGAGGTATACATTTACATATACAGATTTTTTTTTATGTGTAGACATCTGGCTGACAGGAGAAGAAATCCAGGCCTGGAATCTAGAAATATCCAAGGCAGAAAATCAGGCAAAAGAGGATATACTGAGGGTGGGTCGTATGGACTCCTGAGAAGATTAAGAGAAAGAAGATTATCCAGGTGAGAACCTAATCTTTCAACCTGTTACATCTACTCAGGAGTCCATATGTATGGTGACGTACCAAAGCAATAGCTGATGTTTAGGGTGGGACAGAAGAGCCTGTCCACAAGTCTAAGGAGCCAAAAATGGTGTCCTCTCAAGCCACCACATCCACTCTGTAAAATCTGGAAAAAGAATGTAGAATAGACTTGAGTAGCTACACTACAAATCTCTGCAGGATGAACTGCCCAATACTCCGCCCATGAAGAGGCGACACTCCAGGTAGAATGTGCCTTGAGAGAAACCATTGGCTGTTTACTACAGGCAATGTATGCCAATGTATGGCAATGTATACCTGCAAACTCACTTTGTTCTGCACAATCCCACACGAACTACCAGAAACAAAAACATCTTTGCCTATCCAAAGATACAAATCCTTCCTGGATAGAACCTTCATGTTCCAAGCGAATAGACAACAAGTCTGGTTGCGAAACTGCATAAATGAACCCAAACTGACTTACAATGCATTCCGAAAAGCAATAAAAACCGCCCTATTCGACAAATTCATTGACTAAAACAGATCTCCTTTAAACTAAAACAAACCCCCCGTAAACACTATTCAATCTCCCAGGAAGCTCCAATTTTCATGTATTCTTTACCCATGGAACTTAAATTAGTATGTACCTTGCTTATGTAACTTTTCTATTTTAGGCTCCTTATCATTCGCTGACTGTCCAGCCTTCTTACAATGTGAACCGCCTAGAAGTCGCCTGACTATGGCGGTATAGAAAAATAAAGTTATTATTATTATTATATTATGTGAATCCATCAAGCTAGAGGCCTTGGAAACCAACCTGCCATTCCTGGGCTGGTTAGCACGAATACATGGTCTGAAGGGTGAAAATCAAAGGTCTTTTCCAAGTACTGGAGCAAAACTCACTGCACGTCCAGTTTTCTCAAAATTCTATCCTGCTTGTCTGAGCCTAAAGATTGAAAGGCAGGCAGACGAACCTCCTGGGTTGACATGGAAATCCGACACAACCTTCAGAAGAAAAGAAGAAGAAAGTGACACCCACATCCATGATTCTAAAGAAGGGCTCACTACAGGAGAGAGCTTGCAGCTTCTAGATACACCTCGCCGAAACAATTGCCACCAGAAACACAGATATAACAGTGAGATCAAAAATGGAAGAGTCATGAGTGGCTCTTATAGGGCTTTAGCGAGAATGTTATGTTAAGATTCCATAACGGAAAAGGATGCCTCAGTGGAGGCCTCAACCAGAGTGCTCCTCTCAGGAATCTAATTGCATTGGGATGAGCCGTCAGCAAAAAGTATAAAAAGCCAGCCATCTACACCTTGAGAGAAGCCATTGCAAGGCCTTTTTCCAACCCAGCTTGAAGGAAAACAAGGATGACCGGAATGAGAGCTTGAAGTGGCTCCACCTGGTCCTTTCACACCACTGTTGAAAAGCCTTCCAAGCTTTTGCATAGGCTGCCATAATAGGTTTCTTAGCCCAGAGCAGAGAGGCCATAATCTCATCTAAATATCCCTTGTGGACTAGGGTCATGCACTCTAGAACCATGATGCCGTAAGGCTAAAGCACTATGGATTCTTTATGGGGACTGGCCCCCGAAAGAGAAGTCCATGATGAAGAGGCAGCTTGAGGCTCCTGTCCTGCTGAAGATGTACTAGGTCCGCATATCACAGCCAGTCTTGGGGCACTAGTCACAATCCTGCGGATGACCAGGCCCCACCATGGGCCAAGGTGTAAAGACATAAAGGAGGCCAACGAATGGCCAGGACTGGGCCATCGCATCCAACCCTAAGCTTCCTGTTTCTTCTCTTCGCCTGAAGAAGTGCTTCACTTTTGAGTTTTTTGCAGAAGTCATCCAATCAATCACTGGTCTGCCCCAGCACCCCAGCGACCATTCCCCCAGGTCCAGGAACTACTGACACAGAAAGTCGGCCTGAACATTTTCCACTATGGCCATGTGGGCAGCGGAAAGAACATGAAGGTGGGCTTCAGTCCACTGGGAGAGCATCTGATCCCACAGGCATAAGGGAGCGCTTCTGCTGCTTCCCTGTCTCTTCACAAATGCAACTGCTATGGCATTATCAAACACTAGTGTTTAAGCCCGTTAGATTAACGGGTGCTAGATGACCGCCTCTCCTGCTTTTGAACCTGGGCAGGGGCAGAGGCAGAGCCGGGGCGGGAGGGAGTGACGGTGGGAGAGCAATTTCAAAGCCTCGGCAGCGGCGGCTCCTTGACCAATCCGCGCTTACAACGTCCCCACACTCGCGGTCTGGCTGGCTCCCCCACCAAAGCCCTTCACAGCGGCAGTCCCTCCCGCATCCGTCCCCGCGTCCCAAGCCTCTCCGAAGGGTGGCTCCCACGAAAATGGTGGCCCTATGTCCAAAGCCGCCGCAGCAACCTCCCTCAAGACACATTTCAAATCTGACATATTGTAATCACAAAACAGAAAATAAAATTATTTTTCTTACCTTTTGTTGTCTGGTCATTATTCATACCATCTAGGGGTCCCAGGCTATGGTTGGCTTTTGATAACTCGCTTGCCAGGGCCCCTTCTTTCTTCTTCCCTCCCTCCATCCCGGCAGCTGAAGACAGGCACCTCCCCCCAGTGGTCTGAGACAGGAGGGAGCAGTTAGGAGAGGGTCTGAGGGCAAAGAGGGGCTTAACAGTGCACAACCACCTTTCCTTCCCTCCCTCCATCAGGTGCAGTGCAGCTCCACCAATGTTAAAAGGAGCCGCGTCGAAATTGGAGGCCTGCCACTGCCGTAGCACGTTCCCCTCTGCCTTGGTCCCGCCCCTTCTCTGACATATGGGACCGCGGCAGAGGGAACGTGTAATGGTGGCGGCAGGGCTCCAATTTCAAAGCAGCTCCTTTTAACATAGGCGGAGCTGAACTGTACATGATGGAGGAAGGGAAGGAACGGTGGGGCAAATTTCGGCAACGGCAGGAATTGTTTGGCGGGCCAAGCACCGTGAAACTTTGTTTCTTTAGGCAGCCCCGGTTGTTTACTTGGATTCAATGTCAGCATTAGGGTTCGCCAGCCGTCAGCCGTGAGAGCCGGGTGAGGAAGGCCGCCGCAGCCTCGCGGCTAGGTAGGGGGACAACAATGGCGCTTATGCTCAAGCCCCCGCCGCAGCTCCTCTCTCGATCCTGGTGCAGTTCGAGAGAGGAGTCGTGGCGGCGGTTTGAGCATAAGCGCGATTGTTGTCCCCCCTACCTAGCCGCGAGGCTGCGGCGGCCTTCCTCACCCGGCTCTCACGGCTGATGGCTGGCGAACCCTAATGCTGACAATGAATCCAAGTAAACAACCGGGGCTGCCTAAAGAAACATGGTAATCATATTCTGTCCTGAAAGCCCCCGCCACAGCTCCTCTCTCAATCCTGCTGCAGTTCGAGAGAGGAGCCATGGCGGCAGCTTGAGCATAGTGCACAGTGAGAGCCAGGGGCGCGCATGCGCACTCGTTTTTCCGCAATGGATCAGGGAACACGACTTTTGAGTGCGCATGCGCGGCCTAGCATTTTATTATATTAGATTCTTACAGCCTTTCCCTAGAAGATCTTTTCCAGTGCCTTCAATGCCAGCAGAATGGCTCGGAGCTCCAAACATTTTATGGACCACCCCTTCTGATGGTGGTCCTGAATCGAGCGGTCCCTGCAATGTGCTCCTCAGCTGGCTGGCATTAGTCATGAGAATGACTTACTCTGATATTCGGAGAGCATGTTCTTCGTCAAGGAAGCTTCTTGAAGCCACCAGCATAAGCTTTTCCATGCTGTCCCTGTCCATGGGAGCTGCATCTTAAGAGAATGCCGCCCCTCTCAAACTCCTATCTGATGCATGGGCCACCTCATGCAGAATTCTCAACAGGATCCAACTGAACCTACCCTCAACAAAAAAATTTTGAATACAGAAGAATTTTCCAATCCATGTTCAACTTCCTTGAAGTCAAAATCTGGAATGATCTCACAGAAACTATAAGAACTAAAGCCAACCATGTCCTATTCCGGAAGGAACTAAAAACCTCATTCTTTGACAACTAATTCCTCAAAGTTCGCCACACGCTCCTGTCCTTTCATTCAACATGATTAGGATCTTCTTTCCTGTCCCCCTTCCTCGTCTTCCTCCCTCTTTACCCTCACTTCCCTTTCCTTCTTCTAGCTGCCTAGAGCCTGCTTAGGTGTGCGTGACACACAAATATTAGATTCAATTCGATAATAAGAGAGTCCTGAAGAGGTCGCATGGGAGCCATGGCCCAGGCGACAACTTCCAGGGACGCTGCCATGGAGCCCAACACCTGAAGGTAGTGCCAATAAGTAGGAATCTGCATCACCAAGAGAGATAGGATCTGTTGTTGTAGTTTTTCTTTGCATGGCTCAGAAAGAAAAACACGGCCCTGAGTCATGTTTAAAAGAATGCCCAGATACTTCCGATTCTGGGTTGGCTCCAGATGGCAATTCTTGAAGTTGACAATCAAGCCTAACCGCTAGAGCAAATCTAACACCTGACATACTGTCAACTCACAGTCCTGACTGGATGGGACTCTGATCAGCCAATCATCCAGGATCCCCATCTTCCGGAGGTGAGCTGCAACCACCATCATAACCTTGGTGAAAGTGTGGGAGGCTGTCACCAATCTGAATGGAAGAGCCGCAAACAGGAAATGTTGTTGAAATATTTGAAACCTCAGATATTTTCTGTGGTCTAGAGAAGCCAGAAATGCCCCTGGAACCTCTGCTGTGATGACTGAATGGGCTGTCTCCATGAGGGATCTTCAGAAACACGTTTACCGCTTTGAGATCCAAGATGGGCCTCCAGTTTTCTGTGCCTTTCTTGGGCATGATGAATATCTGGAGTATCTGCCTGAGCCTGATTAGTCATCAGGAACAGGTTCTATGGCACAAATGTCCAAAAGCCTCTGAAGTGTGGTTTGGACCTTAGCCGCCTCCTCCAGCTGCCTGGCTGGAGAGTCAAGGAACAAACCCTGA
Organism: Geotrypetes seraphini; assembly: GCF_902459505.1. Taxonomy (NCBI): domain Eukaryota; kingdom Metazoa; phylum Chordata; class Amphibia; order Gymnophiona; family Dermophiidae; genus Geotrypetes; species Geotrypetes seraphini. The sequence goes on along the minus strand of NC_047085.1, from coordinate 26,023,453 downwards.
GGAGGGTGCTAAAACTTGATCTTGTGATCCACTTAGATGATATCCAGCACTCATTGGTCTGAGGAAATTCTACCACTACCTCCTAAACGCTGACAGATGCCCCTCAATATGTGGAGGTGTAGCTACCAACCAGATATCATTGGGGCTTTTTGAAGGGCAGGTTGATGCAAACCCCAGAGGACTGCTGGTGTCTAGAGTTGCTGAAATGCTACCCTCACTCAGGAGAGCTGTATGTTGGTGACCTGAGCCACTACCGAATCAACCTTTGGCTGGCCAAATAGTTGCTGAAACTCAGATGCCATGGAATAGAATAGGGGTCCCCAAAGTCCCTCCTTGAGGGCTGAATCCAGTTGGGTTTTCAGGATTTCCCCAATGAATATGCATTGAAAGCAGTGCATGCACATAGATCTCATGCATATTCATTGGGGAAATCCTGAAAACCCGACTGGATTCGGCCCTCAAGGAGGGACTTTGGGGACCCCTGGAATAGAATCTGGATTAGAGGTCTGCACGGGAACAGGGATCGTGGGAATCCCGCGGGTTCCCCCCGGCCCACGGGACTCCCATGGGGATGCCCCCTGGCCAACGGGACTCCCACGGGGATGCCCCCCTGGCCCACGGGGATGAAAACAGGCCTACATAAATTCTGGCAATGCAGGCATGCAGCTTACAAGTCCGGCGTCGCTGCGGAAACAGCCATGCTGAGCACTGAGATCAGCACGTACACAGCTGAAAGCCTTGCTTGCTGATTGGTCCGGCAGCACGGCAGGGCAGGGCCGCCGGACCAATCAGCAAACAAGGCTTTCAGCTGTGTACGTGCTGAGCTCACTGCTGAGCATGGCTGTTTCCCGCCACGACGCCGAACTTGTATTTTGCGATACAACTGTAAGAAAGCAGAGGGGATATCTAGGAGACCTATCACCAGCGCTGTATACGAACCAGAGGAGAGGTCTTGATGCCTGGAGGTTTGCTGGCAGTTGGCTCCTGAATCACAGAGAAAGATCGAGGGAATGTGCAACAAATGAGTTATGAGGTAGAGGCCTATGATCAATGGTGAAATTACAGTGTGAGGACATTCAGTGAAGTGTTTTTCCACATGTCAAAGGGGTTTGGGCAATAACAAAGAAGAGATTATCAGACTGGGTTTAGATAGCCCACTGAAAAGGTAAGAAAGAGAGGTGTTTGCAAGTGAACTTGTATTTAAGCTGCATGCCTGCATCGCCAGAATTTAGGTAGGCCTGTTTTCATCCCCGTGGGAGTCCCGTGCTCTATGGCTGCAGGTCTCCTTACTCTGGGGCACCAGACCTCCCTCATACAAAGGCCGGTAAAATATGTTAGCTTTGGGAAATGTATATGGCTGATGTCTTTGTTTTGTGTTCAAAAGAAAAGGAAATGCATTTCTGGTTTTATTTCTACAGTGTTGAAGTACTTGCTGACCCTTGCTGTGACTGGTGGGGATCCCCAAGCATCGCCAGCACAGGACCTCCTCTAGAGATGGCCAGAACTCCCCTCCACCAAACGCAACAGTCGCTGGCAGCATCCATGAGCCACTGAGGTGCCAGCATCTATGACTCAGAGACACTACTGCTGCCTGCCAAGCTTGGCAAAAGGGACCCCCGGCCAACTGCAAAGGAAGTCCTCAGCTGACAGCTTGTGGGTTCTCATCAGCTGAGTATTTATATTTTATATTTACATTAGAGGTTCTGGTAGAAACCCATTTACAAAGTATGTATTCTTCTCAATTAATATTTCCAAATTAATAAAGTCTCTTTGCTTATTTGTAAATGGGTCTCTACCAGAGCCTTTAATTCAGCAGCATAATTAAATAAAATAACTATTTCTGAAGTTTATAGGGAAGGGTGGGGACGGAGGGGATTCCTCGCAGGGACGGGTGGGGATGGAGGAGGGGATTCCTCGCGGGGATGGAGGGGATTCCTCGCGGGGACGGGTGGGATTTCTGTCCCCGCGCAACTCTCTAGTCTGGATATGGCCTTGGCAACCCTCAAGGCCACTTCTGGGGTCTCCCACTGCTCCGTAACCAGGGCAGTAATGTCCGGATGCTCTGGTAAAACTGAGGTCTGAATGTTAGAGCCACTCTTGACTGTGCACTGGTAAGTGGAGGGTTGAGCTTCCAGCTTCAATTCTTTAATAGCGTCAGCAATAGAGTGGTGGATGGAGACTGATTTGAAAAGGTGGCGGATCTGAGGGTTATCCTACTGGTCAAGAGCCAGGGAGGCCTCTTGATGCTGGACCCAAACAGGGAATCAGAGTCATCTAGGACTGTATCAGAGCCCTGAGATAAAAGTAGCATGACCTCCAGTCTGGCCATGAAAAGTTACCGGAGCTAGGGCCCAGCTTGCTTAACTGAGAAGCAGACACTGGAGGAGAAGATGCTCCCTGGGCCAATGGCTGCACGCATGCAGGCTGCACTACCTGTCCTGGTCTCATCAGAATGGCTCTCTACATGAGATTTACAAATTCTGGGGAGAAGCCTTGTGCAGGGGAAGTAAATGAAGCCTGCAGAACTACAAGCTGGGCCCTCGTAGGTTCCACGGACTCCATGCTTTCTACTAGTGCTGCCCGATTCACGATTTGAATCAATTCAATTAAAAAAAAAAAAAATTGGCCTCCCGATTCAATGACCGGCCCTTCCCCTGTGCCTTCCTAAAGCAGGAGCTGCAGCGCTATCTTTTGCTGGCTATTCGCTGCCGCTCCTGCTTGAGGGGGGAGAGTCAGTCAGAAAGGCCTCCCCAGCTTCCCCGCCCTTACCTCCTTAAGGCTAATACGGCAGCCTGAAGGCTCGTTGGTGTTATAGCGATCCCTGCAGCTGCCCGTTGTCCTCAGCAGCACGTTCTCTCTGCTAAGTCCTGCCCCTGCTCTGACATCAGGGACAGGATCGCGGCAGAGAGAATGTGCCGCTGAGGACAATGGGCAGCTGCCATGTTAGCCTAAAGGTAAGAGCGGGGAAGCTGGGGAAAATACAGGCTTGCGGGGGGAGAAGGTGTTTGCGGCGGGGAGCAGGCCAAAGAGTGCCTTCACGGCAGGTGGAGCAGGTCTTTGCAGCGGAGAGTAGGCCTTCATGACAGGGAGGCAGTCCTGTGCAGAGGGAAGAGGAGGGGAGATGCCAAATCTGGGGTGAAGGGAAGAGAGAAACTAAACCAAAATGAGGGGAAGGAAAGCAAAGGAGAGGTGCTGGACTAAAGGAGAGAGGGAGAAGAAATGCAAGACCACAAGGGGAAGGGTACAAGAGGGACAGATACTGCTCCAAAGTAGGTGGGCAGGGTGCAGGATGGCAGGAGAGATAGTAGAAAAAAGCCTGTACCTGGGGAAGGGGATACAAGGAGGTAAGGAAGAGAGAAAGAAGAAGCTGGATATGGGGAGAGATAAGATGCTGGGCATGGAGAGCATAGAAATAGGGACAGTACTGGAGAGGAGAATAGGGATAGGGACACAGAAGAGAGATGCTGGATGAAAGGGTAGTTGAGAAAAGGAGAGATAGTGGATCTTGGGATGGTGGGGTCCATCGCTGCAGCTGTGGGGGGATGGAGATGAAAAAAAAAAAAAAGAAAGATGCCAGACTTCTGGGGGAGGAAAGGGAAACAGAAGTGGAGGACAAAGATGGAAGATGGATAGTTAGCACGGAGAAAGAAGGAGAGCCTGATCAGAAGACAACCAGACCAACATGATTTGAAAAATAACCAGACAAGAAAAGGTAGGAAAAATAATTTTATTTTCTGTTTTGTGATTACAATATGTCAAATTTGAAACGTGTATCCTTCCAGAGCTGGTGTTGGACCGTGAACGTGAGCTAGGATTTAACAGAGAGAGGAAAAATATTTTTTGTTTGTTTATTTTGTTTACACCACAGGACCAGTGTGGGTAGGAGAGGACAAAGGGGGTGAAGAGGCTATAAATAAACCCACCAGGATGTTTTGAAAAAAAACACCCAATTGGGCAGGAATCGATTCAATAGGCTGAACTGAATCGAAATTTTTTTCCTGAATTGGACAGCACTACTTTCTACCCATTTCTTGGGCCCACAGTGGTTCACCAGCCCTGGAAGACATGGATGAGGCTAAACTTGAAGATCCCACCCCTCGCTCTCGCAAGCTGCAGCACACAATACATGGACGCTCCTCCGATGAAAATTTTACAAGGAAGAGGAAAGGCCCTGCCAGGATCAGTATAAGTCTCACTAATTAACTTAAGATAAGTCATATTAGGAATTCTAGACTTCATGACTATTGAGTTTTGTTTCTACCCATAGCAAAAGCTGGAATTATGCTAATTGTGCAGTATGCTTGCTAATTTCATTGGGCAGTGGGCATCTTTTTGGTTGTATTTGAGAATACTGACAAGTTAATTTTTCCAGTAAAATAATTGCTTTCCTCAGGACTGCATGGGGTTTTCCAGAAAAAGAAAGAGGAGGGTAAGAGGTCATTGAGCAGCTGGAAAGTCTGTCATGCAGTATCTTATGTCAATATGGCTTGCTGGAAGTTTGCAAACAAAGCAAACTTTTGTTACCCTGCTGTTAAAGGGAATCCAGCAAGCACCGTCTCTACCCTTGGAAGCCCATGCTGCTTGTCACTTTCAATTTGGGAAGTCATTCAGCAAGCAGCTCTGTGCCAAGCAGGAGCGCGGGAAAATCATGCTCCTGCTTGGATCACATGACCACCAGGGAATTGAAAGGTATGCAGGAGAGGCAGGAGGGAGGTAAAAATTGTCAGTGTCAGCCGAAACAAAAGGCAGGAAGGATCCCTCCTGTCCCAGCCCACCGCGAGACTGCCAGGGAATTCAAAAGGTATGCGGGGGAGATGGGAGGGAAGTAAAAGTTTTTAGAGTTGGCGAGGACAGGAGGGATCCCTCCTGTCCTTGCCCACCGCTGGACCACCAGGTCTTACGGAAGGCCCGGCGGAGGCTTGCAACAGGTATAGGAGGGGGGCTAGGTAAGCGCTGACCTGAATATAAGCCAAGATCCCCATTTTTGGACCATTTTTTGGCCCAAAATGCTTGGCTTATATGCGAGTATATACGGAAATTGGATGGTTATAAAATTCCAACTAGCATAAAATGCATGCAATGACAACATGATGTGCGCTGCAAATAGATGTATACAGAGGTGGAGTCTAGACAGAGCATGGCAGACTTCACAAGTACACACTTAAGACTGTAAAATACACTAATCTGTGTACATACTTAAATAAGCTAGGCATGGGCATACCACAACATAGGTACAATTTCTGTCTCTTCCACTTGCATTTTATAAAGGCACATAGGTGTCTATGTGTCTTTATAAATACAGTAGGCAGCTATTTGTCCTCTTTAGAATACAAGAACATAAGAATAGCCTTATTGGGCCAGACCAATGGTCCATCAAGCTCAGTAGCCCATTCTCATGGTGGTCAATCCAGGTCACCTGGCCAAAACCCAAAGTGTAACAAGATTCCATATAGAGTCTCAAAGAGTAGCAACATTCCATATAGAATCCCAAAGAATAGCAAAATTCTAGAATCCCAAAGAGTAGCAACATTACATACAGAATCCCAAAGAAAAGCAAAATTCTAGAATCCCAAAGAGTAGCAACATTACATACAGAATCCCAAAGAGTAGCAACATTACATACAGAATCCCAAAGAGTAGCAACATTCCATGCTACCGATCCAGGGCAAGCAGTGGCTTCTCCCATATCTTTCTAAATAACAGACTATGGACTTTTCCTCCAGGTCCATGGGAGGTAGAGAGAGGGGGACATGCTAGACTAGGGGGTGGGGAGAGAGGGAAGGAGAGATGCTGGATGTGCAGGTGCCACAGCCTCTTGAGCTCTCCTCTCTCCCAGATCTAGTTCACCCTTACAACCCAGTCTTAAAAGAAATGTTGTTACAAAGCATTAGGATTTCTGATTAGGGAATTCACTAATTTACAATGGGAAGAAGTTTCAAAATTGTTAAAATTATTCAAATTGTACTCACTGTTGCTCACTGTCAGTAAAATGAAGATCCAATTTCAACTGAAAATTTACTTCACTCATTGCATCCTCTACCTGAAAACAAGGTGTATTTATTTATTTTATTTATTAAAAAATTTATATACCACATACAACTATGAGGTTTCAATATCACATACGTAAAAATCTGGTTTCCCTCCGATTATCATATATGACATAGACATGTCTAAACAACATCGCTAATCGTCCCTTTTATAATAGGGATAGAGCACAAATTCAATCAATTCAGAAATACAAGCAAGCTTTAAATCATATGTGAAGCCCTTTCAACAATAGTTGCTATCTCTTGTCCATAGAAGGTGTCATCTCCTTTACCTTAGCTCTCTGTGTTACGCTCTTAAGCCCCAATTCACTAAAGTCAGCGATCGTCGCTAAACGATCCCTGCTAACCAACCCAATTCACAAAACTGTCCACCAGTACCATGTATCCATTTTGCGCTGGAACTGCCGACTTGCGTTCATTCATTGCATAGGCTTTTGTTCATCAATTTTAGTTGCGGTTTGTCTTAAAACCTTATTAACCGTAGACCCCAGAGGAGATTTGTAGAGCTGTGACTTGGTTCACTCCACACATTTGCAAAGCTTTACAGGGTGGACGTTCAGGCAAGAGAGGACGTATTACAGGCTGGTATAGTCAGCCCTCCCTAGATTTCTGGGATTGCTTTTGTATGTCCCACTTGTCAAGAATGACATATCTATTACACTGGAAAAAGAGATTATGTCCTTACCTTGATAATATATTTTCCAGTAGATAAGTAATTCTGGACACCCCGTCCTATCCTTCCTGCACCTGTGCCTGCCAACTGTCTCATTCTGTTCATTCTTCTCCAAGTTTGCATCTTGGATGCCAGTCAGCCCCTTGGGCCCTAGAGAATTCTGTATAATATATATATAGTATCTACAGGGCTATTACCTGAACTCTTTTGATGCTTCTGTTGGCTATTACTTGTTCATTGAGTGTTCAAGTGTTATTATATTTGAGCAGAACAGTTGATTTGTTTGGGAAAATTTCCCATTTTTTGGCTTTACTTCACATAATTTTGATGGAACTCTTGCTTACTTGGGTACTAATTGCAGGTGACAGTAGAGCACCCAGTGAAATGGAAGGATCACAGAAAAAATTTGGAATGGATTCCTTCTGCATATGGCTTGTGGCCTTGGAGAGAGGTCCACTCTAAGTACATTTATGAAGTTTTACAGGGTGGATTTGGCAGCACAAAAGACTTCATGTTGGGGTCTTTGGTGCTAGCAGCAGGCTCTTCTATCCCACTCTAGGCTCAAGGGACTATTTTGATATGTCCCACAGGTTCAGGACTCATGTGCTTTTTGCACTGGTATGGAAGATTAGGTTCTTACCTCGATATTCTTATTTCCAGTAAAACAGCACATGAATCCTGAAGCCCTGCCCTATCAGTTTTTAGTGTAGCCTGCTTTTAGCCTCAGACAGGTATGTTTCTGCAGAGGCTTGACTAATGGCACCCAAACATGGAGCATGAAGAAATATGAAGCTACGGCTAGACAGATGGGTAGTGTCTCAAGTTTCAAGTTTATTTAAAATTTCTTATACCGCCTAATCAGTATACAGATAAAAAAAATACCAAAACAACATACCAGAGTAAGTTACAGAACAATTAAAGACAAACTGGGAAAAGTAACAATTTTTTAGTAACGTGGACAAACGAAATGAGGGAAGAAGGGTTGGAACTACAGTTGGTATAGAGAAAAAGAACATTTAAGGAAAAAAACAAAAGGAAGTGAAACTAAAGATAAAAAGCCTTTCCAAAAACTGGTTCGCTCTTAAAAGGACAGTTTAAGTATCAAAAGCATCACGAAATAAAAATGTCTTTAAATTCGCCTTAAAGTTAGCAAGACTTGTTATTTCATGTAAGTGATTTGGAATACTGTTACAAAGCAAAGGGGCACTGACAGAAAAAAAGTATAGCCCTCATTGTGTTGATGTACTTCAGCGAGAGGATAGTAAAGAGGTCATGGGCTGTGGATCTTAAAGTCCTCGATTGATTGTATGGGATAAATAAATTGTTGATGAATTCAGGTTGGTTGTTTGCTCTGGTTTTAAAAGTAAGTAATAGAATTTTGTAGGTGATCTTATGTTCTATTGGAAGCCACATGCGATCTGCAGAATGAATCCACTTCAGAGTTTATTATTTGTGCCTCTGTTTTACTTCACTGGGCTCCTTAGTTCCACATACAGTTAGTACTCAAGCACTAAGAGCCACCAAAATAAGCGTGAAGTAGAGACACTCATGGCAATCAAGGTCAGCAACAACCATTCTGCTCAAGAAGTAACATTAGAACAGCAACTGCAAACAGCCAACAAAGGCCTAAAAGAAGCTCAGATATAACTCCTGTAGCAAAAAGTAACATATATTCAGTATTCTTCCCAGCCTCCAAGGGTTGACAGGCATCCAAGAAACAACTTGGAGAAAAAAAACAAACAGACAGAGACAATAGGCAGAAGCAGGAAGGACAGGGAGGGAGTCTAGAATGTTTCACTTATCTAATGGAAAAGAGTTTACCAGGGTAAATACATAGTCTCTTTTTCCAGTGCAATAGGTGAGACATTCTAGACAATTGGGACATACAAAAGCAGTCCCCAAAAAGCTAGGGAGGATTTGTTGCACCGGTCCGTAAGACCGAGGATCCAAGGCAGAATCCTGTCTTGCCACCACATCCATTCTGTAAAACTTGGCAAACGTGTGTAAAGAGGATCACATTGCCACCCTGCAGATCTCCTCAGGAGAGACAGCTCTAGCTTCGGCCCAAGAAGCCGCCACACTTCTGGTAAAATGTGCTCTTATGGAAACATGAGACTGTTTCCCAGAAAGAATATAGGCTGACAAAATGGCCCTGTGGATCCATCTGGAAATCAAGGCCTTGGAAGCGGAAGTACTCCGCTTAACAGAATGAATTAGCACAAACAGATGGTCAGAGAGACAAAATTCGATGGTGACCTCCAGGTAGCAAAGTACTCTGTGCATATCAAGTTTCTTCAAAAGGTAATCTTGCATCCTGGAACCAGTAGGCTGAAAAGCAGGCAAACACATCTGATTAACATGGAAAGCCGAAACCACTTTTGGCAGGAAGGAAAGAATAGTACACAGGGAAATCCCAGTCTCTGAGATGTGGTGGAACGATTCCCTACAAGAAAGAGCCTCAAATTCCAAGACCCATCGTGCTGAGGTAATAGCTAAACTAAACTAAAACTTAATTTTATAGACTGGGTCATCAACCAAAAGGAGCTTGACTCGGTTAACAGTAATGTAATGCATAATACATAAACTTGACAAGGAAAAGTAGACTAGAGTAATTAGTTTCCAAAATGTTTAGCAAACAAGGTTTTCAGAGCTTTCTGGAATAAAGCAAAGGGACCTAAACTTCTTAGTGTAAGTGGTAAAGCATTCCAGCATTCAGTTAATTTAAATGCAAAAGAATGACTAAATCTCCTGAAGGTTCTGTTTTTAACCACTAAGAGAGGGAAATGTAAGTTTTAATTTTTGAGAACTGGCAAGATGAGACCTACGCATATTCCAGTCTAAAGGAATCAAAGTGGTGAAAATGCCGAATAAGATCTTAAATGCAATACAAATGCACTTGAATTGAATTCTGAGATACACTGGGAGCCAATCTAATTCCTTGAGCAGAGGGGTTACGTGATTGAATTTACTCTTACCGAAAATAAGCTTAGCCGCAGTATTCTGTATTAGTTGAAGTCTCTACAGACTAATCTTTGAAAGACCCAAATACATTGAGTTACAATAATCCAACCTTGATAAAATGATTGATTGAACCAATACTGAGAAATGTTGCTGATGAAAGAGTGCTCTCACTCTTCTCAGAACACGGAGGCTGAAAAAAAACACTTTTTAACAAGCAAACTTAGTTGTTCCTTGAATATATGTGATGAATCAATGACAATACCCAATATTAGCAACTAGAAACATGGTCTTCAGCATCAAGTCCAAGAAGGAATCATCCTGAAGGGGCTCAAAGGGAGCTTTAGTGAGGCTAGACAGCACCAGGTTGAGGTCCCAGGAAGGGAATGGCTGCTTGACTAGTGGTCTAAGGTGAAGAGCCCCCTTCAGAAATCTAGCAATATCGGGATGAGACACCAAAGAGGAACAATAATCGCGAGCTCTAAAAAAGAGAGCCTGGCTACTTGGATCCAAAGAGATGCTACAGTGAGTCCTTTATCAAGTCCAGCTTGCAGAAAGGCAAGAATCATCAAGATCGGAGCCGAATAAGGGTCCACCTTATTCTGAGCGCACCAGTGTTGAAAAGCCTTCCATGGTTTAGCATAAACAGAAACTGTAGATGACTTCTTAGACTTGAGAAATGTTCTAAGGCTGCAGGCTCAAGAGCCATGCCATAAGAGCAAAGCGACTTGGGTCTTCCATGCAGACCAGACCCGGCGTAAGCAGGTCTGGATGATCGCTGAGCCGAAGGCTGTGACCCTTGGGAAGATGCATCAGATCTGCGTACCGTGGTCTGCAAGGCCAATCTGGAGCCACAGAATGATGTGGCCCAGATGGACTGCGATCCACCAAATAACTTGGCCTATCATAGACCTCTCATGGGCTCCTAAGGCCACGACATTGAAACCCTCATTTATGCGCTCAGATCTTTCACTGAAGAAATGATCTGCTTTCTTGTTCTTTGCCTTGGCTGGTCCCAGCGCCACACTATGGCTTGGAATGCTGCTGTGGATAGGGTCCACTAGCCCAGATCAAGAGTCTGTCTGCTGTGAAAGTTGGCTTGAACATTTTTGACTTCCTTCACATGTGCTGCTGATAGCACCTGAAGGTGACGATCCACCCACAGAAAAAGAAGGCAGGCTTCCTGAGCCAGAGAGGTGCTCTTGATCTCTCCCTAGTGATTGACATAGGATACTGCTGTTGCATTGTCAGAGAAGACCCTGACTGCTTGGTCCTCCAGAGTCTTCTACAATTGCATCAGAACCAGCCGAATTGCTCTCGGCTCCAACCGGTTGATTGACCATTTCCTCTGAGAGGGTATCCAACTCCCCTGGATGGGACAGTGATTGGGGCTGGGAAGCCCACTGCAAAGACTGGCATCTGTCAACACCTTGATCCAGGAGGCAATCCGCAGTGGAATGCCCCTGCAGAGCAACTGTGGGAGAAGCCACCAATCCATGCTGGCCCAAGCTTCAAGTGTCCAGGGAAGACAGGTCTGTAAAGCATCCCTGTGCAGAGCCCAGCAATAGAGTAATCCATGCTGGAGAGGATGCACGTGTACCCTTGCCCATAGCACTACATCTCTTGTGGCTGCCATGGACCCCAGGACCCGAAGATAATCCCACATAGAAGAAGCTGGCAGCTCCGGAAGGGAAGAAATCTGGGCACACAGTTTCAGTGTGCAAGCCTTTGGAAGATAGACATGGCCAACAGATGTGTCAGAGAGACATTCCAGATATTCCAGTGACTAAGTGGGTGTCAGATTGTTTTTCTGTAGTTCACAATCCAGCCCAGGTCCTCCAGCACCTGGATCACTTGATCCACTGTGCACCGACCTTTGGCGAATGAGGGAGCCCTGATCAGCCAGTCATCCAAATAAAGGTGAACCTGCAGACCCATTTTAGCAGGTAAGCTGTTACGACCATCATTACCTTGATGAAGATACAGGGAGCTGTTGCCAGCCCAAAGGGCAGAGCTGAGAACTCGTAATGCTGTTCCAGGACATGAAACCACAAGAAGTTACAGTGGGCTGGAAATATTAAGAATGTGCAAGTAGGCTTCCATGAGATCTAGAGAAATAAGGAACTCTCTCGGGGCTACCACTGCAATGACTGATCACATTGTCTTTATGTGAAAGTGTGGAACTGTGAGATCCAGAATAGGCCTCCAATCTTCAGAGCCTTTCTTTGGCATGATAAAGTATATAAAGCAGGGGTAGGGAACTAAAGTCCTCGAGAGCCGTATTCCAGTCGGGTTTTCAGGATTTCCCCAATGAATATGCATTGAAAGCAGTGCATGCAAATAGATCACATGCATATTCATTGGGGAAATCTTGAAAACCCGACTGGAATATGGCTCTCGAGGACCAGAGTTCCCTACCCCTGATATAGAGTATTTGCCTGAGCCCGAGAGTTCGGTGGCATTGGCTCTATAGCTTGAATATCCAGTATGCGTTGAACAGTGACTTGAACCTTGAGCGCCTTGTCTGGCCGACCCGTGGGGGAGACCACAAACCAGTCTGTCAGAAGTCAGGCAAATTCCAGCACGGATTTACAAAGGGAAGGTCCTGCCAATCCAATCTAATTAGCTTCTTTGACTGGTTAACAAAAAAGCTAGATAAGGGAGAGTCCCTGGATGTCGTTTTTTTACTTCAGTAAGGCTTTTGATAGTGTCCCACACCATAGGTTATTGAACAAGATGAGTTCATTGGAATTAGAAACATTGACTGCATGGGTTAAAGACTGGCTCAGTGGCAGACTTCAAAGGGTTGTGGTAAATGGTATTCCCTCCGAAATGTTGGAAGTGATCAGTGGAGTGCCGCAGGGCTCGGTCTTGGGTCCAATCCTATTTAATATATTTGTATAGGACCTGCCTCGGGGACTTCGAGGCAAAATTGCGTTATTTGCCGATGACGCTAAACTGTGCAACGTAGTGGGCAGAGTAATCGTGCCCGACACTATGACGCAGGGCCTACTTTTACTGGAAAAATGGTCTAATATTTGGCAACTGAGTTTTAATGCCAAAAAGTGCAAGGTTATGCTCCTTGGTAGTGGAAACCCATGCAGAACTTATACCCTAAATGGTGAGTCCTTAGCAAGAACGGTTGCAGAACGGGATGTGGGAGTAATCATTAGTGAAGATATGAAGACTGCAAATCAAGTGGAGAAAGCTTTATCCAAGGCTAGACAAATGCTGGGTTGCATCCAAAGAAGTTTTGTCAGCCGAAAGCCTGAAGTTACAATGCCGTTGTACAGGTCCATGGTGAGACCCCCATCTGGAATATTGTGTTCAATTTTGGAGGCCACACTATCAAAAGGATGTGCTGAGAATGGAATCGGAGCGAATGGCCACTAGGATGGTCTCAGGCCTCAAGGATCTCCCATATGAAGAACGTCTAGGTAAGTTGCATAGCTCTATACACTCTCGAGAAATGCAGAGAGGGGCGACATGATAGAGACGTTCAAATATGTTACTGGCCGTATTGAGGTAGAAGAAGACATCTTTTTCCTCACAGAACCTACAACTACAAGAGGGCATCCGTTAAAAATCAAGGATGGGAGATTTCATGATAACATCAGGAAGTATTTCTTCAACGAAAAGGTGGTTGATCGTTGGAATGATCTACCACTTCAGGTAGTTGAGGCCAACAACGTGCTCGATTTTAAGAAAAAAATGGGACAAACATGTGGGGTCACTTCGAGGGAGTGTTTAGGGGAGAGGGTTATTCGACTGGGCAGACTTGTTGGGCCGATGGCCCTTTTCTCTATGCCCATCATACTCTATGTTTCTATGCAACACCAGCTCTGACTAAATAATGTCCAAGACCCATTGATCAGATGAAATGTGAAAGCAGGCAGATAGGAACTCCGAGAGTCTGCCTCCTATCTGTAGAGGAGCATCCCTTGGTCTGGTGTCATTGTGCCTTTTTGTTAGAGGGTGCAGGATGGGAGGTAGAAGGCTGGGACTGCCTGTAGCCAACATACCTAGGCTGGAAACCCTGGGAAAATCTCTGCAATATGGCACTCGCATATGGGTGGGATTGCCGGGAGCCACAAAAATTAGAGTGACAAGGACCTCAAGAAGTCCTAGGTCTGCTGTCAGGCAGGGTCATAGGGCAATGGTCCACCACAGAATCCATGAGGTCATCCAAGCCCTTGCCAAACAAGAACTGCCACTTAAAGAGAAGTCTAGCCAAAGTAGTCTTGGAAGTGGGATCACCGGCCAATTGTCTGATCCAGAGCATCCTGCAGGCAGAAATGGAGTACGCTAACACCTTTGCCAAAGCCCACATAAGGTCATACAATTCATCAGCAGCATAATCTGACCCAGCCAAAAGAAGCTGAGGAGGAGAATCCACAGTCTCACTCTCCAGCGTGCACGGTTGAGAGAGACAAGTGCATGTAACACAGGATGCCGCCGAAGCAGCCTTTATGCCACATCAAAAAGTCTCTGGAGGACCACATCCACACGGTGGTCCTGCGTATCTTTAAGCACCACACCACCTTCACTGGATAGAGAGGTGCAACCAAAGAATCCACCCTAGGCTGACCCAAAAGCTGTTGCCAGAGGATACAAGAGAGCTATGACCCTCTCTATCTTAAGAGCACCTTCTGGAGAATCAAATTGCTCTGAAATTACAATGCTCATATCAGGATGCCAGGGAAAGGTGGAAGATTGCGAGCGCATACCACAAAGCCAGGAAAAAGAAGTGGACGGAGCCAGCTGAGTGACTAAATTCAACTCCTGCAAAGACTCCGAAATAAGATCTGGTAAAGCCGCAGACAAATAAAACACAGAACCGTGGAATCATCCCCAGATTCCAAAACCCCAAAAGGATCCACAGAACCAGCACACAGTCCCTGAACTCCCGTCCAGGTATGCTCTTCCTTGGACAGTAAGGACAGAGACTGTATCTGGGCGAAGGACAAAAGAAGACTTGAAGCAGTCCAGAGGAGGGAGACGAAAATGATAGGTTTGCACCAGAAGACGTATGAGAAGAGACTGGAATCCCTGAATATGTATACCCTAGAAGAAAGGAGGGACAGGGGAGATATGATTCAGACGTTCAAATACTTGAAACGTATTAACGTAGAACAAAATCTTTTCCAGAGAAAGGAAAATGGTAAAACCAGAGGTCATAATTTGAGGTTGAGGGGTGGTAGATTCAAGAACAATGGTAGGAAATTCTATTTTACGGAGGGGGGGTGGATGCCTGGAATGAGCTTCCGAGAGAGGTTTGGAGAGGAAAAGGGTGACTGAGTTCAAATTAGCGTGGTATGAACACAGAGGATCTAGAAAATAATAGTAAATATTGAAGAACTAAGGCCAGTACTGGGCAGACTTGCATGGTATGAGTCTGTATATGGCCTTTTGGTTGAAGATGGGCTGGGGAGGGCTTCAATGGCTGGGAGGGTGTGGATAGGCTGGAGTGAGCTTTGATGGAGACTTCAGCAGTTAAAGCCCAAGCACAATACCGGGTAGAGCTTTGGATTCTTGCCCAGAAATAGCTAAGAAGAAAAAAAATGTAAAAAAATTTAAATTGAATCAGGTTGGGCAGACTGGATGGACCATTCGGGTCTTTATCTGCCGTCATCTACTATGTTACTATGACAGCCATGTGAGAACCCTTTCTATACTACCCTAGTTCCTCTCCAACCTTTTTATTTATCAGAAACTGTAATCTAGTGCAATAGTTGAGACAATCTAAATAGATGGGTAGTGTCTCCATGGCTGCATGCCAACTGCAGAAGGAATCCACTCCGGATTTTTTATTTGTGCCTCTGCTATACTTCACTGGGCTCCTTAGCTCCACCTACAGTATTTCCCTTCTGCATGCGTGTCCGCAGGAGTGTGTTTGTTCCACTCTCCACAATTTATTGTTTTATTTGGTGTGTTTTTCATCCCCTTTTCAGGGTTTCTGGTGTTCGGAGCGATTATTCAGCTCTGCCTGCATTAAGATCACACAGACTTTGGGTCTGCAACTGATAGGCCAATCTCTGGTGGTATCTGTCAGCCAGCCTGCATTTACTTCATAGGAGTTCAGGGCCATCCCCATCTTTCTCCTTCTGCTGAATTAAGATTCAAGCACAGGCTGTTTGGCATCCATTAGAGACTCGGCGGCTGTCTCACAGGTTGCCGGCTGCATCTTTTCACCTCTGCCCACTCCTGAGCGCGTCTGTCAGTCTGCAGAGGTGGAGGTACAGTCAGATATAGGGTCTGACTAGCAGCCCAAAGATAAGCATTGCAGAGGCATTGCCAGCAAGAGGCAGTGATTTTCTGATTCCAGCTAATGAAAGAGCTGATGCAGGCTGCAGAACATTTTCAGCACAGATTCACAGTGAGTAAAGGCTTAACAGCCTGTGAGGTGAATCAGGGGAGTATTGAAATTTGAAATTTTGAGTGTTTCTGCTTATTCCCCTGTGTTTCCCCACCTGAAAAATCCTAAAATTGCCATTTTTGTAGTTTGTTCAATGTAAAAAAATATCATGTGTTTGGTGCGAATTTCTTGGATTTTTTGTGTTCTCGATTTAAAAGCTCCCTGCTTAAAAGTTCCCTGCAGTTTTTGCCTCAAAACTTGTTGGGACAGAGTCCTTGGACTTTCCTGATATGAATTCTTGCCAGGATTGCACAAATTTAGCACCTCAAGATCGTCATTGCATTATGTACCATGTGGCATGGCCTGAAGAGGCGACAGCATCCAGCTTAGCCTCTCCCATATAGAAGCAGGTGACCAAATGCTCGGCTAGCCCAGTGGGGCGGCCTTCTTTATTTTTGGGGCTTGTCACAGCTGCTAGTTCCATGTGCCTAGCTGCAGACTCTCCGCAGCCTAAGAAACACAAAGTTAAGTCATCCAAGGGTGACTCTATGCCCCAGGAGCATGAGGCTCTCTCTGAATTTATGAAACATTTGTGGAATGAGTTTCAAAGCCAGCATTTTTCCCCGGCACAGTCCTGCTCCACCTCAGATGTATCTCTTAGTGGTGAAGCTTCTATGGAAACATCCTCTCAGCCACTGTTCCTGCGCTGCCTGATCCTTTTCTGGGGATTCCTGATGATGATGACCAGCTTGCTGACCCCTTATTTACAGGTGCAGCGCTTCCTGGGAAGTGAGTTCAGGGACTGTATGTTGGATCTGCGGATCCTTCTGGGGTTTTGGAATCTGGGGATGATCCCACGGTTCTGCATTTATTTAAGTCTGCGGCTTTACCAGATCTCATTTTGGAGTCTTTGCAGGAATTAAATTTAGTCACTCAGCCAGCTCCATCCACTTCTTTCTGGCTTTGTAATGTGTGCTCACAGTCTTCCACCTTTCTCTGGCATCCTGATATGAGCATTCTAATTTCAGAGCAATCTGATTCTCCGGAAGTGCTCTTTAAGATAGCGAGGACCATATCTCGCTTGTATCCTCTGGCACAGGAGTGCCACCAGCTTCTGGGCCAGCCTAGGGTGGATTCTTTGGCTGCGTACGTGACTAAGCGCACCCTAGAAGGTAGTGTGGCACATAAAGGTTTGCAGGACCACCAGTGGATGTGATCCTCCAGATACTTTTGGTAGATCAGATTCTCTGTAAGAATGATGTGTACGAGTTCTAGACATCTGTGAACAAGAATGTCTTTAACAAGGTCTTAATTACTGATAAGGATTAGAAAATGCAAATCTGTTTAAACTACTGGGAATATGTATCAGCAGAAAATATATCTACATGTTCCTTTGCCACCAATAAAACATACCTTTTCGCCATCCAAAAGCATGTGGACTCTGAAGTTCACCGTTTCATTAATAACAATATCATCATTCCTGTAGAAGATAGGAAATATTCTGCTGTGCACATAATTGTCATATACACGAGGATTAGAATCATCTGTAAAACAAAACATTGTAACTATTATCACAAGTTTCATAACTTGGTATCTCTTTTAACTAAGGTACTGTTGAATTGGATTTAAGATAAGAGCAGTAGCAGGGCAAGGAAGCTGCAACATTTTATGTATCAATTTCTTGCATAATTTAGACAATAGAAATTTTGCAAAAGTTAAAAATGTCCACAAAAAGTGAATGTAAATATTTTTGTAATGCCAAAAGTACTAAATTTTAGGGACCTTGAAATAGAGGTTGTGGACTAGTGCTGCCCGATTCAGTAAAAAAATTTTGATTCGATTCAGCCTATTGAATAGATTTTTTGATTCGATTTTCCTGCCCAATTGGGTGTTTTTTTAAAACATCCTGGTGGGTTTATTTTAAAGCCTCTTCACTCCTTCTATAGCGTCTTTACCCCCCTTTGCCTTCTCCTAACCACACTGGCGTAAACAAAATAAACAAACAAAAAAGACTTTCTCTCTCTGTTAAATCCAAGCTCACAATTGGGGGTCTAACACCAGCTCTGGCAGGATACACGTTTCAAATCTGACATATTGTAATCACAAAACAGAAAATATAATTACTTTTTCTACCTTTTGTTGTCTAGTCATTCAAATCTTGTTGGTCCCAGGCTCTGGTTGTCTTCTGATAACTTGCTTGCCAGGGTCTCCTTCTTTCTTCGTGCTAACCATCAATCTTCTATCTCTCTTCTCCTCTTCCATTTCCCTTCCCTCCCCTGGAGGTCTGGCATCTTTCCTTTTTTTTCGTCTCCATCCACAGATCCACCTTTTCTCAACTACCCTTTCATCCAGCATCTCTCCCTCCTTCCCCACCACCCCTACCCCTCCCTCTGTGTACTTCTACACCAGGGCCCCTCCCCTCAAGGTCTGTCCCCCCCCCGAAGGCCTACACCCCACCTCTGAAGGCCTGCACTGCTCCCCGAAGGCCTGCACTGCTCCCCGAAGGCCTGCACTGCTCCCCGATTGCCTGCACTGCTCCCCGAAGGCCTGCACTGCTCCCTGAAGGCCTGTACCACCACCCTGAAGGCCTGTACCACCACCCCTGAAGGCCTGTACCACCACCCCTGAAGGCCTGTACCACCACCCCTGAAGGCCTGTACCACCACCCCTGAAGGCCTGTACCACCACCCCTGAAGGCCTGCACTACCCCCCTGAAGGCCTGCACTACCCCCCTGAAGGCCTGCACTACCCCCCTGAAGGCCTGCACCTCTCCCCTCCCGAAGGACTGTGTATTCCTCCCTTACCTCCCACACCTCCATTTACCCGATTCCAGCAGGGAGCAGCCTGCAGAGAGGATCACTGGTACTTTAGCGATCATTGTAGGTTGCCATAGGCCTTTGGAGCTGTCTTTCCTCTGCCGCGGTCATGCCCCTCCTCTGACGTCAGAGGCAGGATCGCGGCAGAGGGAAGATAGCTCCTAAGGCCTATGGCAACCTGCAATGATCGCTAAAGTACCAGCGATGCAATGATCGCTAAAGTACCAGCGATGCAATGATCGCTAAAGATCCTCTCTGCAGGCTGCTCCCTGCTGGATTCAGGTACATGGAGGCGTGGAAGGCCACGGGAGAAGCCGGACACTGCAGCACTTCACCCTGCAGCACTGACCCTCCCCCTCAACCTCTAAAGGAGGAGCGGCAGCGGCCAGCCAGCAAGAGACAGCGCTGCTGATCATGCTTTAGGGGGGGAGAATCAGACAATGAATTGGGAGGCCGATTTTTTGTTTTTGAATCGATTCAAATTGATTCACCCAAAATGAATTGGTGAATCGATTCAAATCGTGAATCGGGCAGCACTATTGTGGACACAAAGACTGTGCCTGAATTCATGGGACAGGCATATGGGATCTCTTATGGAGAGGAGATAATGGATGCTGTGGATGGGCAGACTGGATGTGCCATTTGGCCTTTATCTGCCTTCTTGTTTCTAAATATATATGTGGAATGCTCATGTATAAACATTGACTTTTTGAAATCACCATTTATATATGTAGGGCCTTATTCTGTAAAGTGCAACCACAGTTACATGTACAAATCTGTGCACATTGCCAATTTGTGTGTGCAACTTTAATTAACAACCTACTCAGCACTGATAATTGGCAATTAACATGTAATAACTGACACTAATAAGAATTTACACACACAAATTTCTAAGCGTACTCTGTGAAGTGGTGCAACGAGGTGTGAATTTCAAAATGGGGTGTGGGTTGTCATAAAAGTTAGACACACTGTTATAAAATTTGTCCAATCTGCACAGAACTTAAGTACAGATATTTAGGCCTGGCTTTCACTGGCCTAAATGGATGTACCTAAATGTTAGTCATGTGTATGGGCACCAAGCATAAACTGTGCAAAAAGCTATCTTTTTCGGTGCCAAATTTTTAGGCAGTCATATACAGAATATGCCCTCTACTGCAGAGGTGTCAAACTCTGGCCCACAGGCCAAATCTAGCCCACGGGGTCATATAATTTGGCCCGCGAGACAATTACCAACTTACAATAAAGCTGGCCCGCCTTAGAGAGAGCGCCTTTGCGAAGAGCCTTAAGAAGAGCCTAATCTTTACCCTATTATTTAAACTTTATTCTAAACTTTCACCCTAACCCACAGGCAGACACCCCCTCTCAAATACCCTAATTTTTCAAACTCTATTCTTTAAACCTTATCCTAAAATTTCACCCTGACTCACAAGCAGACACCCTCTCAAATACCCTAATCTTTCAATCTCTCACTCTGACTCACAGACAGATATTTCTTCTAACTCTCTAACTTACTCACTATCAGGAAGACCTCAGCTACAACTTGGTTATGGCAGGGAGAACAAGAAGCACCATGTCTGCAATCAAGACCAACTCTCCGGTAACTGGGGGGACCCAGGAGGCGACCATGGTATGCGTGCAGAAGGAGGAGGACCCAGGACTGTGGACAGAGGTCTCCGTGCAGACCGAGATCATCCCCCTCCCCCGTCCGTTCTCCACAGTCTCTACACAGACAGAGGAGGTCATTCAGCTAGACGGAGACATCATGCAGGAACTTAGAAGTCTTAGGGAGGAGGTGAAACACCTGAGAAGCATCCGAGAGGATGAGGCCTACATTGACGGAATCGTCCAGGAGCTGGCCCAAATCAACGAGCTGGCCCAAGACATATCCTCCCTCGAGACACCCAAATCACCAGCTTTGAAACCAACAATTGGGGTACAGGAGATGGCTGGAGACGCTGACTCCTGGCAGCTGGTGACCTCCTCCATGGGCAAACACCAGAGATCCCACCCCCTCTTTCAATCTCTTCACCCTCTTCTTCTTTTTCTCACCAACAGGGCAGCTTTACAACCACCCCAAAACTCACCCTGAGGAACAGATTCCAGATCCTACAGGTAGAAGATGTCGACAAGGAGCAGGAGGATGCCGACAAGGAGCAGGAGGTAGTCCAGCGCACGGCTCCAACTCCGGGGACAAATGATCGGCTCCCCGCAAAGAAGCGCAGAGTAATGGTCATTGGGGACTCTATGCTGAGGGGCACCGAGGGACCAATCTGCAGACCGGATATGCAGTCAAGGGAGGTTTGCTGTCTGCCTGGAGCCAGGGTCTGAGATGTCACCGTCTGTCTTGATAGGCTTCTCAAGCCCAAAGATCACTTCCCCATGGTACTCATCCACATTGGCACAAATGATACTTCTAAGACCATCCCGGAGAACATAACTAGAGACTTTGGAGCCCTGGGTGAGAGGCTGAAGCAGACAGGAGCACAGGTGGTCTTCTCCTCGATCCTCCCAGTTAGAGGCAAAGGAAGTGCCAGGGATGAGCATATACTGAGGACTAACGAGTGGCTTCAAGGATGGTGCCGGGAAATGAACTTCGGATTCCTGAACCATGGAGAGGCGTTGCAAGGACTTCAGGGACCAGACGGACTCCATCTGACCAGCAGGGGTAAGCACGTCTTTGGACACCGACTAGCCCGCCTGTTTCGTAGGGCTTTAAACTAGGTAAATCGGGGGAGGGTACCCACTCAGATACAAGTGCAGTAAGGAACGATCCTGATGAGGTGAGTCGAAACTCCGATTCTAAGTCCAAAGTAAGTGCCCCCATTGCAAACAATTCTCTAGGAGTCACACTACCCCAGGTGGGAAACTCCCCACAGGGACTTAGCAATCACGGGGTATGGAGGGCTATGTATGTTAATGCACACAGATTAGGCAATAAGATTCTAGAATTAGAGACCGAAATAATGAATGCCAACCTTGACATGGTGGCAATATCCGAAACTTAGTTCACAGACTCTCATGGGTGGGATAAGGCTATACCGGGATACAACTTATTTCGTCAGGACAGAGAGGGAAAGTCAGGGGGAGGGGTGGCACTATACATTAAAGAAGACATCAAAACTACCAGAATCACAGATGTCAAGTACACCGGGGAATCCCTCTGGGTGAACCTGGCCAGAGGCAGGGAAAAATGCCTGTATCTTGGTGTAGTATATAGACCTCCAAGACAACTGGAAGACAAAGACTCCGAATTAATTGAAGACATAGAGAATATTACTCTACAGGGAGACGCTGTTCTGCTAGGGGACTTCAACATGCCTGACGCAGATTGGAACTCATACTCAGCAAAAACCAGCGGCAGCAGGAGACTTAACATCCATAAAGGGAGCACAACTCAAACAAATGGTATTGGAACCAACTAGGGCCCAGGCGATCCTAGACCTGGTACTCACCAACGGGGATAGCGTCTCGAAGGTCTCGGTAGGAGATACGCTAGCCTCCAGCGACCACAACATGGTGTAGTTCTACCTCAGGAAAGGTTTCCCTAGATCAAACACGAAAACAAAAGTACTCAACTTCCGAGGCACTGACTTCGAACGCATGGGAGATATCGTCCACCGGACACTGCAGAACCAAGCTACGACCGATGATGTGGAAGCTATGTGGTCATCCCTGAAATTTACCATACATGAAGCAATAAGCCTCTACATTAAATCAGTACACAAACGGCGGAGAAACAACAAACCCCAATGGTACTCCGCAGAAATCTCGCACCTCGTCAAAGAGAAGAAAAAAGCATTTATTTCCTACAAACGAACGGTGACTAGGGGAGCTAAACAAGAACATAGGGCGAGGTCTGCAGAGGTCAAAACGGCAGTCAGGGAGGCCAAACTTCGAGTGGAAGAGACTCTGGCAAAGAACATGAAGAAAGGGGACAAATCCTTCTTCAGGTATATTAGTGATAGGAAAAAGAACACAGACGGGATAGTACACCTTAGAAAACCAGATGGGAACTGCGCAGAATCAGATTCCGATAAAGCAGAACTACTGAATGAATACTTCTGCTCGGTCTTCACCTGCGAGGCACCGGGGCACGGTCCACAGATGCAGGCAAGGCCCAGCATGGAAGACCTGTTTCAGAATTTCGAGTTCACACCTGGCGACGTCTACTACGAACTGGCAAGACTCAAGGTGAACAAAGCCATGGGACCGGACAATCTACACCCCAGGGTGCTCAGTGAGCTGCGTGATGTCCTGGCAGAACCGCTATCAGGACTCTTCAATCTCTCCCTAAGTTTGGGGAGAGTCCCCATAGACTGGAAAACAGCTAACGTCATTCCACTGCACAAAAAGGGTTGCAGGGCAGAGGCTGCAAACTACAGACCGGTGAGTCTCTCATCAATAGTATGCAAACTCATGGAAACACTAATCAAACGTAAATTAGACACAATCTTGGATGAGGAGAATCTACGGGATCCCAGTCAACACGGATTCACCAAGGGTAGGTCCTGCCAATCCAATCTCATCGGCTTCTTTGACTGGGTAACAAAACAGCTAAACTTGGGAGAATCTGTGGACGTCGTATACCTAGACTTCAGCAAAGCTTTCGATAGTGTCCCGCATTGCAGGCTGTTGAGCAAAATGAAATCAATGGGGCTGGGAGAAACACTAACTACATGGGTCAATGACTGGCTGAGTGGCAGACTTCAGAGGGTGGTAGTTAACGGTACCCTCTCTAAAACATCGGAGGTGACCAGTGGAGTACCACAGGGCTCAGTCTTGGGCCCGTTCCTTTTCAACATATTCATAGGGGACCTAACTCAGGGGCTTCAAGGTAAGATAACGTTATTCGCTGACGACGCCAAACTATGCAATATAGTGAGAGACGGCAATTCACCCGATAGTATGACACAGGATCTACATTTGTTGGAGCTTTGGTCCTCGACCTGGCAGCTGGGCTTCAACGCTAAGAAATGCAAGATCATGCACCTCGGCAGCAGAAATCCGTGCAGAATTTACACCTTGAATGGTGAGACCCTAGCTAGAACTTCAACAGAACGAGACTTGGGAGTGATCATCAGCGCAGACATAAAAACTGCTGATCATGTGGAGAAGGCTTCATCTAAGGCAAGACAGTCGTTAGGTTGCATCTGCAGGAGTTTCGTCAGCCAGAAGCCTAAAGTCATTATGCCATTATACAGAACCATGGTGAGACCTCATTTGGAATACTGTGTGCAATTCTGGAGGCCACATTACCGAAAAGATGTGCTAGAGTCAGTGCAACGGATGGCCACCAGGATGGTCTTGGGGCTCAAGGATCTATTGTACAAGGAAAGGCTGAAAAATTTGCTGCTGTACTCACTCGAGGAACGTAGGGAGAGAGGAGACATGATCGAGACGTTTAAGTATATTACCGGCCGTATCGAGATGGAAGAAGAGATTCTCTTTCTCAAAGGACCCTCAGCCACAAGAGGGCATCTGCTCAAACTCAGGGGCGGGAAATTTCATGGCGACACCAGGAAATATTTCTTCACCGAGAGTGGTTGATCCTTGAAACGAGCTCCCGGTGCAGGTGATCGAGGCAAACAGCGTGCAAGAATTTAAGAGCAAATGGGATGCCCATGTGGGATCCCTTAGAGCAGGGGTGTCCAATGTCGGTCCTCGAGGGCTGCAATCCAGTCGGGTTTTCAGGATTTCCCCAATGAATATGCATGAGATCTATGTGCATGCACTGCTTTCAATGCATATTCATTGGGGAAATCCTGAAAACCCGACTGGATTGCGGCCCTCGAGGACCAACATTGGACACCTCTGCCTTAGAGGGTTAAGCCAAGGGAACCTGTCACCAGGAGTGGGATCCCTAGGATAGTAGACTTGGGGGTGGGTCAGTAGAGTGGGCAGACCTGATGGGCTATGGCCCTTATCTGCCGTCATCTTCTATGTTTCTAAGTTTAAGTCGTCAGATAAAGATTTGTGCATCTTGCGTCCGCAGTTGCGGCCGCCATACTGTGAAACTCTGCTCTTCCTGCACTTAATCCGTGCGGCCAATCACAGTCTCTATCATCCTGTGCAATGTCTTCTCATTGGCTGCCTCCCACTGCTCCACCTCCAGATCATGGGTACATAGAGTACAACTGCCTTTTAGGAGTCCTTCCTATTGGCTTAGAAGTCTTAGATTCCACCCACAAGCAAGGCATGCTTGCCTCGCTACTCAGGCATGTTAGCTATGGAGCATTACAGCGTTGCCAACAAGAAAAGAGGCTAAAGTGGTCCAAAACGTCTCCACATTACCATGGGAATACCATGATAATGGTCCTCATTCCTGCTGTGGTATTCCTGGGGGGTCTTTAAAATTGCTTTCTTCATGTTGATGTTCGCGGCCGTCTGGTCCTCCCTGCTGCTGGTCTTTCCGCCTGCCTGCACTCACCCGGCTGCCTAAATTTAATCCTCCCGGCAGGTGTTTATGTTCATGGCCTCCTTGTACTCCCTGCTGCAGGTCCTGCTAACTGCCTGTGCTCTCCCGGCTGCCACTGACTGCCTGCTCTCTATTGCCCATACACCCGACTGCCTGCACTCTCCAGGTAAGTCTCACGGTAAATTAAAAAATTTGTTTTGTTTGATTGGGTTCAATTTTAATGCTGTATGGTGGGGTAAGAACTTGCAAAAAAGTTGGTTTATTTTAAATTTTGGTTTGTTTGGTTTTTTGTTTGTTTGTTTTTTAATCCCCATTGCAATGCTCTATGTTTGGGAAAGGACTTCGAAAGGTTTTTATTTGATTGGGTTCTTTGGGGGGGGGTTGTTTGATTGGGTTACTTTTTTTGGGGGGAGGGGGTAATGCTGTATGGTGGGGTAGGGACTTGCAAATAAGTTTTTTGTTTGATTGGATTTCCATTGGTTCCATTTTGTTTTTAATTTTGGCATGGGGTAACCCTATACTTCCATATGTAGAAGTCTTAGTAAGACAAAGGGATACTTTTATTAAGGGGCACATTTAGCTCACGCAAAATCGGTTAGCGTACCCTAATTAAAAGACCCTAAATATCTTCATTAAAATTTCAGCCCTCGACTTGGCCTATGTTTTATATTTTGGACCCTTATGCGATTGAGTTTGATACCCCTGTTAACTGTATGCAATTTGTACACGAAAACAGCAGCAATTACAAGATATTAAAAACAGACCTCCGACTCAATCGCAGCAAATTGATAAAGATCTGATTGCAAATATTCAAAAGTTTGGAAATAAAGAGGTGTTGCTGTTGGGTGACTTCAATCTGCCAGATGCGGACTGGAATGTTCCATCTATGGAATCATAAAAAAAAGTAGGGAGATTATGGATGCCTTCAAGAGGCTCTGCTCAGACAAATGGTGACGGAACCCACGAGAGAAAAAGCGATACTAGATCAGTATTCCATCATGAAAAGGTGGTCCTCCGTATTCATCCTAAATTCTTGCCTAAAGTGGTTTCAGAATTTTATCTCAATCAATCCATTGTTCTTCTAGTGTTTTTTCCAAAGCCTCATTCTTATCCTGGTGAAACAGCTCTTTGTACTCTGGACTGTAAATGTGCTCTGGCTTTCTACTTGCAACGCACTCAACCTCACAGAACTGCTTCTCAACTTTTTATCTCCTTCGATCAAAAGAAGTTGGGGTATCCTGTTTCCAAGTGAACCATCTCCAACTGGATGGCTGCTTGCATCTCTTTCTGCTATGCTCAGGCTTATCTCCCTCTGCAGGATCGAGTCATGGGCCATAAAGTTAGAGCTATGGCGGCGGCGGTAGCTTTCCTCAGATCAACTCCTATTGAGGAAATCTGCAAGGCTGCCACTTGGTCCTCGGTTCATACATTCACCTCTCATTGTCTGGATACTTTCTCCAGATGGGATGGCCATTTTGGCCAGGCAGTTTTACATTTATTCTCTTAATTTTCCAACACTCCCACCATCCCATTTTGGTTAGCTTGGAGGTCATCCACATGTTGAGAATATGCTGCCTGCTTGTCCTGAGATAAAGCACAGTTACTTACCGTAACAGTTGTTATCCAGGGACAGCAGGCAGATATTCTCATAACCCATCCACCTCCCTTGGTTGGCTAGCTATCTGAACTGAGGCACCTCACAGGAGACGCATGACCTACGTTCGGCGGGAAGGCAATCACGCAAGCGCGGTGCAGCACTCACAAACTCTTTGAAAGTTCTACAAGCAAGTCTGCTTGCGAGGCTGTCCGCTACGGGGCTCCGTGGATGTGTAACCCACATGTTGAGAATATCTGCCTGCTGTCCCTGGATAACAACTCTTACGGTAAGTAACTATGCTATCTTTTGCTTCAAATTTACCTCATACAAAAGAACTATTTGTTTCTTTAGTGATGTTTGAATCATCTCAAATACTCAAAATGAAGACAGATGAGCTCTGTTCAAATTATTAAGGTCTTCTTAACCCTTCTGTACATACCTGGGGTCATTCTGACCCCAGCCTGACAAATCAGTTTAGTTGCTTATTAATAAATTGTAATTTTGATTTCAAATTCCAGGTACCTCTTCGATAGTAACAGACAATGCATTTCCTGTCATCTGTGATAAATACAGCTTTTGAATTTTTTTGTTTTAACCTAGTTTAACGTGGGTATACTGATTATACACACGAGGTTAAGTCGACCCTACAGGTTTATGAAGGCAACACTCACAGCAGTGGAATTTAGCACTGAAAAAGTCGTAATGTATCTCCACGTCTCCAAAGTAATGCTCAACAAATGAGATAAGAAGTTGAAAACATGTGAAAATATTTTTTTAGGTTTTGCTGTAAAAGAAATACTGCTAACAGACATTTTTTTTTTTTTAATAACATTTGTACAGTGAGAGAGGAATCAAGATGGCGTCAGAGTGAGTCGAGCTATCAAGTGGCTCCTGCTCCGTTCAGCAATTTTTCAACTTTTTTCCTTAGAGATTTACCTGCTATGCCCAAGCGCAGGGGTAAACAGATGAGCGTACTTCCTGCCTCCTCTTCCACTTCATTGACTCGGCAAGCGGCAATAACATCTTATGCTGTCCCAGTTGGAGTGGGCGCATCCGCTGACCGAGGAGGACAGTCCTCGGTCTTGGAAGGCGACGTCTCACTTAGCCCATTCGGGCCTGAAGTTCCTCCGCGTCCCGGGATGATGTCGGGGACGCCCTCAGACACACAGGAAGTGCCGGAATTGATGTCTCGGCGGCGCTGCAGGTCTCACCTCTGACCCCGGATGGGAACCACAGCTTGCTGACTCTTCTACAGTCAGCATTGGAAGTCGGAGGACCTGAATGTCAGCGGGAAGCGGGGAAAGTGGAGATGGAACCCATGGTGGAGTCCCTCGGAATAGCTATCCATGCTCCCCTGATTAAACCAGCGGTGATAGACATGGAGGCATTATGGAGCGCTTTGGAGACTTTACATAAGGTATGCTCCCAGTTTGTTCTTTCCACACAAAATTCTAATAGTAAATTTAAAACTTTTGAAGAGAAACTCCAGCAACAGTCTCTTAGAATGGACAAATTGGAGAAATTTGTGGCAAATGGGAAGATTACTACTAATTTACAACTTAAGGAGAAACTTTACTTGTAGGAAAATTGAAAATTTGGAAAACGCTAATAGGAATTTAAACTTGAGACTTTTAAACTTTCCTGTTTTGGACCTTACCTCTACAGAGCAGATCACTGGTGAGGATTTGCGTATCCTCATGCGACATCTTCCGAGACTGACTCGCTCGGTGGTGTTGCAGGAACAGCACTATAAATTCTTGTTGAGACTTTACATTTCCCCATATAAGGCCTTGGTGGCCGGTATTGCTACTCATGCTGAATGCCCTAAATGCCGTTCTGCCCCTGCGGGTTTGTTTCATATGTTTTGGTCCTGTGACAGAATACAAACCTTCTGGTCTTTTTTTGGGCTTCATCTACAGACGATCTTAAAGACAAAACTTCCCCTTGGAGCGAAGGTTTTTCTTTTTTATCACTTTACTTCTTTGGGACTTTCTAGGGGTAATTCCCTGTTGCTGCAGAAGGCCTTTTTGTTATCTCGTAAATGTATCCTCTTGTTATGGAGGCAGGCTGAGGTGCCTACCCTCACAATGTGGAAAAATGAACTGTTTACTTTGCTGAAGTATGAATATTTGGATACTAAGAAAAGTGGCCCTGGTCAATGGAGGAAATTCCGAGCGATTTGGGCTCCGGTCTGGGACAATTTGTCTCCGGGTGCCCAAAGTGCTCTTCTGAATTTCTGACACTGGAGTGCTTGGGGGGGTGAGGGGTGGGGTTTGGAGGGTGGGTTGTTCTTGGCTTTTGATGAGTATCTTTTGTCTCCGCGCAGAAACAATGCGGTAGACCCTTTTTGTCTTGTGTTTTGCTTTGTTTCTGGTTCTTTGTATTCAGATTGTGGTTTACTTCTTTGTATTCTTCTTTTCTTAATAAAAGAAAAATTAAAAAAAAAAAAAAACTTTCCTGTTTCCAAGTTTCAATCTCCCAGGGATTTATTTCAGTCTTTTTTAAACACCGTTTTGAAATTTCCTGAAAAGCACAGTTACTTACCGTAACAGGTGTTATCCAGGGACAGCAGGCAGATATTCTTGACTGATGGGTGACGGCACCGACGGAGCCCCGGTACGGACACTTTTAGAGTGATTGCACTCTAAGAACTTGGAAAGTTCTAGAGGCCGCACCGCGCGTGCGCGAGTGCCTTCCCGCCCGACACAGGCGCACAGTCCCCAGTTATGATAAGCCAGCTAAGAAGCCAACCTGGGGAGGTGGGTGGGACGCAAGAATATCTGCCTGCTGTCCCTGGATAACACCTGTTACGGTAAGTAACTGTGCTTTATCCCAGGACAAGCAGGCAGCATATTCTTGACTGATGGGTGACCTCCAAGCTAACAAAAAGAGGGATGGTGGGAAGGTTGGCCATTAGGAAAACAAATTTTGCAAAACAGATTGGCCGAAGTGTCCATCCCGTCTGGAGAAAGCGTCCAGACAATAATGAGATGTAAAAGTATGAACTGAGAACCAAGTGGCAGCCTTGCAGATTTCCTCAATAGGAGTGGAACGGAGGAAAGCTACAGATGCTGCCATAGCTCGGACTCTATGGGCCGTGACAGAACCTTCCAGAGTCAGTCCGGTCTGAGCATAACAGAATGAAATGCACGCTGCAAGCCAATTGGACAACGTACGTTTAGAAACAGGATGTCCTAATTTATTCGGATCAAAGGACAGAAAGAGTTGAGGAGATGATCTGTGGGGCTTAATACGGTCTAAATAGTAAGCCAAAGCCCGCTTACAGTCCAAAGTATGTAGAGCCTGCTCACCAGAATGAGAGTGAGGCCTCGGAAAGAAGACAGGCAGAACAATGGATTGATTGAGATGGAATTCAGAGACAACCTTAGGAAGAAACTTTGGATGAGTACGCAGAACCACCTTATCATGATGAAAGACTGTGAAAGGTGGGTCAGAAACTAGTGCATGGAGCTCACTGACCCTCCTGGCAGAGGTGAGAGCAATAAGGAAAAGTACCTTCCAAGTGAGGAACTTGAAAGAGGCATTCGCCAAAGGTTCAAATGGAGGCTTCATTAAAGCGGATAGAACCACATTAAGATCCCAGACCACAGGAGGAGCTTTAATAGGAGGTTTTAAATTAAAGAGACCTCGCATGAATCTGGTGACCAGGGGATGAGCTGAAAGGAGTTTTCCATGGACTGGCTCATGAAAAGCCGCAATAGCACTGAGATGAACTCTGACGGAGGTAGATTTGAGGCCAGAGTCAGACAGAAAAAGTAGGTAATCCAACAATGACTCTACTGAAAGAGATGTGGGATTATGATGATGAAGAAGACACCAAGAAGAAAATCTTGTCCACTTCTGATGGTAACACTGAAGAGTGGTCGGTTTCCTGGAGGCATTCAGGACAGAACGGACGGGCTGAGACAGTAGAGAATCATGTGAAGTCAGCCCGAGAGATACCAAGCTGTCAGGTGTAGCGACTGGAGGTTGGGATGTAGAAGGGTCTCCTGTTGCTGTGTAAGCAGAGAAGGAAATATTGGAAGCAGAAAAGGATCCCTGGAACTGAGTTGAAGTAGAAGGGAGAACCAATGCTGCCTGGGCCATCTTGGAGCGATTAGAATCATGGTGGCTCTGTCCCTCTTGAGCTTGAACAACGTGCGTAACATGAGTGGAAGTGGAGGGAAAGCATACAGGAACAGATTGGACCAATCTAGGAGGAATGCATCCGCTGCCAGACGGTGAGGAGTGTAGAGTCTGGAGCAGAAGCTGGGCAGTTGGTGATTGTGAGGAGCTGCAAAGAGGTCCACTTGAGGAGTGCCCCACTGGTCGAAGATGGACTGCAAGGTCGATGGATCGAGAGTCCATTCGTGTGGTTGTAAAACTCTGCTGAGTTTGTCCGCTAATGAGTTCTGCTCCCCCTGGATGTAGATCGCTTTCAGGAACAAGTGGAGATCTGTGGCCCAAGTCCAGATTCTCTGGGCTTCTGGCATAATAGGCGAGAGCCTGTCCCACCCTGTTTGTTGATGTAATACATCGCAACCTGATTGTCTGTGCAAAGTAGAAGTACCTGAGGAAAGAGAAGATGCTGAAATGCTTTGAGGACATAAAACATTGCCCTGAGTTCCAGGAAATTGATGTGATGTTTCATTTCCTGAGGTGTCCAAAACCCTTGAGTTTGAAACTCGTCCAAATGTGCTCCCCAAGCATAAGGGGATGCATCGGTGGTGATGACAAGCTGATGCTGAGGCAGATGAAATAGAAGACCTCTGGATAGATTTGAGGATATCAACCACCATTGCAGAGATCGACGAAGTGATGATGTCACAGATATGTGTCGTGAGCAAGGATCTGTCGCCTGGGACCACTGGTTGGCTAAGGTCCATTGGGGAGTGCGCAGGTGAAGACGCGCAAGGGGAGTGACGTGAACTGTGGAGGCCATGTGACCCAAAAGAATCATCATTTGTTTGGCAGATATGGAACTTTGAGACAGTACCTGCTGACAGAGAAATTGGAGGGTCTGAAGACGATTGGGTGGAAGGAATGATCTCATGAGGATTGTGTCCAGTATTGCTCCAATGAACTGAAGTCTTTGAGTGGGGATGAGGTGAGATTTTGGAAGATTGATCTCGAATCCCAGAATTTGAAGAAAGAGGATGGTTTGATTCGTGGCCAGAAGAACTGACTGAGATGAGGCAGCTTTGATCAACCAGTCGTCTAGGTAAGGAAAGACCTGGAGATGGTGAGAGCGAAGAAAAGCTGCAACCACAATGAGACATTTGGTGAACACCCTTGGAGAGGAGGCAAGACCGAAGGGTAGTACCTTGTATTGGTAATGATGATGATTGATCATGAAACGAAGATATCTCCTGGAGGTCAGATTGACCGGAATGTGAGTGTAAGCTTCTTTGAGATCGAGGGAGCATAGCCAGTCGTTTTGATTGAGAAGAGGGTACAGAGTGGCTAAAGAAAGCATTTTGAATTTTTCTTTTACCAAACATTTGTTGAGATCTCGAAGATCTAGAATGGGTCTTAGATCTCCTGTTTTTTTGGGGACTAGAAAATAACGGGAGTAGAACCCCTGCCCCTGCTGATCTGGAGGAACTTCCTCTATTGCATTTAAGCGAAGGAGAGATTGAACTTCTTGAACTAGAAGGACAGATTGAGGGGAGTTCAAAGCAGACTCTTTTGGTGGACTTAGAGCCGGCAGAGTTTGAAAGTTGAGAGAGTAGCCGTGATGGATGATGTTGAGGACCCATTGGTCCGATGTGATGATTTTCCATCGGCTGAGGAAAAGAGATAAACGACCACCTATGGGTTGAGGAAGGTGGGTGGAAATTTGAACGCTGGCTATGCTTTGGAGAACTAAGTCAAAAGGGTTGTGACTTTGGTTGTGGAGGTGGCTTCACAGGCTGTTGTTGTTGTTGAGGCCTGGGAGGTTGACGTTGTGGTTGGCGTTGACGTCTAGGTGGTTGGAAAGGTGTCTGCAATGGTCTAGCTGCATAGCGGCGCTGATAAGCCGACTGCTGTCTGAAAGGCCTTGTAGTAGGAGGCTTCTTTTTATTTTTGAGCAGAGTATCCCAACATGTCTCATGAGCTGAGAGCTTTTGAGTAGTCGAGTCCATGGAATCCCCAAAAAGCTCATCCCCCAGGCATGGTGCATTGGCTAACCGATCTTGATGGTTAACATCAAGTTCGGATACCCGAAGCCAGGCAAGCCTACGCATAGCTACAGACATAGCTGTAGCTCTTGAGGTTAGCTCAAAGGTATCATAGATAGATCTAACCATAAATTTTCGCAGCTGAAATAGCGAAGAAGAGCATTGATGAAAAGCCTGCTGTTTTCGTTGGGGAAGGTACTTTTCAAAAGAGGCCATGGTGGTAAGGAGGTGTTTGAGATAAAAAGAAAAATGGAATGCGTAGTTGCCAGATCTATTGGCCAACATTGCATTTTGGTAAAGCCTCTTACCAAATTTGTCCATTGCCTTACCTTCTCTGCCAGGAGGTACAGAAGCATACACACTAGCTCCTGAAGATTTTTTCAGGGTAGATTCCACTAACAAGGATTCGTGAGGAAGCTGGGGTTTATCGAATCCAGGGATAGGAATCACCTTGTACAAGGAATCAAGCTTACGGGGAGCTCCAGGAATTGTAAGAGGAGTCTCCAAATTCTTGTAGAATGTCTCCATTAATATATCGTGCAGAGGGAGCTTCAGGAATTCCTTAGGAGGCTGGTCAAAATCAAGTGCATCCAAAAAAGCTTTAAATTTTTTAGACTCAGCCTCCAAAGGAATAGACATGGAGTCACACATATTTTTCAAAAAAGAAGTAAAAGATGTGGATTCCTGTCCTGAAGAAGGATCAGGCAACGCAGAATCCTCTTCTTCAGAAGAACATTCACCTTCAGAAAGGAATGGTTCTTCAGAGTCTCCCCACAGATCAGGGTCTCTTACATGAGATGTACGATCCCGGGACTCTGGAGTCGAAGGTTCCAAATGTCGGGATTTGCGTACCGACTTACCCGATCTCATCGACACGGTACCGGGAGATGTCACTTGTTGCACCGGTGCCGAAGTCTGTACCGACTGATGTCTCGGTTCCGGTGCAAGAAGTGGCATCGATGTCGATGAGGCCGAGTGCACCGGCACCGAGGGAGTGGATACAAGAATAGAAGGTTGCTCCACTATCGGTACCGGTGGCTCAGACCGGACCGGTTCTGGAAGGATCGGGGTTAAAATAGCAGGGATTAGCTTTTGGAGTTGTTCCCGGAGCTGAACCTGCAAGACGGCGGCAATGCGCTCATCTAAGGAAGGCACCGGTACCGCTTTTTTCTTCTGCGGTACCTTAGGTGCCGCTCTACACTCCGAAGAAGAACCCGATGTCGAAGGGCTAACTTCAATCGGAGCGGAGCGCTTCCGCTGGCGTTTCACGGTCGGCAGGATTGGGCTCACTGCAGTGGAGACCGGAGGACGCTCCAGCGGGGAAGGCTTCTTAGCCGGCTTACCTGGAGGGTGCGACGCCGGCGCGGTGTCGCACGGTGTCGATGAAGAAGGTGCCGACTGCGATGGAACCGATGTCGGTGCCGGTGTAGCGGAGTCGGACATCTCGGCACCGAAAAGCAACCGCTGTTGGATCTGGCGGTTTTTCAGAGTCCTTTTCTTTAACGATGCGCAGCGGGTACAAGTTGACGCTCGATGATCCGGACCAAGACACTGCAGACACCAGTTATGTGGGTCTGTCAGTGAAATTGGCCGAGCGCACCGCTGGCACTTTTTAAACCCGGGTTGAGGGGGCATGAATGGAAAAACGGCTTCAGCCAAATCGAAGCCCGAGGCTTCGATAGTGGCAATAGGCCCCGCCGGGGCGAAACCGAAAGAAAAGGAAAAAAAATTACTAATAGAATTTTTTTTTTTTTTAAAATAAAAGAAATAAAAGAAAAAATGAGGGAAAAGATCTTTCCCAAAGGGTTTACGCGAGCGTGGAAGGCAAAAATACAAAAATTGTTCAACAGCCGTTGAACACACGTCTTCTTAGCTCCGCGGAAACTAAGAAACTGGGGACCGCGCGCCTGTGTCGGGCGGGAAGGCACTCGTGCGGTGCGGCCTCTAGAACTTTCCAAGTTCTTAGAGTGCAATCACTCTAAAAGTGTCCGTACCGTGGCTCCGTCGGTGCCGTCACCCATCAGTCAAGAATATGCTGCTTGCTTGTCCTGGGATAAATAATATGTCACCATTATAAAAGATATATTACTTAAATTTACCAAAGGAGGATAAAGACAAAGGAAACGCAGTACCAGGAGAATTGGATCTTACTGGTATGCTGGAGACATCTCAAGAAGAAATAGTGACTAGAGCTACTTTATTGGTAACTTTTGTCTTTCTTCAAGATAAAGAAGCAATTCTTCGTCTATTCTATAGGACTGATAAGATGGAATTTCATGGATTCAAAATCTCTATATTTCCTGATGTATCTAAGTGGACACAAGCCAGATGCAAGAAGTTTTTGGCTTGTCGTCAGTCTGTTTTGAGTTTAGGGGCAACCTTTCAATTACGTTTTCCCTGTAAATGTTGCATTACTTATCAGAGTAATAGATATATTTTTTATGAACCCGATCAATTGCAGTTTTTCCTTGAAGGTAAAGTAACCACAAGAATTCCAGACACCTCCATGGAATCAGCCAAGCAGGCCATTAGTTAAATAACTCCAACTGCATTCTGTTATTTTAATTAATTTAGTTTTATTTCCTTGAATCCAACTACCCTTGGAAGTGATTGATTCCTTCTCTTCTCAAATTGTGGACTTTAGTCATAGTCACTATGTGTTATTATTTTATAATTAGTACTTGTTTCTTATTGGATTGTTATATTTCCTTTCAAGTATTAATTGATTTGTTAATTTGTAAAAGCATAAATAAAAATTAAAAAAAAACCCAAACATTTGTACAGTGAGTGTGCTGAATAAGAGAAGAAACATTTTTGAAACATTACCAGAACATCACCGGTTATGCTGTAGGCCTAAACATACATTTTATAAACATAAATGTTTCACTTGAATGCCTTGACAGTGAGAATTTGCTAAATTATTAAGCTGAAGCAACTTTCAGTGCTTATAAGTGATGGGGTCAAATTGACCCCAGGTGTGTAAAGTTGTTGATAATTTAACGTATGCATGGAAGGGTTAAGGTAATTTTTGAAAGCAAAGCAAATTTTTTTTTAATGACAAAAGGTGTGCAATCAAGAATTTTGGTTTCTCTTACATGGAAACTTTTTTCAATATTTCTATAATTGTTCTTCCATACTGAAACGGTGAAGTATGCTGTGTGGAACAGTGAACAAATTTTAATACATTTTGAATTGTATTTTTAAGCAACAGAATATGAAACATGTACAACAATGTAAAGACTTTTGCAAAGCACTGTTTATAACAGATCATTTTTCCTTTGGAATGCTCACCTGTTTGTCCAATTAGCTTTGCTGTCAATCCATGAGGAATCTTAGAGGATACTTTCAAAGTTACTCGTACTTGATAATACCTGGTTATAAAAGATATAAAATATTCTTAGACAAATTTTTTAATTTTTCTCAAAACATGTACAAAAAACATTAACTGACAGCAAAAAGGAAAAGCAAACCCAAGGAACCAAGTCACCATGGCATGTAAATATCTGACCAGAGTCTTATACAGGGGCATCAATACATGTTTCAAGTTCAAGTTCAAGTTTATTAAATTTTGATTTTACGCAATATCAAATATTTCAATGCGTATTACATAATTGTAATGTACAATAGAAACCAGGGATTACAAATACAAATAAGACAAAATACAGACTAATCATTATGTTCTATTAATACAAATTGAAACATGTAGGTAAAAGGTGGAAATACAATTTAAATAATTTATAATATTAATAAAAAAGAAAAAAAAAAAGGGAACAATTAAGGGTAGGGGAGGGTAGGGGAGGGTAGGGGAGGTGTAATATTAGGAATAATTAATCGGTTTAATATTAGAAAATTTTTAATATAAAGAGTTTAAGAAGATCCAGATTAATATTAATGATAATTTGATAGAAAAGAAAAAAAAGAGAATTAAGATTAAAAACACTTATAGTTTCTATATTGATGTTCTGCTCATTTAATTCCTTAAAGAACAAGTATTGTGTTTATTACGATTACTATCTATGTATTGAATGCATCTTTATAAAGAATGCTTTTCAGACCTCGTTTGAATTTGATTAGTGATGTTTCGTTCCGTAAGTAAATAGGTAAATTGTTCCACAGTTGGGGTGCTTGTACAGAAAATATAGTTGTTCTTCTTGTCCCAATTATTTTTAAAGAAGGAATAGTTAGTAGGTTTTGTTGCGTTGATCTCAGCGTCCTTAATGAAGAGTAAGGGATTAGTAATCTGTCCAGAAATAATGGCTCGTGTGTTTGTTGGATTTTAAATGTTAATAATGCGATTTTAAACGTAATTCTGTGTATAATAGGTAGCCAGTGTGCATCTTGTAAGAGAGGTGTAACATGATCATATTTTTTTGAGTTTGTTATAATTTTTATAGCTGTATTTTGTATTATTTGTATTCTTCTTATTTCTTTATGAGTTATGCCGCATATAAAGAATTACAATAATCTAACCTAGAAATGATAAGGGAGTGGATGAGAATATTAAGTGCTTCTGGTTTAAGAACTTTTGCTATTGATCTGATAAGTCGCAATTTGTTGAAACGGTTTTTGACAACTGTACTAATTTGATTATGATAGCTTAATTCTTGGTCCAAGGTTACTCCCAATATTTTTGTTTTATTTACTTGTTGAAGGGGAATACCTCCTTTTTCCTACTGGCCATACCTCTCCCTATGCACCCTAGCATTCTTCCGTTTGCTGTCACCTTTTCAACCTGTAGATCATCACATACTAAGGCCAGTACTGGGCAGACTTGCACGGTCTGTGTCTGTATGAGGGCTTCAATGGCTGAGAGGGTGTAAATGGGCTGGAGTAAGTCTTAACAGAGATTTCGGCAGTTGGAACCCAAGCACAGTACCAGGTAAAGCTTTGGATTCTTGCCCAGAAATAGCTAAGAAGAAAAAATTAAAAAATTAAAAATGAATCAGGTTGGGCAGACTGGATGGACCATTCGGGTCTTTATCTGCCGTCATCTACTATGTTACATAAAATCACTCCCAAGTCCATGCTTCTTTCATGCACAAAAGTTCTTTACCCCTAAACTGTACCATTCCCTCAGGTTTTTGCAGCCCAAATACATGACCAGTGTTCTCCCTAGGGCCTTTCAGCCGGGCGATCCGCCCAGCTAATTTAGATGACCGCCCGGCTGCCATCCATCGCAAATCCTGCAGCTGTCGCCGCTGCTCAACATTTTTTTTAAAAACCCCACCTCTCATCGGCTGGAGATTTGGCGCCTTAGCCCATAGCGAACTCATGCTTCGGGGCTTTAAGGTGTGCATGCCGGCTTCCCCTCTCTTCCCTCCGAAACCAGAAGTTACATCTGGGGGTGGGGGGAAGAGAAGGGAAGCCGGCATGCAGACCTTAGAGTCCTGAAGCATGAGTTTGCTACGGGCTAAGGCAGGAGACAGGCAGGAGACTGGTCAACGACGACAGGAAGCTTCGGGCCTTCCTCGCTGCAGGGTCCTGCCTACTTTCTGTTTCCATGAAGGCAGGACCCAGCAACGAGGAAGGCCCGAAGCAAGGAAAGAGAAGCAAGTTGTAAGATTCCCTCCGTCGCTGCTGTTGAGCCCTAGCCTGCTGAGGGGGGTCGCCTGGGCGGAGGCCTGGAGAAAGCCGGCGTGGACTTCTGCGGATAGCGCCGCGGTGGAGGACGGTACAGTTTCGGAGCCAACGCCTTCGCCTTGGGGCGCACAAGGGAGGCGAAGGAGCGCTCATGTTCGGAGAGGCGTTTAGTAGCCGCCTCCAGGGACTCATCGAAGAGCTCCGAGCCCACGCAGGGCAAATTTGCTAGGTGCTCCTGCAGATTGGGGTCCATATCTACAATGCGCAACCACGCCAGGCGGCGCATTGCCACCGCGAACGCGGAGACTCTTGAGGTCAATTCAAAGGCGTCGTAGGTGGCATGGAAAAGGAAAAGGCGCAGCTGCGACAGAGAATCCATGAGCTTGGTAAAGTCCCCTTTATGAGAGTCGGGCATGACCCCGTGATAACGGGGCATGGACTTGACCAGATGGCGAAGGTACGAGGTGAATGTAAATGCATAGTTAAGTACCCTATTCGCCATCATAGAATTTTGGTAGAGGCGTCGCCCGAACTTATCCAGGGTACGCCCCTCACGCCCGGGCGGAACCGCTGCGGACACCCGAGAAGGCTGGGATTTCTTTAGAGACGACTCCACAAGCAAAGACTGGTGGGACAACTGAGCCTTCTCGAAACCCTTACAGGGGACCGTGCGGTATTTTGATTCCATCTTTGAGGGGACAGCCGTCACCGCATAGGGGGAATCCAAATTCCGCAGGAAGGTCTGTTGCAGGACCTTGTTCAAGGGCAGGTGTGGAGGGCAAATCCTGCTCCTCCAAGAATTGTTTGGAATACTGGGACCCCATCAAAAGGTCCAAGTCCAAAGCCTTCCCCATATCCACCACAAACCTCGAAAATGAGGAGGGCCTCGAGGGAGGGGAAGGGGAGCGAGAGGCCCGCGCCGACGAGAAGGACGGAGAAGCCTCGCGTGAGTATCTAGGCTCACGACCCGTGCCAGCCTCCAATACCCAGGAAGCCGCACCGAGGGACCGCGTCAGGGTCAGAGACCTCCAAAGCCCCGAGGAGCCCCTCGGGGAAGTCCCCGGGGTACGGGGCACCGAGGCCTTCCTCCTCCTCGGGGAGGAATCCCTCGACCCTTTCCCCGCAGGGGAACGGAACAGCCGTGGATTAGTCAGGCTGAGCTCCGAGCCCCAGAGTCTCAGCCTCCCGGGTCGGCGAGGAGCGACCGCGCCTCCGAGGCGACCCACGAGGGCGCTTGGACTTCCGGGACTGGTGCTTCGCCCAGGGCCGACCCGAGGACGAGAACCCGCAGGAGGTCCCCGACGAGGAATCGGAAGAAGAAATCCTGCGAACTTGGCGCACCTTGTCCTGAGGTCGCATGCTCCGTACAGGCTGGTCAATAGCCGAGACCGAGGCTAAGGTCGAGGCCGAGGCAGGAACAACCACCGGGGCCGAGGCCGGAGCCGAGGTCGGGGCCGAGGACGGCTGTAGGTGGGCCAGGGCGCAGGACAGCTCCGAGGAGATAAGCGCTCGGAGCATGTCCTGGAACACGGGAATGGCCATCATGGACGGCATGTCTGGCGCCGGTGGGTGCTCCCTCGAGGGCGACCTCGGCAATGAGTATTCCCGCGGAGCACCCGACTTCGACGTCCGGGGCGGGGCAGAGGACGACCCCCCCCCCCCCCGTCGAGGGACCCGAGGACGGCTTCTTAGAGGACCCTGGAGCAGAGGAAGGAAGTGGGGACTTACCCGGGGCCGACTTCGGCGTCGAAGACGCAGGCTTCGAAGATGAAGACATCCGCAGCGAGGTCGAGGGCACCGATGCCGAGGTCAAGGCCGGGGCCGAGGCTGAGGCCGACGTCGAGGCCTTCCCCGCCGCGGGTTCGACGATGAAGAGCTCCGCCATGCGGGCACGCCGGCGGCGGAGCGCTCGAGGCTGGAAGGTGGAACACCTAGTGCAAGAGTCCTTCGGGTGATCCGCAGACAAGGCACCACCGGTGAGGATCGGTGATGGAAAGCAACCGATCGCACCGGGTGCACTTTTTAAAGCCCGACAAGGGTCGGGACATGAACGAAAAACAAGGCCGCGAACGAACGAGGTCCCGCGGCCGCGGCTACCGGGAGCCCCCGGAGCCTGGAACGAAAACTTTTTTTTTTTCCCGACGGATTTCAACTACGCGATCAAAGGAAAAACAAAAAAAAGCACAGCGACTAAGAAAAACAACCCAGCCGCGGTGACAGAAGGCAATTTAGCACGGAGCAAAAACAGGGCTTCTGGCTCCGCGGAAGAAACAGAACTGAAGACCACGAGGTGGGGATGCGCCCTCTAGTGGAGGGAGAAGACATGCACATGCGTGGTGCAGCATAGCAAACTTGAAACTTCAATCAAGTTTGCTTGAAAAGCTGTCTGCGTTGGGGCTCCGTAGATGACGTCACCCACTTGTGAGAATATGCTGCCTGCTTGTCCTGGGATAATCACGTGAATGACTTAAAATTTATATTATACCACTTCAATAAATGTTAAAAGTTTTATTATCTCTGCAGAACATCTAAGTTCGCCCTAAGCTCACCAAAACACGCCTCTAACACACACCCTTAAGATTTACTCCCTCTTCTACGAAACCGCCCTAGCGGTTTTTAGCGCAGAAAGCCATGCTGAATGGCTCGCACTGCTCCTGACGCTCATTGAGTTCCTATGAGCATCAGGAGCAACGTGGGCCATTCAGCGTGGCTCCTCGCGCGAGAAACTGCAAGCGTTGCCAGAGGATGTGATAAGAGCGGATAGCAAGTTCCTGGAGGAAAAGTCCATAGTCGGTTATTGAGAAAGACATGGGGGAAGCCACTGTTTACCCTATATTGGTAGCATGGAATATTGTTAAATTTGGGGTTTTGGACAGGTACTAGTGACCTGGATTGGCCACCGTGAGTACGGGCTACTGGGCTTGATGAACCATTGGTCTAACCAGTAAGGCTATTCTTATGTTCTCAGTCTCTAGCAGTGTTCAAAGCCCAGTTAAAAGCCTACCTCTTCAAGACTGCTTTCAACTCCTAACTTCTCTCTCCTTGGGTTCTGCACCCCTAACCCTATATGTCTTGTCTCACTGTTAAGTTAGATTGTAAGCTCTTCTGAGCAGGGACAGTCTATTAAATGTCAAAATGTACAGCGGTGCATACATCTTTCAGCACTATATAAATAATAAATAGTAGTAGTAGTAGTAGTACTTGAGAGTATCAGCCTTCTGCAACTTACTTCCACAGAGATTTTCTCTATGGTATGGCACAGTACAGTACTAGCAGTGAGTTTTTCTACATATCTTGTCTTAGGTCTGAGGCCCACAGCCAGACAAATCTGCAAAAGCCAATATTCATGGAGAAGCTCTTATTTTTTCAATTTTCTATACAGTTCTCCCAAGGGAGTTCAGAATGGCTTACATGAATTTATTCAGGTACTCAAGCATTTTTCCCTGTCTTCCCTGGCAGGCTCAATCTAATGTACCTGGGGCAATGGGGGAATTAAGTGACTTGCCCAGGGTCACAAGGAACAGCATGGGTTTGAACCCACAACCTCAGGGTGCTGAGACTGTATCTTTAACTACTGCGCCACACTCCACCCCTTTGGCTACTAGCAAGTGGAGTTCTTCAACTATGTCTCTTGGAAGAGAGTCCCTTAATTCTGTAATACTGCAAAAACAGTCACATCCTCTGTAGGCGGGCTGAGGAACTGGAGGATATTAGGCTCCTCTTCCATCTCTAATAGCTATGGAAAGGCCAGAGTCTTTGGAAAATGTAAACTGACCTGATCCGATAAACCTGGGCGGTATATCAAGCTTTTAAATAAAACATAAAACATCTCCCATACAAATTCAATAACAGAGTTCTCCTCATCAGAATCCCAGGACTGCATGGTCATCTTCTGAGGCATCAGAATTGTGAAGGTTCCTGATGCATCACTGAAGCTTCCTTTCCAGAAGTATTGGAAATGGACATGTGCAGCCGACCTCAACTTTGAGCCCTCTCTGGGCTGTGGTGTCAGGGCATCACTGACTGCATGGTCATCTTCTGAGGCATCAGAATTGTAAAGGTTCCTGAAGCTTCCTTTCCAGAAGTATTGGAAATGGACATGTGCAGCCGACCTCAACTTTGAGCCCTCTCTGGGCTGTGGTGTCAGGGCATCTTTTTCAAGCAGAGCATGGATTTCAATTATTGGCTGGATAGCATCTACCCATGACATTATTGTCAAAGCTGCAGCATTGCTTCAAGCAAAGAAGCACTCCATCTGCTCCTCCTTTTACTACATGAGCTGCTCCCCGAAGACTGCCATCAACAAAGGCATAGGCACACTAGAAGTGGCCACATCCTCCTGAGTCACTTGGGGTGTGTCATAAACTGGGTCTTGGATCTTGACTGTTGCAACTTCTCTGATAGCATGGAGGATGAGTGGTTCTCATATCAAAAGCACTATGAGGACACCGAAGACCTCAGTACCATGCTTCAATTGAAAGCAATGACAAGATACCTCAGCTTCTGCCCGATGTCCTGCATTGTATTCCCTCAGCACAGACAAATCAGAGAATGACCATTCCCATTGGTTTGTGGAGTGAACTCTTTTTAAGGTCAAAGTTGAAAGCAAATTAAATAAATGCTTAGCACTCACCCTCTTTGGAAGAGATCCACATTATGGAATTTGTGAAGCTCCACAGAAAACTCAGCCGTCCCTTGTACCTCCGACATGATTGTCTCAACTCATCACCTACAGAGCAGTAAGAAACATTTCAAGAAGAAATATTTTATTTGATGAACAATGGTAGAATACTGAGGTGTGCCAAATTTTATACATAAATCTCTGTGGAAAACAAATTAATACAATAACATCTTGGCATTTTACTATTTAAATTTATCGAACTGGAAGAACATACAAGATTACAAGGGGAAGTTATACTCGTAAAATGGGAAAAGAAGTTACAATCCGGAAGAGCCATGGTGCACCAAAAGGTACAAGAATCTTCTACACAGAGCCTGATTTCTCACTAAACAGCAAGCAAAATAGCCTTGCTTAAACAGCTGTTTTAAAATATGGGGAGGGGAGGTTATTCTATTCAATAAGAATAATTTAAATATTAGATTTCTTACATAATTTTTAAAATATTACAGAATATTAATTAGTTATGAAATGTTATACTTAAAGCATATATGAGAGTTAATCAAGTGTGTATCTCTAAGTGCATATGAGTTTAACTGCTACACTTGTTGTAACATGCAAAAATGAATAAAGAATTTAAAACCTAAAATATGGGTAAGATGGCTTAGATGTTAATTCAAAGGGAAGAGAAAGCAAAGTTACCTATAGCAGGTGTTCTCCGAGGAGAGCAGAAGGAAAAATTATGTTCTTACCTGTTAATTTTCTTTCCCTTAGACGCAGCAGATGAATCCAGAGACCAATGGGATAGCTCACATCTACCAGCAGGCGGAGATAGAGAAACTAATTAACAGGTGGTCCTATTGGCTGGCACTCCTCCTGTTTATCCAGTATATCTCCTTGCCCAAGCATCCATAACCATCAATAGGCATAGCATGTAAAAAACGTCTTTCTCATAACAAATCTCAAAATGCAATAATACAGAAAACAACCTGCCATAATAACAAACTGCGAAAGTTGCAAAAGAAAAAACCGAGAGACAATATCCAGAAAGGATGGGGCTCTGGATTCATCTGCTGCGTCTAAGGGAAAGAAAATTAACAGGTAAGAACATAATTTTTCCTTCCCTAGCAACAGCAGCAGATGAATCCAGAGACCAATGGGATGTAGCAAAGCAATCCTCAATCTGGGTGGGAAGCAAACGCCGCCTCCGCAACAAC
Source organism: Geotrypetes seraphini (assembly GCF_902459505.1). NCBI lineage: Eukaryota > Metazoa > Chordata > Amphibia > Gymnophiona > Dermophiidae > Geotrypetes > Geotrypetes seraphini. Next base: position 25,979,016 of record NC_047085.1, on the reverse strand, counting down.
CGAAGTACAAAACGCCCCTACCGCATGCACCCCCACATCCAAGCAGAAATGCGGAGAGAAAGCACTCTCGGAAGACCAATTAGCCGCGAGACAAATCTCCTCCAAGGAAAAAACCTCTGGGCTGAGCCCAAGAAGTAGCCATCGCTCCGGCAGAATGGTCATGAAGTTCTTTCGCCAACCGCTTCCTTGCCAGCAAGCAAGCATAAAGAATGTCCTCCTGGACCCATTGAGCGATGGAGGCTTCGGACGCCGCCATACGTTTGAGGCGTCCCTTGAAGAATACAAAAAGGAGATATAAACAATTAAAAGTCGTTAAAAACCGAGCTCGCGGAAAACGCTACGTACGTATCAAAAAATGCAGTGAATAAAAGCACTGCTCCCAATTTCTCCTCCCAGGAAGAAGGAAGGAAAAGCGAGCATGACATAAAAGAAAGGATGATACCCCCTAGAAAGAAATAGTGGTACCATCCGAACTGATCCCCCATATTTCGGAAATCAGAAATAGGAATCCCCGTTAGGCCTGCAACATAGAAAACTGCAGAGCTGAAGCCATGGCCACAAGAAACCCCATGTTCAACGGCACAGCCCTTTAGAGTCCCAAAAGACAAGGCTGAAATGAAGCCTTCGGTAAACTGAGAAGAAGTACGTAAAGATTGTACTCCAAACAGGGCTTTCTAAGAGGCGCATGAATATACCGCACTCTGTTTAGGAACTGAACTACATGAAGCTGAGAAGTAAGCGAAGAGCAATATACCTAGCCCTTGTAACAAGCCAAGAATGGCACTAGAAGCTGAAGGGAATTGAACGCTAAGCCCTCGTCAATACACTTGTGCCAAAAAGGAACTCTGGAGTGGTTCAAACGTTAAGAAGCACCCAAGAAAGGAAAAACCTCCATAAGGAAGCAGAAGCCACAGGAGAAGACGTCCGTAGCACCTGGATAAGAGAAGAAACAACCTGCTTCGCATAACCCTTACACGTCAGCCAAGATTTTTCAAAAAACTAGGTCGTAATACTAAAGTAGTACAAATATCCATGTTGATCGGACCCTAGGCGAGCAAAGCCGGCGATACCAGGAAACTTCTTAGTCCGGCTGTCGAAAGACTCATCAAATCCGCATAGTAAGGATGGCGCTGCCAATCCAGAGATTCTACAAATACTGTGCCCGGAAAGCGAGCTCGAGATGGCAAATCCAAGCCATCATCAGCCAGCGGAAAACAATGAAAAAGAGAAGGCAGAGGCGAGAAAGGAGCCACACAACTACCCCCTCTAACTCCCACTCCCTGGGCCCGCCGAAGAAGCTAGGAAGCTTAGAATTGAGAGACGAGGCCATGAGGTCTAGGTCAAGGAGATCTCACGTCCATAAAAAGAGCTAGAATGCCTGAGCCACAAATCTCAATATCCAGGATGCAGAAGATTACACTATTACTAACATGCACACTTTCCAGAGCGTACACAACGCTGTACACTGTAACATACAAGAAATGGGCCATGCTCAGATTCCGCGGAGAGAAAGTCTATCCAAACCTCTTATCCTGATCCATAAAAGGATCTGTCAACAGAAGACGAAGATGAGAGTCCACCCATTGAAGCAGACCAATTTCACCTGCCAACTGAGTACAACACCTACTGCCCAAGCTGTAGAGAAATACTCCCATCCTAATACTGACCAAAAGGACCCTCAGCGGCAATCCGGAAAAATGATCTGAAGCTCCAGAAAGGTAGCCTGACCCTGCTCAAGAGTAGAAGAATGAACAAGTACTGAGTCGCCTCTGAAGACCAGACTGCTAGAGCTGAGGATTGAAGCCACCGATTCCCCCAACCCGACAGCCCGGGATGGTCGGTGGTCATGAGCTAGTCCAGCAAAGACCGAGGCATGCCTTGAAAAGAGAAATCGCGCTGAGCCACCAAATCATACAGAGCAATGCAGGAGGAGCATACCAAATAATTGGAGTCCTGAGATACCGGAAACCACCGGAACAAAAGCGACTGCTGTAGCGTAAGAAGGGGGAAAGCAAGCCGAAGTTCCCAGTGGAGTCAGCAATATGGATCCCAGAAACTGTACAAAATCCCATACTCTTGGTCATGGTAAGCGAAGAAGAATACCAATCTAAGACTGAGACCCCACGCCCAAGTCTCCGGAAAGAAACACATGTCTCTCCTATATAAATAAAAACATTACCCCGATATACCTATAAATAGTACAGGAGAAAAGAGCGCTGTGCAAATTCGAAGATGCACGTGTAAAGAACTGAGGAAAAGATACCACCCTTTTCGTGTCAGTCAAATGGCCCGACTGGAAGTCGTCAGAATCAAGCAGGCAGTCAAGAAGAAATTAGATGAATCGCCTGGTAGCACCAAAACGGTACCACCACCCACATCACCTAAAACGTTCGTGAAGCCTTGGGTAGGCGAAATGGCATGTGCCAAAACCGAAAGCGCTGCTCCAAGAAAGGCAGGCAAACCAAGTGCCGATTCGGAGTCCACAGAGAAAATGTAAATATACTCCCAGGTTGTCTGCAGAAATGTGTAACCCCGAGAAACTAATTCAGCAGAATGGGATCCAACCTGCCCAATGCCCCCGTCTCGGGCACCATGCAGTAAGTGGAACAACGTCCCTTAGTTCCCGAAGAACTACAAGAACTGTCCTGAGGACCAGTAACACTGAAAAGGGAAACACAAAACATAGAGACTCCAAGAACGAACTGGAAACCTGAGGTGGATGCATAGATGCAAGCATCCTGAAAAATCTTCACAGCCCCCTGACCTGACATTATAGCGTCTTCTCCCTCATGAGAAAGCCTGAAGAGTCATTGGAAGAAGTCAAGATCCCCTCAGAATGAAGTGCAGAAAGTCAGGGAATGGCAGGATGAGACTGTAGGATCTGCAAGAAGATTCTCCTAGGAAAAATCAAGATTCACAATGTAAAGAGGAAAATACTGGAACCATGAAAACAGTACTAACCCTATGCAACATGAGCGAAATATGTATGTCCTTTAAAGTGAATACGTACTCGACTCAATCAAGATGCTGCATCTACCGCCCTGTGGAAAACAACAGCATCCTTACAGGTATCAGACAAAGCTCACATCGCTAATGAGAGCTTCAGGGATGAGGCTAACAGCCACATAGCGCGTAATCCTCTGCGGGTTTGATAGAATAGGTAACTGGCTCCTGGTTAAAAGGAGCTGTACAGCCCTTCCTGTCTGGTCGGGGGGGCCCGTCTAGCATGTGCCATGAGAAAATGGTGACAGGAGAAACCAGCGTGATAAGCATGGAAATCTGAAGTACAAGCCCCCTCAGAAATAGAGAAAGAGAGTCCTGGCCGCAGGAAGATGCGCAGGGTCATTATGCCCATAGAGACAGCCCGAACTTGGAAACTGTTTGTACTACCTTTAGGCATATACAGTGGTGCCTCGCATAACGAACGCCTCGCACAGCGAACGCTGCGCACAACGAACTTCTTGTCTTGATTCGTACAACGGACTTCGTTTCACACAACGAAGTCGCCCGAGCTGCATCCTTCCGCGCAGGCACTGCGCTTAACTGCCCTCTCTCACTTGTTTCCCCCGATTATCCAGCATCTAGCCCTCCCCCCCAAACACTTCCTGTTTCCAGCGAGGCGGTCCGCGTCAGAGGGGACGGGGTATCGAAGCGCGAGCGAGCTGCGGAAGTGGTGTTGGTGGTGGACGGCCTCAGGTATGAGTTAGGATGGTGGGGTGGGGAGGGGAGGCCTGAGAGCGAGCATGCGCGCACAGGGAGGAGACGGGGAGAGACGCGCTGGATTGGCAACGGTTGCTCTCTGTCGCCTCCCGGCTCCAGCGGCGTGACAGTTTTCAAACAGGCGCGTGGTTCTTTCTAAGCAGAACCACCAGCTTTAACGGCGCTGACTCCCGACTACAGCCTCCAACAGATGACTGCTTCCCATTGCATCCGGCCGCTGGCAGGTCTCGCGCGCAGCAGCCAATGGGTGCCAGCCACGAGTCGGCCAGCACCAGAGGGGGGAATCAGGAGAGACAAGCATCAGAGGGTGGAGGAGAGGCAAGGTAGAAGAAGAAAATCAGAGAGGAGGAGAGAAGCAGAGAGAGAGAGATTGGACAAAGAGGAGGGGATGGTGAAGGAGGAAGAGAACAGAAAAGGAAAGCATAGGAGGAGCATTAGAGAGGGAGAGGAGAAGACAGTTTGCCAGCCTGAGAAACTCCCTAACCCCTTATGCTGCTGCACAGGGAAATGGGGAAAAATGACAGACAGACAGCGGGAGGGAGGGAGACAGAAAGAAAGAAAGACACAGGGGCAGTGAGAGGGACAGAAAGACAGACAGAGAAAGGGGGCCAGAGAGAGAGTCAGCGGGAGAAGGAAAGGGGGCTGCTTTGGGGGGGCGGAGCTACTCTCACCGCTTCCCCGATGCTAGAAAAAAAAAAAAAATGAACAGTTAAGTCCCAGTTTTTGCAGCTGAGACTCTGCCCTCTCTCACTGTAAAATTAGACTCTACTTAGTCTGTCTTTAAATTTAAAAAATGTGTGTTGTTTTAAAAAACAATTATGTTTTTAGATGTATCTAAATAAAAATAATAACAAAAAATTTATCTTTTTTTATGTCATCTTAGCATATTTTATGCTACAGAACGAATTATTTTTTTTTACATGTATTGTTATGGGAAAACGCGTTTCACATAACGAACTTTTCGCATAACAAACTTGCTCCTGGAACCAATTAAGTTCGTTGTGTGAGGCACCACTGTATATCCTGTGCCACTACTAGACACATGCAGCTCAGCACAGAGGCCCAAATAAGGACAGTTACCAACAGACAAAGGCTCAATCTGCAGGGACCCCAAGAGAGACAATGAGATACCTGTGTGAAATACAGGGCACTATCTTACTGCTGATCTCACCGTGCTGTGAGTTGCCGTATGTCGCCCCAGTCCGGAGACAAACCGAGACTGGGTGACTTAGCACAGGTCAGAGTCTCTCTGGTAAACCCCTTGAGTGCTAACCCCAGAGTCCGATTAAACAAGCAGCTTCCTTCAAGGGAGTACAGCAGGAACACAGACATAGACATATAAATCTGCTCAAGCTTGTCCCAAAGCTGGTGAAACACATACAACTTGTCTGAACCGGAAAGGAGAGAAGCCCCGGCATACCCTGACCAAAGTCAGCTGAAAACAAACTACCGGAACGCTGCAGCTCTCCCGCCATCGCCGGAGACCCAAGCGTACGCCTGATTCTCGCTGACACGTGGTCGCTGCATCAACGCTCCTAGAAACATAGTCGGATTCGAGCCCCGCATAATTTACCCTGCCGCGGCTTGCATAGAAAGAAAATCAGACTCGGGGAATAACCAGAAGAACGGCCCACAGCGCCGGAAAAAACATATCCCATCTCATGCGCGCTGCTATAAACCGGTACCTGCACAATCAGCTGCACATGGCCGTGACAAACACCGATGAAAGAGAGCCTCAGAATAAACAGGACTACTGCTGCACTGAAACCCAACAATGAGAACAAGTGCGAGCAAGAAATCGCATCGCTACTGCCGCGCTGTAACCAACAAGGAAACCAAGCGCGTGCATGCAAAGGGCGGGAAGTCCCGGCTCCCTCCACGGATTTCTAGTCATAAAACTTAGCCTCAATAAAATATCCATACCTTAAATGTACAATGACCGAACCCACAGTACTAAGACTCCCAAACAGAACCTGAAGTTCAAACAACCCTAAAAGCCAGACATACTCACAAGCTTGTTGTTAGGGCCGGTTGAAGCCAGTTTGCAGCAAAAACATGGCAGAATGTAGCAACTGTGGTCTCTTTTTTTTTTTTTTAACAGAGAAGGGAAAGAAGAAAAAAATTGAGACCCAGTCAGACCCTCTAGCAATGGAGGGAGGGTGAGGCAGGGACCTGGGGGGGCCCAGGTGTAACCCCTAAAGCCGGCACCGTTCAGCCTGACACCCCTGTCTCACTGAAGAGAAAATCTCAACAGGAGAAACAGAATGGCAGTCTCACTGAAGAGAAACCTCAACAGGAGAAACAGAATGGCAGTCTCACTGAAGAGAAACCTCAACAGGAGAAACAGAATGGCAGTCTCACTGAAGAGAAACCTCAACAGGAGAAAATAAAGTTCCAGTCACAGCCAGAATTCAGGAGCTAGTTGAATAGTGACCTTTTCCTGCTGGGAGATAGAGAATACTGGATAAACAGGAGGAGTGCCAGCCAATAGGACCACCTGTTAATCAGTTTCTCTATCTCCGCCTGCTGGTAGATGTGAGCTATCCCATTGGTCTCTGGATTCATCTGCTGCTGTTGCTAGGGAAATAATAGTTACAAGTGTAGCAGTAGTGAAATATCATGCACTAGGAATATGGTGTATAGCAGTGTTTCTCAACTTCTTCAAGCCAAGTACCCCCTAAGTCTAACAAATATCAACCAAGTACCTCTGCCCAAGCTCCGCCCCAGACACCACCCCCATAATAATAGTACTAATTGCAATTTCTTCCATCCATTTTTCATATACACACAATATAATCTTAATACATAATGGTAACCACAAAATTTAAAAAAACACAAAGCACACTGTATGCAGAGAAAATGTTAATCGTCATTTATATTGGGGGGGATTTCAAAGAGGTAAGGCAGATGACTTTAAAATATGCAATGTCACCTCAGTAACAACTATAGAAAAATACAAATATAGTGCAAAATATAGAAAGCAGATATAAATTCTCAAACTGACACATTCCGATCACTAAATTGAAAATAAAATCATTTTTCCTACCTTTGCTATCTGGTGATTTTATGAGTCTCTGGTTGCACTTCCTTCTGACTGTACATGCAATATATATTTCTTTCAGACTCCTGCATGCTTCCTCTCCTCCAGTCCTCATTCCCTCCCCGAACCAACATCTCTCTTTCTCCCTCAATGAGTTCAACTTTTTACTCTCTGACCTCTTCTCCTTCACCTGAGTGTGACATTTTTCCTTTCCTCCTTTTCTGCCCTCCCCACCCATCTCTCACTCTCTCTCTCTCTCCACGAGTCCAACACTTTCTGCCTCCTGCATGCTTCCTCTCCTCCATACCTCATTCCCTTCCCCAACCAACATCTCTCTCTGTCCTTCCATGAGTCCAACTTTTCTTTCTTTCTCCTCCATCCCTATTGGCAACAAGTCTCCCTCTTTCTCTCATTGTCCATCTGTGTTGACAGATCCAGGCATCTCTCCCACCCCCTCTACTGTCACATCCAACATTTATCCCTCTCATATCCCCCGGATCATTTTGCAGATTTTTCACTATTGACCACCATCCCTGTGCAGATAGCGTAGCTGGTTTTAAGAAAGGTTGAGACCAATGTTCTTCAACCTTTTTACACCTATGGACCGGCGGAAATAAAAGAATTATTTTGTGGACCGGCACCGGTCCGCGGACCAGCAGTTGAAGAACACTGGGCTAAGTCGTGGGCCAGACCCCACCCATCTCCGCCCCAGACCCCGCCCCCATAATAGTACATTACATTACATTACATTACATTACAGATTTCTATTCCGCTTGTGCCTTGCGGTTCTAAGCGGATTACAATTTAAGAGACTGGACAAATTCAGGAATATTACAGTACATAGAATCAGGAATATATCAAGTTACAATTGTTAGTCTGGAAGTTTCCAGGAGAAATTTGGAGCACGTAGTAGATAAATCGTAGGTTGATGAAGTGAGTTGTACAATGTTTAGGTATATTTATGGAGGGGTGTTCGTGTGTGTAATTTCTAGTGCTATGTTGAGGTTAAGATGAAGGAAAGTGTTTTTTGAAGAGATGAGTTTTGATTTCTTTTCGGAATTCTTTTATGTCTATTGATTTGATCAGTAGTTTGGAAATGGTAGTGTCAATTCTTGCTGCCTGAGTGGCTAAAAGGCTGTCGTATAGTTTCTTACGTCGAGTACCTTTGAGAGGAGGGTAAGTGAATAGGTTTTGAGTTCTCCTTAGTCTGTGTGAGCGATTACGGTGTAGTCTTTTGTTTAGGTAGCTGGGTGCCGTTCCGTGTGTTACTTTGTATAGTAGACAGTAGAATTTGAACTGGGATCTTGCTTTTATTGGTAGCCAGTGTGAGTCAAGGTAAGCATTTGTGATGTGGTCAGATTTGCTGAGGGAGTAGATGAGTCTGAGGGCTGTGTTCTGAACTGTCTGTAATTGTTTTATCATGTAGTTTGGGCATGATAGGTAAAGGCTGTTGCAGTAATCTACTATGCTTAGTACTAGGGATTGTACTACTATCTTGTATTGATCCTTGATGAAGAATTTTCTTATTTTTCGTAGATTACGCATTGTGAAGAATGCTCTTTGGATGATTTTGTGGATTTGGGTCTGCATTGTGCAATTTCTGTCTAGTTGAATTCCTAGGATCTTGAGTGTGCTTTGCATTGGGTACTTGATTGTGTTTAATTCCAGTTCTGTGCATGATGGGTTTTTTTCCTTCTCTAATAGTAGGAATTTAGTTTTTTCCGAGTTCAGTTTCAGTTTATGACTTGACATCCATTTTTCTATCGTTTCCATTATTATTTTCAGGTGGTTTGTTGATAATAGTACTAATTGTAACATTATTTTTTCCATTCATTTTTCATATATACACACAATATAATCTTATTAACACCATATAATGGTTAACCACAAAATTAAACTACACAAAGTATGCTTCTCAACATTCATTCCTACCAGAACACAGATAACCCCTATGCAAATACAGGATCAAAAACTAAAAGTACTAATATATATACAAACAAACCCTAAGATTCAAGACTCTGTATGTTGTACAACCCCAAAGAAAAAGAAACAAATGCATTTCTTCCTGAACAGTGCAAAATACATAAAGCAGATGTAAATTCTCAAAATTGACACTATTCAATCACTAAATTAAAAAATAAAGTCATTCTCCCTACCTTTGTTGCCTCCCTCCCTCCATGCAGCAAAATATATTGTATCTTACCACCAGACAGGAAATGCAAGTTAACCAGAGACAAAATGACCCAGGGCCAGCACAGGAACATCAGCTTCAAGTTAGTCAAGAAAATCAAATCATATCATTCTGTCTCCTTCTATTGCCATTTCTGTAGCAAATAATGTTTACTTTCCTACCATCATTCTATTTCTTCTCACCATTTCAAATTCTTGGAAAATGTCTATTTTGGGATCTATTAACCGCCTTCCTACATAAAAAGTATAAACTAACTTGAGTAGGAAACCCACAAGTACTATAGCGGCAATCCTCCTACAACGCGCTGCCCAAGTTTCAAAGGCCGTGCTCACCACACCACTTCCTTGTTTACAATCCTCTCCTCTTCTCTCCAATTCCCATCCGCACTGTAATCCCTCTGTATCAGCCAGTTACCAGTCAGCTCAACGCCTAATGGTCCGCAACATAGGTCGGCATTCGGTTTTCGAACGTCCCCTGGAGCTAATTGGTCAACATGTCCTGTCAATCAAGTCACAATACAGTCCGTTTGTTCTATCAATCATAACGTCTTGGGCCCAATGCACGTGCCGGCCCTGTGGACCGGTAGGAAATTTCTACAGTCCGGCGGTTGAACAACACTAGTTTAGACAATTTCCTGGAGTAAAAGTCCATAGTCTGTTATTGAGAAAGACATGGGGGAAAGCTACTGCTTGCCCTGGATCGGTAGCATGGATTATCCCAGGGCAAGCAGGCAGCATATTCTCACTGATGGGTGACGTCACTGATGGAGCCCCAGTACGGACCACTTTAAGAACTTGGAAAGTTCTCGACGCCTACACCACGCAAGCGCGAGTGCCTTCCCGCCTGATGTAGGCACGCGGTCCCTCAGTTTCTGCGGAGCTAAGAAGTCGCGTTTTCAACGGTTGTTGAAAATTTTTTCATTTGCTGCCTTCCGCTCTCGCGTTTTCCTGACTTTTTGTCAGTTTCTTCTTTTATTTCTTTACTAAGTCATGCTAAAAAAAAGAAAAATAATAATAAAAGAACAATTAAACTTTATTTTTTCTTTCCCGTGATCGGTTTGGCCTTGTGGAGCCTTATGGATCGCCATTTTCTTTTCTCTCCTCTGCATGGCTCTTGTCCCGGGCTGGGTTTTCCTGCCCACTCTTCCTCCACGCGGTTGTTTTGTGGTGGAACTTGTCTTCACCGACATCCTTCTGTTATCTTAGCCATATCAGGACCTCGGCCTTGCCGGTTTTTTTCTTCCCTTGCTTTTTTCCTCTTCAGCGTATTTTCATGTATCTTCTTCAGAAGCAGGTTCTCGTCGACACTGCCAGGAATCCGGCACCAGTCGACACCAGTAATCAGGTACCAGGAATCGTGTACAAGCAATTGGGCCCCAGACAACACCACTGCTCTGGTAGCTGGCGTTCTTCCGGCACTGCTTCTCCGGTCCGCACCGCCTGTGATGTAAGTTGGTTAAGTTGGGTAAGTTGGTTTTCTCCTTTATACTTCTTTATAGCAGTGAGTAAAACCCTGCCGACTTTGGTCATTGTAACAGTGAGTCAAGTCCTGTCGACTTTTTTCCAGCCCTCTATCAGGCTCCGCTTCAATGTCGATGATTGTCTTGATATGGGCATGTTCATCTTGGAAGCGTGGAGCGACACCGATGGTACCAATCATGAGACAAAGGTACTGGTGTTCTTTTCTTCTATTTTAAAGCCACCCCTATGGTAACCGGTCGTCGACCAAGGGTTCTTTTCTTCCTGCTGTGAAATGACACCAATGGTACCGGTCGGGGACCATGGATACCTGTGTATTTTCTTTCTCCTCCGAGAGCGACACCGATGTTACCGGTAATGGGCCATGGGTGCCGGAGCTATTTTCTTTCTACTCTGGGTATCAGTCATGGCCTTCAGTTACAGACATGGACCAACGATACCAGTGTCTTTTTCTCTCTGCTTGTCACTGGCACCGTCAACGTCGGTCATGGACCAACGGTACCAGTGTCTTTTTTGCTTTCCTGGGCACTCATATCATGGTACCAGTCATGGATAAACGGTACCGGTGCCCTTTTCTTTCTGTTTGAGAACGACACCATCAGTACCGGTCATGGACCATCAGTACCGGTGTCCTTTCCCATCTGCTCCGGTGGTGCTGTGTGCCTTGATAATGGCTTTGTTCATTTCAAGAGGGTTGACCCTTGGTACCGGCATTATATCCATTGGTACCGATTCTCCCTTAACAGTGTTTCTTTCATGTCCACATGCGCGGTGCGGGCATCAAGAACTTTCCAAGTTCTTAAAGTAGTCAGTACCGGGGCTCCGTCGGTGACCATCACCCATCAGTGAGAATATCTGCCTGCTGTCCCTGGATAACGGTAAGTAACTGTGCTATATTGCTACTCCTTGGGTTTTGACTAGATACTAGTGACCTGGATTGGCCACCATGAGAACGGGCTATTGGGCTTGATGGACCATTGGTCTGACCCAGTAAAGCTATTCTTATGTTCCTTCTATTACCCCTCTCCAGACCAATGCCACATCTCTCTCTCCATCACTATGTCCAACATTCCTCCCCCTTGCAATCCCCTTCAATCTTTCCTTCTGTTCCCTCTCCATATCCAGCATTTCTCCCTCTCATCCTTCTCTTCCCCATGCATCTCTCTCTCCTCTCGCTATGCCCAATTTTCCTTTCTTCCTTCCTTTCCCCATGTGCCACCATCTCTTTCCCTCTCATTCACACACTCATATCCAACAATTCTCTCTTTCTATTTCCCTCCTTACTGTATCCCAAGTTAGTTCCCCCTTCCTCCCTCCTTTCTGTGTCCCGTGTTCATGCCACCTCCCTTCCTTCCGAGTCAAGTTTGTGGCCCCTCCCCCTCCCAGCCGTTGTCCCAGAAACTTGCCCCTCCAATGCTCTCCCCCTTCATTCTCCCTTTGTTCCAGAAAGCACAGTTACTTACCGTAACAGGTGTTATCCAGGGACAGCAGGCATATATTCTCACATGTGGGTGACGTCATCTTCGGAGCCCCGATGCGGAAGCATTTTCAAGCAAACTTGATTGAAGATTTAAGTTTGCTCTGCTGCTCCACGCATGCGTGCCTTCCTGCTCCACTAGGGGGTGCATCCCCTCGTGGTCTCCAGTTCAGTTAACTAGCCAAGAAGCCAACCTCGGGGAGGTGGGCGGGTTGTGAGAATATATGCCTGCTGTCCCTGGATAACACCTGTTACGGTAAGTAACTGTGCTTTATCCCAGGACAAGCAGGCATGATATTCTCACATGTGGGTGACCTCCAAGCTTACTGAAGAGGGATGGAGGGAAGTTGGCAATTTAAGCAAATAGATTTCGCAATACCGATTGGCCGAACCGGCCATCGCTTCTGGACAGGGAGTCCAGACAGTAGTGGGAGGTGAAGGTATGAACCGAAGACCACGTGGCAGCCTTGCAGATTTCCTCAATAGGTGTGGACCTGAGGAACGCTACGGAGGCTGCCATCGCTCGGACTTTGTGTCCCGTTACTCGACCATGCAGCGCGAGACCAGCCTGAGCGTTGCAAAAGGAGATGCAATCGGCCAACCAGTTGGACAAGGTGCGTTTGGAAACTGGGTGGCCTAACCGGTTTGGGTCGAAGGACAGAAACAGTTGTGGGACTTTCCGGTGTGGCTGAGTGCGTTGGAGGTAAAAGGCCAACGCTCTTTTGCAGTCAAGAGTGTGGAGCGCCACTTCTCCGGGGTGAGAGTGGGGCTTTGGAAAAAACACGGGTAAGACGATGGACTGATTGAGATGGAAATCAGACACTACTTTAGGTAGGAACTTTGGATGGGTGCGGAGTACCACCTTGTCGTGATGGAATACCGTGAAGGGTGGGTCCGCTACCAGAGCTTGTAGCTCACTAACCCGCCGTGCGGACGTGAGCGCGAGTAGGAAAATTACCTTCCAAGTGAGGAATTTTGGATGGCATTTGTCTAGTGGCTCAAATGGAGGTTTCATCAGTTGAGCCAGAACCATGTTAAGGTCCCAAACCACCGGAGGAGGTTTGAGAGGGGGTGGACGTTCAGCAGACCCTTCATGAAGCGAGTGACTAAGGGATGGAGCGAGAGGGCTTTCCCTTCCAGGGGCTGATGAAAGGCCGCAATTGCACTGAGGTGTACTCGAATGGAGTTGATCTTTAGGCCGGAATGAGATAGTTGAAGTAGATAGTCAAGGACCAGGGGGACGGGGACCGACACCGGGTCCTGGCTATGGGAGGAGCACCAGGTTGAGAATCTGGTCCACTTTTGGGAGTAGCAGGTTCTCGTCGAGGTTTTTCTAGAGGCCTCCAATATCTCCTTGACTGATTGAGACACGGGGAGAGCAGTCAGGGGGAGAGAAACCAAGCATTCAGATGAAGAGATTGAAGATTTGGATGTAACAGTGAACCCTGACCCTGTGACAGTAGAGAGGGAAACAGAGGCAGAGGCAGTGGATCTCTGACACTGAGTTGAAGTAGAAGGGAAAACCACGGCTGGCGTGGCCAGCGAGAGGCAATCAGGATCAGGGTGGCTTGTACTGTTTTCAGGTGGACAAGCGTCCGCAGTATCAGAGGAAACGGCGGGAACGCGTACAGGAACCTTCCCTCCCAGTCGAGGAGGAAGGCGTCGGCCTCGAGCCTGTCCGGGGAGTATATCCGGGAGCAGAAGAGAGGCAGCTTGTGGTTGTGAGGGGACGCGAACAGGTCTATTTGAGGTGTCCCCCACTGTTCGAACACCCCTCGTAGGGTCTGAGAGTGTAGTGACCACTCGTGTGGCTGGAGGAGGCGGCTGAGTGTCCGCCAGGCAGTTTTGTTCTCCTTGTATGTACACCGCTCGAAGGAAGGTGTTGTTGGAGATTGCCCATTTCCAGAGGCGCAGGGCTTCCCGACAAAGGGACCAAGACCCTGTCCCCCCTTGTTTGTTTACGTAGTACATCGCTACCTGGTTGTCGGTTCGGATGAGAACCACTCGGTCGTGGAGCAGATGTTGGAAGGCTACAGCTGCGAGATAGATGGCCCGAAGTTCTAGTACGTTGATGTGGCAGCGACGGTCTTGTGCTGACCACATTCCTTGGGTGCGTAGGCCGTCCAGATGGGCTCCCCAAGCGTACTCCGACGAGTCCGTGGTGAGTACCTTGCTGTGGGGTGGGGTGAGGAAGAGCAAACCTTTGGAAAGATTTGAAGAGTCGGCCCACCAGCGGAGCGATCGTTGCAATGAAGGAGTCACTGTCACGGGGCGGTCGATCGGGTCCCAGTCTTGACGCCATTGAGACGCCAGGGTCCACTGAGGGATTCTCAGATGGAGGCGGGCGAAGGGTGTGACATGGACGGTGGAGGCCATGTGGCCCAGGAGGGTCATCATCTGTCGAGCTGGTACCGAGGTCAGGAGGGAGATCCTTCGGCTCAGACTTACTAACACCTCCAGGCGCGGAGGGGGGAGGAAGGAACGGAGGCGAACCGTGTCCAGCGTGGCCCCGATGAACTGCAAGGACTGCGAGGGGCGTAGTTGAGATTTTGGGAAGTTTATTTAGAACCCCAGACTTTGTAGGTAGGTAATAGTCTGTTGGGTCGCTGAGATAACCCCTTCCCTGGACGGGGCTTTGATTAGCCAGTCGTCCAGGTAGGGGAATACCTGGAGGCCCTGGGAACGCAAGGTTGCTGCTACCACCACGAGGCACTTGGTGAAGACCCGAGGTGATGATGCTAGTCCGAAGGGGAGGACTCGGTATTGTAGGTGCCAGTCCCCTACCTGGAAACGCAAGAACTTGCGGTGAGCGGGGTGCACTGGGACATGTGTGTTCGCCTCCTTGAGATCGAGGGAGCAGAGCCAGTCGCCCTCGTCGATCAGGGGGTAAAGTGTCGGTAGTGAGAGCATCCGAAATTTTTCCCGTACCAGGAATTTGTTGAGGCGTCTCAAGTCTAGTATTGGGCGTAGGTCTCCCGTTTTTTTCGGTACCAGGAAGTAACGGGAGTAGAAGCCCTTCCCCCGTTGGTCAGGGGGAACCTTCTCCACTGCTCTCAGGCGAAGCAGGTCTCGAGCTTCGGAGAGGAGTAGGGATAGCTGAGTCCGGTTGGGAGGGCAATTCCTTGGGGGGTTGTCCGGGGGAATGGCCCGAAAGTTGAGAGAGTACCCTGATGAGATCACGCCAAGGACCCATGCGTCCGACGTGATTTGTTCCCAGCGAGGGTAAAAGGCTTTGAGTCGACCCCCGATGGGAAGGAGGCCTGGGACTATGGCGGAGGGGGCCCGCCCCCTTCCGCGTGTCCCGTCAAAAAGACGGGGATGGTTTGGTGGTCACAGGCGGTTGGGACTTGGGCATGGCCCTGTGGTGGGCTTGCAGACGCCTGGGTGGGGGCCGCGAGAAGACAGGGGTGGACTTTTGTGGGTAGCGGCGCGGAGGGGCCCTATACGGCCTGGACGCTGGCGGTTTGGGCTTTTGCCGGACAAGGGAGGCAAACGAGCGTTCATGTTCGGAGAGGTGTTTTGTAGCCGCCTCGATAGTGTCATCGAACAATTCCTTTCCCACGCAGGGGAGGTTAGCCAAACGGTCCTGTAAGTTGGGGTCCATGTCGACCAGGCGCAGCCAAGCTAGTCGGCGCATGGCGATAGCGAAGGCTGCTTCTCTGGAGGAGAGTTCGAAGCCATCGTAGGCCGCGTGGAAAAGATGAAGGCGCAGGTTGGAGAGGGACTCTAAAAGCAGGCCGAACGTTCCTTGCCGGGAGGCCGGTAGGTCAGTCTCAAAGGCTCTCAATAGTCCAATGAGGTGTTTGAGGTAGGATGTGAAGGTGAAAGTGTAGCTTTGCACCCTAGAGGCCATCATTGCGTTTTGGTATAGTCTCCTGCCGAACTTGTCCAGGGTTCGGCCTTCTCGGCCTGGGGGGACCGCTGCTGAGACTCGGGACGGGTGAGCCTTTTTCAAGGAGGATTCTACTAGCAGCGATTGGTGGGAGAGCTGTGGTTGCTCGAATCCCGGGTAAGGTACTGTGCGGTACTTGGCCTCCATTTTGGAGGGTACGGCCGTGACCATGTAGGGGGTCTCCAGGTTCCTGAAGAAGGCCTGTTGGAGTACCGGGTTAGGTGGTAAGCGAAGGGACTCTCTGGGCATTGATGGCATATCCAGCTCCCCCAGGTACTCCTTAGAGTATCTGGAGTCGGACTGGAGGTCTAAGTCCAATGCGTGGCCCATGTCTTGGACAAAGCGAGTGAAGGATGGGCGAGATGTCCCCGGGGCCCCGTGCGGGGTCGGGGAACGAGACCTTCGTCGGGTGGAGAAGGATGGGGAGGCTTCCCTCGAGTATCGAGGTTCATGCTCTGATCCATGTTCCGAGGCTGGGGAAGCACTGTGAGAGTGTTCCGGGGTTGTCGATCTTCGGCGTCTCGAGGAGCCCCTCGGAGACGATGCCGGGGTTAGGGGTACCGATCGATGTCGGATTGGTGACCTCGATCCGGACTCCCTCGGAGAATACATCCGAGGGGGAGTTCGGAGGATGCGCGGGTTGGAGAGTGATAACTCAGCCACCCTTAGAGGGTGGGAGAACGGCCTCGTAGAGTTGGTGGACCTCGGGCCTTCTTGGAGGCACGGCGGTTCGAGGTTTCTGTCGTTTTAGCCCGACGTTTTGCCCCTCGGCGGTCTGCGGAGGGGGAACGTCTCGGGCGCCTCGGCGAGGAGTCCGAGGAGGATGGGATGCGGCGAGGATTGCGCACCTTTCCTCGAGGTTGTTCGGTGCGAGGCTCAGGCTGGTCTGGCACATTCGAGGTCGAGGCCGATTGAAACTGGGCCATTGCAGCGGACAGCTCCGACGTGATCATCGCTCGGAGTAGGTCCTGGAAGACGGGCACGGACAGCATCGAAGGCATGTCCACTGCCTCGGTGCACTCCACAAGGGGCGACCTCGTATCAGAGTATTCCCGTGTGGTGGAGGCACGGCCCGAAGGCTTGGAGGGCTTAGTCGGGGCTATAAGCATGGGGCTTCCGCCATGCGTTGACGTTGTCCCCGAGGCTGGCTTCTTCGTTGTTACAGAACCTGAAGAGGGAAGAGGGGACTTACCCGGGGCCGAGGCTTTCTGTTGTCCCGAGGACTTCGGGGTCGAGTCTCGAGGCGATGCCGAGGTATCCGGGGCCGAGGTCAAGGCCGGGGCCGAGGCCGGGGCCGACCTCGAGGCCGAGGTGGAGGGTTGGTCCGGGGTGAAGAGGTCCGCCATGCGGGCTTTTCTTCGGCGGAGGGCCCGGTTTTGGAAATTAGCGCACTGGGGGCAGGAGTCGGTTGGATGAGCCGCCCCCAGACAGAGGATGCACCGGCGATGCGGATCTGTGAGAGAAAGAAGCCGCTCGCACCGGGTGCACTTTTTAAAGCCGGTCAAAGGCCGGGACATTAAATCGAAAGTAGCCGCGGCTCGATTAGCCACGCGGCCACGGAAGCCTCCGGGTCGTCGAAAACGAAGCAGGAATCAAATAAAAAGGTAAAGAATTCACGCACAGCGACTTAATCGTGAAAAAACAAGAAAAAATCGCGGTGCTAGTAGGCAGTTGGGGCAGAGCCTGAAAAACACGGCTTCTAGGCTCGCGGAAAATTTTGAACTGGAGACCACGAGGGGATGCACCCCCTAGTGGAGCAGGAAGGCACGCATGCGTGGAGCAGCAGAGCAAACTTAAATCTTCAATCAAGTTTGCTTGAAAATGCTTCCGCATCGGGGCTCCGTAGATGACGTTACCCACATGTGAGAATATTATGCCTGCTTGTCCTGGGATAAAGATCGTGTCCCCTTACTTGTTCGAGCCATACTCACTCATAGTAACATAGTAGATAACAGCAGATAAAGACCCAAATGGTCCATCCAGTCTGCCTAACCTGATTCAATTTAATTTTTTTTCTTCTTCTTAGCTATTTCTGGGCAAGAATCCAAAGCTCTGCCCAGTACTGCCTTCAGCAGCTTGTTGGGGGGGGACATGCAGCCAGCAGCGATTCACATGCTGAACGTGGCTGATCCACAAACCTTTCTTTCTGATGTCAGCTCTGACATTGGAGAGAAGGTTTCTGGGTCAGCTACATGCAGCGTGTGAACGTCCCAACAAGCCACCGAAGGCTGAAGGAGAGAGTGCGGCAAGGAGGTAACTGGGAACCTCTCCACCCCGCTGACCCGGAAAGCTTTCCTCCGATGTTCTCTCCAAAATCGCAGGGAAGCCCTGTGGGTCAGTTTTGGGAGGGAGAAGGGGGGACGGGCAGGGATTCCAGGCAACAGCTTCAGCGGGTAGGGCAGGCAGCAAGGAGGGATCCCCAGAGGTAGCAGTGTGGCTTCAATGGACGGGCAGGCAGGGAATATTATTCACTGCAGCCATGCCGTGTACTTCCAACAAGCGGCCCGTGTACCCCCAAGGGTATGCGTACCGCGTGTTGAGAAATACTGGTGTAAAGGAGGTGTATATTTCACATGACTGCCTGCAAAAGGATTAATATCATCAGTGCTGTGGGTTTCTAAAGTTTAGCTGTTAGCAGCCTTAAACATTAGGTCTCCCTGTTTATCAGTTGGTGTAAAATTATCTGCACCTGCTGTGTTCATAGAAGTGCAAATGGAGTTGATGCAGAGTGCAGATTTGGTGGCTCCAAGAAAACCGTCATGGACCCAGAACATGGACTCTGGAAGTTTCTGAAGCACAACATTGGCAGAAGTGGAGTTCTCCCAGGACAGGATATTTCTTGGACTTCTTGGGGAGTTGGTTCAGTACAATGATTACACCCTCAGAGGAGATTTATAACCTGGGTTGGTGTCAAAATTTGTCTTTTGGTCTTCTCCTACCATTTGACCGATCATCACCTGTGTTAATACCTGTCTGAAATAAGTCATTTTTCTTTATTTTCTTGGTTGATATGGTGATATGATGTTCTGACTAAACTGCTGTTTGCCTGGCTGGTGTAGCATACTGAGTACCGTATATACTCGAATATAAACGTCGATCCAAATATAAGTCGAGACCCCCTTTTCCCCAAAAAAAGGAGGAAAAATGGTTGCCTCAAATTTAAGTTGGGCAGCTTAATATTCAACTGTCCTGCCCCGTCAGACTCTGCACCCAGCTCCCTTCCTTCCTCCCCTCCCCTCTCAGGTTCTACGCCCAGCACCCTTCCATCCTCCCCTCCCCTGTCAGGCTCTGCACCCAGCACTCTTCCATCCTCCCCTCCCCTGTCAGGCTCTGCACCCAGCATCCTTCCATCCTCCCCTCACCTGTCAGGCTCTGCACCCAGCACCCTTCCCCCCCTGTCAGGCACTTCACTCAGCACCCTTCCTTCCTTCCTTCCCCCTCCCGTCAGACTCTGCACCCAGCACCCTTCCTTCCTTTCCCTGGACTCTGCACCCTCCCTCCCTTCCTCCCAGGCTCTGTCCCCGCCTCCCTCCCTGCCCTATCATTATACAGTACCTCATCTTAGCGATCCGCGGTGGAGGTGCAGCGGGCAGAAGCGAACTTTCCAAGTTCCTGCTCTGCTGCTAACCAGCTGTCGCGAGTTCCTTCCGGCGCTGAGCTACACGTGCAGGAGTGCGATTTGGTGCTGCTGCTCGGTACTGAAAGGCATCCTTACTGGGCAGGAACTTGGAGAGGCGGCGACAGCAGCGGTCTTAAAAAAAATCTGGGAGGGGGCAGTGACCCGAATATAAACTGGGACCCCCATTTTTGGGCCAATTTTTGGGCCCCAAAATCTCGGTTTATATTTGAGCATATACGGTACTTCACATTTTAAAAAAAATGTCATTATTAATTTAGAATTAGTGAGAATTTTCTTTAGTTTTGATAATACCTGAAAGGAATACATTTCAAAATAAGAACAGAGAGAGTGAACTTTCTAAAGCATGGCAAAACCCTTGTGCACAACAGCACCCACTTGTTCTTCCACAGTTAAATGTCTATTCAGTATCTTAATTGAGGGACTATGAGGGAAAGAAATCCCTCCCATCCAATTATTTTCCTCAAATCCTTGAGAAGGGGTAGCAAAGAAAAATCTGATCTTATCAGGGTTAAGTTTTTATCTGAAATCATCTATCCACTGCTTAACAATCTTCAAAATGTTTTCAAATTTCCCAACTTCATTAGAGGGCAGACCAGGGATAAGAAATACCATGGTAATGTTGTCTGCATAGCTGTACATATTAATCTCAGAAATAGCCAACCTCAAACCCAGAAAGCAGAAATAGACATTGAAAAGCATTGGGGAAAAAGGAGACTCCTGTGGAACTTCGCAAAGATTTTGCTAAGAGTTAGACAGGGTTTCCCCAAAGAAAACATGGTAAGTATGAGATTTAGAAACCCTTGAAACCATTGAATCACTACCCCATATGAACCCAGTGAATCTAAGCAAGAAAGCAAAATATTATGACAAATGAACCCCCTCCAAAAATTACAGCAATACATTTCTATGAAAGAAACAGTTCCAACACTGATTCATTGTTAACAAAGGGCTCCTTTTACTTAATGGCGGTAGAGGTTTCTACAACAGGATGATGAGGTAAATTCTTTGACATTTATAGGAATTCTATGAGCCTCAAAGCACTTACCTCACCGGTTCTTTATAGAAACCTCTACCATTTGGTAAAACCCAGCGATAATGGTTAAGGAAATATACCCTCTAAAACTGTCTTCCTCTCATCTCCTGATCATGCTCAAAGAAAGTAAACTCATTTACAGTACATACAAGCATATACACAGATACATACCAACACATGCACAGACATTGCTATTTGGATGGATTTCTTCAAAAAGGTGGTAAATAAATCCTAACACATAAATAAATAGAAATATGTACATATACAGTATATCCACCAACACCTTCCCCCAACACACACACACACAATTCGGTTTGTCCCAAGAATTCCATGATCATGTTTTGCATACTTGTTAAACTGACAGAAAAATATATTTTATAATGTATCATGATTGATTTTATACATATATGATTAGAGAAAGCAAGTAAATTAAGATTTCAAGCATTGATTACTTACAGCAACCTGTAGTGTTTCACACTTTGCCAACGCATCCCAAATCAGTCCATCAAAATAAAGGAAGCCGCAGCAAATTCCATATCTACAAGATGATACAGGACTATTACCAGAACTATTGTTCATGCACTTTCAAGGACTGAAGACAAAGCATACATGTTTTAGTTAGAGAAAGCAATATGATATTGAGGGCAGCTTGCAGCAAAAGCACAGTTACTTACCATAACAGGTTTTATCCAGGGAACAGCAGGCAGATATTCTCACATGTGGGTGACTTCATCCGCGGAGCCCTGGCATGGAAGGTCCCAAGTGCATCGCCACTTTAAGAACTTTAGAAAGTTTGTGACCGACCACACCGCGCATGCACGAGTGCCTTCCCGCCCAATGTAGGCACGCAGCTCCTCAGTTCAGATAGCCAGCTAAGAAGCCAAGCAGGGGAGGTGGGTGGGTTGTGAGAATATCTGCCTGCTGTCCCTGGATAACACCTGTTACGGTACTGTGCTTTATCCCAGGACAAGCAGGCAGCATATTCTCACATATGGGTGACCTCCAAACTAACCAGAATAGGATGGTGGGAGTGTTGGTCTTTTTTTAGGAAAATAAATTTTGTAACACTGTTTGGCCGAAGTGCCCATCCTGTCTGGAAAAAGATTCCAGACAGTAATGTGAGGTGAATGTATGAACTGAGTACCAAGTGGCAGCCTTGCAGATTTCCTCTATAGGTGTGGACTAGAGAAAAGCTACTGAAGCTGCCATTGCTTGAACTTTATGAGCTGTGACCTGACTCTCCAGTTGCAGCCCAGCCTGAGCATAACAGAACGAAATGCATGCAGCCAGTCAGTTGGATATTGTTCTCTTAGAAACAGGATGCCCCAACTTGTTAGGATCAAAAGAGATGAAAAGCTGGGGAGACGATCTATGCAATTTAGTCCTTTGCAAATAGTAAGCTAATACTCATTTGTAGTCCAAAGTATGAAGAGCCGTCTCTCCAGGATGAGAATGAGGCTTTGGAAAAAATACTGGAAGCACAATTGATTGAGATGAAATTCAGCGACAACCTTTGGTAAGAACTTTGGATGAGTGCGAAGCACCACCTTGTCATGGTGGAACACTGTAAATGGTGGATCTACTACCAATGCTTGAAGTTCGCTCACTCTTCTGGCAGAAGTGAGGGAGTTGAGAAAGACAACTTTACAAGTAAGAAATTTTGAGATGAGCCGTAGATATTGGTTCAAATGGAGGCTTCATCAACTTAGCAAGAACCACATTAAGATCCCATACCACTGGAGGTGTTTGAGAGGTTGTTTGACATTGAAATGTCCTTTCATGAACCTGGAAATAAGAGGATGGGCAGTGAGAGGTTTACCATCCACTGACTGATGAAAGGCTGTGATTGCGCTGAGATGAACTCTAATAGATGCAGATTTGAGTCCAGAATCAGACAAATGGAGAAGATTATCCAAGATTTGAGAAACCAAGATGGATTTTGTTTGTTCATGATTAAGAAGGCACCACGAAGAGAACTTTGTCCGCTTTTGGTAATAACATTGTTGAGTGAATGGTTTTCTGAAGGCTTCTAAGATTAGATGAACAAGGTTGAGAGAGGTAAAGATCAGCAGAACTCAGCCCGAGAGGTACCAAATTGT
This sequence comes from Geotrypetes seraphini, assembly GCF_902459505.1. Classification (NCBI taxonomy): domain Eukaryota; kingdom Metazoa; phylum Chordata; class Amphibia; order Gymnophiona; family Dermophiidae; genus Geotrypetes; species Geotrypetes seraphini. The sequence continues at coordinate 25,956,446 of NC_047085.1, read as the reverse complement.
CAGGTGTAGAGACTGAAGGTTGGGATGCAGAAGAAAACCTTGACTCTGCGTAAGAAGAGATGAAATTTTTTTTTTACAGAGATTGGCTCCTTGGTACTGAGTTGAAGTAGAAGGAAAACCATGATTGTCTGGGCGACCAAGTTGCTATCAGAATCATGGTGGCAGACTCCTGCTTGAGCTTGACAAGTGACCTGAAAACATGAGGAAAAGGTGGAAACACATAAAGGAACTTGTTCGTCCAATCCAGGAGAAAATTGTCTGCTTCTAGGTGATGAGGTGAGTAGAGCCAGAAGCAAAAGCGGGGAAGCTTGTTATTGTGGGGAGACGCAAAGAGATCTACTTGCGGTGTCCCCCACTGGGAGAAAATGGAATGGAGAGTTGTTGAATTCAAGGCCCTTTCGTGTGGTTGAAGAATGCGACCGAGCTTGTCTGCCAGAGAATTCTTTTTCCCCTGAATGTAAACTACTTTGAGAAAGATGTTGCGAGGAATTGCCCAATTCCAAATATTTTGAGCCTCTTGACAGAGAAGGAGAGACCCTGTTCCTCCCTGCTTGTTTACATAATACATTGCTACTTGATTGTCCATCCGAACAAGGAGAATTTGATCTTGTATGAGATGCTGAAAAGCATTGAAAATTGCTCCGAGTTCCAATGGATTTATATGATGGCGTCGGTCTCTGGAGGCCATCCAGATGAGCCCAAGCATAGATTAATGAATCCATAGTGAGAACTTTCTGAAGGAGAGGCATATGAAAAATCAAAAGTCTGGAAAGATTGGAAGATTGCATCCACCACTGTAGTGACTGTCGAAGAGATGAGGTCACTGTAATATGTTCGGAGAGAGGATCCAGAGCCTGTGACCATTGAGAAGTCAGAGTCCATTGAAGGATTCTTAGGTGGAGTCTGGCAAATGGAGTCACATGACCATGGAAGCCATGTGGCCTAGGCGAACCATCATGTGTCTTGACAACAGAGACTGGAGCTGGACAACTTGATAGCAGAGTTGAACAAGGGCGTCTTGACATTGTTGAGGAAGGAACGCCACAAGTTGAGTTGTGTCTAGGAGAGCTCCAATGAATTGGAGTTGCTAAGATGGCTGAAGTTGAGATTTGGGGAAGTTAATTTCAAATCCCAAACTTTGAAGAAAAAACACCATCCGGTGCGTCACTGACAGCATATTTTGATGAGAGAGAGATCCTTGATGAGCCAGTCATCCAGATAGGGAGACTTGAAGGCCCTGAGATCTCAAGGCCACTGACACTATTACCAGGCACTTGGTAAAGACTCTGGGAGAAGATGCCAGGCCAAAAGGTAGAACCTTGTATCGGTAGTGGAATTGCGCCACTTGAAACCTGAGGTACTTCCTGGAAGCAGGATGAATTGGAATGCGAGTGTGGTAAAATTATGTTCTTACCTGTTAATTTTCTTTCCTTTAGAAGCAGCAGATGAATCCAGAGACAAGTGGGAATAGCTCACATCGACCAGCAGGTGGAGATAGAGAAACTGATTAACAGTTGGCCTTATAGCCTGGTATTCCTTCTGTCTATTCAGTTATGCTCCTTGCCCAAGCATCCAGAACAAGAGAATGAGCATCCAGAAAAAAAAACTTCTTTCCCGTAGCTACTGAACAATCCATAAATCTTAGAATACAACTACCAACCATAACTCAACCGAAAAGGTGCAACCTAACCCGGCGACAGGAATATTATCGAAGGGGTGGGGCTCTGGATTCATCTGCTGCTTCTAAAGGAAAGAAAATTAACAGGTAAGAACATAATTTTACCTTCCTTAGCAAAGCAGCAGATGAATCCAGAGACAAGTGGGATGTAGCAAAGCAATTCTCAATCTGGGTGGGAAGCAAACGCCGCCTCCGCAACCACCGAAGCATCCAAAAAACTCATATCGTATGTGCTCGCACATCCATGCAGAGACGTGGAGAAAAGGTACTCTCGGAAGACCAGTTAGCCGTGCGACAAATCTCCTCCAAGGGGAAAAAACCTCTGGGCTGAGCCCAAGAAGTAGTTAGCGTTCCAGCGGAACGGTCCTGAAGTTCAATCGCCACCCGCTCCTCCGCCAGCCTGCAAGCATAAAGAATGTCCTCCTGGACCCACTGAGCGAAGTAGGCAACGGACGCCGCTATACGCCTGAGGCGTCCCTTGAAGAATATCAAAAGGAGATATATCCCACAAACAGTTGTTAGAACCGAGGTCGCGGAGAACGCATCCTACGTATCCAAAAAAAAAAAATAGTGAATAAAAGCACTGCTCCCAATATTCCCTCCCAGGAAGGAGGAAGGAAGGAAGGAAAAGCGAGCATGACATCAAAGAAAGGAGGACACCCTCTTAGAAAGATATAGTGGTACCATCCGAACTGATACCCTATATTTTGGAAATCAGAAATAGGAATCCCCGGTGAACAAGGACTGCAACATAGAAGATTGCAGAGCTGAAGCCATGGCCACAAGAACACCCTGTTCAACAGCACAGCCCTTTGGAATCCTAAAAGATAAGGATGAAATACAGCATTCGGTAAACTGTGAAGAAATACGTGAAGAATGTACTCCCAACCGGGCTTTCCATGAGGTACCCAAACATACCGCACTCTGTTTAGGAACTGAACCACATAAAGCTGAGAAGGAAACGAAGAGTAACCTACTCCGTCCTTGTAACAAGCCACGAAAGGCTCTAGAAGCTGAAGGGTATTGAACGCTCAGCCCTAGGCAATACACTTGTGTCAAAAAAGGAACTCTGGAGTGGTCCAAACGATAAGAAGTACCCAAGAAAGGAAACTAAAAACCTCCAAAAGGAAGTAGAAACCACAGTAGTAGTCCGTAGCACCCAGATAAGCGCAGAAATAACGTGCTATGCCTAACCAGTACAAGGCAGCCAAGACCTCCAAAAAGCTAGGTCTGAATACTACAGTAGTACTAATATCCATGTTGAGTGGTCCCCAGGTGAGCAACGACAGAGATACCCGGACATATCTGTATCCCAGCTGTCTAAATACTCAACAAATACGTCTAACAAGGATGGTGCCACTAATCCAGAGAATCTACAAACCCGCGCCCAGCAGTCGAGCTCGAGATGGCCAAACCAAGCCATGATCAGGCAGAGGGTAATATTGAAAAAGAGATGGCAGAGGCGATAAAGGAGCCACGCATCAACCCCCTATAACTGCCACTCCCTGGGTCCGCCGGATAAGCAAGGAAGCCTAGAAACGAGAGACGAGGCCATGCGAACTAGACCCAAGTGATCTCATGTTCGCAAACATAGCAAGAACGCCAGGGCCCCAAAACTCAATATCCCGAATGGAGAAGATATTAGAAGTACTGACATGCCCACTCTCCAGAGTATACCTTACTCTGTACCAAACAAGAAATGGTCTATGCTCAGATATCATGGAGAGTCTATCTAAACTCTTATCCAGATGCATGAAAGGATTAGCCAACAGAATCTGAAGATGACAGTGCACCCAATGGAAGTCGAACAATGTCGCCTGCCAACTGAATACAACACATACTGCCCAAGCTGTAGAGAAATACTCCCATCCAAATACTGATCCAAAAGGACCCCCAGCGGCCTTCTTGAGGAAAGATCTGAGGCTCCAGCAAAGTAGCCTGACCCTGTTCAAGAGTAGAAGAAAGAACCATTACTGAGCTGCCTCCAAAGACCTGACCCCTATAGCTGCGGACGGAAGCCACCGAGTCTCCTCACCCCGACCGTCCGGGATGGGCGGTGGTCAAAAGCTAGTTCAGCAAAGACCCAGGCATGTCTTGAAAAGAGAATCGCGCCGAGCCACTAAAACAAACCTAGAGATGCATGGGGAGCCATCCAAATAATGGAGATACCAGAAACCACCAGCACAAAAAAACGACTGCTGTAGCGAAAGAAGGGACAAGCAAGCCGAAATCCCCAGTGTAGTCAGCACTAAGGATCATAGAAACTATACAGAATCCCTTGTTCATCGCCCTGGGAAGTGGAGAAGAATGCCAATCTGAAACTGAGATCTTACACCTAAGTTTCCGGCAGAAACACCCGTGTCTCCAATATGCCCAGCTGCATGTATAAAGAACTGAGGAAAGGAAAACCACCCTTCTTGCTTCAGACAAATGTCAGGAAGTCATCCGAGACAACAGGCAGACTAGCAGAAATTGGATGAATCGCCTGGAAGCACCAAAACGGTACCATCGCCCACCTCCACTAAGCGTTCGTGAAGCTACAGCTAGATGAAATGGCAAGTGCCAAAACCAAAAGCGCTGCTCTAAGAGAGGCAGGCAAACTTAGAGCTGAATCGGAGTTTATAGAAAAAAAAGGAAATCGACTCCCAGGTAGGCAGCCGAAAAGTGGAACTCTGAGAACTACGTTAGCAGAATGGTATCTAGTCTGCCCCATGCCCCCGTCATGGCCACCATGTAGGTATCGGATTCTCCAGAACTACTAGACCCGTCCCGAGGACGCGGAAAGCAATTAAAGAGAACCCCAAAACATGGGGACTCCATGAACGAACAGAAAACCTGAGGAGGAGGCAAAGGGACAAGTAAATTTAAGAAAAAACACACAGTCCCTGCCGTTGAAGGATAGAGACTACTCCCCCATGAGAAAGCCCGCCAAGGCCCTGGAAGGGTTTCGGATTCGCAAAGAATGCAGTGCAAAAAAGTCAGTAAATGGCAGGATGAGCAATGGAGGAACTTTAAGAAGAACGACATTCTCTTAGGGGAAACCCCAAATCAAGGTGCATACAGCAACCCATCACCGACACCGGGGAGAAACGCATTCCACCTTACCGTGAGGAACCTACCCTGACATGCCCACTCATAGAAGAGGAGAAAAGAGCTTATAGGAAATGTGAAGGCACATTCAACTAACTGAAGAAGAGAAGCTCAGAGAAAGAAATCAGCAACAGACCGACAAAGAGACTGTCTGGAATACATCTGAAACAAGCAGATGGGTAGGAAGGAAAGTAGCCGAATCTCATGGAAGAATAAAAAGGACACCACTGCCCCCCTTTCCAACAGGTGACCAGTCCAAAGACTATCAGGTCCCAAGAGAGTCCCAACTCGTAATACCGACATACTTAAATGGTGATCTCATTGTGAGATCATCAAGGTGCACCTGCAAGGTAGAATGCCACAATTATAATATGTGCTGGGGAGCTGGTTGGGATCTGAACCCATGATCTCTGGAAGAGGAGCACAGGGCTTTTACTTATTGAGCAATAGCAGCTCCCAATCCTCCAGCTCTGGTCCTACCTAGCCTCTCAGAATAGGCTGTAAAAAACCGTGTTTTTTTTTTTTTTTTAATTTATTATTATATGAGGCACCGCACCACCTGAAAGAAATATGGGCACTCTCTGGTCACCTACCGCCCCGTGCCACAGCCAACCCATGACGTTGCCCCCACTAAGCGTAGACGGCCAAACTTATGGCAGAACCACTGGTGCGAGGGCATAGGGACAAAACTGGACCGCCCGAAGAACAACTAGCTGCCTCTCGGCAAGAGACATCCCTGGAACTTTCACAGCCATCAATGAACCCCGCAAACCGGAACAAAGCCGGTCATAACAGGGCCGACGTGTCTGACTAAACTGTCAGCTGCAGAACCAAACATATATAACGTCGCGGCAAGCGCGTGGCCTGTTCGCGGTAAGACCAGCCGGCTCCCGAATAGGGCTGTAAAAAACAGACCTGAAGCACTCAGCTCAAACCGCAGTACACAGCCCACAAAGGAAAACTGAGGGACGCAAGGAAAAAACAGCCGCTTCACATGAACCCCTCGAGCAACGTGAGGCAGGACGCTTAAGCGCGCGACTCTTTCGCCCCAACACAGGCCGGCCCCGAGAACCATGCTGATACAGCCTCGGAGCGCAAAGCTGGGGCAAATATAGAAGCCTGCAGTTTCGGCGCACCCTTGTGAAATACTCCCCGGGCAGGGAAAGTATGAAATGCGCCCGTGTCTCCACCGCAGCGGAGAACAAGCACGCGCCACTCGCGTTCCGGCATGACTCGGTTCCGGTCCCGCCACTGCATAATGCCCCCAGAGCCGTTCTCAACTCCCCGAGGCCACCCCGGGAGCTGCCCAAATCTGTCGTTCCTCATGGGTCACGGCAGCGCTAAGAAAAACACTCCCCAGGAACTAGCAATGCCGCAGCACCAGAGTTAAGGAAAAAAACAGAAGTTTTACAAACACATGCGCGGGACGGAACTGGCTCCCGCATTCGCGTGGTAGGCCCCCGAAGCGACCCCCGAACAACTGAAACTGCACCGCACATGAAATCCGATTAAAATAAGAGCACGCCACAAAACTAAACAGAATGTACACATACTCACAACTCATTGAACAAGGCTATTAGATGCCTGGAAACGCCGGCAGCTCCGCCCTAGCGGGGCAAAAAATGCAGCGCTGGAGTTGTGGAGTCCCTTTTTTTTTTTTTTTGGATGGGAAAGAAGAAAAAATACACCCATATAGGGACTCAAACTGACCCTCTATCAATGGAGGGAGGGTGAGGCAGGGACAAGGGAGGGCCCAAGTGTAACCTCTAAAGCCGGCACCCTTCAGCCGGACACCCCTGTCTCACTGAAGAGAACAATCTCAACAGGAGAAATAGCATTAATGGTAAGCTCACTGAAGAGAAAATCCCAACAGGAGCAATTGAAATTTCCAGCCAAAATCCAGGAGCTATTGGAATAGCGACTTTCCCCTGCTGGGAGATAGAGCAAACTGAATAGACAGAAGGAATACCAGGCTATAAGGCCAACTGTTAATCAGTTTCTCTATCTCCACCTGCTGGTCGATGTGAGCTATTCCCACTTGTCTCTGGATTCATCTGCTGCTTTGCTAAGGAAAGGCCTCTTAAGTCTAGAGAGCACAGCTAATCGTGATTCATTAGAGGATACAACATTACTAGTGATAACATTTTTCTTTGATCAGAAATTTGTTGAGAGCTCTGAGATCCAATATAAGTCAAAGACTTATTGGTGATGAGAAAGTAATGAGAGTAAAACCCTGCATTTGTATTTGTATTTATTTATTTATACCCCCGCATTCCCAAGGCGGGTCAAAATAGAGTACTACACAAACAGTATAACAAATCAAACATCAATAAAACATAATATTGATAATGTAAAGCCTCCTAAAATTACAAAGACGCTACCAGCGCCTCACATCAAAAAACTATAAATGAAGTCCCATATTTTTCATCTTACAGAAGAGGTGTTTCTTCAACATTTTCTTAAAACTCTTGTTCTGGAGGAACCTCTCAATGGCACTGAGAAGTAAATTCTCGATATTCTGAAGAAGGGAGGACCGATGGAGATTGGAAACAGACTCTCTTGGAGGATGATCTGGCGGTATGGTGAGAAAATGAAGGGAGTACTCTTCTCAAACGATGTTGAGAACCCAGAGGTCGGATGTAATTAACTCCTAACGATGAGAATAAAGTTGTAGGTGGCCTCCAATGGGTTGAGAGAGAGGCAGAGACAACTGGATTGAAACTATGCTCTCAAGTGGTCAAAAAGACTGAGCAGATTTAGCAGGAGCAGACTGTTGAAGTTTCTGAGACCTCTGCTGTTTTTGCTTCTTCTGTTGAGGTCTTGAAGCAGAAGATGGTTTAGGAGCATAACATGGTTGATAGGACGCAGACGGTTTAAATGGAGGACCCAGAAGATAGCATTCTCAGAGATCCTACCAGTACCGAGGGCAGATGTGAAAAGGCAGGATGAACTACAATCAATAAATGCGTGGATGAGGAGATGGTGTGAGGAAGAAGGATTCCACTTCGTGAGGAACTGGACGACGTTCTGGGGCAAAAGCAAGCTCTACAGAAGAGATGGACTGCACCTGAGCACAGCGGGAACTAGACTTCTAGCAAACAATGTCAAGAGAGGAATAGAACAGGCTTTAAACTAAGAAGAAGGGGAAAGCCGACAGTCGACCAAGCGTCGATGTTTCGGAAAAAGGTATCCCGTGAAGATACTGAGGGGAAAAAAGGCTGGGAAGAAACACTGGACAAATTACAGGAGTCGACTAACCAAGAAGAGAAGGTTAGAAAGATTGTAGCCAAAGAGAAGTATCTAAAGACCGAAGCACAGGGAAAGGAATTAAAGGCAGCAAAATTCCAGGAGCTAAATTGCATATATACTAATGCAAGGAGCCTAAGAAACAAAATGGGGGAATTAGAAGCCATGATCATTGCGGAGGACATAGACATCATTGGAATCTCTGAAACATGGTGGAATGAGGAAAGCAAATGGGATACAGCACTGCCGGGGTACAAGCTCTATCGCCAGGACAGGTCAGGACAGAAAGGCGGTGGGATAGCACTATACATAAAAGAAAGCATACAATCGACAAGAATGGACACAGCGGAGACTACCAACAAGCTAGAATCACTATGGGTTAAAATACCAGGAAGGAAAGGGCCTGAAATAAAGATAGGCCTATACTATCGTCCACCCGGACAAACCGGAGACATCGATGAAGAAATGGAAGCCGAGATGAAGCGAGAATGCAAAGGCGGTAACACGGTTATTATGGGAGACTTCAACTACCCCGGGATAGACTGGAGTCTCGGAAGCTCAAGATGCGCTAGGGAGACAGAATTTCTGAAGGCTGTACAAGATTGCTTCATGGAACAGCTTGTTAGAGAACCGACAAGAGGAAATGCCACTCTGGATCTAATCCTAAATGGGCTAAAGGGACCTGCAAATGAAGTGGAAGTAGTGGGACCGTTGGGAAACAGCGATCATAATATGATCAAGTTCAAGATGGAAGTAGGAATACTGAAAGGAAAGAGAACCATAGCGACAACTTTTAACTTCAGGAAGGGTAACTACGAAGCAATGAGGGGAATGGTAAAGAAGAAACTTAGGAACACTTCCCAAAAATGGCAGACGGTAGAACAAGCCTGGTCCTTTTTCAAGGACACGGTGAGCGAGGCGCAAAATCTATATATCCCCAGATTCAGAAAAGGGTGCAACAAGAGTCAAATAAAAGACCCGGCGTGGATAACTAAAATAGTGAAGGAAGCGATAAGCAATAAGAAAAATTCATTCAGAAAATGGAAAAGGGACAAAACTGAGGTAAACTGGAGAGAGCACAGGAAATATCAAAAAGAATGTCACCGTGTGGTTTGAAAAGCCAAAAGAGAGTATGAAGAGAGACTAGCCAGGGAAGCACGAAATTTCAAACCGTTCTTTAGATATGTTAAAGGGAAACAGCCGGCTAGGGAGGAGGTGGGACCACTGGATGATGGAGACAGGAAGGGAGCGGTGAAGGAAGAGAAAGAGGTCGCAGAAAGACTTAACATGTTCTTTTCATCTGTATTCACAAACGAAGACACAACCAACATACCGGAACCTGAGCAATTCTTCAATGGAAATCAAGCACAAAAGTTAACATCCATAGAAGTGAGCCTTGATGATGTGCGCAGACAGATAGAAAAACTAAAAACTGACAAATCCCCGGGTCCGGATGGAATCCATCCAAGGGTGCTGAAGGAACTAAAGGAGGAAATAGCGGAACTACTACAGCAAATTTGCAACCTATCTCTGAAAACAGGTGTGATTCCAGAGGATTGGAAGATAGTCAACGTTACGCCCATCTTTAAAAAGGGATCAAGAGGAGACCCGGGAAACTACAGACCAGTGAGTCTGACCTCTGTTCCGGGGAAAATGGCGGAAGCACTAATAAAAGAAAAAATTGATGAACATTTTGAAAAACACGAACTTCTGATAACCAGCCAACATGGTTTCTGCAGGGGGAGATCGTGTCTGACTAACTTATTGCACTTCTTCGAGGGAATTAACAAACAGATGGACAAAGGAGACCCCATAGACATCATATACCTAGATTTCCAGAAAGCCTTTGACAAGGTGCCTCATGAACGTCTACTCCGGAAACTGAAGAACCATGGGGTGGACGGAGACGTGCATAGATGGATCAGAAACTGGTTAGCGGGTAGGAAACAGAGGGTAGGGATGAAGGGACACTACTCAGACTGGAGAAAGGTCACGAGTGGTGTTCCGCAGGGCTCAGTGCTCGGGCCGCTGCTATTTAATATATTCATAAATGATCTAGAAACAGGGACGAAGTGCGAGATAATAAAATTTGCGGACGATACCAAACTATGTAGTAGAGCTCAGACTAAGGAGGACTGCGAAGAATTGCAAAGAGACTTGAACAAACTAGGGGAATGGGCAACGAGATGGCAGATGAAGTTCAACGTTGAGAAATGTAAAGTATTGCATGTGGGAAGCAGAAACCTGAGGTACAACTAACAGTTACTGGATCTTTTTTGTAATTATCACTGGTTTATACCATATAATTGCTAACTAACTCTCTGCACCTACATTGTATAAATCGCCCTGAACTGTCTTCTTGATATGCTGTAACCTCGATGTTAACTTCGCTGTAACCTTGATGTAACTTCACTGTTAATGTACAGTCTCTTATCCTGTAAACCGCTCTGAACTGTTTTGTGGTATTGCGGTATACAAAAATAAAGTTATTATTATTATTATTATTATTATTATTATTAGAAACAGGAACAAAGAGTGAGATAATAAAATTTGCGGACGACACCAAACTATTTAGTGGAGCTCGGACAAAGGAGGACTGTGAAAAATTGCAAAGGGACTTGGACAAATTGGGAGAATGGGCAGAGAGATGGCAGATGAAGTTCAATGTTGAGAAATGTAAAGTACTGCATGTGGGAATCAGAAACCCGAGGCACGGCTATACGATGGGAGGGATGTTATTGAATGAGAGTACCCAAGAAAGGGACTTGGGGGTAATGGTGGACATGACAATGAAGTCGACGGCACAGTGCGCAGCGGCCGCCAAGAGAGCGAATAAAATGCTGGGGATAATCAAGAAGGGTATTACAACAAGAACGAAAGAAGTTATCCTGCCGCTGTACCGGGCAATGGTGCGTCCGCATCTTGAGTACTGCGTCCAGTATTGGTCACCATACCTTAAGAAGGATATGGTGTTACTCGAGAGAGTTCAGAGGAGAGCGACACGACTGATAAAGGGGATGGAAAGCCTTTCATATGCTGAGAGATTGGAGAAACTGGGTCTCTTTTCCCTGGAGAAGAGAAGACTTAGAGGGGATATGATAGAGACTTACAAGATCATGAAGGGCATAGAGAGAGTAGAGAGGGACAGATTCTTCAAACTTTCAGAACATAAAAAAACAAGAGGGCATTCGGAAAAGTTGAAAGGGGACAGATTCAAAACGAATGCTAGGAAGTTCTTCTTTACCCAACGTGTGGTGGACACCTGGAATGCGCTTCCAGAGGACGTTATAGGGCAGCGAACGGTACTGGGGTTTAAGAAAGGATTGGACAATTTCCTGCTGGAAAAGGGGATAGAGGGGTATAGATAAAAGATTACTGCACAGGTCCTGGACCTAATGGGCCGCCGCGTGAGCGGACTGCTGGGCGCGATGGACCTCAGGTCTGACCCAGCGGAGGCATTTCTTATGTTCTTATGTTCTTAGGTGATGTAGAAGACTTGGGTTTAGGTTTAACTAATGAATCCCAAGATTTTTCATGAGCAATGAGCTTTGGAGTAACATTCTCAATTGTATCTCAAAAAAGTTCATCACCAAGACATGATATGTTAGCCAATTGATCTTGAAGATTAAACATCCATGTCCGCCACTCTGAGCCAGGTGAGCCTTCTCATGGCCACAGACATAGAAGAAGCTTGAGAGGACAGTTTAAAAGAGTCACAAGCAGATTGGACCAAATATTGTTGTAATTGTAGAAGAGTAGAAAGTAATTGTTGAAACCCCTTAGCACGATGAGAAGGAAGATATTTTTGGTACTTAGGCAATTGCTTTAACAAATGTTTCAAGGGATCACGTGATGCCATGAAGCAGGGTAGATGCTGATCAGTGTCTCTCCTGCCGCTTCCTCTCACGTCTCTCTACATTCAGCGATTCCTGCGTGCCCTGCTACCAGGTTTGAGATTGTGCTTACTGCTCCTCACAGCCGCGATCACATTGCCCGCGAAAGTCCCAAGAAAGGATCGGGACCGGCAAAGGGCTGGGACAGCAAGATGGAAGCGCCTGCTAGTCTGGAATCGGTGCCGGGCCTAACTTGATTTTGGAGGTCGTGGCTGAGGCGATGGAAGTCATTTTGGAGAAACGTCTGCACCCTATCAACACCAAACTGGAGAGAGTGCAGGAAAAGCTGGACGCGATGGGGTAGGACATGGCCACCTTTCACCAATGAGTGGCTGCCTTGGATGACCGCGTGCTGGGCATGGAGGGCCTGTTGAGCCACCATGAAAAAACTATTGCCGCCTTAGAGGATTGTATTAAGGACCTGGAAAACAGGTCCAGGTGCTGCAATTTAAGATTTGTTGGCTTGCCTGAGGATTTGCTGGAGTCTGACCTGCGTTCTACTATGGGAACCTGGCTTACTCAATGACTTAGTGGATGACCCCACCTGGGAGACTGGTAACTTCCTCACTGGCTTACCTGAAGGAGCGAGAGGTTGTGACTCCGGAGTATAAGGCGGTGCTGAGGAAAGTCGCAACTTCTTGGAAGACGGTGCCTTCATTGGCGGTGCCATAGAATGTAGTACCTTTACTGGTGGTATCACGGAACACAGTGCCTTTACTTCCGGTGCTGCAGACTGGGCCTCGACAAATGATGTGAAGAGGAACTGTGTCTCGAATCACGGGCCCATGATTGAGTCGAATCCAGCCTCAAAGAGGAATGTCAAGAAGTTCTCGCCCTGTGCCTCGGAGAAAACAATGCCTTATGTGTACAGGTAGGACTGGAGGTTGGAGATCGAAGTCGAGACACTGATAAGGACTCAGCTCCTTGTATAGAGTGTATAGATTGATCGAGGCACTCTCAAGGAAGCGACTCCTTGAATAGAGTGGTCAGGTTGATCTCGAGGCACTCTCAAGGACTCGACTCCTTGTATTACTACTGAGTGCTCAGACTGGACTACAGGAAGCAGGGTCGAGGCAGGAGTCAATTTGGCAATCAAATTACCAAACTCCTGATGCAGAATAGTTTCCAACATATTCTGCAACGCTGGCACCAAGACCACTGGAGCTGGTACAAATGGTGTGGCTATGAACTCCGAGGAAGACGACCTCGAGAAAGAGTGTTGTCTCGATTTTGAGACATGCTTCCTGGGGAGTCTCGAAGCGACTGGGTCCTCCAGGACCGCTGTTGAAATGGCCTGTGTCTCCTGATGGGTTGGCTTAGATAGCTTACCAGATGGAGACACTGAGGATAACGGTCCCTCCAGAGAGGATTTAGCCAACTTCCCCAAAAGCACAGTTACTTACCGTAACAGGTGTTATCCAGGGACAGCAGGCAGATATTCTTGACTGATGGGTGACGGCACCGATGGAGCCCCGGTACGGACAATTTTAGAGTGATTGCACTCTAAGAACTTGGAAAGTTCTAGTAGGCCGCACCGCGCACGCGCGAGTGCCTTCCCGCCCGACTGAGGCGCGCGGTGCCCAGTTAGGATAAGCTAGCTAAGAAGCCAACCCGGGGAGGTGGGTGGGACGCAAGAATATCTGCCTGCTGTCCCTGGATAACACCTGTTACGGTAAGTAACTGTGCTTTATCCCAGGACAAGCAGGCAGCATATTCTTGACTGATGGGTGACCTCCAAGCTAACAAAAAGAGGGATGGAGGGAAGGTTGGCCATTAGGAAAACAAATTTTGCAAAACAGATTAACCGAAGTGTCCATCCCTTCTGGAGAATGCATCCAGACAATAATGAGATGTAAAAGTATGAACTGAGGACCAAGTAGCAGCCTTGCAGATTTCCTCAATAGGAGTGGAACGGAGGAAAGCTACAGATGCTGCCATAGCTCGAACTCTATGGGCCGTGACAGAACCTTCCAGTGTCAGTCTGGTCTGAGCATAACAGAATGAAATGCACGCTGCAAGCCAATTAGACAACGTATGTTTAGAAACAGGACGTCCCAATTTATTCGGATCAAAGGACAGAAAGAGTTGGGGAGTTGATCTGTGGGGCTTAGTACGCTCTAAATAGTAAGCTAGAGCCCTCTTACAGTCCAAAGTATGCAGAGCCTGTTCTCCAGAATGAGAGTGAGGTTTCGGAAAGAAGACAGGCAGAACAATGGATTGGTTGAGATGGAATTCAGAGACAACCTTAGGGAGAAACTTTGGATGTGTACGCAGAACCACCTTGTCATGATGAAAGATTGTAAAAGGTGGATCCACAACTAGTGCATGTAGCTCACTGACCCTCCTGGCAGAGGTAAGAGCAATAAGGAAGACCACTTTCCACGTGAGAAACTTGAAAGGAGTCGTAGCCAAAGGTTCAAACGGAGGCTTCATTAAGGCGGAGAGAACCACATTGAGATCCCAGACTACAGGGGGTGCTTTAAGAGGTGGTTTTACATTGAAAAGACCCCGCATGAACCTGGAAACCAAGGGATGAGCTGAAAGGAGTTTCCCATGAACTGGCTCATGAAAAGCAGCAATAGCACTGAGGTGGACTCTGATGGAAGTAGACTTGAGACCAGAGTCAGACAAAGAAAGAAGGTAATCCAACAAAGTCTCCACTGCAAGGGACGTAGGATTATGATGATGAAGAAGACACCAGGAAGAAAATCTTGTCCACTTCTGATGATAACATTGCAGAGTTGCAGGTTTCCTGGAGGCATCCAGAATAGAACGAACGGGCTGAGACAACAAAGTATCATTCGAAGTCAGCCCAAGAGATACCAAGCTGTCAGGTGCAGAGACTGTAGGTTGGGATGCAGAAGGGTCTCCTGATGCTGTGTAAGCAGAGAAGGAAACAATGGAAGAAGAATAGGCTCCCTGGAAATGAGTTGAAGTAGAAGGGAGAAGCAATGTTGTCTGGGCCATCGTGGAGCGATGAGAATCATGGTGGCCTGTTCCCTCTTGAGCTTGAACAAGGTTCGTAACATGAGAGGTAGTGGAGGGAAAGCATACAGGAACAGATTGGACCAATCCAGGAGAAATGCATCCGCTGTCAGACGGTGAGGAGAGTAGAGTCTGGAGCAGAAGAGGGGCAGCTGGTGATTGTGAGGAGCTGCAAAGAGGTCTATCTGAGGAGTGCCCCATTGAGCGAAGATAGACTGTAGAGTTAAAGGGTCGAGAGTCCACTTGTGAGGCTGGAGAATTCTGCTGAGTTTGTCCGCCAAGGAATTCTGTTCTCCCTGAATGTAGATCGCCTTCAGGAAGAGTTGGTGATCTGTGGCCCAAGCCCAAATCTTCTGGGCTTCCTGGCACAAGAGGCGAGAGCCTGTCCCACACTGCTTGTTGATGTAGTGTGTGGCGCGGTGGTTGAAGCTACAGCCTCAGCACCCTGGGGTTGTGGGTTCAAACCCCACGCTGCTCCTTGTGACCCTGGGCAAGTCACTTAATCCTCCATAGCCCCAGGTACGTTAGAGAGATTGTGAGCCCACTGGGACAGATAGGGAAAATGCTTGAGTACCTGATTGTAAAACCGCTTAGAAAACCTTGATAGGCGGTATATAAAATCCTAATAAACTTAAACTTGATTGTCTGTGCACAGCAGGAGGACTTGAGGAAAGAGAAGATGTTGGAAGGCCTTGAGGGCATAAAACATCACTCTGAGTTCCAGGAAATTGATGTGATGTTTCATTTCCTGGGCTGTCCAAAGACCTTGAGTTTGGAACTCGTTCAAATGAGCTCCCCAGGCGTAAGGGGAGGCGTCGGTGGTGATGATAAGTTGATGAGGAGGTAGATGGAACAGAAGACCTTTGGAGAGATTTGAGGATATCAACCACCATTGCAGAGACTGACGAAGAGACGATGTCACAGATATGTGTCGTGAGCAGGGATCCGTCGCTTGGGACCACTGAGTAGCTAGGGTCCATTGAGGAGTGCGCAGGTGAAGACGTGCGAAGGGTGGCATGAACTGTGGAGGCCATGTGACCCAAGAGTATCATCATTTGCTTGGCAGAGATGGAACGTTGAGGAAGTACCTGCTGACATAGAGACTGAAGAGTTTGAAGACGGTTGGACGGCAGGAACGCTCTCATGAGGACTGTGTCCAGCACCGCTCCAATGAACTGAAGTCGCCGAGTAGGGATGAGATGAGATTTGGGTAGATTGATCTCGAACCCCAGAAGTCGTAGAAACAGGATGGTTTGGTTGGTGGCCAGAAGTACTATCTGAGATGAATTTGCCTTGATTAACCAATCGTCCAGGTAAGGAAAGACTTGAAGGTGGTGAGAACGTAGAAAGGCAGCCACCACAATCAGACATTTGGTGAATACTCTTGGAGAGGAGGCAAGACCGAAGGGCAGCACCTTGTATTGGTAATGACAATGATGGATCATGAAGCGGAGGTACTGTCTGGATGCCAGATTGACCGGTATGTGAGTATATGCCTCTTTGAGATCGAGGGAGCATAGCCAGTCGCCCTGATTGAGAAGAGGGTAAAGAGTGGCCAGAGAAAGCATTCTGAATTTCTCTTTGACCAAGCATTTGTTGAGATCGCGAAGATCTAGGATGGGTCTGAGATCTCCTGTTTTTTTGGTGACTAGAAAATAACGAGAGTAGAATCCCTGTCCCTGCTGATCTAGAGGAACCTCCTCTATGGCGTTCAGAAGGAGAAGGGATTGAACCTCTTGAAGGAGGGAAGACTGAGGAGTGTTCAAAGCAGACTCTTTTGGCAGACCTTGGGCAGGAAGAGTCTGAAAGTTGAGAGAGTAGCCGTGGCGGATGATGTTGAGGACCCACTGATCCGAGGTGATGATTTCCCAACGGCTTATGAAATGAGTAAGACGTCCTCCTATGGGCAGCAGAAGATGGGTAGATGGTGGGATACTGGCTATGTCCTGGAGAATCAAGTCAAAAGGGTTGTGAGGATTTCTGTGGAGGAGGAGGCTTCACTTGTTGTTGCTGCTGAGCTGGTCTAGTGTTTTGCCTCTGTTGTTGCCTCTGACGCCTGGGTTGTTGAGGGGCCGGTGGCAGAGGACGAGCCACAAATCGACGTTGGTAGGCCGATTGCTGGCGAAAAGGCCTGGTGGGTGGGGTCTTCTTTTTTGTTTTGAGGAGAGTATCCCACCTAGTCTCATGAGCTGAGAGCTTTTGGGTAGTGGAGTCCATGGATTCTCCAAACAGCTCATCCCCCAGGCAAGGTGCATTAGCCAGTCGATCTTGATGATTGACATAAAGTTCTGAAACTCTGAGCCAAGCCAGTCGACGCATGGCCACTGACATAGCCGTGGCCCGAGAGGTCAGCTCAAAGGTGTCATAGATCGACCTGACCATGAACTTACGAAGTTGTAAGAGCGATGAAGAAGTTTGGCGAAAGGCAGATCTTTTTCGGTCAGGGAGGTACTTTTCAAAAGTGGACAAATTCTGAATGAGATGCTTAAGGTAGAAAGAAAAATGGAAAGCATAATTCCCTGATCTATTAGCCAGCATCGCATTCTGATATAACCTTTTGCCAAACTTATCCATGGCCTTACCTTCTCTGCCAGGAGGGACGGAGGCGTACACACTAGCTCCCGTGGATTTCTTTAAAGTGGATTCCACCAAAAGAGATTCATGAGGGAGTTGTGGTTTGTCAAAGCCCGGAATAGGTATGACCTTATATAAGGAGTCCAGTTTGCGGGGAGCTCCTGGGACGGTCAAAGGTGTCTCTAGATTTTTGTAGAAAGTCTCTCGTAGTATATCATGGAGAGGCAATTTTAGAAATTCCCTTGGAGGCTGGTCAAAATCCAGTGCATCGAGAAATGCTTTGGATTTTTTGGATTCAGCCTCCAAGGGAATAGAGAGGGAGTCACACATCTCTTTAAGAAAAGAGGTGAAAGAGGTTGCATCAGGCTTAGAGGATGGATCTAAAACAGAAGGATCCTCGTCCCCCGATGAACACTCACCCTCAGAGAGAAGAGGCTCCTCTGAGTCACCCCACAGATCAGGGTCCCTTACTTGAAAGCTGCGGTCCCGGGACTCCGGTGTGGAGGGTTCCAGGTGTCGAGTTTTGCGAATCGACTTACCAGACCTCTGGGAAACGGTACCGGGAGATGTGATAGGCTGTGTCGGAGCTGAAGTTTGCACAGCCTGGTGTAAGGACCTGGGTTCCGGCGCTAAGATCGACATGGATACCGATGAAGCCGAATGCACCGGTACCGACAGAGTGGATGCCGATAAAAGAGGCTGTTCCACCGCCTGTACCGGTGACTCAGACTGGACCGGGACTGGAAGGCTCGGTTGCAAAAGAGCAGGAAGGAGCTGCTGTAATTGCTCCTTGAGCTGCACCTGCAGGACGGCGGCAATTCGCTCGTCCAGGGAAGGCACCAGTACCGCTTTTTTCTTCTGCGGTACCTTCGGTGCCGCTCTACTCTCCGAAGAGGAACCCGAGGTCGAGGGGCTCACCTCAATCGGAGCGGAGCGCTTCCGCGGGCGCCTCGAGGTAGGCAGGACTGGGCTCGCTGCTACTGAGACCGGAGGACGCTCCAGCGGGGAAGGCTTCTTAGCCGGTTTACCTGAGGGATGCGACGCCGGCGCGATGTCGATGAGGTAGGTGCCGACTGCGTCGGTGCCGAAGTCGGAGCCGGTGCCACCGAATCCGACATATCGGTACCAAATAATAACCGCTGCTGGATCTGTCGGTTTTTTAAGGTTCTCTAGTGGCACAGCGGGTGCAGGTGGACGCTCGATGGTCAGGACCCAAGCACTGTAAACACCAGTTGTGCGGGTCAGTGAGAGAAATGGGCCTCGCGCACCGCTGGCACTTCTTAAATCCGGGTTGGGGGGGCATGAACGTAAAGACAGCTTCTGCCAAATCGAAGGCCGAGGCCTCGATGGTGGCAGCAGGCCCCGCCGGGGCGAACCCGAAAAAAGAAGAAAAAAAGAAAATTCTTTTTTTTTTTTTTAAAGAAAATAAGAAAAGAAAAAGAAGGGGAAATATCAATTTCCAAAACGGTTTACACGAGCGGGAAGGCGAAAAGAGAAAAAGGTTTCAACAGCCATTGAAAATGCGTCTTCTTAGCTCCGCGGAAACTAAGAAACTGGGGACCGCGCGCCTCTGTCGGGCGGGAAGGCACTCGCGCGTGCACAGTGCGGCCTACTAGAACTTTCCAAGTTCTTAGAGTGCAATCACTCTAAAATTGTCCGTACCGGGGCTCCGTCGGTGCCGTCACCCATCAGTCAAGAATATGCTGCCTGCTTGTCCTGGGATAATATGAGGACTTCCCCGTCGAGGAAGATTTTAGCGAGGATGAGGATGAAGCTCTGGGCCCCACAGAAGATTTCAACGAAGTCGAGGTCGAGGCCGCAATCGGGGTCAAGGCTTTAGCTGAAGAAAGATCCATTCCCCCAAATATTTTTTCAATCTGACCTCAATGACATTTAAGGGCTAGATTTTGAAGTGTAGCACAGCGGGCGCATGACTCCGGATGATGATTAGGTCCTAAACACTGCACACACCACTTATGTGGGTCAGTGATGGAGATCGTGCATTGACACTGGCTACACTGCTTAAATCTTGTGACCGGCCGGGACATGGAATGAAACATGGTCGCAGCTAAATAAAAGTCCGCAGGCTGTAATACGACCAAAAAAATTAAACAAAGACTTTTTTTTAAAAAAACACGCGAAACACAGCGACTCAGTAAATAAAAAGAAAATATACAAGCCTGGTGAGAGAAGGCATGAGTAAAACTAACTCTTACGCAGAGCCTTGAAATAAGGGCTTCTCAGCTCCGCGGAAAACTTAGAGCTGAGGAGACATGCGCCCTATGTCGGGCAGGAAGGCACTCGTGCATGCGCAGTGCAGCAGTCGCAAACTTTCTAAAAGTTCTTCAAGAAAGTCTGCTTGTGAAGCTGTCCGCATCGTGGCTTCCTGGTTGACGTCACCCATATGTGAGAATATGCTGCCTGCTTGTCCTAGGATAAAAATCTTAACTCTATTTCTATTATACCATAACATAATAAAACTCTTTGGGGTAAAATAGCTGCAGCTCTGTTTATTGATAACCATAAGTTAAACATAACTACAAACAGAACAGTTTCCGGGCTACCAATAATTAGAACATAATATGGCTCCCGACCCTGCCATTTAGCAAGGGTCTGGGGCGGAGGAGTGGCATGTCCCTCCATGCCCCATTAACCTGGTCACCCGACACAAAGCATGGCTCTCGGACTGCCCACCACTCATCCCCAGATGAGCCCCAGCTCATGATAACCGCCCTCCCGAGCTACAACGCAACCAGCCCCTCGGCCACTCAAACAGAGCCAGTGGGCAAGAAAATCCATCACGGATGACCCAGGAAGGAGCCAGGTCCTCCAAGGTTCCAGCTTTTTACATCTCCATGCACTTCCTCGTGCTGTACCCACCACCGATCGTTTTGAATACCCTCCCCCCCCAATGCTTGCTCGATGGCCAACAACGAACAGCCCATCAAGTTATCTTTGGCCATCAAGACAAGCTCTTGGGCTCAACTTTATAGAAAAACATGCAAAGAAATTTAAATATAATGGCGCTCATTTTCACCAGAAGTCTAAAAGAAGGCACAAACTGGCATCTGGACATCTTACTAATCAAAATGTCCAAGTGGGCATTTTCAAATTAAAGGTTAGGTTCTTACCATTGGTAATCTTCTGTTAGTCCCTTACAGAATCCATGCTAAAGGTGTTTCACCTCTACCCCCAAACTGGGTCTTGCAGAAATCCACAGACTTTTCTCTGCACTGCGCCTCCCACTTAGCTGAGGAACATAGAACCCCCTGTAGTAAAATCCAAAAGCCACCAAACAGTATTGGAACAAAGCATAGATACAAAGGAGGCATGGGGAATCTCCCTGCTAAACAACAGAATTCTGGTCTGCTCTGCAGCAGAAAAGAACAGTTAATAAACAGGCAACAACATGGCAACACATGGAATCAACCTGTTGTGTGCAAGAATCACAAAATGGAAATCTACCTCCCATACAGATAGGAGCATGCCTATCAAAATAAATCCCTACAAAGCCGGTCTGCTGGCTGAAAGGAGAAACTTCTAAAGCATAAATATGCAGATGATACTGAAAAACACAGAGTAAGAAAAGGGTGGACTATATGGACTTTAAGGGACTAACAGAAAGCACAGTTACTTAAAATAACAGTTGTTATCCAGGGACAGCAGGCAGATATTCTCAACATGTGGGTGACGTCATCCATGGAGCCCCGTAGCGGACAGCCTCGCAAGCAGACTTGCTTGTAGAACTTTCAAAGAGTTTGCAAGTGCTGCACTACGCATGCGCGAGTGCCTTCCTGCCGAACGTGAGTATTCTGGATCTAATACTCACTAATGGAGACAGTATCACAGAAGTTTCAGCAGGAGATGCTTTGGCCTCCAGTGACCACAACACGGTGTGGTTTCACCTCAGGAAGGGAGTTACTAGGTCAAATACATCGACAAAGGTTCTAAATTTTAAGGGAACTAACTTCCAGAGCATGGGAGATTTTGTCTCTTTGAGGCACTGCAAAATCAGGGCATGATGGACAGTGTGGAAGTACTATGGTCAACCCTGAAATCCACCCTGCAAGAAGCAACCAAACTCTACATAAAAACCATGAGTAAACGACGGAGAAATAATAGACCCCAATGGTTCTCCACGGAGATCTCTGAACTAGTAAAGCAAAAGAAAAAAGCATTTTTATCCTACAAACAATCACAATGACCGGAAGCTAAAGAAACCTATCTGGTAAAATCCAGAACTGTTAAAACAGCAGCCAGGGATGCCAAAGGATGGAAGAAAATATAGCTAGGCAGGTTAAAAAAGGGGATAAATCCTTTTTCAAATATGTTAGCAACAGAAGAAAGAACACAGACGGGATTGGGCGCCTAAGGAAACCTGATGGTAACTTTGTAGACTCAGACTCAGATAAAGCCGAACTACTCAATAACTATTTCTGCTCGGTCTTTACCCATGAGGCGCCGGGATTCGAACCACAACTACAGACAAGAGGGTGCTCGGAGGACCCATTCCGAGATTTTGAATTCACCGAGAGCAAAGTCTATCACGAACTATCGAAGCTAAAAGTAAACAAAGCCATGGGGCCGGATAATCTACATCCCAGAGCACTTCGGGAATTAAGAGATGTCCTGGCTAAACCGTTAGCTGCGCTTTTCAATCTTTCCCTAAGCAAGGGAAAAGTCCCCTTGGACTGGAAAACTGCTAAAGTCATTCCGCTTCACAAAAAGGGAAGCAGGTTGGAGGCTGAAAATTACAGACCGGTGAGTCTCACATCAATAGTGTGTAAACTTATGGAAACGTTGATTAAAAACAGATTGGATACGTTTCTGGACGACGAAAGATTGAGGGATCCCCACCAACATAGATTTACAAAGGGAAGGTCTTGTCAACATTGTGGGCAGAACAACTGAGCCCAACAGCCGTGCCAGACACTATGAGGCAGGACCTACTTTTACTGGAACAATGGTCTAATACTTGGCAACTGAGTTTTAATGCCAAAAAGTGTAAGGTGATGCACCTTGGTAGCAATAACACCTGCAGAACATACACCCTGAATGGTGAAAACTTAACAAGAACCACTGCAGAACGAGACTTGGGTGTAATCATCAGTGAAGATATGAAAACTGCAAAACAGGTGGAGAAAGCTTCAGCCAAGGCTAGACAAATGCTAGGTTGCATCCAGAGAAGTTTTATTAGCCGTGAGCCTGATGTCATAATGCCGTTGTACAGGTCGATGGTGAGACCTCTTCTGGAGTACTGTGTTCAGTTTTGGAGGCCACATTATCAAAAGGATGTGAAGAGAATGGAGTCAGTTCCGCGTATAGCCACTAAGATGGTCTCAGGACTTGAAGATCTCTGATATGAAGAACGTCTAAGCAGGCTGCAGTTATATTCTCTCGAAGAACACAGAAAAACGGGTGACATGATAGAGACATTCAAATATCTTACAAGCCGTATTAAGGTGGAGGAAAATATCTTCTTCCTTACGGGTCCCACGGCAACCAGAGGGCATCCGCTCAAACTCAAGAGTGGGAGATTTCATGGTGACATCAGGAAATACTTCAAGGAGTGGTTGATCGATGGAATGGTCTTCCACGTCAGGTAGTTCAGGCCAGTAACGCATTCAACTTCAAGGGACGATGAGATAAACATGTAGGTTCGCTCTGGGGAAATGCTTAAAAAGAGGGTTCTTGTTGAGGAAGGGTTCTTGGAGTGGGTTCACTCCGGGAAATTCATAGAAGGGAGGGTTCTTCTTGAGGGAGAGTTCTTCGAGTGGGCAGAATTGTTGGGCTGACGGCCCTTTTCTGCCATCATACTCTATGTTTCTAACGTAGGTCGTGTGTCTCTTATGAGGTAACTCAGTTCAGATAGCTAGCTAAGAAGCCAACCAGGGGAGTGGGTGGGTTGTGAGAATACTTTAGGTAAGAATTTTGGATGAATACGGAGGACCACCTTGTCATGATGCAAACTGCCACTAGAGCTTGGAGCTCACTGACTCGTCTAGCAGAGGCGAGAGCAATGAGAAAAACCACTTTCCAAGTGAGATATTTAAGATGAGCCGAATCTATTGGTTCGAATGGAGGCTTCATCAATTGAGTTAGAACAAGATTGAGGTCCCAAATCACTGGAGGTGGCTTGAGAGGTGGGTTGACATTGAAAAGTCCTTTCATAAATCTGGAAACCACAGGATGAGCAGAGAGAGATTTCCCTTCAATAGGCTGATGAAAAGCAGCAATGGCACTTAGGTGGACTCTAATATATGTGGATTCGAGGCCAGAGTGAGATAAGTGCAGCAGGTAATCCAAAACTGAAGACAAGGAGGTAGATTGCGGCTCCTTGTGATGAGTGAGGTTGTAGAAGACAATTCAATTTGTCAGCCAGTTTTGCTGTCCTTGGATGTAGACAGCTCGCAGGAAGGTGTTGTGAAGGATTGCCCAATTCCAAAGCTTTAGAGCTTCCTAACAAAGAGGGAGAGATCCTGTTCCTCCCTGTTTGTTGACTTAGTACATGGCGACTTGGTTGTCTGTTCAAATGAGGGCTATCTGGTCGTGAAGAAGGTGCTGAAAAGCTTTGAGAGCACTAAAGATCGCTCTGCATTCCAACAGATTGATATGACACTGACGATCCATGCTGGACCAACGGCCTCGAGTACGGAGACCATAGAGATGAGCACCCGAAGCGTAGGTTGAGGAATCTGTCGTGAGAACCTTCTGATGAGGGGGGGGGGTATGAAATAACAAACCTCTGGAAAAACTGGAAGAGAGCATCCACCAGTAGAGAGACTATCTCAACGAAGGAGTCACTGTAATGTGTTGAGAGAGTGGGTCACAAGCTTGCTGCCATTGAGATGCCAGGGTCCACTGAGGAATTCGGAGGTGAAGTCTGGCAAAAGGAGTCACGTGAACTGTAGAGGCCATGTGTCCGAGAAGAACCATCATGTGTTTTGCCAAGATTGATGCGAGGGAAGACATTCGTCAACAAAGGTGAATGAGAGCATCTTGACGTGGTTGAGGCAGAAATGATCTAAGTTGAACAGTGTCCAGGATGGCTCCAATAAACTATAGAGTTTGGGAGGGACATAACTGGGACTTTGGAAAATTGATTTTGAACCCAAGACTTTGGAGAAATGCTATAGTCCGTTGGGTCGCTACAATAACCTCCTGTTGCGACGAGGCTTTGATGAGCCAGTCGTCCAGATATGGAAAAGACTTGAAGACCCTGCGTCCGCAGGGCTGCAGCCATCACCACCAGGCATTTTGTGAAGACTCTGGGAGATGATGCGAGGCCGAAAGGGAGGACTCGGTACTGAAAATGAAGATTTCCCACCCGAAATCTTAGGAATCTGCGAGAGGCTGGATGAAGTGGAATATGAGTGTAATCCTCTTTGAGATCTAGGGAACATAACCAATCCCCTTGATCCATCAGGGGGTATAGTGTTGGAAGAGAGAGCATACGAAACTTTTCTTTGACAAGAAATTTGTTGAGCTCTGAGGTCCAGGATAGGTCGCAAATCCCCCGTCTTCTTTGGGACTAGAAAATAACGGGAATAAAAGCCTGTGTCCCGTTGGGTCAAGGGGATCTCCTCGACAGCTCGGAGGAGAAGAAGAGCTTGAGCCTCCTGAAGAAGAAGGGGAAGTTGGGACATGCTGGAAGGAAACTCTTTTGGAGGGAGATCTGGTGGAACTTGAAGAAACTGAAGAGAGTAAGTGATGGTGAAAACCCAGAGGTCTGATGTACTCTGCTCCCACTGTTGGTAAAAGTGATAGAGCCGACCTCCTATGGCGAGGAGAGAAGTCTAATGGATGAAGGTGGATGTTATGCTCAGACTTAGATTGTCAAAAAGACTGGGCAGGCTTAGTTGCAGCAGGAGTCTGGGGTTTTTGTTGACGCTGTTGCTGTGGTTGTTTCCTAGGCGGAGTCCTGGAGAAAGCTGGAGTAGATTTCTGTGAATATCGACATGGAGGTGGCCTATAAGGCTTGGAAGCTGGAGATTTAGCCTTAGGTCGAATCAAAGAGACAAAGGACCGCTCATGCTCTGAGAGACGCTTAGTGGCAGCCTCAATGGAGTCGTCAAAGAGCTCACTATCTTGGCACGGTAAATTGGCTACACGATCCTGCAAGTTAGGGTCCATGTCCACAATGCGCAGCCAAGCCAGACGTCGCATTGCCACAGCAAAAGCAGCGACTCGAGATGACATTTCAAACGCATCATAAGTGGTTTGAAGCATGAAGAGACGTTGAAACACAGGCAACCTGTGTTCAGCCAGATCAAGAAAAAAGTAGGGCATGGTCTTAATGCAGTACTTTAGGTAGGATGTGAACATGAAGTTGTAATTCAAGATCCTGTTTGCCATCATAGAATTCTGATATAGATGGCGTCCAAATTTATCCATCGTGCGTCCCTCTCTGCCTGGAGGGACAGAAGCATAAACCTTGGTGGGATTAGATTTTTTTAAGAGATGATTCCACCACGAAGGATTGGTGAGACAATTGCGGTTTCTCATACCCTTTACAAGGAACCATGCGGTAACGAGATTCCATTTTAGAGGGGATAGCCAGGATTAAATAAGGAGTTTCGAGATTCCTGAGAAAAGTTTGTTTCAAAACAAGATTCATAAGCAGTCTTATAGTATTCTTTGACGGATGAGGCAATTCCATTTCAGCCAAATAT
This sequence comes from Geotrypetes seraphini, assembly GCF_902459505.1. Classification (NCBI taxonomy): domain Eukaryota; kingdom Metazoa; phylum Chordata; class Amphibia; order Gymnophiona; family Dermophiidae; genus Geotrypetes; species Geotrypetes seraphini. Next base: position 25,930,308 of record NC_047085.1, on the reverse strand, counting down.
TCAGAAGTATACTTAGACTCAGATTGAAGATCAATCTGAAGAGCCTTCTCATATCAAAAATGAATCTTGAAAAAGATGTGGATTTTGAAGTTGAGGATTCCTTAGGAGGAGAAGTGAAGCGAGACCGAAGCGCCACTGAATAAGAAGGAGAAGCCTCCCTGGAGTATTGAGAAGGAAGATCTGTATCCAACATAAGAGTCACAGAAGAAGCTCTGCTGTGTGATATAGACGGAGTCAGAGTGCTTATGTTTAAGAAGTCTCGATGGAGAAGTCCCAGGAGTATGAGGAATTGAGAGCCTCGACTCATGCCTCGTAGAGACAGGCGAAGGAGGATCCCTCGTAGATGGTCTTGAGAGAGGAGTATGGGATCTGGATGTGCCTTGAGTGGAGAAGTACGAGGCGTTGAAAGCTTTGGAGTTCGAGACCTAAGCCTAGGCTTGGAACGGGTCTCGATGGGCCTCAACGAACGAGGCCTAGGAGACTCTGTACTCTTCCGAGGAGACTCTTTAGTTTTCTTTGAAGTGAGATGTCTCAAGGACGAGAAGTGCTTCGAGTGAGACCTCGAACAAGGCTTCTCCATCACGTCTCGAACAGGTTGAGTAGTCGGAGACTCGGACCTGAAAGGACGAGGCAAGGAGTCACTGGAGGACAATGGTCGAGACCGATGAGGTTTTGCTCGTGGTGCCTGGCTGGCAGAAAGCAGGGTCGAGTCAGGGGCAAGCTTGGCCAAAATAGTGGTAAGCTGCGTGATCAGTATGGCTTGCAGTATGTCCTCAAAGACAGGCACTGAGACCAATGACTCTGGTCTGGAAGGTGCAGCAGTGCGCTCCATAGAGGGCGACCTCGAAGATGAGTATTTCCTATGTTTGGAGGCACACTTAGGAGGAGGTCTCGTAGAGACTGGCATGACTGCACTCGTTGCCTGGATTGCCTGAGACTCAGCGGGTGGCTTCTTAGGTAGCGTACCTGCGGAAGGAAGAGGAGACTTGCCTGAGGACGAGACCTTTAGAGGCACAACAGACGAGGCCTTCGAGGACGAGGGCGATTTGCTCGAGGTCGAGGACTTGGAAGACGAGGCCGCCAAGGGAGGGGGGGGTCGAGGCTGAGGTCTTTTCTGCAGACTGCTCCATTGGACCAAAGAGCTCCAGGATCTTGGCACGATACCTCCGGAGAGCTTGTTTTTGAAGGGTAACACAGTGTGGGCAGGCCTCTGGACAATGTTCAGGCCCCAAGCACTTGATACATCAACGATGGGGGTCGGTGAGAGAAATTGCCCGATTACACTGGCTACATTTCTTAAACCCAGTAAGAGGCCGGGACATAGAAAAAAAATAAGGCCGCAACTAAACGAGGGCCAGCGGCAGGGCCTGAGCCCAAGCCCCGCCCGAAGAGAACCGACAGAAGAAAAATAAGTTGTTTTTTGGTTTGTTTGGTTTTTTTTTAAAAGGACACGCTGCACAGCGACTAAAAGAAAGAAACAAAGAAAAAAGAAAGCCACAGTGTGAGAAAGCAACTCAAAAATCGGCAGAGCTGAGAAACAGGTGCTACTTGACTCCGCGGAAAACTGAGAACTGACGTACCTCACAGAAGACGCACGACCTACGTTCGGCGGGAAGGCACTCATGCAAGCACGATACAGCACTTGCAAACTCTTTGAAAGTTCTACAAGCAAGTCTGCTTGCGAGGCTGTCCACTACGGGGCTCCGTGGATGACGTCACCCACATGTTGAGAATATCTGCCTGCTTGTTCTGGGATAACTATATATTTTATAACATTTTTACTGTGAAGAAGCATGTTATCTCCGCAGACACAAATTCACAGTTTATAGAAATACTAGTCTTTAAGCCCGTTACATTAACGGGTGCTAGAATAGATGTGTCTGTCTGTCTTTCTTTATCTCTCTCTCCTTGGCCGCTGTCTGTATCCTTCTGTCTCCCCCTCCCCCCCCCCGAGCAAAGCTGTCTGCCCCCAGCACCCACCTCCCCCCCAAATGTCTCTCCATGGACCTCCCCCCAAAGCAGCCCCCTTTCCCTCTCCCTGTCTCTCCATGGCTCCTTCTGTCTTCCCCCCCAGAGCAAAGCTGTTTGCCCCAAGCACACCCCTCCCCCAAAGCAGCCCCCTTTCCCTCTCCCGCTGACTCTCTCTCTGGCCCCCTTTCTCTGTCTGTCTTTCTGTCCCTCTCCCTGCCCCTGTGTCTTTCTTTCTTTCTGTCTCCCTCCCTCCCTCCCTCTGTCTGTCATTTTTCCCCATTTCCCTGTGCAGCAGCATTTCCATCCCACTTCCCTATGCAGCAGCAACAGCATTTCCCTCCTATCCCCCCCCTTTCCTGTGCATAAGCAGTAGCAGCATTTTCCCCCACCCCCATTTCCCTTCTCTTCCCTGCTCCGTTCGGCCCCTTCCCCTTCTTTTACTGCCGTTGTCCTGCTCGATCTGGCCTGCTCCTGACCCTCCCACCGCCGACAAACCTCAGGGCTCCAGCCGCGTAGGCAGCACTTTAAGCACGCTGCTTCGCAGCCTTCTACAGCCGATTTCCTCTGCCGCGTCTGTCTCCGATGATGTCATCAGAGACACGGCAGAGGAACTCGGCAGAGAAGGGTGCGAAGCAGCGTGTTTATAGTGCTGCCTATGCCGCTGGAGCCGGGAGGTTTGTGGAGGGTCAACGGCCGGAGCGGAGCTGCTGTCCACCACTCGTTTGCTGCCACTGGTGCTGCCTACTCCGCTGGAGCCAGGAGGTTTGTAGAGAGCACAGTCGCGCGCATGCGCCTCCAGCCCCTGCAAGCGCCGTGAGGTGTCAATTAGAATGTTGCCATAGAAGCACACCTCACGGCGCCAGGACTCACGAATTTTTGAGAGCGCATGCGCGCTCTAGCATTTTATTATTATTGACTAACAGCCTGTTTTACAAAGCCGCACAGCAACGGCCCTGAAGTCCTTTAAATCTCTATGGGCTTCGGGGCAGTTACTGCGCAGCTTTGTAAAACAGGCCCTAAATCAAGCATCTAGACAGAAAAAATGCCTGTAACATTATATAACATAGTAACATAGTAAATGACGCCAGATAAAGATTGGTCCATCCAATCTGCCCTACCTGATTCAATTTAAATTTTTTCTTCTTAGCTATTTCTGGGCAAGAATCCAAAGCTCTACCCAGTACTGTGCTTGGGTTCCAACTGCCGAAATCTCCATTAAAACCTACTCCAGCCCATCTAAACCCTCCCAGCCATTGAAGCCCTCTCCAGCCCATCCTCCCCCAAATGGCCATATACAGACACAGACCGTGCAAGTCTGCCCAGTACTGGCCTTAGTTCAATATTTAATATTATGTTCTGATTCTAGATCCTCTGTGTTCATCCCACGCTTCTTTGAACTCAGTCACCGTTTTCCTCTCCACCACCTCTCTCGGGAGCGCATTCCAGGCATCCACCACCCTCTCCGTAAAGTAGAATTTCCTAACATTGTTCTTGAATCTACCACCCTTCAACCTCAAATTATGTCCTCTGGTTTTACCATTTTCCTTTCTCTGGAAAAGATTATGTTCTACGTTAATACCCTTCAAGTATTTGAACGTCTGAATCATATCTCCCCTGTCTCTAGGGTATACATATTCAGGGCTTCCAGTCTCTCCTCATATGTCTTCTGGCGCAAGCCTCCTATCATTTTCGTCGCCCTCCTCTGGATCGCTTCAAGTCTTCTTACGTCCTTCGCCAGATATGGTCTCCAAAACTGAACACAATACTCCAAGTGAGGCCTCACCAATGACCTGTACAGGGGCATAAACACTTTCTTCCTTCTACTGGCTACGCCTCTCTTTATACAGCCCAGCATCCTTCTGGCAGCAGGCACCGCCTTGTCATACTGTTTTTTCACCTTTAGATCTTCAGACATTATCACCCTAAGGTCCCTCTCCCTGTCCGTGCATATCAGCTTCTCACCTCCCAGCATATACAGTTCCTTTCGATTATTAATCCCCAAATGCATTACTCTGCATTTCTCTGCATTGAATTTTAGTTGCCAGGCATTAGACCATTCCTCTAACTTTCATATTTTCCATTCCCTCTTCGGTGTCTACTCTGTTACAAATCTTGGTATCATCTGCAAAAAGGCACGCTTTTCCTTCAACGCTAGGATTAATGGAATTAATTTACCAAAACTATGGAACTCTCTACCTGACTCAGTTCGTCAGATTTCTAACTTTTTACCTTTACATAAGAGTTTGAAGCCCATCTTTTTAGTAAGGCTTTTCAGGACTTGTGATGGGAAACTGTTGTTTTTATTGTTCACTTCATAGTTTATATTTCAATATTTTATGGTTTTATAGGAATTGTACGATGAATGTTTCAGGATATTTGAAGTATGTTGTGTGATTTTAGTATGTTGTAAAGTGTTTGATTAATTTGATTATGAATGTGATTATGTAACCCGCAAAGATTATGGATATGCAGGATATAAATGTTTAAATAAATAATGTAAACATTGCATAAATATACATTCATGTTACATAATTAAAAACGAATTCTTATTTCATGAGGAATCCCTTTTGAACCATAATGTATCTTAAATAAAATACTAATTTTAGAGAGATTTTTCCTCAAAAAAACATTTTTTTAAATCCATTTTAAATTTTAAACAAACTTGATTTAAATTTAAAAGATCCATTTTTTTTAAATCACCAATTTTTATCCACCCTAATTCCCCCATCCGCCTCTCCTTTAGATCATCTCTCCTTTCCCTCTACATCTATGTCCAACATTTTTCCTTCTTCCCTCTCCCTCCCCTCCTATCATATGCATGATTTATCCCTTTTTCACCCCACTCTACCTCTATGTTGTATCTCTCCCTTTCTACCCTCCATTCCATGTCCAACAATTCTTCTCGCCCCCACCCACCATGTGCAACATCTATCTTTCCTTCCTTTCCTCCCCCACTTACAGCTCTCTGTCCCTAAAACATTGCTTCAATAGGTCTTGGCAGCGGTAGCAACTTCCACACACTATTTGCAGCTAACCCAGAAGCCTCTCTTCTGCCACGTCTCACCTCCTTGGCCATCGCTTGGGAATCGCTGCTGATGCCAGGAATCACTAGAGCCACACTTTAGGGAGGGATGGAGATGCAGGACCACAGGAGCACAACCTGCTCCCCTAACGCCAGCACCATGAAGGTGCATTACTGCTTGATGGGTCCAGGCCCAGAAAGCATGCTCCTACTGTCTGAGACCTCCTTCCTCCTCTCAGTTGTGTCTACCATGTGACTAGCTCATGCATGAGGCATCAGACTATGCACAATAAATTATATGCTGTGCAGAAGCATTAGAAGGTAAGAAGCCACAAGTGCTGTGGCACCACCAAAAATTTTTTCCCTCCTTCTACTGCAAAGTGTTTAGCATTTTACTTCCCTCCCCTAGACAGCAACACTACAATCAGCATTGTAGAATATGCATCATAATTGGCATGGGGCCTAGAGCACTCATACAAGCACACATACAACACAAACACGTGCACTAGGCCTGCTGGCTTCTGCCCACTTCAAAACAGGAAGTCTTCTGTAATGCCGAATGTAGCACTGCTGCCCCAAAGAATGAGAGAGATGTCACCAGAAGTGACAGGAATTTCTTCCTGCATCCCATAGTGACTGTCATTTCTTTTTTCCACACTATCCTCATCCTCTCAACCCTGTGATGACTGGAATTATTCCTCCACCCAGTTACTAGCATTTCATTTACCTAACCTTCTTCTCCAGCAGACACTTAGGAACAAAGTTGTGCACTGGTCCATGAGAGCCAGCAGGCCTTCAGCATGTGCAGATGCACATGGCTCAGCAGATGTTCAAGGCCCAGCGCAAAACTTTGATCCTAAGCTTCTGCTGGAGGAGGTTAGGTAAGAGAAATGCCAGTCACAGTGAGATTCAGGAAAAAATTCTAGTCACCATGGTGGCAGGGACTGGGGTGTGAAGTGCACAAGGCCCAGCGCACAACTTTGATCCTAAGAATCTGCTGGAGGAGGTTAGGTAAGTGAAATGCTGGCCACAGTGAGATTCAGGAAAAAATTCTAGTCACCACTGTGGCAGGAACAGGGGTGTGAAGTAGAAAAACGTTTCTTCTAAAGGACAGAAATGCTTGAATATAAACCTCCGCGGGGGGGGAGAGAGAGACTTATCTTGGTTTATACTCAGGTGAATTAATATTTGAGTACATACAGTATTTGGTGGGTCTAAATTAAAATAATAGCTTATCCATTTTGTAGATTAATTTTTCTGATACTCAGTTTCTGGCTATGGTCCCACCCCTGCCTGTCCTCAAACCTGTCCCCTTAATAGCCAGATAAAACTAGGCCACTCAGCAAGATCAAGGACCTAATTTCATCTAAATAAGAGCTGAAAGTTACCCAGATTAGCAAATGCACAGTTCACTTTGAATATTAGGTCCTATATTTTTAGCCCCACATTAAAATAAATCTTTTTGACTTTACTGTACTTTAATAACCAGGAAGTTAAAGACTCAAATGTACATGCAAACTGATTCCATGTGCAGGAGCTCCATGGTGTCTACTGGTTCTTTTTCTTTTAATTATTTTATAACAAAGAAACTGGATACTATTATATTTGTTTAATGTAAAGAGAACTTCGCTTTATCAAAATAGATTTTCTATAACAAATTATATACAAACCTCATGGCAGTAAACACTTCCGTTATAACTAAATTTTATTATAAATGATATTTAAGAAAGCAGTACACTAATTTCTTATAAAGCATTCATGAGCGATATCATTCAATAATGCAGACTGCAAAACACTACCACATTAAAATACATCTGGGTGCTGTACTCCCAAGAACAAATCTAGATCTTAAATTAATCATCAGCCTTTAGTTAATACTTGTCCATCTATAAAGAATACATCATACCACCAATATTTATTTGCTTTAATTTTCCACCTTATATTTAAAAAATACTCAAATTAGGATTACAATTCATTAGCCATCAACCCCACTACAGCCTTTATTATATGTTGTGTCTTGAGAAGTCATAAGTCTTGTTGTGACACAAGTGAGAAAAAGAAAATAGTTTTAACCTAGTAAATCAACCATATTTCAAATATCCTATAGGCTTCAACCAGTATTAATAAATAATTATCATACCTAGAGCTACTACTACTCTTTCCAACAATGCAGCAGTCCTCCACAGTGTAATTTAATCGCTCCCCTCCTGCAACAATGCAACCCTCCTTCACAATTAGTTGTAACTTTTCCCTCTATAACTGTGTAACCTCCTTCACTGTGTTGCATCTATTTCCACATGCTGCTTACATGGGCCTGTTATCCTGTAAATCGCCTCGAACCTGTACTAGAGAAAAGTGCAATCAAGCAATCCTGATTAGATGTAAGATTACATGTGACCTAAGAAAAACAGCAGCTGTTTTGCTCCTTTATTCATATCTTCAAAGAACTGACAGCTGCCGCTCGCTGCTTGAGACCTGTAACTGACCAGGTATGCTGTGCTCGACATCTAACCCGGCAACATGTACAGTATATGTAATGATTTGGGGGGGGGGGGGGGGAGAGGGGTCTTGCAAACGCACAACACATAAATTTTAAAAGCAGTTTATCTTCCTTACGCGCACCGCTCGGCAGAATCGTCCACAGCGCTGCCACCCAGCCTCTTCCCTCCTATGCGCCGCTGGAGCAAGGCAGAGGACCGGCATCTGCGATGACCGAGAGAGCTAATGCGCTGCTGACGTCCTTCTCGCTGTAACAGCGCAGCTCCCTGACGTGCGTGGGACTTCTAGCGTGGCGAGAGGCGCTGCGCGTGCGAGCGCTGCCCGGGGATCCGAATCGCAACCGACTTCTGCCTCTCCCCTCCCCCCACCCCCAAAGAGCCCATACACTGGATGCGGGCAAGAAAGACAATGATTCATTCACCGCATTATCCTACTGTGGGGAGGGGGGGGGGAAACCCAACAACCAGCCCATCCTCCTCTCTAGTCTAAATTGTGCTCAACATAATAACTACAAGAATTAAACACAGAATCAGCAGCAGCGTTTAAAAAAAAAAAAATACCCCACAGGCACGTGGGATGTGCAAAGTGAACGCAATTTAAGAAGGGTAATTACTGAAATCCGGGACATAAGGGGGGTTGTTGTTGTGGGTTTTTTTTTAGTCTGTGGAATTATTTAAGGTTCTGAAGATCCGGTTTTTAACTTATATTTAAAAGGAGACGTGCAGGTGATATCAAGACAAACGCGCGCTCCCAAGTGCTCCCTTGTCATCCAGAAGGCGGCAAGTGCTTTAAAAAAATCTATCGGAGGAACGAACGCGCCCACACTCAACTCACCTCAGGCTGCGGGACTCGCGGCTGCAGTTTTAGAGCCGCTGGGGTGTAGCCAGGACTGGGGGGTGGGGGACGTAGCCGCAGCAGGTCCGCCTCCTCCAAACCGTCGCAGGCGGCACGCGCGCACGCGGCTCTTGCCGCAGCAGCTCCGGAGCTCCCACACCAACCCCGCCACCCTTTCTGTCTATCCTTACGCCCCCCTCTCCCCTCAACTGGCGCGCTTGCCTCTCCTCTCCCGCCTGCTGTCCCTCGCGCAGCTGGCAGAGCGCGGAGCGAGCAGTAACGGCCCGCCTCCGTCGCCATGGTGATCGAACGCGGCATCCTCTCGCCCCCGCCGCAGCTAGCGGGATGAGACCCCAGGAACGAGAGCGCATCCTCCTGCCCCCCAATTAAGTTGAGGAGTCGCTTCCTCTGAATGCTGGTATGACCGCGAGCCTATTAATGGCCTAGGGGGAGGGGGCGTGTAATCACAGGGCGAAAGAGCACGTTTTACTTAATCTGGAGGGGGGTTGATATCACATGGAGAAATCATCACATCTCACATTTTACTTGGTCTGAGGGGGAATATCACAGGGAGAAAGAACACATCTCTCACATTTTACTTAGTCTGGAGGGGGGTTGATATCACAGGGAGAAATAATCACATCTCACATTTTACTTGGTCTGAGGGGGAATATCACAGGGAGAAAGAACACATCTCTCACATTTTACTTAGTCTGGAGGGGGGTTGATATCACAGGGAGAAATCATCACATCTCACATTTTACTTGGTCTGAGGGGGAATATCACAGGGAGAAAGAACACATCTCTCACATTTTACTTAGTCTGGAGGGGGGTTGATATCACAGGGAGAAAGAGCACATCTCTCACATTTTACTTAGTCTGGAGGGGGGTTGATATCACAGGGAGAAAGAGCACATCTCTCACATTTTACTTAGTCTGGAGGGGGGTTGATATCACATGGAGAAATCATCACATCTCTCACATTTTACTTAGTCTGGAGGGGGGTTGATATCACATGGAGAAATCATCACATCTCACATTTTACTTGGTCTGAGGGGGAATATCACAGGGAGAAAGAACACATCTCTCACATTTTACTTAGTCTGGAGGGGGGTTGATATCACAGGGAGAAATAATCACATCTCACATTTTACTTGGTCTGAGGGGGATATCACAGGGAGAAAGAGCACATCTCACATTTTACTTAGTCTGGAGGGGGGTTGATATCACATGGAGAAATCATCACATCTCATATTTTACTTGATCTGAGGGGGATATCACAGGGAGAAAGAGCACATCTCTCACATTTTACTTAGTCTGGAGGGGGGTTGATATCACAGGGAGAAATCATCACATCTCACATTTTACTTGGTCTGGAGGGGGGTTGATATCACATGGAGAAATCATCACATCTCATATTTTACTTGATCTGAGGGGGATATCACAGGGAGAAAGAGCACATCTCTCACATTTTACTTAGTCTGGAGGGGGGTTGATATCACAGGGAGAAATCATCACATCTCACATTTTACTTGGTCTGAGGGGGAATATCACAGGGAGAAAGAGCACATCTCTCACATTTTACTTAGTCTGGAGGGGGGTTGATATCACAGGGAGAAAGAGCACATCTCTCACATTTTACTTAGTCTGGAGGGGGGGTTGATATCACAGGGAGAAATCATCACATCTCACATTTTACTTGGTCTGAGGGAGATATCACAGGGAGAAAGAGCACATCTCACATTTTACTTAGTCTGGAGGGGGGTTGATATCACATGGAGAAATCATCACATCTCACATTTTACTTGGTCTGAGGGGGAATATCACAGGGAGAAAGAACACATCTCTCACATTTTACTTAGTCTGGAGGGGGGTTGATATCACAGGGAGAAAGAGCACATCTCTCACATTTTACTTAGTCTGGAGGGGGGTTGATATCACATGGAGAAATCATCACATCTCACATTTTACTTGGTCTGAGGGGGATATCACAGGGAGAAAGAGCACATCTCACATTTTACTTAGTCTGGAGGGGGGTTGATATCACATGGAGAAATCATCACATCTCATATTTTACTTGATCTGAGGGGGATATCACAGGGAGAAAGAGCACATCTCTCACATTTTACTTAGTCTGGAGGGGGGTTGATATCACAGGGAGAAATCATCACATCTCACATTTTACTTGGTCTGAGGGGGAATATCACAGGGAGAAAGAGCACCTCTCTCACATTTTACTTGGTCTGAGGGGGATATCACAGGGAGAAAGAACACATCTCTCACATTTTACTTAGTCTGGAGGGGGGTTGATATCACAGGGAGAAAGAGCACATCTCTCACATTTTACTTAGTCTGGAGGGGGGTTGATATCACATGGAGAAATCATCACATCTCACATTTTACTTGGTCTGAGGGGGATATCACAGGGAGAAAGAACACATCTCTCACATTTTACTTAGTCTGGAGGGGGGTTGATATCACAGGGAGAAAGAGCACATCTCACATTTTACTTAGTCTGGAGGGGGGTTGATATCACATGGAGAAATCGTCACATCTCACATTTTACTTGGTCTGAGGGGGATATCACAGGGAGAAAGAGCACATCTCTCACATTTTACTTGGTCTGAGGGGGATATCACAAGGAGAAAGAACACATCTCTCACATTTTACTTAGTCTGGAGGGGGGTTGATATCACAGGGAGAAATCATCACATCTCATATTTTACTTGATCTGAGGGGGATATCACAGGGAGAAAGAGCACATCTCTCTCATTTTACTTGGTCTGAGGGGGATATCACAGGGAGAAAGAGCACATCTCTCACATTTTACTTAGTCTGGGGTGGGTTGATATCACAGAGAGAAAGAGCACATCTCTCACATTTTACTTGGTCTGAGGGGGATATCACAGGGAGAAAGAGCACATCTCTCACATTTTATTTGGTCTGAGGGGGATATCACAGGGAGAAAGAGCACATCTCTCACATTTTACTTAGTCTGGAGGGGGGTTGATATCAGATGGAGAAATCATCACATCTCACATTTTACTTGGTCTGAGGGGGTTATCACAGGGAGAAAGTGCGCATCTCTCACATTTTACTTGGTCTGAGGGGGATATCACAGGGAGAAAGAGCACATCTCTCACATTTTACTTAGTCTGGGGAGGGTTGATATCACAGGGAGAAAGAGCACTTCTCTCACATTTTACTTGGTCTGAGGGGGATATCACAGGGAGAAAGAGCACATCTCTTACATTTTATTAGTCGGGGGTGTGATATCACATGGAGAAATCACCACATCTCTCACATTTTACTTGGTCTGAGGGGAATATCACAGAGATAAAGTGCACATCTCTCACATTTTACTTGGTCTGAGGGGATATCACAGGGCGAAAGAGCACATCTCTCATATTTTACTTAATCAGGGGTGTGATATCACATGGAGAAATCATCACATCTTACATTTTACTTGGTCTGAGGGGGATATCACAGGGAGAAAGAGCACATCTCTCACATTTTACTTGGTCTGAGGGGGATATCACAGGGAGAAAGAGCATATCTCTCACATTTGTTTAGTCGGGGGAGGGGGTGATATCACAGGGAGAAAGAGCGCATCTTTACCATTTTATTTAGTCTGGAGAGGGGTTGATATCACAGGGAGAAAGAGCGCATCTCACATTTTACTTGGTCTGAGGAGGATATCACAGGGAGAAAGCACATCTCTCACATTTTACTTAGTCTGGAGGGGGGTTGATATCACATGGAGAAATCATCACATCTCACATTTTACTTGGTCTGAGGGGGATATCACAGGGAGAAAGAGCGCATCTCTCACATTTTACTTGGTCTGAGGGGGATATTACAGGGAGAAAGAGCACATCTCTCACATTTTACTTAGTCTTGGGAGGGTTGATATCACGGAGAAAGAGCACTTCTCTCACATTTTACTTGGTCTGAGGGGGATATCACAGGGAGAAAGAGCACATCTCTCACATTTTACTTAGTCGGGGGTGTGATATCACATGGAGAAATCACCACATCTCTCACATTTTACTTGGTCTGAGGGGGATATCACAGAGAGAAAGAGCACAACTCTCACATTTTACTTGGTCTGAGGGGATATCACAGGGCGAAAGAGCACATCTCTCATATTTTACTAAATCGGGGGTGTGATATCACATGGAGAAATCATCACATCTCTCACATTTTACTTGGTCTGAGGGGAATATCACATGGAGAAATCACATCTCACATTTTACTTAGTCGGGGGGTTGATATCACATGGAGAAATCACCACATCTCTCACATTTTACTTGGTCTGAGGGGGATATCACATGGAGAAATCACATCTCACATTTTACTTAGTCGGGGGGTTGATATCACATGGAGAAATCACCACATCTCTCACATTTTACTTGGTCTGAGGGGGATATCACAGAGAGAAAGAGCACATCTCTCACATTTTACTTAGTCAGGGGGGGTTGATATCACATGGAGAAATCATCACATCTCTCACATTTTACTTGGTCTGAGGGGGGATATCACATGGAGAAATCACATCTCATATTTTACTTAGTCGGGGGGTTGATATCACATGGAGAATTCATCACATCTCTCACATTTTACTTAGTCGTGGGGGGTATCACAGGGAGAAAGAGTACATCTCTCACATTTTACTTGGTCTGGGGGGTAGTGCTGCCCAATTCAGGAAAAAAAATTTTGATTCGATTCAGCTTAGTGAATTGGTTTTTCGATTCGATTTTCATGCCCAATTGGGTGTTTTTTTCAAACATCCTGGTAGGTTTATTATATAAGCAAATATCCCAAGCGGTAGTAATCCAAAATAGAAACAAACTAACACACCACTTCAGCCAGAAAAGTGCATCTCACTCCACCGGCCTCAGAACTGTTGCCTACGCACAATAGTTTTATCACAAACTCGAGTGATCAGCGTAGCAACTTTGCTCCTTGCTCCAATCATCAGCTGAAAAGAACTAATACTAGATTTCTTATAACTTTAATAACTTAATTATTTAATATTATTCTTAGAAAATTTTTTTAAAAATTTTTTTGTATCATTTCCAAATACATCTCGGTACCTTTGCACTTTCATACACATTATTTTTATTTACGTTTATGCACTTCTCCAGGATTTGAAAAAATTGACAAGCTACTTATCTCAAACAGCGCTTGTCTCTGGATGTGCTTTTCAAGCAGTGCTCATGTATTGCACATGCCGACGTGGCCAGCGTTTCGCGGACTCACTGCTTGTCCGCTGCTTCAGGGCCTGCACTGCGGCATCCAACTCTATAAATTGAAAAACTAAATTAGCTCCTTCTATAGCTAAAAGCAATATAAACACACACAGTGTTACTTACATCACTCAATTCCACCGTCAAGATTTTCAAACCAAACTAAAATGGCGACAGCGACTTATACAGATTCATCACATGACATAACAACGTCAGAGCTTCATGACTTAACTCCGCCCACTTGATTCATTCAAAGAAGTTATGAAGGGAACAGTCCGTTTATATCAATAGAAGTGTTGCCACTCCATGTTTTTGTTTAAGCCCCTAGGGCTCAACGTATCCAACCTATGGATCCAGCGCTGCTCACGTTGGGCCAAGAAGCGCCTAAAGTCACCCCCTTTCACCCCCGGTGTCATAACTTCAATAACCACCAACTTTAAAGATGTAAATTGGTGGCTGAAATCCAAACAGTGCTTTGCTAAGGAGTCCCCTAAATTCCGGTTTTTAATATTGTTTTTGTGTTCAATAAGACGAGTATTCAATTTCCTCGAGCTTATCACAAGGTAATTGAACTATATAGATTACCCCAGATGTTTTGCAATCGGAATCATGATTCAGAATATATTGCTTCCGATCCCTAGTGCTTCCCATCCCATCCCATTTGCTAGTACTTTCCCTTTTTTCTTTACAAAAATGGCACAGCAGGCTTGGCAAAGCAGTTTAAGCTTTAGTGCTGATTTTATTAGCTCAGTGTTGGATTCCTCTATGACGATGAACTGGGAGCAATCTGCCTTGAATAATTCCCATCTTATCAAAAAAATATATTCGGGCTGAACTTCATGGTGCCACACTTACAGAATACTGTAAGAAATAGTTCATTCCTAGAGGGCTAAGAATATATAAGGAGCCACGGATGTTTAGTGAGGATGCTGAATTTAATCTTAAGTGGATCTCTATTCTAAATAAATGTTCACTGGACCTAATGGTGTTGATTATTGATCGAACACGTAAAGCTATGACCACCTTTAAGGGCGAGATTGAACAGAAATTGAAAGTTTTGAAACAACTCAAATGAAACTGACTTTAAACAACATCAAGATGGGTTGAAACATAAAGTGGATGGATTTAGAGTAGATATACAGAAAGATAAATTTAAGAAATTCAAGCGGGATGAACAGGACTATCTGCAACAGAAAGTGTATCCATGGTTAAAACCAAATGGTTCCGGAAACTCTTCAACTGAGAAGAAAGTTACCTTTGATCAATCTTCAGAGTTATCTAATTTAAGTTCTATTTCTGACGATAATTTTTTAGGCCCCAAACCGCGCCATCCCCGCCGTGGAAGATGGCGAAGAGGATGTGGTCGGGGCCAAGGACAATATCAAAACCAGTATCAAAATCAAAGTTACAGACCACAAACCCGATCACAACGAGGGCAAAGATATCCGTAGCTATACAGCCGGACACTAAGAACCATACGAGCAACAAGATGGTGAAGATTCCGATCATAAATCTATCTAATCATCAGGTAACAACTGATGAATATAATTTGCTTTCACGAGGTTTATCCTTTGTACCAACAATCCCTGTGGATGATTTTCAAACTAAAATTGATCTGGAGAAATTTTATAGACTGTTGAAGATCAAGTCTTTTTTTGCTAAAGACCATCTAGAAGCTGATAATGATGAAGAGGCTATTGTCACCCTGAAATCTACTTGGGTTCCGCCAGGTCCTGTGGACCCGGTAGTAGAGACTTTTCATAAATTGGTTATGTCTGATATTGAAAATAACATGAATAGACATGGTAACTATAAACAGTACTATAATATGAGTAAAACGGAGAAATCTGCTATACAAACTCTTTTGTCAGACAAAGAGCTTATTATCAAAAAAGCTGATAAGGGAGGTATGATAGTTTTACTCAGTAGAGATATGTATCTAAAAGAAGCACAAAAACAATTGTTTAGTGATGATTATGATGTTTTTTCTATGGACCCTACAGAACTTCTCCAGTCAAGAATTAATGCCTTAACTAAACAAGGAGTAGATAAGGGGTATCTTACCAAGAAAGAATTTCGTTCTGAATGTATTGCATCCCAAGATCCCAATTTTTTATCTGCTACCTAAGATACATAAATCTTGTACTATGCCTCCGGGGAGACCTATTGTTTCTAATCGGGGAGCGTTGTTGGAGGCCTCTTCTATATATGTTGATAAATTTCTTCAACCATATGTTAAACAAACCAGATCATACTTAAAAGACACTATGGATTTTTGAAAAAACTAGAGGGTTTGAGCCCTGATCCACACTCGCTACTTGTTACTATTGATGTATGTTCCCTTTACACAATAATTCCACAGAGTGAAGCACTGGCTATAATACAACATACTTTAGATGGAAGGGTGAACCCAAGAGTACCCACAGATTTTATTTGTAAGTTAGCTGATATTGTGCTCCATGAGAGTTTTTTTATGTTTGAAGATCATCTTTTCCACCAAAGATCAGGGATTGCGATGGGTATTACCATGGCCCCTTCTGTTGCTAACTTATTTATGGATAAATTTGAATATGATTGGGTATATGGGTCCCCTATTTTTAAGGATGTAAAGGTGTTGTTGAGATATATAGATGACATTTTTCTTATTTGGAATGGGGGATGGATACCCATCTGGGGGGTTTTTCCTATTTGAATTCATGTCATCCTAAAGTTAAATTCACTCATGTATACAGTTCTGTTCAGATTTCATTTTTGGATGTCAACATCTTGGTGAAAAATGGAATTTTTTGTACTGAAGTGTATATTAAACCGACTGATTGCAACTCGGTCCTTCATTTTTCTAGTGCTCACCCTACCTCTCTTAAAAAAAGTCTTCCACATTCTCAATTTTTAAGGATTAGGAGAATATGTTCTTCCATCATTGATTTTAAGATACAGGCCAATGATTTGAAATGTAAGTTTCTGCAAAGGGGGTATCCCCCCAAAATAGTTTCAGTGGCCTATAAAAGGGCACTGTACAGTCAGCGGGATGCTCTGTTTGCTCCCAAACATTCGGTAGATCAACAATTGGGGGAACAATGTATTACGTGTGTGGTCACATACTCCAGCAATAGTTACCAGCTAGTTAAATCCCTTAGAAAACATTGGGACATTCTGAAAATCTCAGGGATATTTAAGGATCACCATTTAAGGGTAGCATATCATAGGAACCGTTACCTTAGGGAGATCTTATGCCCCTCAATTTTGCCCACTGTTAACCCTACAGGGGATGTAAAGTACTTGGGACATCAGAAATGCGGGTCATGCCAAATGTGTGCAGTTATGCTATGCACTGGGATATTTTTCAATCCTATGGATGGGAAGCAGTATATTCTGAATCGTGATTCCGATTGCAAAACATCTGGGGTAATCTATATAGTACAATGCCCCTGTGATAAGCTTTATGTAGGACAGACCTCGAGGAAATTGAATACTCGACTTATTGAACACAAAAGCAATATTAAAAACCGGAATTTAGGGGTCCCCTTAGCAAATTTACATCTTTAAAGGTGGTGGTTATTGAAGTTATGACACCAGGGGGTGTGAGGGGGTGACTTTAGGCGCTTCTTGGCCCAACGTGAGCAGCGCTGGATCCATAGGTTGGATACGTTGAGCCCTAGGGGCTTAAACAAAAACATGGAGTGGCAACACTTCTATTGATATAAACGGACTGTTCCCTTCATAACTTCTTTGAATGAATCAAGTGGGCGGAGTTAAGTCATGAAGCTCTGACGTTGTTATGTCATGTGATGAATCTGTATAAGTATAAGTCGCTGTCGCCATTTTAGTTTGGTTTGAAAATCTTGACGGTGGAATTGAGTGATGTAAGTAACACTGTGTGTGTTTATATTGCTTTTAGCTATAGAAGGAGCTAATTTAGTTTTTTAATTTATAGAGTTGGATGCCGCAGTGCTGGCCCTGAAGCAGCGGACAAGCAGTGAGTCCGCGAAACGCTGGCCGCGTCGGCATGTGCAATACATGAGCACTGCTTGAAAAGCACATCCAGAGACAAGCGCTGTTTGAGATAAGTAGCTTGTCAATTTTTTCAAATCCTAGAGAAGTGCATAAACGTAAATAAAAATAATGTGTATGAAAGTGCAAAGGTACTGAGGTGTATTTGGAAATGATACAAAAAAATTTTTTAAAAAAATTTCTAAGAATAATATTAAATAATTAAGTTATTAAAGTTATAAGAAATCTAGTATTAGTTCTTTTCGGCCGATGATTGGAGCAAGGAGCAAAGTTGCTACGCTGATCACTCGAGTTTGTGATAAAACTATTGTGCGTAGGCTCCAGTTCTGAGGCTGGTGGAGTGAGATGCACTTTTCTGGCTGAAGTGGTGTGTTAGTTTGTTTCTATTTTGGGTTTATTTTATTGCCTCTTCACCCCCTTTGCCTTCTCCTAACCACACTGGTGCTGTGGTGTAAACAAAATAAACAAACAAAAAAGACTTTTCCTCTCTCTGTTAAATCCTAGCTCACGTTTGCGGTCTAACATCAGCTCTGGCAGGATACACGTTTCAAATCTGACATATTGTAATTACAAAATGGAAAATAAAATTAGTTTTTCTACCTTTAGTTGTCTGGTCATTATTCAAATCTTGTTGGTCCCAAGCTCTGGTTGTCTTGCTTGACAGGGTCTCCTTTCTTCTTTCTCCGTGCTAACCATCCATCTGCCATCTCTGTCCTCCCCTTCCGTTTTCCTTCCCTCCTCCGGAGGTCTGGCATCTTTCTTTTTTTTCGTCTCCATCCACAGATCCACCTTTTCTTAACTACCCTTTCATCCAGCATCTCTCCCTCCTTCCCCACCACCCCAATGTCCACCATCTCTCCCTTTCTTTTCCCAACTACCCTCCTATCTAGTATCTCTATCCCCCCTCCACACCATCCCTTGTGTCCAACTTCTCTCCTTTTCTGTTCCTTCCCTCCCTAAATCCCATTGTCCATCATCTCTCTCCTTCTCTTCTATTTTTAGACCCATTATTTCTTCCCCCCCCCAAAGTCTGGCATATGCACATCTCTTTGAACCCCCTTCCCTCCCTCTGTGTACTTCTACACAAGGGCCCCCCTCCCCTGAGGTCTGTCCCCCCCCTTAAAGGCCTGCACCTCCCCCCTGAAAGCCTGTCATAGAAACATAGAAAGATGACGGCAGATAAGGGCTATAGCCCATCAAGTCTGCCCACACTATTTACCCACCCTCTTTAGTCTACTGACCCCCTAAAGTATAATTGTAATTATACTGTCACTCTACTGACCCGCTCATTCAAGTCCTAGTGACTCTATCCCTTGGCATGACTTCGTAGGGATCCCACATAGGTATCCCATTTGTTCTTGAAGTCTGGGATGCTGCGTGCCTCGACCACCTGCACTGGAAGCTTGTTCCACTGCTCAATCACTCTCTCCATGAAGAAGTACTTCCTGGTGTCTCCACGAAACTTCCCTCCCCTGAGCTTGAGCGGATGTCCTCTTGTCTTCGAGGGTCCCTTGAGAAGAAAGATATCATCTTCCACCTCGACCCGTCCCGTGATGTACTTAAATGTCTCAATCATGTCTCCCCTCTCCCTACTCTCCCCTCTCCCTTGAAGGCCTGCCTGTCCTCCCTGAAGGCCTATGTCACCATCTGCTTCAGCCGAAGATCACGGTTACAGCTCTTTGCACTGCAGAACTCATGTCCAGGCCTCTGCTGTGGTCCCGCCCCTCCTCTGAGAGACTGCAGCAGAGGAAACAGCTCAAAGCACTGCAGTGCAAAGAGCTGTAACTGCGATCTTCGGCGGACGCTGTAAGGTAAACGGTTAGGGGAGGCCAGAGGGAATACGGAGGCCTTCCCGGGGGGGGGTGCGCAGTCTTTCGGTGGGGGGCAGTTCTTTGGGGAGGCCAGGAGGGAAGCCGGACGCAGCACTTCCCGACTGACCCTCCCTCCTCGCCCTCTAAAACAGGTGCGGCAGTGGCCAGCAAGAGCAGTGCTGCCGCTCCTGCTTTAGGGGGCGAGGGTCCGAATCGGGAAGCTGATTTTTTTAAAAATTTAAAAATCGATTCGAATTGATTCACCCAAAGTGAATCAGTGAACCGATTCGAATCGTGAATCGGGCAGCACTACTGGGGGAAATCATCACATATCTCACATTTTACTTGGTCTGGATGAAAATCACTCCTCTGTGAGTTCATGATTGGCCAGGGCTTTCAGTACTCTAGCTTGCCCTCCTCTAAAATCAGTTTTGTTTTGTTTTTTTGAACCAATAAAACACCCCCAAAAGAAAAAAAAAGTTAAACTAAGCATTATTTCAATAGCATTGAAAAAACATTACTTCCTTTTGTACGTGCTCACCCTTCCTGGGTTTGTCTTGTAGCCTTCACTCGGGTTTACTGTAGTGCCTTTTCTGTAGCAAGGACCCCTAAGTAGCAAAATCGTATACTGTATGTTTTATTTCACCTGAAAGGGTGCGTAGCAATTTTACCTGTTGCTTGAAAACAAGGAGAAATGCTACTTTTTTTACATGCTTTTTCTCTGACATAATAAAATCATAGCAGAACTCATATCCAGGCCTCCTGAATTTGGACAGGTCTAATTTTCAGGAATTATAAAAGAATATCTATTAAACACATTTACATCTATTGGACTGAAGAACCAAGTGAATCTGTTTTCTCCAAAGACAAATGGGGCAGTATTTACTATAGATTGGATTATCTGAGGACAACCAGGCCATATCATGCTCACATGTGAATGATGTCATCCACAGAGCCCTGTGCGGAAGGCACTGCTAAATGTAATGCTCCCACTCGGCTTGTGAGTGAAAGTCCAGCAGTCTTTTTTCATCAGCAGTGAGAGGAAGACATTAGTGCTGCGTGAGTTACTGATTTGAATTGATTCACTTTGGTGAAATCGATTCAAATCAATTCATTGTCTGAGAAAAATCAGGCTCACTGATTCAATGACCAGTGAGACCTGACATACCTCCGAAGCTTCCTAAAACATCAGCAGCAGCGACACTCTGAACAGGCTGCTTCACGGCCTTCCCCACCAAGGCCTTGGTGATGCAGCAAGAGGGAAGGCTGTGAAGCACCCTGTTCAGAGCGCTGCTGCTGCTTTAGGAGGCCTCGGAGGCTGTGGTGTAGTAAGGGTGAGTGGCGCAAGGGCCAGTGGTGCCCTCCCCCGTCCTCTTCCTCACCCCCCTGCTGCATGTGCAGCCCCTTCCCTTTTCTCATATCTTTAAACTTTGGCGTGAGCAGCATGCAGCCCACGTTGGTGTCAGCTCCCCTTTGAAGTCACTTCCTGGGCATGGGTCCCAGAAGTGATATCAGAAAGAGTGCCAAAAAGGTATGGGCGAAGGCAAGGGTACACATGGCTAGGAGAGGAGCAAGCGGGGGAGGTGTAGAGGAGAAGGGGTGCCTCCATGACCGTAGGAAGAACACGCCCGGGGTGGACTGCACCCCCCTTACTACACCACTGTTCAGAGTTATGTCAGGTTTCACGGTGGGAGGATTGGTGGGTTGCTGCTGCACAGAGGGATGGGTGGAAAAGGAGAAAAACTGCTTCTCAGGGGGATGGAAGGGGAGAAATGAGAGAGGAAGAACTGCTGGGGTAGAGGAAAGAAAGGGAGAGATGAAACAAAGAGGTAGAAAGGGGCGAGAGGGAGATATCCTGCATATAGTGGAGGGGAGGGAGACATTCATGGAGAAGAGAGAGAGAAATGTTGGATATATGGGGGAGGGCAGGGAGAGATGGAGCATGGGGAGAGAGAAAGAAATGTTGCACATGATCATGGAGAGGAGGAAAGGAGAGATGCTGCATGGAGGGGAACAGAGAGGTTTGACCCAGGGCACAAGGCAGAGAGAGAGAGAGATAGTAAACAATGGAAAAGAAACAAATGTTGGATATGACAATGGAAGGTAGAAAAAATAATTTTATTTTCTATTTTGTAATTACAATATGTCAGATTTGAAATGTGTATCCTGCCAGAACTGTTGTTAGACAGTGAGCATGAGCTAGGACCTAACAGAGAGAAAAAGTATTTTTTATTTTGTTTACAGTACACCACAGCGCCGGCATGGGGTTGGAGAGGACAAAGGGTGAGGTGACTGGAAAGGCTACAAAAATAAACCCCTCAGGACATTTTAAAAAATGTCCAATTGGGCAGGAAAAATTAATCAAATTGAAAAATCAATTCAATATGCTGAATTGAATCAAAATTTTTTTCCCTGAATTGGGCAGCACTAGAAGACATCCTTAGCAGCTCCTCGTGTTATTTACTTCACTTTTCCTAAGCATGTTTGGTGCTTTCCCTAACGGGATTTTTTGCATTTTTTTTCTTTTTGCCTTTGAGTATTTAAACTCCTCTTCCCATAAATTTTTAGTTACTTTTCCCCAACTTTAAGTTTCCTTATTTGTTTGCAACTCACTAGGTCCTTCGTAGACCTGCACATCATCTGGGTACTTTTCCTTTATTTTTTTTTCAGATGATTTCCCCTAAAAGAACAGAGAGGTCCAGAAAGGCTCATAAAAATAAACCTTTTAGAGCCAGTTCTGAACTGTTGACATCAACATCAGCATTTGCACCAGCATCAGGAACACCGGTCCCAATAGCTACGAGACCTACTGTATGTCCCACACTGGAAGAGATTGTGCATGTGATAAAGGCCAGCAGCGTGACGGATTTTAAGAGAAAATGGGATACTCACGTGGGATCTTTAAGGGAGTAAATTCAGGGGAGGGGATACTTGGAATGAGCAGACTTGGTGGGCTATAGCCCTTTTCTGCTGCTTGTTTCTATGTTTCTATTGATTGGGTCTCCACACCATCCACTGTGTACAGCCCTTGAGACTGGTCGATATCAGACCCAACAACAAGGAGGCATAGAGATCTGACATCATCCTTTTCAGCACTGAGGGGGTCTCAAAACTGTGTGTCGGGTGAAGGCCAAGAAGCAGAAACATTGGCCTTCTTCGACACACAGTGCTGGTAGTTCTGGGGTATTGAATCCATTGGTACCCAAGAAGCATTGGCACAAGAAAGAGTGCTCTTCCTCTATAGAAAAGATGCCTTTGCATAGGTCTCTATGTAGCTGGGATCTGGAACCCGATCCAACACCTACAAACCTGCAGGCTGTTTCTGAATCAACGTCCCAGTCTTTACTGATGAGGAAAGATGAAAATCTCCACCTACGAGTATTTCCTTCCCATCTTTTGTAAAGAAAATGGCAACTGCTCTCCCTACTCATTTAGAAATAGAGGACGAGACCAAGATTAGGATGTTCAAGATCCTGGGCTACAATTCACTTCCTAAAGAGGCTGTGACTGTCCCTCTTCACAAGATCTTGAAAGATGTTCAGGTGAAGAATTGGAGTTCCCACTGTCTGTTCCAGACCTTTCTAAGAAGATAGACACCATGTACAGGATTCAAAGCACTCCAAGATTTGATAGGCCGGAACTGGGCCAGAAGTTCCAGGGACTTTGCCTTGATGGCCCCAGGCAGAGATGAATTTATTTGGGTGGAAGATGTATAATAATAATAATTTTATTCTTATATACCGCCATACTGAAAAGGTTCTAGGCCACAGTTCTTCAACCGCCGGTCCGCGGACCGATGTCGGTCCACAAAAAAATCTTTCCGGTCCGCGAAGGATTCGGTCCCCGCTGCAACGAAAGACCGGCGTCAGCTGACTTGCAACTTTCTGTTGCAGTCGTTGTGCCATGACTCCTGCCTTCGCCGGGACTCCTGCCTTCCACCGCGTTTGCCTCCTGCCTTGTCTCCGCACCTCCAGACCAGCAGCGGCAGCTCTATATACTTTTAACTTCGGCACAGAGCTGCCCCTAAGCAGTAGTTTAGCGCGGTTTCATGAGGCAGCCTCGGGGCCTTTGCTAGGCCGGCCCACATCGCATCATCAAATTGGGCCGGCCTAGCAAAGGCCCCGAGGCTGCCTCATGAAACCGCGCTAAACTACTGCTTAGGGGCAGCTCTGTGCCGAAGTTAAAAGTACACAGAGCTGCCGCTGTTGGTCTGGACTCTTGGGCTGCTGAAGTAAGGCAAAGAGCAGCTTCCTGGAGGTCTCCCTTCCTCTCGCCTTTGCAGGTCCCCTTTTTTTTTTTCCTTCAAACGGCAACGGGCCCCAGCATCGACATCAATCAAGTTCCACTGTTCCTTGCAAGCGGTTCTGCTCAGCCAAAGCTTCCCCTCTGACATGAGCCACCCTCAGGGGAAAGAAAGTGACCCGCAAAGGTGAGGGGAAGGGGGACAGATGATGGAAGTTGGGGGGGGGGGAGAGAGAGAAGGGGCAGATGATGGAATGGAGGAGATGAGAGAGAGAAGGAGACAGATGATGGAAGTGAGAAGAAGGGAGAGAGAGCAGAAGGCAGATGGATGTCAGTTGAGAGGGGAGAGCAGATGCTGAATGGAAGTGGGGAAAGAACACATACTGGATGGAAGGAGGAGATAAATAAAGGGGGAAGAAAATAGTAAGATAATGGAGGGGTGAGGGAAAGGGGTGACAAGCTGTGGGTAGACACAGTGAAAAGAGGGAACGGGACTAAATAGTAAGAAATAATTTAATTTAGATCGAGGCAGAAAATAGAGAAGGAAGACCAGAGAAGAAAAGGGAAGAGAGAGCAGAGAATGATGTCAGATCTGAGTGGAGGAAATGAGAAGAGAGAGATGCTAAAAACCACAGGGGGGAGGGAAGGACAGAGATGCCAGACCATGAGGGGAACAGAAGGAAGATGATGGATACCTGACCAAATTGGGAGGGGGGGCAGGAGGAGAGATGGCAGGGAAAGACAGACAGTGAATGGAAGGGGCAGATGCTGGACTGAAGAGACAGAGAAGGTTATCATGCCGCTGTACTAGGCCATGGTACGCCCTCACCTGGAGAACTGCGTCCAACACTGGTCACCGTACATGAAGAAGGACATGGTACTACTCGAAAGGGTCCAGAGAAGAGCGACTAAAATGGTTAAGGGGCTGGAGAAGTTGCCGTACAGCGAAAGATTAGAGAAACTGGGCCTCTTCTCCCTTGAGCAGAGGAGATTGAGAGGGGACATGATAGAAGCATTTAAGGTACTGAAGGGAATAGACTTAGTAGCTAAGGACAGGTTGTTCACCCTCTGCAAGGCAGGGAAAACGAGAGGACACTCTCTAAAGTTGAAAGGGGATAGATTCCGTACAAACGTAAGGAAGTTCTGTGGTAGAAAGCTGGAACGCTCTTCCAGAGGCTGTTATAGGGGAAAACACCCTCCAAGGATTCAAGACAAAGTTAGACAAGTTCCTGCTGAACAAGAACGTGCGCTGGTAGGGCTAGTCTCCGTTAGGGTGCTGGTCTTAGACCAGAGGGCCGCCGCATGAGCGGACTGCTGGTCATGATGGACCTCTGACCTCTGACCTCTGACCCAGCAGTGGCAATTCTTATGTTCTTAGGGCAGACACTGGCTGGAAGAGAGTAAAAAGGCAATGAAAGCAGAAACCAGAGATGACAAAAGGTAGAAAAAAATAATTTTATTTCTATCTTGTGATTCAAATATATCAGATTTGAAATATGTATCTTGCTAGACATAACTGGGGAGTGCAAAGCCCAGGCAGTGCTTCTTTAGCTTCCAGCTAGCTTAGGGCTCTCTCTGACCAGGGGGCAGTTGCCCTAGTTCCACTCCCCTAACACCATTCCTGTCATGTGTGACTGTGGTATTCTGTTACATGATATTTGTGTAGCATTCTGTAATAATTTGGCTTATTCAGTTTTCTTGATAGTAGAGGGGAGGGGAGGGGAGACAGGGGTTTTGTTGATCTTTGCCCTGTATTATTTGTATTTATAAAAGACAATTGTATAGAATATTGTTTCTTTTTATACTTTAATAAAATATGTTCAATATAAAATCATAACTATTTGAGGCTTGTGCGGATGGGATCAGATGGTTTGTGGGACCGACCTCGCGGGGACGGGGTTTTTTAAAAAAAATTTCAGTCTTAGTAGTTTGCCGGTCCACGAAATAATTATTTTATTTCCGCCGGTCCATAGGTGTAAAAAGGTTGAAGAACACTGTTCTAGGCAGTTCACAAGTAAAATTGATACATACAATGCAGATAAAATACAAGTTAAATGAAAAAGAACTTATTAAAACAGATACCAACCTATCAAATAGTTGTGTCTTTAGCAGTTTCTAAAATCAGCATAAGAAGGAACCTCTAACATAATTTTTCCAAGCCATACATTCAATTTAGCAGCCTGAAATGAGAGGGTTCTCTCAAGGAACTTCTTATAACAATAGACTTAAATGTTTATTTCTCATATACAATCTTACCAGCTCTGATTGTAAACTCTGTTGAAATGGGACTGTCTTTTAAATGGTTAATGTAATGTTCAGTGTTATGTGCATCTGGTAGCCCTAAGTAGTAGTACATGAGCCTCTACTTGTGGTTCTTGGTATGTAGTAGAGAATGACACGGTGACAAAATTCATCACCGTTCCCGTCCCCACGGATAACCTCGAGAAATAAACCCATGTCATTTTCTAGTGTCTATTTCAACCTCAGTCCTTCTACACCAGCATTCTTCAAGCTTGCGGGTCAGTGGTTGTGGCCATTCATACTCTGATTCTTATGTGAGCCAAGGATAATGAAGCCATTGTGATATCACTGATGTGATTGGCTCTTAGGCACTGGTGGAATGAGGCATTATGACATCACAATATCTGCTCTGGATACCAGAGACTGTCATTCTGTAGTGTCTATCTCAACTTCAATTCTTCTACACCAGCATTCTTCAAAGCAAAGCTTGTGGGTCAGTGGTTGTGGCCAATTATACTCTGATTCTTCCCTCTCTCTTTAAAGAATGACATGAAGATGGTTTCCTGCAGTTATCCGCAGGGACGGGAACGGTGATGAATTTTGTCACTGTGTCATTCTCTAGTATGTAGTACGAATGATTTGGTGGACTCTCCCACCAGAGCAAGCCGAATCTCTTTGGCTAGAAAGCTAGATCTAGAAAGCTTAATCTAATCTGATAACTTTTAACCCACTTCATCCATATAAAGAACCAAAGTGGCTTACATTACATTAGAGATTTCTATTCCACCATTACCTTGTGGTTCAAGGCGGATTACAAAAGAGTTATAGAAGGGTTACAAAAGAAGATCATTGGTCATTTCTAGTGAAGATAGAGTAGATCAGATAGTATCGGTGAGTCGGGAAGAAGAAAGGTATTCATGGTGTTAAGACTTTTTCAGGGATTTTTTTTTTTGAAGAGTATGGTCTTTATTTCTTTTTTGAACATCTTGTAGTCTGGGGTTGTTATCAGTAGATTGGAGATATGGTTATCTAGTTTTGCTGCTTGAGTGGCCGTCGTATAGTTTTTTCCGTTTAACTTACAATTTTAAAATCATATTAATGCAAATTACTACATAAAAATTTAATGCAGCGTATCAGCACAGATTTACATCGAAGTTTTCTAACTTATAAATTTATCAAATAAATAACCCCCTCTTTTACAAAGTCGTACTAGCACCTTCCATGGCAAAACTCCGAAGCCTTTTAGATCCCTATGGGTTTGGGGGCAGTTACCGCAGTGATAATGCAGCTTTGTAAAAAGTGTGGGGGGGGAGGGGGGAAGTAAGTTCTTAAATCTTTTCAAAACAGCATATAAGATTGATTTTTCAGCATAGATAAGGGCATTTTCCAGAAGATATCTAAATCCAAGTTTGAACATTTTGTAGAGGGAAAAGAATTTATAGTAGTCTGGTCATACAGACCTCCAGGCAAATCAGTGGGCATCTTAAGGGGCACTGAAGTGAATTCCATATAAAATGTCCCAGATACACATCTCACCATAACCCCCTTATGGCATATGCTGAGTCCTCCAAAATCCACCCAAATACTAGACCCAATTGTACACCATACCAATAGCCCTTATGCTGGTAGGTGTCATCTATATGTAGCTACAGTGGGATTTGGATGGGGTTTGAAAGACTCACATATTCCACCATAAGTTAGAGTAGGATGTGTGCCCGAGTCCCCATTTCTATGGTTCACTACACTGCCCCTTAGGTTACTCCAGGAATGTGCATGCTGCTGTACTAGGACTGGTCATAGCATTTGAAGCTGTCATACTGTTTCATTCACATTTTTGGAGGGATTGGAGGAAGTCAGTGACTGAGGGAATGCGAGGGTCATGTTTATGTAACCAGGGTTTAAAAATGTATGAATACTGGGGTGAGGTGTGAGAAATGAAAATACAGTGGTGCCTCACACAACGAACTTAATTGGTTCCAGGAGCAAGTTTGTTGTGTGAAACGTTCGTTATGTGAAACGCGTTTTCCCATAGGAATACATGTAAAAAAAAATAATTCGTTCTGCAGCATAAAATATGCTAAGATGACATAAAAAAGATAAATTTTTTGTTATTATTTTTATTTAGATACATCTAAAAACATACATCTCCCTGTCCTTTTACTTCCACTATCTTCCTATCCCATCTCTATTCCCTTTTGTCCCTCTCCCCATGATCAATCATCTCACCACCTCTCTCTGCCCTCACCCTCAGGGTTCAAGATTGCTTCCACTCTTTTTCCTGTTGTTCTCTCTGCCTGTCACCCTATGATTTAGCATCCCTTCTGCCCTTGTCCAATATTTCCCCTTCTCTCCCTCCCTCTCATCCCCTGCTCCAACATGTGCTTTCAGCGGCCTTCTCCCCCCTTAAGCGTCTTTTCTTCTCCACTCCACCTTTCCTCCCTCCCTGCCTCCACCTTTGTGGCGCTTTTGCACCCGACCGACAACAGAACAGGCCCGGTCGGACAAATCTCCCTGTCCTGTAGCCGCGAATCTAAATTACCTTCTTACAGCAGCTGGATTATTGAAGCTGCTGTAAGAGGTAATTTAGATTCGCGGCTACAGGGCAGGGAGGTTTGTCGGCCGGGCCTGTTGTCGGTCGATCGGGGGACCTGACCAGCTGTGCACATTCTTCGGGGCGGACCGCCCCCTCCCCCCTCTTTCGTTCGCCATTGCCTTCTTCCTACCTGCCCTGCCGCAGCCGCACACAGCCGAACGGAAGTCTTCCTGATGTCAGCGCTGACGTCGGAGGAAGGGAGGGCTTTGCTTAAGCCCTCCCTCCGACGTCAGCGCTGACATCGGGAAGATTTCCGTTCGGCTGTGTGCTGCGACAGGGCAGGTAAGGAGAAGGAGACTACCCTCGCGGCTCGACCAACCCCGCTGCGATCCAACCCCGCAGGAACCCCGGACTTCGTTGTGTGAAACGAAGTCCGTTGTACGAATCAAGACATAAAGTTCATTGTGCGCAGCGTTCGCTGTACGAGGCGTTCGCTGTGCGAGGCACCACTGTACTGATATATTTCTAATGGTGTTAATTATTGCAAGATGTCATAAAAAGGTGTTAACATGTAATTTAGGTAACATAAGTAGATGTGCTGCATGTAAATGTTAAGTGTGGTAAAATAGAGTGAACAAATTACAGAAGATATTAACAACAGAGGCAATAACTCAAATTCCAGTAGAGGGAATTTGATTAGCAGTGAGGCCCAGATTCTCAAAACTGTAACGCCATTGCTAAACTGTTTTCCGATGGTTTAACCTGCATGCATTTTAGCGACAGATTATCTCTGTCTGTAGCGACATTTCTAGTAGTCTCCAAAACTGACATGCAAATGGGCTCTTCAACATTGAAATGAGCCCTCCAGGCGATTCTTAAAAATTGCCGAGCTATTTTTTAAAAGTGGCATTGGCTTTTGGTAACAAAAATAATTGACATGGTCCAGGCATGGCAGCTTTAGAGACTGCTAGAAAAGCCATATTGTGATGCAGCAGGAGAGATGCTGATTCTCTCCTGCTGCATCACAACACCCCTCCCTTGCAGCGGCGGCGGCAACCCTCCTTGCAGCAGGAGAGAATCGGCATCTCTCCTGCTGTAAACAACCTTCCCCCCTGCAGCGGCAGCGACACCCCCCCTTGCTGCCATACAACACCCCCTGCCTCTGATGCCCCCTCCCTTACCTCCATGTAGATCTCTGACCGAAGGGATGCAGATTCCCTCCACCCAGCTGACCCACCACTTCAAATGGGCCTTCCCCTCCCCGGTGCATCCCATAGGAGAGGCCTTATACACCCTGGGCCAATCAGAGCCTCAGGCCCCTCCTCGAATGCACCGGGAAGGGACATAAGGCTCCGATTGGCCTGGACGCCTAAGGCCCCTCCTATGTAAATATGGTCAGAGGTCTGGAGAAATTGGGGAATGGGAGAAGCAATTAGGGGTAGAGAGACAAGAAGTAGGTATGATGGAATCTGATAGGGTATGAACTGTCTTTGCTCCAGCCATGAGCAGACAGGCAGGAGGGGCCAGGAAAAGTTTGTACTTACTATATACAGCAATCAATTAATGTAACAGAGCAAGTGTGCCTACCTTGCCATTTTTGTGAAGATTGGGCATCCTTTCTAGCCAGAAAGTTACTTTATCAAAACCTTTGTGGAGTTCTTTGCAGACTTGGGCAGTGTTTCTCATAGTTCGAATCCAGTTTATTCATGTTTGTGCTATAGCTGGCATGGTGTAGGGACTGCAGAATTATGAGAAAGATAGAACAGGCATACACTTGCCTGATGGTTGCCCTGGTAACCAGAGTAAACATTCTGGTTGCTTCTGTTGCATGACATTGGCAGTTGGGACTGGTCTCTAAAAGAAAGTAGATGATGTTGAGTGAGTGATTATGAAAGAGTTGTTTTGGGTTAATTTGAGATAGAAAAGGGTTAGATTTAAGAAGTTTTAGGAGACTGATTAGAGAAAATTGAATGTGGTTAAAGGGAACATGTTTTTCCTTTAAGGACCTGAGAAGGATTATCTGAGTAAGTATGGGATTGTAGACTACAGTGGAAGCTGGGATCTGTAATTTTAAAATATTCTACTGAACTTATTTTGGTAAGTTGTTTTTTTTTTTCAGAGAAGTTAGAAAGGAAAATTAGATAATAAAAAGGCATGAGGTTTCCATAGAGTTTAAAAGTGAATTGACAAATTATTCTGAAAAGATTTCTAAAAAAAAAAAAATTGTCTCCCTTTTTATTAAGGTTGTCTAGTTCAGCGAGTAGTTAGTTGAGCTGAAACACTAGATGAGTGATAAAATCTTTTAACAGTGTGAGCTTTGAGAAGGGCTAAGGCAGTGGTCTCAAACTCACGGCCTGGGGGGGGCCATATGCAGCCCGTCAGGTACTATTTTGAGGCCCTTGGTATTTCTATAATAATCACAAAAGTAAAATAAAACTGTTTCTTGATCATATGTCTCTTTAGCTATAAATGACAATATTATTATTATTATTATTATTAAGACTTAGCCAAAAGGAAAGATTTATAAACTATAAAAAGAGTCATTTCTTTGATAAGACATTAACTATTTTTTTCTGAGGCCCTCCAAATTCCTACAAATCCAAAATGTGGCCCTGCAAAGGGTTGGAGTTTGAGACCACTGGGCTAATCTAAGCTATGCTGAGTGGAAACATTCTATGTATGAGAGAGATTGTCTGCAATAATAGAATGCGGTTGCAAGAATGGGGAAAGGCACAAGATAGGGCAACTTTTTAATTAAAATTTTATTTTCTGGGGGAAAATGGTTAATGGCACCAAGGTTCTTGCTGAAGGAGGTAACTGAGCTCACACAACACTAAACCCCCTTATACAAAAGCGTAATGTGGTTTTTAGCGCCATCCATGTTGGTAACAGCTCCAACGCTCATAGAATTCCTGTGAGCGTAGGAGCTGTTACCACTGTGGCTGGTGCTAGAAATCGTGCTTTGCTTTTGTAAGGGGGAGGGGGGAGATGAGAGAAAGGGTTTTATTCCTTTTATGTTATTTAAGATAGTAGGTGGAAACAATTGCTGATACATACATGGAGGAGAAATTGTTCCTGGAGTTTGGTCCTGGTCCAGTATTCCCATCCTTGGATTTCAGCAGGTGAAGCACTGCAGAGTGGGCCTGCAGAAAGAAGAGAAAAGATTTTCTGGTGTGGGGTTTTTTTTTTTTTTTTACTATTCATTATTTTAGTGTTCACACTTACATTTCTATTTTTAAATTAAATGTTTGAAGGACAACATTTTTAAGAAAAGACTCTGCACTCAATTTTTCCAAAAGAAGCTATACTTACCAGTGTTGAAGTTGAAGTACGGTAATTCCTTTGGTTTGCACCTGGTTTACCTGAAAGGAGAAAAAAAACAGGGTAAAGCAATTTATTCTTGTTTTAATAACACAACACTCATTGATTAATGAAGACCGATTTCAAGAAAGCCTGGGATAGTCCTCTCTTAGAGAGAGGAAAAGATAATGGTTACTTCAGATGGGCAGACTGGATGGACCATTTGTTTCTATTTTACTTGTTACTATGGGCTCCTTTTACTAAGGTGTGCTAGTGGTTTTATCGCGCACTACAATGCCACACACGCTAGACGCTAACGCCTCCATATAGCTTGCATTAGTATTTTCTGTGTACCACAGGGTTTGCGCGCGCTAATCTTCAGTACGCGCTAAAAACGCTATTGCACCTTAGTAAAAGGAGCCCTATGTTACTAAAGTTCTATGACATCACAATGCAGGTGTGATGAGCCTTAGCCTATAGGAAGAGAAGATGCAAATGTTAAGAGCCTTAGCCAATGGGGAGAGGAGGAGATAGTGGATGCTGCAGATGGAAAGACTGGATGGGCCATTTGGCCTTTATCAGCCATCATGTATCTACCATGTTTCCCCAAAAAGATCTACCCCCAAAATAAGCTAGATGAAGTGCTGGATTCGCTGGCAGCAGCACTTCCCCCCCACCCGCCGCACACCCTCCCCCCTGACCCTTCCAGCTGAACCCCGCTGCAAGGCCAACATATATTACCTTCTTCCAAACGGCAGCGTCAGCAGCAATATTCGCAACTTTCTCCCGCTGGGGCATTCCTCTGCCACATCACTGATGTCATCAGCAACGCAGCATATGGAATGCCCCAGCGGGAGAAAGCCGCACAGATTGTTGCCGACTCTGCCTTTTGGAAGAAGGTAATATGTTGGTCTTGCGGCAGGATTTGGCTGGGAGGGAGAGCTGGCAGTGATTATAACTTGATTGCTGTGATAATCGAGACCCCAGTCATAGGTTTTTAATATGAAACTTTAGTTGTAGTACATGTTGTAGCTATGACCCCATGTCCCCAGTGCAGAAGGGATTGTTTAATTCTTCATTAGTTGGATGGGTGTATTTTTTTTTCAACGCTTTGGTGTATAAAGCTCAGAGGCTATATTTTAAAATAACTTAAGTTTTTATCTGCTTGACTACAGATTACAGGGGGTATAGAAAGATGCTGGGGGGGCGGGGAATACAAATATGTGCAGGGCTTTGTATTGTACTTGGGTTTGTGATTGGGCATTGTTTCCCAAAAAATACTTAGTGCGTTTTTTGGGCCAAAAAATAATGACAGTGTCTTATTTTCAGGGAAATACGGTATGTTTCTAAGGGGAGGGAGGGGAAATACTTATTTGATAAGTTCACTTGTTTGAATTGAACTTTTTGATGATATTTTGAGTTGGTTGAGCTGTAAAGAAAAGTATTTACTGTTAAGTTATACTTGAGAATCTACAATTGCTAGAAAAGGGGAGTTTTAAAAGTATTAGCACTTTATTACATCTTAATGAATTTTAAAAATGTTTTTAAAAGGATTTTAGTCTGATTTTAATCGGCGAAAGGCACTTTAAATTAATACCAGTATTTTTTAATGTTACATGCACTTTAATAAATAATATGTAAAGCTTTTAATAGTTCAAAGCTGGATTTTTGAGCAATACATGTTCATTGTTTTATTGAAAATTTGGTGTGAGTCTCTTACTACCAGGTATCTGCTGGGGCCTACACTCTTCCGGAACAGTGGCGTACCAAGGGGGGGCGGAGGGGCGGTCCACCCCGGGTGCCAAGCCCTGAGGGGGTGCTCCCGGTCTGGTCCAGTTCCCCCCCCCTGCGCCGGGTGTCGCGTCTGGAAACAGCCTGCAGCAAGATCACGATGCCAGAGATCTTTGCCTGCTTCGACTGTTTCCTCCGCCACGGTCCTGCCCCCTCCTCTGACGTCAGAGGAGGGGCGGGACCGGGCGGAGGAAACAGCCGAAGCAAGCAAAGATCGCTGGCATCGCGCGATCTTGTTGCAGGCTGTTTCCCCAGGGCAGTAGCGTACCAAGGGGGGCGGGGGGGAGGTCCGTCCCAGGTGCCGCCTTAGGGGGGGGTGCACAGCTGGCCCGGTCCCTATCGCGCTCCTACCCTCCCAGCGAAAGCAGCATTGGCGCCATTACCGAAAAAGGTAATGGCGCCAGGCCTTGGAGCACCAAGGCAAACCGCTTCTCCACCCTCCCAGCCGAAACCCCGCTGACCATCCTATCTCTCCCCCCCCAAGTGAACCTTTCTGACCCTCCCAGCGAAAGCAGCAAACCTCCCTCCAGTAGCGTCGGCTTTATCCTCCCTCTGCCGCATCACTGATGACATCATCAGTAACGCGGCAGAGGGAGGAGAAAGCCGCGAAGGAGGTTTGCTGCTCTCGCTGGGAAGGTCGGAAAGGTTCACGGGGGGGGGAGATAGGAGGGTCAGCGGGGGTTCGGCTGGGAGGGGGGAGAAGCGGACTGCCTCGGTGCTCCATTACCTTCTTCGGGCAGCAGCAGCATTTACAATTCGCTGCTGTTGCCGGCTTCAGGCCTTGTTCTCTGCCGGGTCCTGCCTACTTCCTGTTTTCATGAAGACAGGACCCGACAGAGAGGAAGGCCTGAAGCGGGCAACAGCAGTGAATTGTGAATGCTGCTGCTGCCCGATGAAGTTCAGGACATCAGGACATCGGGGAAGGAGCAGGGAGAAATCGGCTGCTGGCTTGGGGGTGAGGGTAGGGAAAGAATCGTGGAAGTGGAGAAATTGGCCCGATGGCTTTGTGCGTGCTAGGGGGAGAGAGAAAGAAAGGAAAAAATAAAGAGGGGGGGGCAGGGAGAGAGAGAAAGAAAGGCAGAAATAAAGAGGGGTCAGGGGGAGAGAGAAAGAAAGGCAGAAAGAAAGAGGGGGACCAAGGGGAGAGAAAGAAAGGCAGAAATAAAGAGGGGGTCAAGGGGGAGAGAAAAAAAGGCAGAAAGAAAGAGGAGGGCCAGGGGGAGAGAGAAAGAAAGGCAGAAATAAAGAGGGGGGTCAAGGGGGAGAGAAAGAAAGGCAGAAAGAAAGAGGAGGGCCAGGGGGAGAGAGAAATAAAGAGGGAGGCCAGGGGAAGAGAGAAAGAAAGGCAGAAATAAAGAGGGGGGCCAGGGGGGAGAGAGAAAGAAAGGCAGAAATAAAGAGGGGGGCCAGGAGGAGAGAGAAAGAAAGGCAGAAATAAAGAGGGGAGCCAGGGGGAGAGAGAAAGAAGAAGGACCAGAAGAAGGACCAGAGACTCATGAAATCACCAGACAAAAAAGTAGGAAAAATGATTTTATTTTCAACTTAGTGATCATAATGTGTCCGTTTTGAAAATTTATATCTGCTGTCTATATTTTGCACTATGGCCCCCTTTTACTAAACCGCAATAGAGTTTTTAGCGCAGGGAGCCTATGAGCGTCGAGAGCAGCGTGGGGCATTCAGCGCAGCTCCCTACGCTAAAAACTGCTATCGCAGTTTAGTAAAAAGGGAGGGGGAATATTTGTCTATTTTTGTATAGTTGTTACTGAGGTGACATTGCATAAAGTCATCTGCCTTGACCTCTTTGAAAACCCGCGGAATATAAATGATAATTAACATTTTCTATGCGTACAGCGTGCTTTGTGTTTTTAAAATTTTATTGTTGGTAGATCATTTTGACTTGGCCACAAAGGTAAGGGGGAGGGAGTGAGGGGAGCTGCTGAAAGACATCTAGTAATCCTTGCAGGCTTGACTGCAGGGAATTATTTTTGTAAAATCATGTTTTGTTATGTGACTGGCATTATCTAGATTTTAATTTCTATGAATGAATAGAATGAAAATGATATAAAATTACTTGCTTGTTTTTATGTGCGTGCGCTGAAGGAAAGTGGAGAGAGAGTGGGCTGAGGATGCTGAAGGGAAATGGGGAAGAGAGTGGGGAGAAGACGCTGATTTATAAATTGACAATTGTACAGAATATTGTTTCTTTTTATACTTTAATATAAACAATTCAAGGCTTGTGTGGATGGAATCAGGTGGTTTGCGGGGATGGGGACCGAGCTTACAGGGATTAGTCCAATAAAATGGTATTTTTTTATTTCTCATTATTTGTTTTATTTTTATTTGTTAATTTATAAAGTGGTGATTGTTATGTATCAGTTTTTTCAAATTTACATCTATTGTCTTTATATTTTGCACTGTATTAGAGGACATGTGTTACTGTTTTTTGTGGTGTTGCATTGTATCCAGGGTCTGGTTTCTTGGCGGATCAGTTTAACTTTTGTCTACATATTTCTATTTTTAGTTTGTGATTATTCCATTTTGGGCGAGGGTGTATCTCTGTTCTGTGTGTATGAAAAAGACATAGTTTTCAGTTGGCATTGACTACAGGACCAATTGACTGTGCGGGATCTGGCTTGTTTAGTTTTACAATGTATGTGTTGGTGTTCTAGTGCTCACTGCAGTGTTTAAGATGCAGCCTTTTCCTAGGTACACTCTTGTGGTGCGATATGTAGATTGGTACTAAAAATCATATTTTTCATATAGATGGGGGGGGGGGTGTCAAAAAATGATGGGCCCCGGGTGCCACATACCCTAGGTACGCCACTGTTCCGGAAGACGTCTGTAGTGCATTTGGGTGAACATGTGCTCTGTCCTGGGGAGATTTTCTTGCTTTAAAGGAAGGATATAGTTGTATGTTTAGATTGTAAGCACATTTGAGCAGGTCTATCTTCTTCGTGACTGTATAGCGCTGCATATGTCTGGTGGCGCTATAGAAATAATTAGTAGTAGGAGTAGTAGTAGGAGTAGTAGTAGTAGTGTCTTCCTTTAAAGAAACAACAAACATCAACTTCCAGTCTTACACTTGTTTATGTTCATATATTTCTTGATGATCCTCAGAGGGCACCGAAGCCCATTTGGTTACTGTGAAACATATTACAATCACCCGATCGTTATAGGATTGATATTACATATCTTTTTTATATATCTTTATCGTATTTTAATTTACTAATCTTGATTAATATAATGAATCCCTGGGAGCGCCTCTACCGATACGCACATGTTTCAAAATGATTTTCATCAGGATTGAGGCTCCCACATATAACTAAAACACAAAAATTATCAATATTAATCACTGAGAATCCCTTCATTTTTATTTTCATTGTATTACATTACATTACATTAGAGATTTCTATTCCGCCATTACCTTGCGGTTCAAGGCGGATTACAAAAGATGGGAGTTACAAAAGATGGGAGTTACAAAAGATGTAAAGAAGGAGTTGTAATGGGGGTTACAATGGAAGAATAATAGTCATTTCTAGCGTTGTAAAGAGTAGATCATTTGTAGAGAATTGTAAAGAGTCGATCAATTGTCATTTCTAGAGTTGTTAAGAGTAAGTGTTGTTAAGAGTAAGAGTTGTTAAGAGTAGGTGTGGTTAGGACTGTTTCAGGAATTTCTTGAAGAGTATAGTTTTTATTTCTTTTCTGAACATCTTGTAGTCTGGGGTGGTTAACAGTAGGTTGGAGATTTGGTTATCCAGTTTTGCGGCTACAAACTATTTACTATTCTACAAACATTCTGACCAGGACTTAACGTTTATTTTAAATATATTTAAGAATTATTTAGCATTACTTACTAACGCGCTTCAAAGCTGTCGCTCCTCTCCATAAGATATCATGTTAAGGTTAGCGTCTGTGTCAGTTCCAGTTTTTAAACAAAATGGAACCCGGAACTGATTTCAAGGAGGGAGTGAATATCTTTCAACAAACTAGCGAGAACACACCACCATCTTAAACATATACTTCAGTGATGTTAATTAAAACTAAGTGTTGCACCTTACGAGGCCCCTTCATATTATGAACATCATAACTGCTTCTTCACTCAATCCATTTAAAGCTAAAATGTTCAAATAATAATTTCATTTGTTGTCCAGAGCTTTTATATTCAGAGCCATTTTATAGTTTTAAAACTAGGTAATACAATTTTAAAAACTAGATACTACAACTAGTGAGGCCCCTTTATACTATAGACATCCAGTCGATTTCTTCATTCAAGCCATTTGGAACTAAAATACGATAAAGATATGTAATATCGATCCTATGACGATCGGGCGATTGTGATATGTTTCACAGTAACCAAATGGGCTTGGGTGCCCTCTGAGGATCATCAAGCAATATATGAACATAAACAACTGTAAGACTGGAAGTTGATATTTGTTGTTATAATTGTAACCAGTCCATGAATAGCAGGTGTTATTGAAACTAACTTCCTTTAAAGAAAGGCACAACTATATT
The DNA here is from genome assembly GCF_902459505.1 of Geotrypetes seraphini. Lineage (NCBI taxonomy): Eukaryota > Metazoa > Chordata > Amphibia > Gymnophiona > Dermophiidae > Geotrypetes > Geotrypetes seraphini. The sequence continues at coordinate 25,892,292 of NC_047085.1, read as the reverse complement.
CAATCTATGTAAACTACAACTGGAGCTAATTCTAGTTGGAAAAGATATTAGCTAAAAAACCCCTAACAAAATTAAGCCATGAAACATATTATTAATAATAATAATAATAATAACTTTATTCTTCTATACCGCCACAATCTTGCGACTTCTAGGCGGTTTACAATCAAGAGTGCTGGACATTCAGTGAAATACAATAAGTAGATATTCAGAAGAAATACAGAGATCAGAGACCTCAGGAGGCAATAGTATAGAAATACAATTTGCTGAGCGAAAATGTAATATGTACATATAGCAACGTAAAGTTAAAAATAAAGCAACAGGCTTTAAATATTATTCGAGATTGAAGTGATACCTAGTGTAGTTCTCTAAATAGAAGTGACACTTGGCTAAACTTGCCCTGTCTGAAAATCATTCGAGCTGCTATATTTTGTGACAATTGTAGTTTATTCCTTAATTTCACTGTAATACCTAAATACAGAACACTACAATAATCCAAATGGGGTAAAATTGAACTCTGCACTAAGAAACTTAAAATGTTGTTAAAAGTAAGCTCTAACGGACCTTAATTGTTTCAATTTGTATAAATTTTTATACAAATTATTCACTTGAGCCTCAAAAGAATCTATATAATGCCCAGTACTTTTGGAGAAAGCAGAAGCAGTAGCATAGTGAGGGTGAGAGGTGCCAGGGGCACCTTCCCCACCATGCAATACGCCCCTTCTCATTCCCCGTACCTTTTAAATTTCTCCGACGCAAGCAGCGTGCACGCATCAGTGTCGGCTTGCCCTATGACAGGAGCGTCAAAGTCCTTCCTCGAGGGCCGGAATCCATTCGGGTTTTCAGGAATTTCCCAATGAATATGCATGAGATCTATTTGCATGCACTGCTTATATTGTATGCTAATAGATCTCATGCATATTCATTGGGGAAATCCTGAAAACCC